>NW_027555625.1:172297581-172996747 GCF_003287225.1 Phascolarctos cinereus
AGGACGGCAGGGAAGCTCCACACTAAGGAGAGTTCCAGAGGTGGGGGAGGGGGAGGTCTTCTCTGGAGTTGTGTTAAGGATGTGACTCAGGCAGTCTCCTGCCAAGGCAGGGAAACTTCTGATGTAGTTCTTTCTGCAGTGGTAGTCAGTTGAAGGACCATAACAGAAAAGGATTTTCTCTGGCAAAAGGACTCTTGATGTCATATGCTGAGACCTGTCAAAACGACAGGAGGAGCCACTTGCAGAGGAGCTTCCAATCTAACCCAATCCAATCGCCAGCATTTATTAATCACCTAGTCAGCAGATAGATGGCATGGTGCATAGAGTGCCCAGCCTGGAGTTAAGGAAGGCCCGAGTTCAAATCTGGCCTCAGCCACTTGCTTACTGTGTAAACCTGGGCAAGTCACTTAACTCTGCTTGCCTCAGTTTCCTCATGTGTACAGTGAGTTGGAGAAGGAAATGGCAAACCACTTTAGTATCTTTGCCAAGAAAATCCCAAATGGGGTCATGAAGAATCGGACATGACTGAAATGACTAAATAATGACTGTTAAGCAGATGATGCAGTATTGGGCAATAGGGATACAAAGATATACCAAAAAAACAATCTTTGCCTTAATGAGGCTTACAATCTTGGGGGGGGGGCACATGACAAATAAGAGAAATGGTAAGGAACGGCATTCCAGGCATGGGATTCTAGGCTCTGGAATATGGAATGCTAAACTAGGTATTGTGAGGCATCCCTGTCTACCTGACTACTAGGTAAGCTGAGGGTGGTCGATCTCTGGAGCTTTGGAATTCTGAGCTGCAGCAAAGCTAAAGCAGATTGCATGTTTGTATTGATTCAGGCACCAAGATGGTGAGCCCCTAGGTGCAAGGGGGCACTGGGCTGCCTAAACAGGGGGTGAACCAGCTTAGATCTAAAAGAAAATCGATCAAAGCTTCCAGGCTGAGCAGCAGCAAGACTGGTTCTGTGAGTGGCTGGCTGCTGCACTTCCAGCCTGGGTGATAGGGAAAACCAGTCTTATAAATTTAAAAAAAAAAAAAGATGGAATTGTTGAGTTAAAGGAATACCCAGTAGGCCACTTTGACTGGAGCATTCAGTGCAAGAAATGGATTATGAAATAAGCCTGGAAAAGTAGGCTGGGGCCAGATTGTGAAGGGCTTTAAATACCTAACTGAGAGGTTTTATCCTTGAGGCAGTTGAGGGCTCTTGAGTAAAGGAGTGACAAGGTCAGACGTGCTTTAGCAAGATTATTTAATAATAATGATGACTGACTAGCACTCTAATGTTTGGCAAGCACTTGACATACATTATTTCATTTAAACTTCATAACAATACTGTGAGATAAGGGGTTCAGATATGATAATCTCCATTTTACATTTGGAGAAAATAAGATTGAGAAGGATTAAATGACTTCCCACGTTTATATAGCTAGTACATATCAGAGTCAGGATTTGAACCCAGGTCTTCTTAACTAGACTATGTAGCCTTTCGATTTGAGGAGGTGACCCCTATTGGAAACTCTACTTACTGACTACCTTTAAATTATTGAAGTTCTGTACAGGCATCTGGGATGCATTGCCCTTCAACATGCACCTTCAAAGAGCTTTTTTGGTGATTTTGATTTTGTTTTCTTAGATCCATCAATAACATTTTCCTTCTTGGAGTTTTGGAGATTTTGTGCTTTTAGGGGAATATAGTGACTTTATATTGGGCATGGTCATATAGTGAATCTTCCAGATTTTCTGGTGGTGGGAATAAGACTGAGAGGTAAGAAATTCCCCAACCTATACCAGAGTCTTTCATGTCAAGTGAAAGCCTCCGATACCAAGGTTACATATTCATTAAAACAGGTCCTCTAAGGATTGCTCCTTAGCCAACACTTGTTAAACTAGTTTGAGTATTGTGTGCATTTGAAAAAAACAAAAATCTTTTCTAAAAAATTCTATATAATTAATATATTTCACTAGCTTAAACTGGATCCTCCCCAATTAATCTGATATAATGAGGTTTTGTTGTCCTTAATTAAAGATACAGTTTTAAAAAATGGATTCTCATAATGTCTGTGTCATTAACCATTTAAGCAATAGTGGGCAAAAAATCAATATTTTAATTAACTTAGGATGGAGTTAAAGTCAAGAGCTGCAATATTTGGATAGAAATGAGCCCCAATGAAATTCAAAAGACTCCTATGGAGTCGAAACAGTTATGGAATTCATAATTACTGAAATTTGTGTAAAACTAAAAAATTTTCATTTTCTTCCATTTTCCTCACTGTTCAAAAGTCAAAGATTTAAAGCCATTAGGTTACTTATTCACCCACTTAAAAAATGTGTTTACTAATTTGTGAATGAGAACTATTCTCACTCCACTGGAGTCAGAAGAATTAGGTTCTCCTTAGCCTCTTTGGGCCTCTGTTTACTCATTTATAATGTGAGAGAATGAGATGAATCTTTCTCTAAGGTCCATTTCACTTCCGAAAAATAAAAACATCTTTTCCCTTTTGATTATATGTTTCATTTTTACGTGAAGAAAAATACGACATGCTCCTTTAATTTAAAACCAGCAGCCTTTACTTAGTCGGCCAGTAGATGGTGCTATAACACATGGTTTGGCCCATTCTGTTTTGTTTTGTTATGTTAATCATTTTATTATATAATTTGCTAATTCTACCTCTTGTGTATACACTTTCAGACAAGGTTGCTTAATTAGTAACAGAGCGATAGAGAAGCTCACATTCCAGCATCTTTAGAAAATAGGAACCCTGGGCTGAATACCAGTTCTCTACTCTTCTTCATCTGCATTTGCCAAGAGGAAAAAAAAAGTTTTTGATTAAGAAGAAAAGGAAGAAAAAATAAATAAACAGGGATCGGTAAAGTTCCAAGGTGGCTTCACCTTATTTTATTTTTAGCTAATGTTTCATTGCAAAAGAGAAAAAAAAATAGACACAAATACCTGCTAGGAAAAGGGGTGGGGGAAGTGTGTGGGGGTGGGGTGGGGTGGGGGGCTGCAGCCCCTCAGGTCAAAGTCAAGTCACAGAGTTATTGTGTTTATGAGTCTCAAAGCCAGGTGGCATTGCTAGCCTGCACAAGGCTTTGATAGACATTAACTGTGGTGAGGGTACTTTTAATATGATGGGAATAGGGGGAAGGGAGGACCAGTATGGTCAAACAGTCCCTTGAATTTCAGAAGTCTTAAAAGCTAGATGTTTTCTTGTGGCCACAAATAATATTTTGACTTTACATGAGGGCATATGGGTGGGCATTAGCAGTACTTATTGAACTAACGGCTATTTTCTTATTCAATGACAGGCATTCTCATTTCATAAAATGTTAGTGTGGTCTCCTTCAAAGTATCCAACAAGGGCCCTGTGTTTGCCTATAAGTAATCCAGTCTCTCCCTCGTAGTGGGACTTCACATTGGCAGCTGCTAGTGCCTACCCCTCTGATATTACCTCCCATCTACTCCTCTCAGTTACTTATGTATTACCTCCCCTATTAGAATGTGAGTTCTTTGAAGGCAGGGGCCATTTTTGCCTTTCTTTCTATCTTCTGGACTTAGCTCAATGTCTGATACATGGTAAATGCTTAATAAATAGTTGTTGACTGACGGTGATGAATAGCTCTCAAATGCTGTCACTTCTATCCCAAGAGTCAGGTTACACTGCTCTGAGGGGACCCACTGGGTGGTGGTGAAGGCATCATCCAGGAGTCTGTAACATTGTTTCTCAGCATCTCTGGGGTAAGAGCTCTCTGATTTGACTTCCAATAACACCTGGGTATGGGGGACATAGGTTAGGAAAAGAGCAGAAATTGCAAGTCATAGTGATCTTTCTCTGACCAGAATGTGTTTATATTTCCTGACAATGCTTGGCTATTTTACACAGTGCCAGGCCCTTGGGTACAGTCACCAGGAAAGGGACTTAGTAGGGGAGAATTCTTGAGTTTGGATACGCTCCAGGGTGTCATTAGGGAGCATGAGATGGGGTTGGAAGCTGGGCACTTGCTATCACTTCTCTTTGAAAACTGCTGCGGGGGCAAATGCTCTCTGGTTTTGGCTTGCCTGTGTCTTCCTGATATTTGCCTCAGTGGTCCTTATGAATGAAAAAAGCAAGAGCACAAGATGGAAGACATTGTAAAGGCCTCCTGGGCTTCTTCTGTTGCTCTTGAATCAATGACTTAATTAATTAATCAATCAATAGATATTTATTGTGACCACTAAGTGCATTGTAATGGATAGAGAGCTGTCCTCAAAGCTAGGAAGACCTGGGTCTTCCCTATCCTTGTCAGGCCTGTCCCTGACATATACTGGCTATGCAGCAATGGGAAAGTCCTTAACCTCTCAGACATCTAGGCAACTGTTAAGTTTTAGAGAAGATACCAAATTCTTTTGGCAGAGGGGTTTTCTCACCTGGAGTTCTCTTTACCAATGAAATCAGAGGTCCAATCCCTATCCCTTTCTCATGTTCCAGGTACTGTAAATGAGATATTACCTTTCCTCAAGGAGCATGCTCTACTGACCAGAGTCACGAAGTCTTAACATTCTCTTCAGCCATGCCTAAAATTTACTTCAGGAATAGCCACGGGGTTAACCAATGTTGTTAACCTTACATATTACCTTCTCCATTAAAATGTAAGCTCCTGGAGGGTTGTTTATTTCCTTTTGTTGTATCCCAGCACTTAGTACAGTGCCTGGCATATTTAAACACATAGTAGATGCTGGTTGAGTGACTGGGTGGTAGGCCACCCTTATGTCAGGGGTCCCATGAGGGCACTGCTATTTGGGGATCCCTTGAGGCAGTTGGAGTTTGGGAGGAAGGAGAAAGGAATGGCTCACTTGTTACTGCAGGTAGGCAGAAGCAGCCTGCTTATCTTACCTTCTGCTTATCCTCACCCTATGGCTTGGGTTAATAATAGCTAAGAGCTAACATTTAAAGTTTGCAAAGCCCTTTACATGCATTATCTCATTTGAACCTCATAATAATCCAACCTCCCTTTTACAGATGAGGAAGCTGAGTCTGAGAGAGAATAAATGACTTGCCCAGAATGACACAGCTAGACCAGGACATGACTTGAACTCATATCTTTGTGATTTTAAATCCAATGCTCCATCCACTATACCACCTAACTCACCTAAGTTAGAAAGCCTAGGCAGTCTTTCTTAGACAAGTCCAAAATGATGTGTATTAGGATTGTGAGAATAATAACAGTTGCTAGAAATGTTTTCCTTTTAGGCAAGCTTGTTGGGAGGAAGAGCCCACACCTGTGAAAAGAAAGAGGAAACATTTATTAAATGTATGTGCCAGGCATTGTGTTCCGTGCTTTACAAATATCTTATGTGATCTTCACAACGACCCTGAGAGGTAGGTGCTATGATAAACTTCATTTTACACTTGAAGAATCTGAGGCAGACAGCATCACATAGAAGCTGGATTTGAATTCAGGTCTTCCTGTCTTTAGGCTCAGTGCTCTATCCACTGGGCTACCTAACTGTCTCTAATATGCTCTGACTTTGCCACAAACAACCCTACGTCAGCTTGTAATGTACAATGGCAAAACTCTTCTAGAGTTCAGATGAATTACAAGCTTCCTATTGCAAATACAGCATTGGCCTGGGCCAATCCTTGGCAAGATTTCAAAGCTGGAAAATCTTTATTTTCAACCCTCTCCCACCTCACTTTTAAGCAATTTTCTTCTTCCTCTTTCGGATGCCCCTCCTGGGTGTCTAGTGCCCTTACACTCTGTCTAGCTAGCTTCCCTTATTCCCAATAAAAACTTGCTCTCAACTGTCAAGGTAGAAAGGCAGTGTTGACTAATTCATACAGAAGTGTAAATGATTGAAAGGGCTTAATTTGAAACCCCCTTGGGGAATTTACATTTTAATATGGAACAATCTCTTAAGCCCAAAGTACAAATATTTAATGATAAAATGTCAGATTTTGGTATTACCCCAGGGAAGGAAATAGTCTTTTTGATAAGCCAGGTTTATATAGCAAGGCTGGCTCTGGAATTTGGTTCAAATGGTGACAGTGTATTCAACTGTTCCTGCATCTTCATCTTAATTCTAGGTGTAGTGGCACTCAGAGTTCTGCCAATGATCCGTTCTGTGACCTTGGGCTTCATTTACAAATGAAGGCATTGTCTCCTGTCCCTTTCACATAACAGTAATGTTGAAAGGATTAAAATAAATGCTATTGGAAGCTTTGTAAGCAATAAAGCTGGCTATCTTTAAGGTCTTATAGGAACCTGATAAGAGTTTATTTTTTCTTCCCTATAAAGGAAGTTAGTGTGGGGAAAGATTAAAAAAAAAAAGAAGCGCCTATACTTTGACCCACTCAAACACATCTAGAGGAAAGTGGCCAGAATAGTGGGAGGATTGGAGACAGTAATATTTGAGGCTTGGTTGAAGGATCGAAGGAATCAGCTTGGTCAACCTGGAGAAGGCAAGCACAGAGGAATCATGGGATGAGCATTGGCTCTAACACTAACGTTTACTATCTGTGTGATGTTGGATAAATCATTTATCCTACCACCTTCTTCTGTAAATGAATGAGTTGGACTTACATGACCTTCAGTTTCTTCTATATCCAGACCTATTAGCCTATGAAAAGAAAATATTCAGGAGAATTTTCAAGACTTAAAATTCTGCTTAGCTCCAGAGGGCAGAACTAAACACAATGGGAATCAGTTGCCAGATTGGCAATTTGGGCTTTTGATATGAAGAAAAACTTCCTAACAAGTAGAATTGCCCCAAAGTGGACCTAGCTGTCTCTGGCAGTGGTAGGTTCTGCACAACTGAGGCTGGGCTGACCATTTGCCAGATACAGGTTGGACAAGTTGACCTCTGGGGTTCTTTCCAACTTGAAAATCTGGATTTCTGTGATTTTTAAGAAGGATGGGAGTTGGTGTTAAAAGTCTACTAAAGTTAGAGAAAGATGGTTAAGTCTCAGAATTGGTGGTTTCCCTAGGAGGGGGAAAAGGTCATTTTCTGATAAGAGAAATCTCTGTTTCCCTTACCAGCAGTATCTTTTGGTAAAAGGGAAAGGACCCAAGGTGGCCAAAAGATAGATACACAGCAAAGGGGATAAACAAAATTGAGCAGCTGGTTTTGTTATTTTGAAAAGCTGTAAAGTTGAAAAATGACTTTCAAAGCTAGAGATGTACACAGATTACCCTCCTTCCAAGGTTATGGGCGCTTAGGGGTTTCTGTGTCAATTTAACATTTTTTGAAGTTTAATATCTCAGCAGTGAAAGGAAACAGAAACAGCACATTCTGAACCAAAGGCTTCTCTCAGGATCCCTTTGGTACCTAGGCACAATAGGGTGAGTTAAGGACAGAGTTAAGGCATTAACTCTCTGTTTCCTGTCTTTTGTTAGTTTTAGTCTGACACTTAACATTATTTCAATGTGGGCTTTTGTGTGGGAATGTCTTTGATTTTTTTTACCCCTAAAGAATGCCAGCTAGTGATAAAGGATTAAAAAAAAAAAGAGCCCTCATAATATGTAATATATATTTTAAGAAGTGATGTGGTGCTGGCATTTCTACAAAATCAAGGGCCTCAGACGGGTGACCTTGAAATGGCCTTCCCTGATAATGTAAAGGGGAGCTTGAACACCTGCCATTAGCCACAGGGATTTGGGAAGGTACTATATACTCCCACTTCACTATCATCAGTATGATTTCCATGTGAAACTCACACTGTTCAGGTAATGAGCCGTGTGACTGGATTCGGAGGGATGTTGACCTAGTCTCCAGGGGACCATCTCCTATTCCCTTGGTTGTTTGGAGGATGATGTTTTATCATGTAAATTTGTTTTAGCAGAGACAAGGATGTTCCTGCTTGAGGGTCAGGGATGTGAGTGAGGTGACTAGGTGTACATCTCATAGGGTTAAAAACTTAAATGGTGGGAAAAATGATTCCTCTCTGGATGGTTCCAGAGGAATTTTATGGAAACCCAGAGAAATCCCACACATACTACTAGACCCTATTACTTTGGCTATAGTATGTCATGACTAATGGTCCATTTAATTTGGGGCCTTTGGCTTAATCCAGCCTGCTGGGCTACTTTTGCAGAAGAAACAGTCCTATTTCCACTTGAAGGAAAATTGGGAAATGTGTCTGTTGGGATAATATGTGAGCTTAGTTAGGAAAAAGGAGAAGGAAAAAAATAATACTGGCATTTCTTACTAACATAGTGACTAAAACAGTTGAGCAACAAGGTTAATGTTGAATAGAATACGATATGTGTTATGATATAGAAACCTACAAAATGGAGACTTGCTGTTAGAAATACTCAAGTGTGTCTTATATGTATATTACATGTCTACGAATTCCTTTGAGACATCTGTTTGAAAGGGCTCTATTGTGTTCTGCTGTAGGTGTTTCGCTTCTATCACAGACAATGTATTATTATTATTCAAACAGAATTTTTCCACCCACAACATGCCTTATTACTATTGTACAAGACAGCTTGGTACAAAACCTCTTCTATATTCTCTGCATTTATTTTCTTTTGTAGACAATGTATATTACTATACCATGCTTTCAGCATGAGGTTGTGGTGCTAGTCTTTTTCTACAGAGAAGACTGTATTACTTATTTGCCAAAACAATGAAGAGGGGGGGAAAAGTCTGTGCATAGAAGTAGAATTAGGGAGTGGGGAATATTTGATTCTTATTTTGTGTTGTAGAGAAAATGGGCTATATTTGTAACAAACTTTTTAAACTCTACACTCCAGACTCTCATTTCCAGCTATCAACTAGACATTTCCACCTGGATTCCCATTAGTAGCTGAACATTTCAAAAGCTAAGAAGCACCCTCTTCTCCCTCCAAGCCTATTCCTGTTTTAGACTTTTTCTTTCTAAGCTTCCACATTCTCTCCTTCACCCATATTCATGACCTTCTGGTTATTTCTGATGCCTTTCTCTTGCTTGTCTAATGATATCATCAAGGGCTGTCAGTATAGTCTCCATGACATACTTCTCATCTGTCACCTTCTTACCATTTCTTCTACCACCACCCTCAAATGTTAGAACTTCATTAACTCCTGTCTACATTATTATAGTAGTCTCTTAACATGTCTCAGAAACTTTCATGGCTCCCCACAACCTATATACTATTGCCAGATTAATTTTCCTAATGCACAATTCTGATCGCTTTCTGTGCTTACTTAAAAAGCTTCAGTGGCTCTACATTTTCTACCCAAACAAAAATCTGAATTCCTTGGCCTGGCATTCAAAGTCATCTACAATCTCATGCTAGTCTACCTCTCCTGCTTTATCTCACACTACTTCCTGTCATATGTTTTGTGCTCCAGGCAGTCCAGACTACTTACGCTGCTCCCTGTCCCAACATGTCTCCTGTTTTCCTGCTTCCATGTTTTTTACACACACTGTTCCACATTCCTGGAAATCCCTCATCCCAATCTCTTCCTCTTGACAACTTACCCATCTTTCAAGGTCCAACTCAAATACCACCTCCTCCATGAAATTTCAAAAGTCTCTGCAGCTGTAAGTGATTTCTTCCTCATCTGATCCCATAGAGCTTTGTAGTCCTCAGAGAGGCTCTTACCATATTCTGATTTGCATTATACTTATTTGAGTATATGCTTTATTATCTCAATTAGATCATAAATTCCTTGAAGGCAGGAGGACCCTCTCTTATTAGTCATGGTATCCTCCACAGGAAACTAGCACAGTGCATCATTGCATAAAGTAAGCCTTCAAAAATGTTTTTGAATTAATATTGTTGAATGAATAAAGACTGAGAGTTGGGGAAAATATAAGAAAGATGACTCATATATGGTCTTGAAATGACTTTAACTAAAATGTTTTTTATTAGTACAGCACCTTACGATTTTCAAAGTTCCTTCAAATTCATTGTCAATCAACAAGTATTTAAGTGCCTACTAAGTACCAGGCACTGTGCTAAGAAGGCAAAGAACAGCCTTTGCTCTCAAGGAACTCACCCATAATGGGATTGGCAATATTCAAATAATTGTATACAAACAAGTTATAAAAAGGGTAAATTAGATACTGCTCTGCAGAAGGAAAGCACTAGCATTAAGAGGGATCAGAAAAGACTTCTTGTAGCAGGTGAGATTTTAGCTGGGGCTTGAAAGAAGCCATGTAAGACAGGAGGAGGAGATGAGGAATCCTCAAATGATGTGAGGTAAGTGATATTATTATTCTCATTTCTTAGATAAAGAAACTGAGGCTTAGAGAACTTGATTGACTTGCACGGAGTAACCCAAAAACTCCGCATCAAAGGCAGGATTTGATACCCAAATCTTCCTGACTTTTAAGTCTTGTACTTTAGTCACTAGAGTGAGGGTTCAAATCCCAGTCCTCTGACTCTATTAGTGTCGTTTTCACTATGCCCACTGACCTTCACCTGCCCCCCGTGAGTGGCTAAAGTGTCCTCACTATGATGTTCTCCCCAAAATACAAAATTCCTCTTCTTGTACTACATCAAAATCCCTA
Organism: Phascolarctos cinereus; assembly: GCF_003287225.1. Taxonomy (NCBI): domain Eukaryota; kingdom Metazoa; phylum Chordata; class Mammalia; order Diprotodontia; family Phascolarctidae; genus Phascolarctos; species Phascolarctos cinereus. The sequence continues at coordinate 172,308,067 of NW_027555625.1, forward strand.
TTTGTTCTCTCAGTTTTCTAGAACTTAGCAACATGTTAAGTGAAAGCAACATGATAATACCAGTTTATACTAAATTGTGAATAACCTCACAGGACAGCTAAGTGGTGCAGTAGATAGAACACTGGGTTTGCAATCAGGAAGACTCATCATTGTGAGTTCGATCTGGCCTCACTCACTCGTGGTGCGATCCTGGACAAGTCACTTAACTCTGTCTGCCTCAGTTTCTTTATTTGTAAAATGAGTTGGAGAAAGAAATGGCAAAGCATTCCTGTATCTTTGTAAGAAAGCTCCAAATAGGGCCACAAAGAGTCAGACAAAAGTGAAATGACACAACAACAGCAGGAAGAACCTTCCTAGGGTGATTTGAATCAGTTAGGTAGCACAGTGGATAGAGTGTAGGAGGTGGGAGTCAGGAAATCTTGAGTGCAAAACTTGCCTCAGACATTTATTAGCTATGTGATCTTGGACAAGTAGGGATAATAATGGCCCCTGCCAAGGATAAAATAAGTTAACACGTTTCCAAATCTTAAAGTACAATGTAAATGCCCATCACCATCACTACCACCACCACCACCATCATAATCAGTAATTATAATAGTAGTTGTAGTAATACTTTAAATAAGGTAACAAGCATTTATTAAGCACTTTGGTATGTGCTAGGCACTGTGCTTGTTAGAAGGCATTTATTTACCCAAATGGATTTTTAATTGGTAAAATTCCAGGCAGGATGATGAAGTAAGTGGGACAGATATTTTGGGGGCAAACTACAACATCTATAATATACAACTGCCTACTAGAGCTGGAGTGATTCTTGAAGGTCATCTAATTTGACCTCTTCATCTTACAGAGTAGAGATTTCAAGGGACTTGGTCAAAGTTACACAGGTAGTAAATGACAAAGATGAGATTCAAACCCAGGGCTCAGAACTCTAAATCCAGTGTTCTCTCCATACTAGACTCAGTTAAAAAACAAACAAAACCCAAAGCTGTAAGTATAATGGGTGCGGAGGAAGCAACAGTAAAGGAGCTAATGCATCTATTTTTCTGGTTCAGAATATGTTGGCATTTTTTTCTCAGAGAAGTTTCCAGCTGAGACAGGTAAGAGAAGGCAGCAAATCGAGCATTGCTGATGTTTTTGAAATTAGCCATTTTCATTTTGTGAGTACAAAGCAATACATAAAGTGAGGAGGAGAAGAAGGTAGGTAGGACTTTGGTTACGGTGGGTGGGGTGGTCTTGGGTCCTAAGTTGCCAGCTGTTTCCTTGTGTCAATGAATTGGGCCAATGAACCTACTGTTGAAGGAGGGCTGCTGGGAAGAGGAGTGGCCAGGTTGTTTCCTTTATCTGTGGCCTTGGGCATAGATAATGCTACTGGGAAGTAGTCTGTGACTTTGTGTCTTCAGATTAAGTAGAAGTTCCATTCCATGTATTTTCAGTGGCTACTCCCTTTATTAGGGTTCAAACACTTATTGATCACATGTCCTGTGCAACACACTATGATAAAGGCTGGGGGAGATAGAAAGATTAAATATGATGCAATCCCTGCCCTCCTTGAGCTTGCAGTATCATATGAGAGCTATGATGCATATACACCTTCATAATACACAAGACCAGCCTTGTGCCTGTGAACAGCTAGAGTAGGTTGAGTGTGTCTGTAAAAGTTAGGTTCATGTAGACAAGAAAGGTTAGCAGTCTTGTTAGTTTCTTTTGACTCAGTAGGAACAAGGGTAGTGACTGCCCACTTAGCAAGATATGTTATGTTAATAAAGAGCTTAATACAGTGCTTAGAATAGTAGTAGTCACTTAATAAATGCTTCCTTCCTTCCTCCCTTCTCTCCTTCCTCTTTTCTCTCTTCTCCACTTCTTCCCTTCCTTTCATTTCCTTTTCCTTCCTTCCCCCTTTCCCCTTCCTCCCATCTTCCTTCTCCTTCTCCCTTCTCTTCTTCCCCCTCCCTCACTTCCTTCCTTTCCTCCTTCCTTCCTTCCTTCCTTCCTTCCTTCCTTCCTTCCTTCCTTCCTTCCTTCCTTCCTTCCTTCCTTCCTTCCTTCCTTCCTTCCTTCCTTCCTTCCTTCCTTCCTTCCTTCCTTCCTTCCTTCCTTCCTTCCTTCCTCTCCCACAGAGCTACTTGCATGGTAAAAGTTGCACAGTGGTCATGGTGGTAGGCTGCTAGTCTTTTCACAGTCAGCCACTATCATTTTCTTTAACCTTGCATCTCCTCCTCCACTGCATGGAAGAAGACAATGCATTTGTGGAGGGTGATGGATAGGGTCAGGGAGAAGTGGTAGGGTCCAGGTGATCTGGGAAATCTTTTCCTTCTTCCTATTGGCAGCTGGAGGAATCCATAAGTAACAAAGATCTTTAAGGGGAATGACCCAATAGCCATTGTATGGGAGGAGGAATTGTTGTTGGAGCCTTGGTGTATTTGTGTGGGGGCAGGGGTAAACAGAGTTAGAGTGCCAACAGTCTATGGGCTGTGATTTTAAGGCCACCTGCACATCCTGTGCCTGCTGGCTAATGCTTAAACCTCCTTTCACAGGGGGCAAAGACTTTGATTCCACAAGGAGTGATAATGTAAGTGCTCTCAGGAACGGAAACAATTTCATTTCAATTCACGCTAAAAGGGACTAGTATGAAGCCTTTCTTGAGAGCTGTTTTCAATAGCAGGAAGGGCATGGGGAACCTACTGAAAGTACAGGGAGTGGAGGGCACAGGGAATACATTAGCCAAACTTATGTCGGGGGCACCAAAGACAAACTTTGCCCTCTTCACAATTTTGTTTAGAATTGATACGGGCACCTACCAGCTGCCCTGCTACCCTTTTGGTCTCTGCATGCTTTATCCCATTTGCAGAGTCTGGGAATTCAAAGAGAGAATCTCATTTCATATGGGGTGATGACATCCCTATACCCATGAATATTTGGGTGGCAGGTCATTCCTTCCTATTCTCACATCAGTCCCCCTTTGCAACCCTGCACAACCACTTTGGAGGTATCATTTTCTCCAGCTTTATAGCGGTCTGCAGGGAAAGAGGCACACAGAGATGATTTGCTTATCTGTCTTTTGATCCTCAAAGAGACCACCTCTGAGATACAGACTAATAGACTCAGTGCAAAGGTAGAGCTAGGGCGTTGATCACCTCACTATAAGGTGGGATGATAATGCTTTTAAAATTCATCCCATTTTCCCCACCCTCAACTTCAGATAATGTAACCATGGGGCCCTTCAGTGGAGAGAAGGTATAAGGTACAGTAGCTTCTCTCACTCTGACCTAAGAAGTTGATCCTCATTTATTTCATGGCAAGTAATCGACCGTGAGTCATCTCTAAAAATCACTGAAGACAGCCCAGAAAGAAAGTTGCATAGGGATTGCCAATTAGAAAACAAAGTAATGTGTCTTATTACATGGACTGTATGTTATTGGCAGAATTGGTAGTTGGAGATTTGATATTTAAAGTTCTAAAAGAGACGTGTGTTTCACGAAAGGACAAGAATTGCTTACCTCTGTGTTTGGTCATCTACTCAGCTGAAAAACAAACACTTTGCCTTCTAAACAATCCTCCCCCCCCCCCCCCAGTTTTAATTAGAAGACAGATGGAGAAAAAGAAATTGCAGCCAAACCTCATGAATTCAGACCACATTGTTTGGGAATTTGTGATAACTCAGACAATGATGGACAAGAGGTTTGCTAAACAATTAACAGTGTTGACAAAATTATATGGAGGCTCAGGGGAAGTATTTATCTTTCTTAGAAGAGAAACTATTTCAGACCTTTTGTATGACAGTTGTGGAATCGCTTCCATGCTGAGATTACTGTCCTCATGCTCTTCGTGTCAAAAGATCCCAGTTAGTGCAGCAGGAGGGACTCAGAAGGATTTAGCCTGGCAGTCCTCTTCCAGACTTTCATTCTTCTTTACTATTTATACTTAATTAAAAAAAAACCCTGCGTATCTGTAAAAGTGAAAAGATTGAAAGAGACTTTAGAGATCATCAAGGCTGACTTTATTTTGTTGAAGAGAAAGCAAAAGCCCAGAGAGTCTGACTTCCTGCCAGATCATTTAGTGACTTAGTGACAGAATCTGTACTAGAACCCAGGTACCCCTGACTCCCAGACCATTCCATTCCAGGATGTACTTTGTCATTCAAACTGGTCACTAATTCATATCTGCTTCCCTCCCTTCTTCCCTCATTTATTTTTAATCACTAAGGCATAATAGTGCGTGTCAGGGTGACAGAATATGAAGACCTGGAAAGGACTTTAGAGGTAATTTACTATAATTCCTTGGCCTCATTTTTAAAATCAGAAAACTAAAACCCAGAAAGTAACCTCTCTGGGTTCAAGGTCACATACCTAGTTGTTTCTACTAGGTCTCTTTGTGGGTAATTGTCATTTCAAAGGCAGCATATTGAACACAGTGCTGGAAGACCCCTGAGTTCTTAATTCCACCACAGACATGGACCAGTTGTGTGGCCCTTGATAAGTACCTTAACTACTTTGTCTCAATTTTTTCATCTGCAAAATGGGGATAATAACAGGATTTAATCTCATAGGGTTGTTTTGAGGATCAAATGGATGAGTGAATGAGTACATGAATTAAGCACTTAGCATGTTTCAGGCAGGCATTGTGCTAAACACTGAAGATACAAACACAGGCAAGCAAAATAGTCCTTGTACTCAAGGGGTTTAATATTCTAAAAGGAGAAGATAACACATATTGGCAAATGATGATTGGAAAGGGACAGGGTAGTACACAAATAACTATATATAGTACACATATACCATATATAATACATATGTTCTATTTTTGCATATTGTCAGCCATAATGGAATGTGTATATATACATTTATATTATACGTGTATATGGTATACATGAAAGCTAATTTCAGAAGTACAAGTCCCTAACCCTATCACTATTCAATTGGCTTTCAGATTTGCCCTGGGACAGAGCTAAACTGTAAGAAAAAGGGGGCTGTTGGCAAAAATTTATGAGAGAGAAAAAGACAGGGAAGTCACAGTGAATGACGACTGGAATCACAGAACAATTGATTAATGCAATATTACCAAGGATGGAAGAACTGATTTTTATTGTACTCAAGGCTAGCATTGTAAAGAAGGGTTGGAAGGGCACATATGTGTGTGTGTGTGTGTGTGTGTGTGTGCTTTGTACCCTTATATAAATATTGGCAATTTAAAATTTTTAGCCCCATTTTTTAGGGATACAGTGGGGTATAGTATAAAAATTCTGCTTTTGTAGTTAGGAATTTAGGTTCTCCTTTGCTTTGTAATTCTAGGCATGTCACAATTGCTTAGAATCTCAGTTTCTCCATCTGTAAAATGAAGATAATAATACTTACACTATCTCTTTTACAAGATTGCTATGGGGAAAACACTTTGTAAACTTTAAATAATAATGTGAGTTATTACAATTTCTATTCCTCTATGACCCAAATAAAGACTGTTAATATATCTATGCAGGTTCCCTGCTGCAAAGTAGAGAGGCCTCCAGGTTGCAGTTGGGTAGAGTTCTTCCAGATTCCTTCATGTGTACCTTCTGACCTTAGCATTAGAATATGCAAAATGGACACATAAAGGCTAGCAGCCACGTAGATGCACAGCTGTTCCCAATTGTATAGGGACAGCTACAGTTGGGGTAAGGTAATGAGTAAGCAAAGTTTGCAGACTAACTTTTCCCTAACCCCCACTTTGGAAAATTGGCTGAGTGTGTCATTTGGACTTTGAGAGTCTATTTTCCAAGAATCCTTACATTGCACAGGTGCAGCACCAGAAACACCTTGTTTGTATTAATAACTTTTGTGTTATCTATCATAACTAATGTGCAGCAAATATTGAGCTGGGTAGCAGCTGTACAACTGCTAATATCTACAATAAACAAAGAGCTAGTGTCTATGCAAAGAAAGGGCTCAATTCATAGCATATACTATTAATATAGGAAATTGAGCTGGTTGCAAAAGTGTCTCTAGGATGGTGGGATAGGGCATACAGGCTTTGTAAATGCATTCCGGATTCACCCTTTCTCACTCTCCTCATGGAACCATTTTAAGTTTGGTGGGCCTTTTAAAACAGCTGTGGCCTTTTAATACGTTCTGTAGGTCAGCTGCTTGACTGACAGCTGGGTCCTTGTCTGAGACAATCAGAATGTAGGCTACAGTGGTGTAGACAGGAGGAAAAAGGCAGAGGAGGTAAAACATGCAATGCGTCCTGAGACTGGGAGACTTGCCACCTGTCAGATGTGGGGTTTGAGGATTTTTAGAGTGCTGGGACCGGAGGAAAGGAGGGAGATTGAGGAAAAGAGGAGGTAGGAGGTGGGAAGCAAGTTGCAGGAGGTGGGAGAGAGTCCTGAGGAATGTAAGGACTTGATGGGGAGAGACAGAACCCAGCGTTCAGGTCTGTATGCAAAGAAATCTGCCAAGTCCACATGTCAGAGTATTCAGGGAAGGGTCCCTGGAGGAAATTGTGAAGTAGATGAAAACGATTTTCAGCACTGCTATAGCAACCCCAATTCCCCCAAATACACACATTGCTTCTCTCACCTTAGAGCTAACACTTTTATTAAGGACTCCCTCCTTCCTACTCCCCCCCCACCCCTGCCCCAGGCCTTACCCAACAGGCCTGTATGCCAGACATAGAACTTTTCTTTTCCTCATAAATGCTTGTGAACAGCGCCCTTTTTCTTACAGTTTAGCTCTGTTCCAGGGCAAATATGAAAGTCAATTGGATAGTGATAAAGCTAGGGACTTGTACTTCTGAAATTAGCTTCCATGTATACCATATACTCATAATGTATACACATATAAATGTATACATACACATTCTATTAGGGCTGACAATACACAAAAATATTACATATACATTATATATAGTATATGTGTACTATATTCATATATACCCCTCATGCATATTGTACATGCTAGGTATATATGTGTGTGTATACATATATATATATATATATATATATATGTATACACACACATATACAGTATATACTGTATATATGTCTATGTACTACTTTTTTGGATGTTGTCTAATAGTGAGCTCTTCGAGGGCAGGGACCATGTTTTTGCCTTTCTTTGTATCCCCATAATTTAACGCAGTACCTGGCTCACACTAAGGGATTAACAATTATTTGTTCGTTGCTGGATCACTGGATCTGTGATTTCCCTGGCATAAGGAACTCCCAGGAGAGGAGGAAATTTCCTCTACTTTTGTTGCTTAGTACCCTCTGGGCAACTTAAGGCATAAATGGCTTGTAATAGGTCAGGGCATTACCTGTCTTGGATAATTTTTGCATTTCCATAGAGGAATTCTTAATGTGAGAATTCTAGTGCCCATGTAGGGCCAAAGGAGAGAAAATTTTCAAGCCAGAAGCCTTTTCCAGTACCTCACAAACACACAACATAGATAGCTGCCTCCTCTGCTTCTGTGCAAAGCCAATTTTTAGAGCTATACATACTCAAGATGCAGCCCATGGTTGTGAAAAAGCCCCAGATGTAGAGTCCGATGACCTGAATTTGAATTGTGTTTCTGGCACTTATGACCTGTGTGATCTTGAACAAGTTGTCTCCCCTCTCTGAGCAGCAGTTCCTTTATATGTAAAACAAGGGTATGGGATAATAGGATCAAGATTTTTTCCAGCTCTACAACTTGGATTCTTAGACTAGAGCAGGTATGGTTAAGAAAGATAGACATTGCTAAACTCATTAGAGAATACATGTCAAAAAGTAATAACTCATTTATATTCCATTTTAAGATTTACAAAACACTATTCCTAGAACAATCCTCCAAAGTTTTATTACCTTTTTTTTGTGGTTAAGGAAACTGAAGCTCATTTACAGCAAGTGGTTTAGCTGTTATCAAATAGCTAATGAGTGGTCAAAACCCAGTTTTGAACTCCACCTCCTTAGTATTCTTTCCACAGCCTTCCTATGTTCATCACCTTTATTGAGAAGAGAACTGGAAGAGATGGAGGGTAGTGTCTCTTTTTTTTTTTGCATGGGGGTGGTGGTGGTGGTGTGAAGCAGGTTAAAAATGTAGGGAGTCCTAACATCATGCTGAGTGATGAAAATAATCCTGAATTCTGTAATATTTCCTTTTCATCACAATCTGAGCAAGGGGGTTTTTCTAGGGTTGTACCCACCTAGAGGCTGAGCTTCTGCCTGGAGAATCCAGCCTTCTTCAGTTCTGATGCTCATTGGTTCCGTTACTGAGCCTGGGGATGGAAGAGGTTGCCTAGGAGTCAGCCAAGGCACTCCCTCTGCTCTGGTGGGAGAGGGTGCTGCCAGCCCGTCTGCTTCCTGCCAGCTTAAGGAGCTCATGACTCAGATTCAAGCAAAACATTGAACTGTAGCAAAAGAGAGGGAGGGAACCTCAGCACAGATGAAGGATCTGGTGCCAAAGTGCATTACCGAAGCATTCAACTCAGGGGAACCCATCACGCCAGAAGGCTGTCTGAGCTAAGATGGTTTTATTTTTATTCTCTGTTTTGAAAAAAAAAATACCATCAGGAAAAAAAACTCAACCTTCTCCCCCTCCCAAACACTTGCTTTCCTGCCCCTCCTGGGATTCTTCTGTTGTTGTAGCCCCCTCTACAAAAAGTTATTCCTGGCAGACTGTAAAATGATTAAGTATCTCTCAAGTTGCGTAATAGAAGAAAAGCCTGCGCCAGATGTTATGATTAAGCTGGTGTGTCTCTCTGGGCTCCTATGTCAGTTGTCCATCTTTGCTGTGTGTCACACTTGTTTCCATTCCTCATGTAGGGTGGTGGTGGTGGGGAAGGGTTTCAGACATTTCAAATTGGGAGTAACACTGAACCCCAGAAGTGTGTGTGTGTTTCAAAGTACTTTGTGGCTCTGGTAGCTTCCTGGATATTGCTATGGTTGTTGAATTGCTGCCCATGTTGACCTTCTTGGTCATCGCTTAGAAAACGTAGGGCCAAACTCTACCCTCTCGGGAAAGGTACTAAGTGGGATGGAGAGACTTATGTTCTGTGCTTCCTTTTATCTCTGGTTATGTGATACCTGGGACATGTACAAGCTACTTTCAACTGTAATTATGAAAAATAGACACAATCCTTTCCTTCCTAACCTTAGTGCTTTGAGGAAGAATGGGACTTTTTTTTTTAAAGAAGTAAGTCTAAGGTACAGTTATCACATTCACAGTTTTTTTTTTAATCAATCTCTTACCTGTGAAGTACATATAATCATGATATAATCTTTGTAAATCTCTGCTATGTCACCTATTCAAAAATCACCAATGATTCCTCATTGCCACTCTCCTTAGTCTGATTTTGAAAACCCTTCAAAATCTGACCCTATTTCTACCCAGTGGGGACGTTCTGGTCCAGCCAGGCAGATCTACTGGCTCCTTACTCATTGTCTTCCAAAAATGCTAAATGCTTCTTAATTCTGTGCCTCTTCCACCTACCAACAGTGTCTCTCTTTTCCCATTCACTTATCTAATTCCTATTTAACCTCCATTGCGGTGTAACTAATGAATGGATAACTGATCCTTTACGAGGAGGTATATGCAATCAATATTTTTGAACTGATCTTTAAACCCTAGGTCCTCTGTCTGTGATTAGCAGCCAGGAATACAGTGACTCCACAACTGTGTAGAAGTAAGGTAGAGGGTCAGATTGGGAGAAGGAAAATGTAATGAAGACACTTAATAGACTCGCAGAATCATTAAAGACCTGGAAAGGACATTCCAGATTATCTAATTGGACTTATTCATTTTACAGATGAGAAAACTGAAATGTAGAGGCCAGGTAACTAGGTACCTGGGAAACAAAACCTACAGGCCAGGACTCCTGACTCCTTATCATTTGTTCTTTCCATGGCTCTCTCCCACCTTCTTGGTCGTATTTTTAACTTGTTCTAAAAGTTCGTGATTAATGGGAGAAGTGCTCCCATTATCATTATATCCAAATAAAGATTCAGTGTGTGCTTTTTAGAAAATATTGATCCGACTCTTTGATTTAGTCATTTCAAATAGAAAGGTTTTGATAACAATGATATCTGTGGATTTTAAATTTTCCAAGTAGTAGGTTTAAAGATTAAATGTCACTATGTCCCATCACTCTGGTCTAGTAATAGTTCAGAAATAGTTAATGATTAGGCTGCATGGTAGAGCTTGGTAAAAATAAAAAATTAAAGGGGATTTTTTTCCCAAGTTGATGCTTTTATTAATAGTGAGTTATTATTTCCAAGAGTAAACATTTGTGGTGTCTAGTAAACATGTAAATAGTAAATTTTCAACCAGATATTTTTGATTTATAACAAGAATTACTTTTAGGCACCGGAATGTATATTCATTGTTTCAAAAAAAATGGCTAATGATTAAAGAGGACTGATGATAAAGCATGCTACTCATCTCCTGCCAAAGAGGTGATCGATAGACTCAAGATGCAGAATGTGATATACTTTTTCAAACATTACCAAAGTGGAAATCTGCTTTGCTTGTATATGCATATTTCTGGCAAGATTTGTTTTTTCTTTTTTCTTTTCCAATTGGGAGGGCAGGGATAGGGGAGAGAAGAAAGCTATTGAAAGGATTACTCCTCCAAGAAAAGAAATAGGAAAGAATAACATTTGTTTTAATTTGTTATAAAAACTTTAGTTTTTTACCAACAGAAGACAATAGAAGTAAAGTCAGAAGGGAAACACAGATAAGCCAGATGGCTTTGAAAATTACATGTTGAATATATCATAATTTTAAAATAAAAAAGCTTTACATAATAGAGATTCACGATTTGTTTTTCTGTTTTACTTTGTATAGGAAATGCTCACTTTATTTTGTGTTCTTTGGTTCAGAATAAAAACATTTCTACGGAAACATTTTAAAATTAGGTAAATACCACAGGCAATCAAAATTTACTAATAGTAAAAGACATTTAAAAATGAGTAAAATATTAAATAGATGTAAAGTGGCATGATAAAAATGGTATATTAGGAAGATTAGTTTGTTAGCATTATACCACTATAAGTAGATATTGAAGGCAGGGAGACCAGCTAGAAGGCTATTCCTGTAATACACACATGAAGTGAGGAGAGAATAGACTGCAATACAAGGCACTTGAAAGGGATATGAAAGGTTATATATGTGAGACATTTCAAAGAAAGAATTCCTATTTAAAACCCTTTGCAACTCAGCTTCATCCTACTTTTCCAGCCTTGTTCTACTTTACTTCCTTTCATGCACTACATTGTAGCTACCTCGATATTTCTTACACACAGTGCTCTATCTCTTGTCTGTCTTTACATAGGATGTCCTCCATGCTAGGAATACAGTCTCTTCTCCACTCCACCTCTTAGGATATTTGGTTCCCTTCAAAGTTCAGCTCAAACAACACCTCCTATGTGAGACCTGTTGGGATTCCCCACAGCTGCCACTACATCATCTAAAAACAAACTTGAATTTATTTGCATGTATTTATTTGACAAGTGCTTAAAAGTGTACATTTATATTGTAATCTGCCCGAGAGAAAGGATTATATCATTTTTGTTTTTTATCAACAGATTAGATATAGATGATGGAGAGATAAGAGTGAAAAATAACTTCAAGGTTTTTTTACCTGATATAAAAAAAAAGTTGGTACCACTGATAGAAAACAGGGAAGTTTTGAAGGGGAAATCATATTGGGGTTCTGGGAGAAAGAAGTTGTTGGAGAATAGGAAATGTGGTGTGATATAGTTGACACAGCATTACATGTTGAGTCTGGAAGATGTAAGTTCAAATCATACCTATGACATACCCTAGTTGTGTGACCCTGGAAATGCCACTTATCCTCACAGTTTCTTCATCTATGACACAGACTAACAGCACCACCTCACAGGGTTGTTGTGAGTATGAAACAAGATCTTGTATGTAAAATGTTTTATGAATTTTAAAGCAAAATATCAATATGAGATATTATGAAGATGATGAATTTGGCTTTGGACATGGAATCACAGAATATTATAGTTAGAAGAGACATTAGAATTCATCTAGCTCAGTTTCCACTTCCCATTTTATAGATGAGGGAACTGAGGTCCAAAAAGCTTGTTATTATCCCAAGGTCCTCTTATTAGTGGACAAGCTAGAACTAGAGCTCAGACTTTGTGATTCCCAGTCCATCGTTCCTTCCATTTCATCTTGATTCTGGGTTTGGGTAAGGCAAAGACAACCAAGTTGAGATGCAGACCTGAAAAAGAGATGAGATATCAGGGTCTGATCTAGATATTTGGGGGTTATAATAATAGAGGTGATAGTTAAGAACATAAGAATGTACGCGGCTTCTGAGATTGGATTCTAGTCACCACTATGCCAGTATCCAGTTGTGTGGCCTGGAGCTGGTCATTTTACCCCTTCAGATTTTACTTCCCTTATTTGTAAAGATAAGGCTCTCAAAGGCCTTCTCATTCTAATTGTAATTGGAATAGGTTAATTAGGTAGAAGACCTCTTACTGGAGGTCTTCAGTGAAAAATTGGATGACTACTCTTTTCAAGTTGTAAAATGGATTTTTCATGTGGAGGTTATACTAAATGTATATATTAAATATTCAGTGAATTCTGTTTATATTAATACAGCCATAATTCCCTAAGATACAACTGGCCAAAACTCAGTTCTTCCAGCCTCCCAGTTCTCCCCTTTTTACCAACAGCTACCCTCAAAAAGAAAATTTCAGGAGTCATTTGGAAAAAGAAAACAGGAAAGCCAGCCTATGGTCTCATGGCCCTGTGTACAATGTTATATTCCTTCCAAATCTAATCAATTAATCATGAAGTATTTATTAAGTGCTAATAATGTGCAAGGTACTGTTCCAGATGCTGGGAATACAAGTACAAAGAATGAAACAACCCATACTCAAGTGGGCTCACAGTCTATACCTGCCTAGAGAACTGTTATTAACTTTAAATCATTGCTGTCCAGCTCCATTTCTACCCAGGAGAATAGGGTATGGAGAACCTATGACTAACTACTCTTACATTCTTTATATTCTAGGACCATGATATTAGTCTCTATCTATGTCTTTAACTAAGCAAGGTTGATTATTTAAGGATTTGGACTGTTTACACTAACACATCCTTTTATTAATATAAATCGTTGGGACTTGACAGAATCCTAAAATTTTGAGTTGAAGGGATCTTAGAGGTCATATTGTTCAACTTCCCCATTTTATATATTGAGGAAAATCGAGAGCCAAGAAAATACAATTATTTGTCCAAGTTCACAAATATATTAAAAAGGAAAGTCATGATTTGAACACAGGTCCTCTGACTCCCATCAATTGTTCTTTCTACTACATAATTCTTCTGCATCTACTTCGTCATCATCCTAATAATAAACATTTATATGGTGCCTACTATGTCCCAGGAATTGTGCTTAGCGTGTTATAATTATTATTTTATTTGATTCTCACAACAACCCTAGGAAGTAGGTGCCATTATCACCTCCATTTTAGAGATGAGGAAATTGAGGTCAACAGAGGTGAAGAGAATTATTCCAATAGCTAGTAAGAGTCTGAGGCTAGATTTGAATTCAAATCTTCTTGACTCCAGGCCCAGCATTCTATTCACTGTGCCATCTAGCTTTCGTCTAGTTACTATTGATTGTGCAGGACTATTACAATGTAGGTTATAGGTTTAAATATAATTCTTTTCTTCTATTGTGAGTGTTCAGGCAAAAGAAAAGTGTATTTTCTGTGCATAATCCTCTATGCTGTAGCAGGAAAAAGGATTTCATTGAAAGGAACTAGCAGAAATTTGAGCTATATTTCCATCAGTTTCATAACATTAAAAGATTTTGCTTGATTGCAATGTTTATAGCTTCATAGAAACATTTTAAACTTTTAAACCTGATTATACTAACCTTGAATGATTTCAAAGAAAAAATTCATTTAATAATTTGCAATGAACTTCCTGCCATTATCTTACATTTGGTCATCAGAGTAGGTGGTATTTTGTTTGTTTGTTTGTTTATTCTCCCTTTCAAGTTTGTTTCTCTGTGGCTTTTGAAGATTTATCTTTTGCTCATTAACAGTAAATGTGAGTTGCAAGCTTGAGTTCCTGCGTATTGACAAGAAAATATCTTCCTTTAGTATGTTTCTCTTATATATCCATGCTGTTTCCTGGGATGAAAGTCTCCATCCTTTCATTTATCCTGTATTGGATAAGCAAATTGCTATGAGAGCAAACCACTAGGCTCACTTTCCAGGGCTTTAGAATTCCTCCTTTTCTTGAATGTGTCTTTTGAATATTATATGCAAGTTTCCCAAGAGATCATTTTATTCTTGCCCACTAGCTCTTTAGTGTTAATCTAACCCCAAATATTTGTATGAAAATTGTAAATGTCTAAAAGAGCTGGGGTCTCTAATGATACAATTAAAAGATTCCCCTGCCTATATTTTAAATATATGAACAAAAATACCAGTTGCACTTAAATACAGTATGAAAACCAATCCTAAGAAAACTGACTTCCTTTTCCCCTGTGCCCAAGGATGGTATTCAGGCCTATGCACTTACAGAAAATTAAAAGATCATTGAATTACCTATAGCCAAAGTAGGCTTTATGCAGAGTTGAAGTGATAGTCTATAGAGCGTAACATTGGGGGAAAGATGGAACTTCCAATCTACCATGAAAAAAAAAATGCCTCCTCACTGATGCCTGAAACTTAGCAGGAACTAGACCATCCTTTTACATTAGCATTGATAAGCATCTCCAAACCTCCTTCCCAGGACTCCCCAAATTCCTTCTGGTCTTCTACTCCAAAGGCCTCCTGTACCCTAGTAACATTTCCACCTCTACAGTTTTCTCCTTGGATGGTGAGTTCATCCCTGAACCTCCATCTGAGGAAGGACCCATGCCAACCATGCTTATTCTAAATAAGTGATAGGCTGGTTGAGTCCACTGATTCCCAGATGCCTTCTGGATCTCTACTCCAGTCATCTTTTTCACTCTGATAAGACCTCTGCCTCTACAATCTTCACTTCTGATTGGTGAATTCATCTCTAAAACTCCATTTAGGGAAGCATCCAGACTAGCCATACTTACTTGAAGCTGATTCAACTCATGATTGCCTGATCTACTTCTGGATCTTGACAAAGAAAGGTACCTTGGAAAATACCCACATGTTAACTTCTCTCACCCCTTCCTATTTTTTTTTTAGCATTTTTTTATGTGTTGTCTTCTCAGTTAGAAATTAGCTCCTTGAGGGCAGGGACTATCTTGCTTCTTGCATATATTTATTTGTACTCTCAGCATTTAGCAATGGGCTATACTTGTTCTCTCTCTCTCTCTCTCTCTCTCTCTCTCTCTCTCTCTCTCTCTCTCTCTTCTCTGTTTAGCTATCTGTCTGTCCAAATGTGTATCTATCCACTTCTATCTATCCACATAGCTATCTCTGTCTAGCTCTCTACCTTTATCTATTCAAGTATCTATCTATCTATCTATCTATCTATCTATCTATCTATCTATCTATCTACCTCTGTCTAGCTATCTACCTCTATCTATTGATATATCTATCTCTATCCATCTATATATCTATCTTTATCTGTCTAGCTCTTTGCCTTTATTCAAGCATCTATCTGTCTATCTATCTATCTATCTATCTATCTATCTATCTATCTATCTATCTATCTAACATATTTAGAGCTGGATAAGGGTTATAGGGCCATTTATTCCAAACCCTGACATTTTATAGATAAAGAAACTAAGGTCCAGATAGGCAAAGAGAATTACCTAATTCCCTACAGGTAGTGATGGATCCAGAATTCGAACAAGATAGCCAGATTCGACATTTAGCACTCTTTCCATAGCACCATATTGTTACCTGGGTTGTGTCTTAAAATGCATAGATTATTGGGAAGCTGTATGGGTTAATATAAATGGATGGGGCAGCAGGAAAACACTGGAGACAAGAGAGTGTGGGAGTCCTGGAAATTATAGAAAAGACACAAATAATTTCACTTAGATTCTACAGGATGTCAACTCCAGGAAAGAATTCTGGAAAGAGGAAGAAGGAAAGGTTACTATTTCCTGTGTAGGAAGGCACATTGCCATTGTGAAATAAATAAATCTAAGGGAGAATAGATAGTTAACAAACATTTATTAAGCACTTAGCCAAGCACTGTGCTAAGTGATAAGAATACAAAGAGAAGCAAAAATAATTCCTATTGTTAAAGAACTCACATTCTAGTAATGGTCACAAATATAGAAATAACTTGGTGCACATAAGATATATACATACACAGTGTATATAGACAATGATCTCAGCAGGGAAGACACTGGGAAACTGGAAAAGGCCTCTTGTAGAAGGTAGATTTGAAGTAGATCTTGAAGGAAACTGGGGAAACTAGGAGGAGAAAATGGGGAGGGAGGGCAGTAATGGTGGATAGAGAGACATTGCAAAGGCATGGATATGGGATATAGGAGTGTTGGGTTCAAGGAATAGAAGGTTGGCCACTCTGGATAGATCATAAATTACATGAAGGAAAAATTTTAAATTCTGAACAGAAGACTTTATAATTAATCCTGGAGGTAATACTGAGCCACTGAAGTTTATTGAATGGTAGTGGTGAGGGGATTGTAGAGTAAGACCTCTGTTTTACCAAAATAACTTTAGCATTTGAGAGGAGGATGGATTGGAATGGGAGAGAGAGACATAAAGCAGGCATACAAATTGCAAAATGTGTACAAAATTAAAAATTACAGAAGGTGATGAGGGCCTGAAAAAATGTGATTGTGTGAGTGAATATATGTGTATGTGAAATATGTGTATATATATATATTTATATATATGCATATATGTGGTATATATGTATATCTATCCATCCACATCACATGCACACACACACACACACACACACACACACACACATATATATATATATATATGAGAAATGTTGTGAAAAGAGAAAAGACAAAATATGCTAATGAATTATATTGAATGACTAAGAGTAAGGAATTACGGATGGCACAGAATATGAGCCTAGGTGACTGGAAAATTGTTGGTGCCCTTTACAGTAATAGGAAAGTGAGTAAGAGGGGAGAATTTTGGGGAAAATATAATGAGTTCTGTCTTTTATATGTTGAATTTGAGGTGCTTTTGGGAAATTTGTTTCTAAATATCCAAAAAGAAGTTGGTGATGGGGATCTGGAACCTAGGAGACAGACTAGGGTTGGATATAGAGATCTGGGAATCATTTGCATATAAAATTTGCATATATGACTATTTGCATATATAATTAAACCACGTGGGAGCTGATGAGATTTATATGTGGGATGGTATAGAAGGAAAAGAGTAGAAGTTCCAAGACAAAATTTTGGAGGCCACATACATGTTCATGACATGGATGAATATCTAGCACAAGTGGCCAGAAAGGTAGGAGTAGAACCAGGAGGAAACTGTGTCATAAAAACCTAGAGAGAAGAAAATATTCAGGAGGAAAAGGTGGCCAATAGTTTCAAGCCGATAATTTTGGAGAGGGCAAATTCAGTCATATGATGAGGTTGCAAATGAGATTTAAGAGCATTTGAAGAGAGTGAAAAAAGGATGTAAAGGCTCTAGTTGTAGATACTTTTGTTTTTTCAAAGAGTTAGTAGAGGAGGTGAGATTTGTGTCAGTAGTTGTAGAATCTAGTGAGGATTTTTTGAAAGACTGAAGGAGACTAGATTTTTTTAAAGACTGAGGGAGAGTATGCAACAAAGAAGAGGCAAGTGGATGGGGAGAGATTTAAGATTAGAGAGAGAGACTGGGGATGATGGGGGAGGCAAACTTTTGTAGAAGACAAGAAATGGGATCAGGGGTATAGAGGAGTCATCTCCTCATCTGATACAGAAATGAAAGAAACAGTGAAGGAAAATGTCTGAATGCTATGAGATGAAGAGTCAAGGGAGAAGAGATAAATCTTAGTGAATGGCCTCAACATCTTCAGTGAAGTATGAGGCAAAACTCTTAACAGAGAGGATTGTGGGGGGCTTGAGAAGGTTTGGTCTGTAAGCTGAGTATTTTTGTAACTGAAAATATTTACTGGTAATTTCTTTCTTTTTAAAAGAAAGATTGTTATTGATATATTTCTTTTTTACATCACCTAATTTCTCCTTGTATTTTCCCCTCTTTCCTCCACAAGTCATCCTTAAAACAGAAACTTTATTTTTTTAAAGAGAAAAAAAAGAAAGAAAAATAATTCAAAATGAGCAATATATTAAAAAAAAAGTGATGTTATGCTATAATGTTTCATACCCATGGACCCTGAACTCTACAAATGAGATTTTCTAGAAATATGTCTTCTCATATCTTTTCTCTGGGGCCCAGCTAGTCCTTTATTAATTTTGCAGTCTTCAATTTTGACTGGCTTCTGGTTGTTCTTTCCATTTACATTGTTGTGGATATTGTAGATGTTGTTTTTGTAACTCTGATCACTTTACTCTATTTTGGTTCATATAAATCTTTCCATTTTTTCCATGTGTTTGTCATCGTTTTCCTTTCTTACAGCAAGATGATGTTCCAGTTCATTTACATACCACAATTTGTTTAGCTATTTCTCAATCTATGGGAATTTACTTTGTTTCTAGTTCTTTACTTCCACAGAGTGCTATTATAAATATCTTGGTGTATTTGGAGGCTTTCTTTTCATCAATGACCTTTTTGGGGTGTATGCATAACAGCAGTGGAATCTATACAGTCAAACTCGATAGACATTTTAGCTATTCTCTTCACATAATTCCAATTGATTTCTACAACTCCTCCAACATTGACTATTCCCATTTTTGTCATCCCTGACAATTTTCTAAGTAGGAAATAAAATCTCAGAGTTGTTTTGATTTGTATTTCTATTAATAGTATTAATGATTTGGAGGATTATTACATATGATCGTTAATAGTTTACAATTCCCTTGAGAACTGTTTGTTCATATTCCTTCATATTCCTTGACCACTTCTATATTGGGGAATGGCTTTTATCTTTAGATATTTCTGTTAGTTATTCTATATGTTTTGAATATCAAACCCTTATCAGATACATTTGCTACAAAGATTTTCCCTGGCCAACTGCTTCCCTTTTCATCCCAGATGTCTTAATTTTGATTGTATAAAACCTTTTTAATGTCATGTATCAAATTTATCTTTTATAATTTTCTGCATCCTTTATTTCAATAGGAAATCATTCACTACCTTTAACTGTGGAAGATATTTAAGAGTTTTCTGATTTTTTATTCCTTCATCTTTAATATTCTGGTCACATATTCATTTTGAATTTGTTGTGGAATATTGTAAAAGATATTGATATGAATATAATCTGCCAGATTACTTCCTAGTTTTCCTAGCTATTCTTATCAATAAAAATCTTTCCTAAGTTATTTATATTTTAGGCATATTGAACACTAGGTTATATTGAGTTCCATTAATTTAGATTTTCCCTTTTCTGGTATATTCTATTGATACACTTTTCTATTCTTTAACCAATACCAAATGATTTTGTTGATAACCACTTTATAATGGATGTTGAATTCTGGAAGTGCTATTTTTTTCTTTATTCCTAACTTTTTTTTTCATAATTTCCCTTCATATTCTAAAGCTTTTGTTCTTTCAAATGAATTTCTTCTTGTTTTCTCTAGTTTTGTTAGTCTGTTATTGTAGCATTAAATCTGTAAGTTAATTTCTACAGTATCATCCTTCTTTTTATGTAAGCATGACCCAATCATTAGCACTGTATAACCCTCCAAGGATTGAAGTTGTTCCTTATTTCTTTAAAGAGAATTTTGTAATGGAATCTGTATAAATGTTATGTCCCTTGGTAGTTCGATTCTCACACAGTTTATATATTTTGCGATAATCATTTTTCAAAAGGAAGAAGCCCAAAATGAGAAGAACATTTCATCTACAAAATATTTCAAATAATTTAAATTCTTTTTTTATCCATTATAAGTTGAATTACAGGAATATAAGATATAAGAGGGGATATTTGCTATACAAATAATAAAGTCTTATCTCTACCTTCCTCCCCTACACACATTTTACAAATGAAGAAACAGAGGCCCTGATAAATTTAATACTGCTATAGGAGGGCTGTATTTGGAATCAGAGGATCTGTAATGGGCTTCTGGCTTTTCCACTTATTTACGGTCTTGGGCAAATCATTTAGCCTCTCTGAAGCTCTTTTCTCATTCAGAAAATGGAAACTACAATTACAACATCCCTCACAGAGGTATCGTAAGGAGAGAATTATGTAAAATTTATAGCTCTATATGAGTGAGAACTATCATGGAGTGTCTCACTTCAGGCACATACCTGAGTGAGGATTGCAATACCTAACTTTCCTTTTAAAGACTTCTCAAAATAGTTGTCACCTCAGAGTCATATTGACTCTTCTGTTGCCCTCATCCATTCAGAGACCAAGTTTTGTCAATTTTATCTCCAAGCCAACTCTGACTTCTGTGTCTTCTCTCTATTCATATAGCCACCACCCAACCTCAGGCTCTAATTATCCCCTGCCTGGACTATTGCAGTAGTCCATTTGCTGGTCTCCCTCTCTCTTGGTTTCTAATCTGTCTCCAATCCAGCCTCCAAACAGCTATCAAATGAATCTTATCATGGCACATTCTTGATAAAGAAGCTTAAGTGATCCTAAATTTCCTCTAGGAAATCCCATTTCCAACCTTCTTACCTTTGTATAGGCTGTTCACCACGTCTGGAATGCACTCCTTACACACCTCAGACCCTCAGAAGCCCTGGTTTCTTTCAAAGATAAGTCCAAAGTACCACTTTCTGCATGACATCTATACCGATCCCCCCAGTTGCTAGTGCTCTCCCTTCTCAAAATTGCTTTTTATTTGTTGTGCATATTCTTAATTATTATTCAGATGTGTTATCTTCCCTGTTGGAATGTGAGTTCCTTGAGGGTAGGGAGTATTTTATTTTTGTCTTTGTATCCCCAGAATTTACTTAGCCTATTGATTGACCGTAAGAAGATGAAAGGAACGTCTATTCTTCCCCCTTTGTCATAGACATAAATATGTGCCAGCTGAATACTCTTCTGACTTTTTAGCTTTTCTTATGATTTTGTTATGTGGGAGGCCCAGGAGAATTTTCAACAGACTTCATAATTGCAAGGAATATATTTTATCTGGCTCTGTACAAGTACATGTGTGGTTGCTTACTCCCACCCCCTATGACTTTTCCCATCGCTGTGATGCTGTACCTCCACCTGCCCAGGACAAACTCCCTTCCCCACGCTCAGCTCTTTGCTCCTTCATTTCCACTCCTTCAACTATACTCCCACCCTCTCCCTCCCTCCCATTCTAGGCCTGCTTGCTCATTTTTTTCACTGTGCCTGATCCATATGTAATAAGTTTGCTTTCATCTTAAAACTCTTCTTTTCTCACAGCTTCCATTTTTTGACACTCATTGAATACTACAGTGAGTGAGATTTGGTTCTGTCCTGATGACACTACATCCTTGGACACTCTTTTCGGAACTGGTGACATTTTTTGTGATTCTCCTCCCCTTTTACTTCTTATGGTGGTGGAGTCAGAATACTCCTTGTTCCCCATAGCCACTTCTAGATTCTTCTTTTCTCACTATCTCTCAGTAATCCTTTCTCTTGGGAGGTTCAATCAATACAAATTCATTACTCAGACCAGATTCTGGTGGCTGTTATCTACCACCACCCTCCAGGGTAATCTCTCTTCTTTCTTTGAGTTCAAATCCTAGCTCATAGTCTTCCTCTCTACTTCAATTCCTTCCCTCATTACAGGACACTTTAACATATATATTGATATTTCTTCAAATATCCTAGCTTCCCAGTTCCTTAAGGTCTGTTCAGTTCTTAAGGTCATCTCCTATAGTTTCAGATCAACTACATACAGGAATGTTCATTGATCATATCTATCGTTCACAAGTTTTCTGTTTTCATCTTAAGGAGCTCTGAATTTCCTTTAGTTGATCATGATTTTTTATCTTTTCATTTGCCTCCATGATTCAGTTCTCCTAACCTATTCTTCATTCTTATCATAATCTCCAATCTCACTATTCCTCAGGCCATCACCTTAGTTCTGTCTATGGTCTCTTCTTTTTCTAATCTTGATGCCTTGATGAACTAGTTCAACTCTAATTTATGCTCTATTTTCAAATCCCTTTTCCCCTCTTCCTACTGCTGTTACACTTTACCAAACCCCAACTTTGAGTTCCTCCCACCATCTGTCTTCTTAGCTCCTACTCATGTGCTGCTGAATGGTACTGGAGAAAAATCACAATACTGTTTTGACTGAGTTCTGTATAAATTGAGGCTAGTTAATCTAATTGAGCCCTCACTACAACAATGCAATACCCCTTCATATCCCTATCCAAGTCCTTATCTCACTCTCCACAATAGCTGTTCCACCTCTCATTCCTCATTTCTCACTTGGCTGCACTACTCTTGTACTTCCCTGACTTTTCTACCATGCCCCAGGAAGCTCATAACTGGGAAAACTTTATCAACCAGACCTCCCTCCCCTTTTCAGCTTTTTTTTTTGCATGTTATCTTCCACCATTAGATCATAAACTCCATGAGGGCAAGGACTGTCTCTTTTTTCAAATTTGTATGCCCAGTGCTTAGCACATAGATGGTGCTTAATAAATGTTTATCAGCTATTGGCTATTCTAAATCATTCTTCTCAGCACAATTCTCCCATGCTACTTCTTTTTCTCACTTGCTCAACTGAGCATCTTGTCTCATTCTTCAATGAAAAAAACTGAAGCCATTCCCTGAGAATTACCTCTTTTTTCCTCTCCTCATCTCACATCCCTCTGAAACTTTTCTGTAATATCCTATCCTTTAATCTCTGAGGAGAGGGTCTTTTAAAAACCCATCTACATACTCCTTTGATCTAATCCTCTCTCTGCGCATTCAATGGATTGTTTTGACCATTATCTTCACTCTCTTGCTGATCTATAATTTTTCTGCCTCTACTGATTCCTTCCCTGCTGCCTAAAAACACTGCCAAATCTCCCCTTGATTTAAAACCAAATCAAACCAAACCAAAACTCTCTTCACTAGATCTTGGCATGTCTACCAGTTTGTGCCAGGGAAAACTGAATCTGTTCTCTCCAAAGTTATCAACAGTCTCATAACTGGCAAATCTAATAATCTTTTTTTGATATTTACCCTTCTTTTCCTTTCTGCCACATTTGATACTTTTGATCTCTCTCTCTTCTTGGATAATCTTTTCTCTCTAGGTTTTCATGACTCTGTTCTCTCTTGGTTCTCCTCTTACCTGCATGATTGATTGCCCTTTCTCTTTAATTTTTGCCATATTTTTATCCATGTCACTCTCACTACTGTAAATGATCTCTAAGGCTCATTTGTGAGCTTTTTCTTCTCTTCTCCCCACTTCCTCTTTTTTCTCCCTTCTTCTCACTTCTTCTCTCCTCTTTTCTCTTCTCTTCTCCTCACCTCTTCTCTGTATACTGTACTGGAGAAACAAATAAAAAAATGAAAGTAGTATCTACCTTCAAGGAGCTCATTGTAATTAATCCTGTAATTGAATATAAAATTGAAAGAATGACCAGGACTTCATAACCAGATTTGCTTTTAGGAAATGCTAGACTGATATATGATTTTTCTTCATATATGTCTATAGCAAAAAAAAATTATTCTTGATTTTTTTGTATAGTCATAGATACAGTAGTCCATATGAGTATAATTTTTTCCTTTGTCCTGATGACCTGAATAGCCCACTTACTAATATGTTAAAGTGAAGAAACATAACCACCATGTACTACTGTGCTGACTAACATTTAACCACAGTACCACATGTAATGAGTAATTCTGGTGTTAAAAGTTTTGAGCCAATCCAATGTGTTTTATGACAATAATTCTCAAAGAAAACACACATTTGAGTAATATTTAGTCTAGCTGCTAAAAGTAGCTCTAATACCACTTTGTGGGAATTTGCTGTACTTTCCAAATAGTAAAAAGAAAGGATTTCATAGAAATGCAAAGTTAGAAGGGTCCTCAAAGGTCATCTAGTCCAACTTATGATTGAACAAGAACCCCTTCTACAGAAGCCCCAACAAGTGGCCATCCAGTCTTTGCATGAATTCACATAGAGGGAATACCCACACATCTCAAGGTGACTAATTCCACTTTTGGCTAGCTCTAATTAGTAAGAAGTTTTCCCTTACATGAAACCTAAATCTGCCTCTTTACACCTTCCATTCATTGTTTACAGCATGAAAATAACTTGTAACAGACTTTCTTTTTTTTTTTCCCCCACTGGAAAACAAGAGAGAGGTGGCTAAGAATAGTTCTAAACCCTCTTCCATAAGAAAGCCCTTTGAATAATTAAGGATTTCTATCATATCCCACCTAAATTATCTCTTCTGTTCCTTCAACCAATCCTCATATGGCGTGATGTTGGGAGCAATTTGAGTGCTCTTCTCTAGTCACTCCCTGGTTTGTAATGTCTTTCCTCAATGGAGAGTCCACAGCTAAATACTATACTCTAGGATAGATATAGTCAGACAAGGAACTTAGGCTAGTTGTCTGCTATCTACTGTTTGGCCATGGCAGAGTATAATGAGATTATCATCTCCTTAGTAATAGAATGATAGGGCCTTTGATTTATATCTAGAAAGGACATTAGAGATCATCTAGTTCCATTATCTAGACAGGTAATGAAGAACCAAGAAAATTAAGTGACTTATCCAAAGCCATATAAGGAGTAAGTGGTAGAGACAGTATTTAAGCTGAGGCCATCTGATTTAGAATCTAGCACTCTTTCCTTGGCCTTGTCATAGACCCTATGGCACTATAATGTTGTCTTGTACCACATTAGTTATTCTGGCTGCCATATCATACTGTTTACTCATACTGAGTAAACTGAGTTACTCATTACAATCCACCAAGGCAGATGAACTACTTTCTAGTCACACCTTCCCTATTTCATAACATGAAGTTGACTTTTTGAACCCAAGTATAAGACTATGTGTTTATATCTATTAAATTTCATTCTATTAAGCCTGGTCCAAACTTCTAAGGTGCCAAGATCTTTTTGGATCTTGGTTCTATTATCCAGTGTGCTATCTATACTTCCCAGATTTGTGTTACCTTTAAATTTGGTGTGTGTCCTCTTTATCTTTAACTGTGTTCTATTTGCACAGCTAATTTTAGAGTGATTGTATGGATGCTTGCTAGAGGTTGATTCAGTTTCAGCAAAATCGAAACTTTTTTCTCATCAGTTTAAGTTTCTTGAAACCACCCATAATCTGATATTTCAGTGTTCAGAACTATTAATCTATCAGGCAGGACAAAAAACCCCCAGTAAAACAGAAAATGACCATGTCGATGGAATTCTTCTAGTATAAGGGTAATTTTTTGGGGGGGGGAATCGAGGGAAAAGATTTTAGTTCTAAATGGAAGTGCTGTGATTATTGCTGTCCTACCCAGAACAATCTGAGAATTTTAAATGGATGTAAAGTGAAAGTTCTTTTAAGTACCTATTCCCCTAGTTTACCTCTATGAATAGATAGTTCACAGTCTTCTATCTAACCAGAGTTGTTTTTGGTCCTTTTCCTCATCTATGAGATAGAATTGGATTAGATTACTTCTAAAGTTCATTCCATTTCTAAATCAATGGTTTTATAATTCTAAGAAGAGTAGAAATGATGGTAATAACTGGTATTTATACAGATCTTACAAGTTACAAAGCACTTCCTCACTAGAATCTCATGGTAACCCACTTTGATAAGTCATATAATTATTATCATCCCTATTTGAATAAGTAAAGTGTTCAAAGTACAAATCACATAGCTAGTGGACAACAAATATGGGACTGAAACCCAAGTTTTTTACTCTAATTCAAGAATCCTTCCATTTAATCAAGGTGCCTTTTAAGAATTTCAGTGGCAAAGTCAAGAAAGATGAATTTCAAATGATGGAAGCAGTAGGGTCACACACCTAGTAAGTGTCTGAGGCCAGATTTGAACTCAGGAAGATGAGTCTTCCTGATTTCCAGCCCAGTGCTCTATCTACTATGTCACTTAGCTGCCCCATATGCATACATATGTATGTATGTACATATATAGATATATATTTGTTAACTACATTTCTTGAAGGCACAAGCGTGAACCTTCAAATCTTTAGGAACATTCAGAGATGCGTAAGAGGCACACATTCCCTAGGCAAAAGTCAGTTGTCTCTATTATGTACATTTTTCAAAGGAGTGTTAACAAAGGACACTCAAGTTAGGCTCATCTTGCAATTAATATCCAGGAAATACCATAATGGATAGTAGAAAGTAGTATTATTCCAGAACTCATTTCTGTGTTTAGAAAATTTCCTAAAAACAGAATGATTTCTCCCTTTCTTTTTCAACTGTTGGTAAGAGAGTCTTTGTTTATTAGAATTTGTGAAATATGACAGTTCACCTAAAGGAGTTAATATGAATTGTAGATACAGCTGAAGTCCAACATATGCCACCCAACCAAGTCTTAAGGCTAATGACACTGTTTTAGGTCATGAAATTTATATTTCATGATGATTACTGAGGAAGATGATTGAATATTCAAGGATAAAATTGTATTTCTCCAAGTAAAGTAAGACGTGATTTTAGCATTTAATCTGAGCTTTATGCTAAGACATTTTAGCAGTTCAAGACTCTTCAACTTCAGAAATTCTATGGATTTAAGGATTTCAGAAACAAATTTCAATGTTTTAGCTCCAGAAATTAACTGCTTTATTGACATATGTGAATTGCTTATGACAACTCATGGAGTATGCAAGTCGATTTCTGTGTTTTGTTTAACTACCATCAAATTGGCACATTGACCAGATAGTGAGGCTTCACTGTCTCTCTCATAGTTAGTAAGCTGAGCCTGGACCATATTTATTTCCTGCTTCAGTTTTTTTAAATTTTTAAATAATATGTTGTTTCCCCCCATTATATGTTAAAACAATTTTTTAGCATTTTTTAAAAAAATGTTTTGAGTTCTAAATTCTTTCACTCACTCTTTTCTTCCCCTCCCCCCGAGATGGTAAATGATCTTATAGGTTATATATGTGCATTCATGTAAAACATTTCCATATTAATCATTTTTTACAAGAAAATTTGAACAAAAAAGAATGAAAGAAAAGAAGGAAGAAAGGAAGGAAGAAGGAAGAAAGAAAGCAAAAAGAAAATGAGAAAGAAAAAGAGAGAGAAAATAGTATGCTTCAGTCTGTATTCAGACAATATCAGTTCTTTCTCTGGAAGTGGATAGCATGTTTCATCAGGAGTTCTTTGGGATTGTCTTGGATCATTGTTTTGCTGAGAATAGCTAAATCATTCACATATCTTCATCGTACAATATTGCTGTTACTGAGTACAACATTCTCCTCCTGGTTCTACTCATTTCACTTTGCATCAGTTCATGTAAGTCTTCCTAGGTTTTTTTTTCTGAAATCATCCTGCTTGTCAAATGGGTCCTTTCTCTCCTTTTTAAAATTGCTTTGGGATACAGACCTAGTAGTGATATTGCTGAATCAAAGGATATATACACATTTTGTAACTCTTTGGGCATAGTTTCAAATTATTCTCTAGAATGGTTGGATTGGTTCACAATTACAACAACAATGCAGTAATCCTACTTCAGTTTTATAACTTGATTTTCTGCTTTCATACCCTGCTTAGTAATGAACTCAAGATTCTGTTCCACTTGTACCATGATTCAAGATCATGACAATTGCTTAAGGAAACTTAATAATGAAATCCTAAAAGAAAGAGTGGATAAAAAAAAAACAAATCATAGAAACAATTAATACTAATTTTAAAGGCAATGATCATGATGAGATACCTGGTTTGCAATTAAGGCAGACCTCAGAGGAAAATTATTTACATAAAACATACATTAATACAATTTTTAAAAATTAAGAGTTAATGAGCTGAATAAACATTCAAAAATGAGGAAGACAAAATTCAATCCCAAGTGGGAAAACAGAGGAAATCTTGAACTAATAAAGAAATCAATAAATTAGAAACCAAAAAGACTAAAGAACTGATAAAAAATAAATGTTGGGTTTTTAAAAAATCTAACAAAATTGATAAACTGTTGGCCAATCTGATTAAAAAGAGGGCAGAAAATCAAATCAACAAAAAAATGCATAAGGTGAAATCACAACAAACCCGGGAAAATGAAGAGAATTACCAAAAATTATTATAAAGTTAGATGCTAATAAAACTGAGAACACAAAGGGAATAACATATTGCCTTAAAAATATAATGTAACAGAACACCAAATCAATATCTTAAATGCTCAATGCTAAGAAAAAGAAATGCCAAAGTAAAATAGCTCATGGGCCTCATTTATTATAGAAGAACTACATCCAATTTTAATAAAATAATTAGTACTTATTCTACATAAAGTATCCTCAAAAATTAACAGAACACTATCACACTCCTTTTATGAGACAAATGTAGCACCAATACCAAAACCAGAGAAGGCTAAAGCAAAAAGCAAAAACAAACCAAAACTAAAACAAAAGAAAATTACAGAAGAACATTATTAATAAATATTGAATCAAAAGTTTTAAACAAAATCCTGGCAAAAAAGATTACAGATGGTTTTATACCAGAGATTCAAAGACAGTTCAACCTAATTAAAAACAAAAAAAACCTATCAAAACTATGTGATTATGTTAACAGACTGATAAAGAGACCTCTAACAAAGTACAACAATGATTTATGTTAAAAACCCTACAAAGTATAGACAGAGAGAGAGAGCTTCCAAAATAGGTTTAAAAGTATCTAAAACTAACAGTAAGCATTATATGTGATAGAGAAATACTAAAATGTCCATTGGGATAACTGGAAAGCAGTCTGGCAGAAATTAGGCTTAGACCAACATTTTAGACCTTATTCCACAGTAAATTCAAAATGGATATGTGACCTGAATATTAAAGATCATACTAGTAGGGGAAAGGAATAAGCATTTGTATAGCACCTACTATGTGCCAGGAACTGTACTAACATTTTTTTTACTTATATTATTTCATCATCATCCCCATTTTAGAGTTGAGGAAATTGAGGCCAACAGAATTAAGCTCCTTGTCCATGGTCTCACAGCTATTAGAGGCCAGATTTAAACCCAAGTCGTCCTGTCTCTAGGCCCAACACACCACTAGCTGCCTCAAAAACTACTAAGCATGATTAAAATTAGAATAAAAGAAGATAATTTACTTTCACAGTTATGGTAGCGGATGGATTTTTTTTTGCTTTTTTGTGAGGTAATCAGGGTTAAACAACTTGCCCAGGGTCACAAAGCTAGTAAGTGTCAAGTGTCTAAGGCCACATTTGAACTCAGGTCCTCCTGAAGGGATGAAATTCTTAACGAAACAGGGGATAGATATAATTTTAAAAAGATGAAAAAACATTTGAATTACATGAAATTGAAAACTTTTGCACAAACAAAAACGACACCTTTAGGATGATTTTTTTTTGCTTTTACTCTTACTAAGGAAAAAATGTGTACGTCAAATATCTCTGTAAACCCAGTCCCAGTATGGGGCTCTTTCCTTACTAGTGGAGATCAATGCCTCAAAAATTATTAAACATTATTAAAATGAGAATAAAAGGAGATAATTTCCTTTTCACAATTATGGTAGGGGATGAAAAAGTTTAATGCAACCTTGCATTTCATTATTACTGTTATTGTGGGTTATGCTACTACCACCACCGCTGCCATTGCCACCACCACTGCTGCTGCTGCCGCTACTACTACCACTACTACTACTACTACTACTACTACTACTACTACTACTACTACTACTATTACTACCACTACTACTACCAGTGCTTCACATGCAAGTGGTGGTTTAAATTCTATTTGATATATTCTTTGCAAAAGCCCAATGAGACCAAGATCAAGTGTCTCATCTCTATTTTGCCAATAATGAAATAGAGATTTGAGAGAAGTTAAATGATTTGCTTATAGTCATGCAGCTAATTAGTGTCAGAGCACAGAGTATAATCTTGACTCTTGATTCCAAGTCCAGGGCTACCAGAGAAGAAATAGGATGAATGTATTATGAAGTTGTAAGACTATCTTGAGTGTATCTAGTTCTGAGACTATTATGTAAGAGGGTTGTAGATGAGCTTGAAAGTATCCTCAGGAGAGCTACATTGCAACATCAAGCAATCTGTGAGCCATGTGCTATGAAAAATGATTGTAGCATTTGGAAATTTGAGCAGAGTGAAGATAAAATGAAAATAAGTCATGATAAGTTTTCACATATTTGAAGGACTTTCATGTAGAAGAAAGAATATACTTGTTCTGTATTGCTCCAGAAGATCAGATGAGGACCAATGGGGGGAAAATATAAGAAAGAATTTTATAATGAAGAGAACTATCCAACAATGGAATGAGATTCTCTGGCACCAAAGGAATTTAGGGCAATAATGACTCCTTTTTCCATTACCTTCTTCCTCCATTCTTCTTTGTCCCCTTGTTCTTATAGAGCAGTAAAGAAAATGATTCACAAATAAAGTATTGACAAATGGTCTGCCCTTTCCAACGTTCCTTTCATTGACTCAGCTCTCCTTCATCTTCTTCCACATCAAATGGTGTTTTCAGAAATGACTACAGAATATGAGACATTATATAATGTCTATAATATTATAAATGACATAATTTTTCCCTTGAGTTTTTCAAACGTAAAATGATATAGAATATTAAACCTAGAGAGGACTTTTGAGAACATCTAATCCAACGACCTTATTATACAGATGAAGAATCTAAAGTTCATAGAGGTTAAATGATTTGACTGAAAATAGGGCCAAGTTTAATTCTTTACTTCGCCACATTGCTTTGTAAAAAAGAATCTGTAGTATAAAAATAGCAGGTGCAAATATTAAATGAATCTTGGTGTAACAGAAGTACTCTCTTCATTCCTTTACCTCACCTGATACCAGTACTGTCACCACTGTGGAAACAAATGAAAATCTCTTCCTCTAAAGGATGTTTACAATAGCCCCCCAAAAAAAACCCACTACAGGAAATATTTACTTTGAAACTCTATAATAAGAAGCTTTCGCTTTATTACCTCACCTTTATTCTAAACTCGTTTGGTTAGCCTCTGTGGAACAATGATCTCTATATCAAACTGAGGCTGGATTTGGCAGTGTTATAGAGGGAATTCATGCTTTAGATAGGCATTGAGCCAAATGACTTCAGAGATCTTCCTAAGTCTGTTTTATGATAATGTAAAACCAAGTGAACTGAATGTTTTTTTAATATAATGTACAAGATGATGTTTATTATGAAAAAAATATGCAAGGAGTGATCTGTCACCTTTCAGCTGTCTGAAGACATAGTGAATTAAGCATGAAGGCAGTAAGGCAAAGTGAGGCAACAAATATTTATTAGACCCTTACCATGTGCTGTACAAGCAAAATGAGATACTCCTTACTGTCATGGAACTTATATTCTAATGGTGGAAAACAAGAGAATAATAGAGCTGAAAAATGGGGGTAGAAGTGGGAAGTGGAAGGCTCCTGGGCAGGGCCATCATAGTAAAGTCCTGACATTCAGAAGCAGAGCTGGAAGGGGAATGACACATGGCTAGACTGGGTCCATCCCCCAAATGGAGATCTTGGGGAAACTCACCAATGGAAGAAGGGAGCCAGAGAGGCAGAGGGTAGTTCCAGAGTGAGAAAATCACTTTCGTGATGCTGGGGACCTCTTAGAATATTCACTTATGCTTCATATCCTATGAAAGCTGAGCATACAAGTCAGCAATAAATGTCTCTATCAAAGTCTACAATATTTCAATTCAATTCAACAAACAATAAATGTTTACAATGCTTGATAATGTGTATAAATAAAATAAAATCTCTTCAAGGAATTTACATTCTACTGGACTTTATACTCTTTTTTTCTTTTCTTTTTCAACACTATCCACAATATTGCCCTTTTCACACTAACCTCATTCCCCCCTCCAAATCCCTTCAAAGCTGACTCTTCACTACTGTATTCACAGCCAAATGATTCCGTCCTAAGCTGGTTTTGAATGTGTTCATGCCTAACGAGCAACCCATCCAGTGGTAACCCAATTGTGTCATATGTGTCAACCAAGTCAGTTAGAAATTCATTCAGGCTAGGGCTTGGCCAAAGTCTGAGAAGTCCAGTCAAATGTATTATTTATTTCTGCTGAGCCTGTAGCGCAGATTGAAATATGGTTTGGAACACGTTTGCAAAATATTGCTTTTAAAATCACAAAATTTACTGCCATAAAATGTCCAGTGATGTGGTGAGAAAATAAAACAAGCAGACTTTTCCTCATTTGGTGATAGAATCTCTTCATGACATCAATGATACAAACACTGTGTTATCCTTGGCCTCTTTCCAATAGTTTTCGGCCCCTACTACAGCTGTGCCAAAGTTATGTCAAATATGTCAAAATGGAGGATACAAGACAGTCTCCCAAACTTAATGCTTAATATGTAGAGTGTGCTCAGCTAAACTTCACTATCCATTTGCTACCTGAGGAGCATTTGATGTATTTGGACAGAGTACAAGTGTTTTCGAGCCAATTAATAGAGTCTTACAGTATGTTTCAGTCTACTGATGAAAAAAATTAATCAACACTTTAAGAGCAAAGGAACTTCATTGTCAGGCTGTACATGGCAATAGTTATCTGGGAAGATGAGTAGAAATGGAAAGAGTCACCTACTACAGAGTGTCTGAGGGTGGTGGTGTATAAACATGACTAAAGTTGACAAACCTTTTAGAGGAACAAGAAGAGCTTATATGAATAATGCCCATATACTTTACAACAGATTCTCGGAAGATCCAGTCATGTTTGTTTGTTTTTGAAACCAGCAAATTTTCATTGCTATGACAAACAAAGGCCCATTGGAGGTATTAAGTTAATTGGGCTCTACTCATAGTTACTAGGTCTCTTAAGCAATCATTCATGGCTGAGGCAGCAAATGACAAAATATCTCCTGGCTCTTTGACTTCAACTATTCAGATTCTGGCCCTAAAACTGGTCGTATTTTGTGAATGAATGCTCAAAGTAACAATAGGTGCTATATCTACCCTGGCCAAATGCAACGAGAAACCCATGTGAAGGACTTTATTTGGTGCTATCTAGTTACCTTTTTCATGTGTTTTTGTTTGGCAACTACTGTTTGAGGAACACATCTAACAATTCAGTAGAAGCACTCTGCTAAACATATATACAGATGGCAATCTTGTTTGTGAACCATGAAACTGTATGACCAGGATTCTCTGCTTTCTTGAGTATTATTAGTACTGTAATTTGGCCAATATGAACTAGAATGAAAGGGCAAGTAGAAAAAAAAAAGATAATTAAGTCATTTTATTTCCCCCCTCAAGGGCTCAATTTATTTTCCTTCTGAACACTTTGCATAATCAGTGTTCTTATTTCAACCAGAGTACAGCATCATTCGCACACTCAATAAAAGATTCAGAAGCACGTGGGATGATAGATGACTTTGGAGCTAATACAAGGCTGTAATTCAGTGCGAGGGCTTTGTGGATGTCGTGAACTCTGAGAGCACGACTAGAGTGCTGAGTGAACGGTAGCGGAGCCCTTGGAGTGAATTACAGCCCTTCATTCTCCCCAGGGTCATCATTAGGTATTTAAGAAATTCATTGGTGAAAGTTTAGTAACTGCCTCATCCATGCTCTGTGGGGCCCCTTGGGATTGCAGGGAAGTCTGGGTACATGGCCAAAAGCTTCATCCATGGTTTAGGGAGAATCTGAAAAGTGGTGTAGAAGCTCTCCAGGGAGCTTGGAAAGAGAAGAAATAATCTGATT
The DNA here is from genome assembly GCF_003287225.1 of Phascolarctos cinereus. NCBI lineage: Eukaryota > Metazoa > Chordata > Mammalia > Diprotodontia > Phascolarctidae > Phascolarctos > Phascolarctos cinereus. The sequence goes on from NW_027555625.1 coordinate 172,341,858, forward strand.
CTTTGTTCTGGGCTAAAGAAGGTATCATGTAACATGAATGTAATGGAAAGGGGAAGAGAAACTTTTTTTTTTGGCCCCCAATCAAGGAGGCAGAGTATAGTGGAAAGAACACTAAGCTAGGAGCCAGAACACCTAAATGCTAGTCCCAGCATCACCATCACTAGCTATGCGACTGTTTAGTCACTTGAACTTTTCTGAGGCTCAGTTTCCAATTTAATTATAAAATAGCAGTAATAATTCTTTCATAACATGGTTCTTCTTATCATCATCATCATCATCATCATCAGATGTGATTACTTTGACGTGATGAAGTACAATATAAACAAAAGGCATGATACTGTTTTTAAGTTGACATGCTTTTCCAGGAGAATTCATCTGAATACAGCCTTCATCACTGAGGAAGTGGGAAGAGCTACTTCTTAGTCAAGAGACAGTAAAAAAATATGACAGGATGTTCATTTTTCTTTGATTTTCTTCACTCTTAGTTATCCTAGCAAAAGTAATATGAATGGATATTATTATTGCAAATCATTATCACTATTCATTGAGTCTCAGAGCTATTCTAGATTGTACATCAACATGATTTAAACTAATGGGAAGGTATATTTATTTCCTAAATAATCACAATTAAAAGAAACAACAAGGGGGCTTCTTTTTGTCTTGAAGTTGATTCCCTAGCCACCATTTGAGCAATGTGTCTTGAATTTAATTTCATTTAATGTTCTGATCTTATGTTTTTTGTTTGTTTGTTTCTAAAATCCTTACCAATTTTCTATAGGAGGATATATACCCAAAGACCTGCTTTAGGATAGACACTTCCAAAATTTCTTTAATTTGTATATTACCAACCACTATCTTCAACCATAATTACTAGTTCATAGTGATAGTACTGTAGCTTTAAAAAGCTGTATAGGTGGGACTTACTATCCCCAGTAAAAGAACAAAAACTGACATTCAACAACATCCCTACTTCTGACTTGTTCTCAGTCATTGTCTCTTGACCTGTCCTAGTGTGGATGTTATTTGCTCTTCCATTTCCTGCACCTGTAATATACATCAGTGTCAAACTCCATTCTTCTTGTTTGCTTATCAGAGAGAGATGGCTGCTCTCTCTGATTTTTTGGTTTAGACCCTCAGCTTTTTGACCTATGGTAGATCTTCTTTGTTTGAGTTTTCATTATTTAATTATTTATTTGTTATTTGGATTCATTCTCAGAGAGAAAAGGCCCCCAGGTGGGAAAATGGTTGATTTTGGTCAAATCATTGTATCTCTAGCTAATGACATAAAAAGCTGTTCAGTCTGTTAGATCAGCTCAGCCAGTAAATGGAAAATGAGGCTGGTTCCATAACAGGGAGAGTTTTCAAACTAAAGGATAAAGTTAGTCAAGGATAAGAAGCTATTTGGTGAGAAGAATGGAGTCCTAGGCTCAGAGTGCCCATGTGATATAGGTTGAAGAGATAATTTCACCATTAAGAGATTAGCCAATAAGGACAGATATAGTCAATCAAAATTGCTTCAAGTAAACAATCCAAAATAATGGTCAAGGGACAATGTGAGGAAAAAAAGGAAGCTTTAAGGAGGCCACAATAAAGATCTATAGATAAAGGTGGAGGGAGTTGGCAAAACTCAAAACGTGAAAGGAGATAGCTTTGAGTGCCAGATAAAGAAGAATCTTTATCATTGAAAGTTGGGGGTCAGGAAGTAGAGAGGAAGCATCTTCCTGGAAATGGCCGGGGACTCAAAGTGAGATATTCCAAGAATGTCCAACTTATGGGGAAGTAGGAAGAAAGGCTAGTTTAATCCTGTATCTATAACCAGAGAATCCTATATCTATTGCCAGAGAAGGCAATTCATGAAGGCTGAAGCAGCCTGGTCAGTTAAAGCCATGGCAAGAGAAATAGAGGCTAAGTTTAATTAGAAGCTTCATCAGCAGAGAAGAAAGATTAGGTTGAAAGTTCTGTAGTGGGATGCTGAGAATCAGCTTTTAATTACCAGAACATTTGCAACATAGGAAAACTTTGCCTTCTTTGGCTATTACTGCAACCCCACTTCTCCTTCATAATCTATTTATGCTGTAGTGATTGATAAGAATTCTTCCCTTCTAAAAATCTAAGTTTTTCTGCTGTTGGTAAACAGGAATGACAAAAATCTGTAGCTCTCCCTCCTAAGAAATTCTGGTGGTAAGGAACCTAGGAAAGCTAACGAAAGTAATGATGGCAGAAGACCAGTAAGTCCTGATTGCTGGGCTCTAGACTGGCTAGGACCAATAGGAACAAAAATTAGGTTGTGCCATAAGAAAGAAGCTTTAAGAGAGTTAAGCTGCTTCTGGAGCTCTTCCTTTTCTCTAACCCTATCAGCAGCAATAATAGCTGTTCCTTCCCCTACCTTCATGTAGTAAACCCTCTGTTGGTTAAAAATGTAATTGTTAGCCCGTCTAAATCTGACTTACCAGGATGTGGCACCAGAGCTTTATAGCTAGAGATACCTCCCACATATGAGAATAGAAATGCATACAAATATTCATCTGCTTCCACTACAGGACTACTATATACCTAATCCTTGCTTGGGCATATCAACCCCATATATGTCCAGAAACGCATTCCATTTACCTAAACCTCATATCTTTCCCACTGCTTACCAGACTGCTCTGCCCCCCCAAAAGTGCTTAATAAGTGCTTTTTGAATTAAATTGAATCTTTGATTTCTAAATCTAAACACTTCACTTTGTGGAAAAAATAGTAATTAAATCTTACCTTCAACCACTTATTGTATTACAATCTTTTATCCCTCCTTTGTTTCATTTCTAGAATAAAATGCCTGTTTAAAGTTTTAGATTCTCATCTCAGGCCATGAGAGCTCTGATCTCTGGACCTATAACTAAACGGCAGTATTTGGTGTGTCTAGTATCAGGGGTGGGGAACCTGTGGCCTCGAGGCCATTTGGCCTAGTTCAGACACCTTCCAGAGAACATGAATGTATTTTTCTATCATGAGCTATAGATGCTGCTTCCCTAATTAGGCACTGATTACTGCCAGAAATGCTTATTGTGGCAACCTTTGCTGTTCTGACAGCTCTTTGCATCCTTGCTCCCTAGGAAAAAAAAATATTTTTTCTTTGTATTGTTTCTGGCAGGCCTGGCCTTTTTCCTCTAAAATTTGGCTTTGTTCATTTGATAATACTGCCTTGGTCAAGCAAACTGTATTACCAGACTGCAGCTGCACAGCCCATTATGGAAGCATATTGAAAGCATTATTAATAAATGCATCATTATTATTACTGTTGTTATTGTTGTTGCTATTTTACAGTTTAAAAAGCACATGCTTCTAGGAGGGATGGGCTTAGCATGTGTGTGTGTGTGTGTGTGTGTGTGTGTGTGTGTGTGTTTCTGCCCAACTCTTCACAATCTTAACTCTGCTTCTAGTTAGGCTGGCCCACACTACATTACTGTTCTACATACCACACACATGGGCCACAGATGGCCATTTTAATTTCAGAACTCAAATGTAATAAATCCAGCAGATTAACATTTGGCCAAGATTGAGTGCTGGGATTGTTGGATTGGCTATCATGGAAAACGCATCAGTGAACTTCATCTCTAACCAGACAGTGGTGATTCCATTCCCCACAAACAAAACCTTTGTTATACCTCTCTCCAACCCCTCCCACCTAACCCCCACCCTGCCTTGCTCTGTAACTCTTTCCTAGTGAGTAATATGTGAATCCAATCCATAGTCTAACATTTGCTTACAAGCTGCCTGAAAGGTCTCAGAATTCTTGGCATTTGACTGTTGTCTAGCTAAAACATTCCCTTTGAGTATGTTCTGAGAGAGACAGAGAGGGAGAGAGAAAGAGAGAGAGAGAGAAGCAAGCAGACATATAGATACCTTGTTCTCTTTTATCCTTGGCTTTTCTTTTTTCTTTTGATAGATAATGCGATATATGGCAGTCAGTTCATCAGTTCATGAATAGCACTGTTGGAAGAAAAACTACATGCAGTCTACCATACCAGACATTAAACAGAGACCAGCTCACTGTGCTAGGCTCAAAGGAAATTGAAGACATGAAAATTTGCAAACTAATAGAAATACAGAACAAAATCAAATAAAGATATATAGAACATACCTGACAGAAACATATGTAGTATATATCTACTGTGAGGTTGCTGGAGAGAAGTGATTATTGCCAAATGAGACTGGACTAGGAAAACTCCCTGCAGAAACTGAGTTTCCAGGAGCTCTTTGAAGGAAACAAGTGATGTAGTTTCCTAGAGAAGAGAGAGGAAGGAATCTTCAGTATGGTGGAAAGCGTGGGAAGGGGAAGATGGCATACAATGGAAAATAGTCATATTTACTCAGCCAAAATAGAGTGTGCAGGGTGCAGATATTAGGAAATGAGGGTAAAGTGTGGGGTAGAGGGGTATATTTGTGCCTAGTCAAGAAAGAATCCTATAAACTCTAGAAGTCTTATAGTTTTCTAGACACAATAATATTAAGGTCATCACTCCATTTCGTCTAATGTTAGGAAGAAAGGAAAGCCACAGCTCATTTCTTTTTTTTATTGCTGAGAGGTAACTGAGTGTGCTGATCATAGAATTTTGGAGTTGGAACAATAGCTAACATTTATATAGCATCTATTATATTCTAGGTATTGTGATAAGTGCTTTACAAATTTTATTTCATTTGATCCTAACAACAACCTAAGGAGGTAGGTGCTATTATTATCTCCATGTTACATAAGAAGAAGCTGAGGCAGACAGAGGTTAAATGGCTTGCCCAGGGTCACACAACTATTAAGTACCTAAAAAGACTTGAACTCAGGTCTTCCTGACTCCAGGCCCAGCTCTTTATCTATTGTGTTACCTGGTTATCCTGTTTGAAATGTGCTTGGACATCTGCTAATCTAACCTCTCAGACATTACTTGGATTCCCTTTGCCACCTGGTTCTATTCAGCATTCTATCTCTCTCCTCAGTGTAATGTGGTAGAATATGTCCCATGACTCTAATGTATTTTCTTCTTGAAACTCTTAGAATTCTTAGATTCCTTTAAGGTTAAACTTAGATGTTACTCCTGATTTTCTTAGTTGTTAGCACTATCTTCCTCCTCAAATTATCTTGCAAATAAATATTTAGTTATCTGTTTATACATGGCACCTCTCAGTAGAATGTAAACTACTTGGTTTGTTTTTATCTTTGCATTCTCAATGTCTAGGGCAGTGTCTTATACATGGTGGGTAATTGATACAAATGGGCATGATACAAAAACAAATATGGCAGCACTTACCAGAAGTTGAAGTAATTAAGAAGAGGTTTCAAGAGTACACAGAAGAACAATACAAGAAAGAGCTTAAAATCACTGATAACCACCATGATGTGGTTACTGATATAGAGACTCTGTCCTGGAGAATGAAGTCAAGTGGGTCTTAGGAAGCATTGCTAACAAATAAGGTTAGTGGAGGTGACAGAATTCCAGCTGAGCTATTTAAAAACCTAAACGATGATGCTGTTAAAATGTTGTACTTAATATACCAGCAAATTTGGAAAAAACAACAGTAGATATTGCATTGGAAAAGATCAGTTTATGTCCCAATCCTGAAGAAGGACAATGCTAAGGAATGTTTGAGTTACTGAACAATTGTGCTCATTTCACATGCCAATAAGTCTATGCTTAAGATTCTGCAAGCTAGGCTTTAGCAATATGTGAACCTAGAATTACTAGAATAGCAGACTGGTTTTAGAAGTGGCAGAGGAACTAGAGACCAAATTGCCAACATTTGCTAGATTATGGAGAAAGCAAGGGAGTTCCAGAAAAAAACAAACATCTAATTGTGCTTCATAGACTATACTAAAGTCCTTGACTGTGTGAATCACAACAAATTGTAGCAAGTCCTCAAAGAGATGGGAGTATTAGATCATCTTATTTGGCTCCTGAGAAACCTGTATAAGGGCAAAGAAGCAACAGTTGGAACCATAAATAGAACAATTGATTGGTTTAAGATTGGGAAAGGAGTATGACAAGCCTGTATATTGTCACCTTATTTATTTATTTGACTTATATGCAGAATGTACCATGTGAAATGCTAGACTAGATGAATCAAAAACCAGGAATTAAGATTTCTGAGAGAAATATCAATGATCTCAGATATGTAGATTATATCATTTTGATGGCAAAAAGTGAAGAAGAATTAAGAAGACTTGATGCAGATGAAAGAGGAGAGTATATAAAAGCTGGCTTGAAGCTTAATATAAAACAACAGTAACAACAACAGCATCTTGGAAATTGGCTCCATCACTTCCTGGCAAATAGAGGAAGAAGAAATAGAAGCAGTGTCAGATTTTATATTCTTGAGCTCAAAGATTACTGCAAACAGCAACTGCAGCCATGAAATTAAGACACTTGCTCCTCAGAAGAAAAGCTATGGCAAGTCTGGACAGCATACTAAACAGCAGAGACACCTTTCTGACAAAGGTCCAAATAATCAAAGCTATGGTTGTCAGAGCTGGACTATAAGGAAAACTGAGCCACGGAACTGACTTTTGGACAGCAAAAAGACCAAATCAGTCAATATTAAATAAATTAATTCAGATTATTCACTCGAAGGTCAAATACTGAAGTTGAAGCTCAAATACTTTGGTCACATAATGAGAAGACAGAACTCATTGGAAAAGACTCTGATGTTGGGAAAGATTAAAGGCAAAAGGAAAGGGGGACAACAGAGGATGAGATGGATAGATAGTGTCATAGAAGCAATGAACACGAGCTTGGACAGACTTCAGGAGATAGGGGAAGATAGAAAGGCCTATATGCTATAGTCCATGAATCCATAGGATCATGAAGAGTTAGATGTGACTGAATGATTGAACAACAACAACAACAACAACAGAGAAAAAAAAAGCCCTTTTCTTTAGGCTAACCCTTGCTTCCTTTTACCCTTCCTTATACAACAGTTTCCCTTAGACCCTTCTCCATGTTTATCATTTTTCTCTACACATATTCCAGCTTGTCAATATCCCCCTTAAAATTTGGTATCTAGAAAAAAGCGCAATATTCTAGCTGTGTTGTGACCAGTGCAGAGTATAAAGGATTATTGCTTCCATTATTTCATTGCTTCCATACTCTTCTTTTATTAATGCTCACCAAGAATTCATTTTTTTTTTGCAGCAGTTATATCACACCCATAGGATAATTTCACATGAATTTTTGAAGTCAAGTATCTCGGTTGTATTTGTACAATTGATTTTTTTTATCTAAATATGTGTCTTTATACTTTCCTTATTACATTCCATTTCTTGTGGATTTTGGCTAAGCATCTCGGTTTGTCACTATATTTTTCAATATTTGTTTTTCCCTTCAACATATTAATTATTCCTCCTAGTTTGGTGCTATCTGCAAATTTTATAAACATGCCATCTCTGCCTTCATTGATGAGATAATATTTATAAAGCAATTTGTGCAGTACCTGGAACATAGTAGGAACTTATGCTTATTTCTTCCTTTCTTCATTGGTAAAAATATTGAACAAAATATGGACAAGAACAGAATGCTACCATATGCCACTAGAGTTACCCTATAAGTTGATGGTGATTCATTTATTGAGCAATTTTCTGGTCCCATTCAACAAATATCTAAGTGCCACTCTCCAACACAAAAAGGAAATAGTCCTTGCCTATAAGGAACTTCCTTTCTAAGGGGGTGGGGTGGGCAGGATGAAGAAGGAAGTGATAACATGTACACTGCTGAATAACTATAAAAGAGGTAGAAAGTAAATTTAAAGTGATTTCCAAGGGAAGGATATTAGCGCCTGGGGGGAATCAGGGAAGAATTCTTGCAGGAGTAGTACTTAACTGAATGTTAAAGGAAACATGGGATTTGCAAGTTGGAGATGGAAAGTATTCCAAGTATACAAAGGGATAGTGATGGGAGATGGAAAGCTATCTAAAAAGTCAGCAAATAAGCCCATTTGGCTGGAATGTGTGAAAGATAATAATGTGTGATAAGTTTGGAAATGTGGGTTGGATTTAGATTGTGAATGGTTTTAAATTTCAAGCAGAAGAGTTTGTAATTCATCCTAGAAGCAAGTGGGAGGTATAGACACTTTTTAAAATAGAGGAATGATATCATAAGATCTTTGCTTCAGGAATATTTATTTGGTGCCTGTGTAGAGGGTGGCTTGATGATAAGAGAGGCTGAATGTAAAGACAAATTAGGAGATTGTTGCAGTAGTCTGAGAGACATGATGAGAAAGTGAACTAGGGTGGTTGCCATGAGAATGTAGAGAAGGGAAATGGTATGAAAAGTGGAGAGGTACAATTGGCAACACTTTACAGATGGATAAAAGAAAATAAAGAGTCAAAGATCACAGTAAGGTTGCAAGCCCTGATCACTGGAAGGATGGTGATGTCCTCAAGAAAAATAGGAGGAAGGATGAGCTTAGGGGGCTATAAATCCATTTCTTCATATTATCATTCAGCCCACTTCTCTCCCATCTTGGCCTCATGGCTATCAATTCAATTCAATTGAACAAATATCTGTTCATAATCATCAGTCTATCAAATGTCTTCTTGATATATAGATTATGACAATGCTGGGGGTCTGTTAGTAGAATTTATGCTGTGAGTGAATTTTTAAATAGTAGGAATGGATTTGTGCTAGTCCTTTTACAGTCTCTTCCCATCTCCCTTGTTAACAATGTACCTTTATGGGTTAAGGATTAAAGGTAAATACTGTGGCAAACTAAAGTTCATTGACAAATTGAGGTCTGAGCCAAGATCATGTCTTTAATAGTCCTATGCTCTTAAAAGACTGATCTAAAGGGCCTCAGAGTCCAGATCTACAAAGGTTAACTGTAATTGTGGCTTATGAAGACAGATCCTAAGAAACCCAACTTGCATTGCAGTAGGAGGGGTTTAGGTAAGATATACAGAAAACCTCATATGATTATTGTTTTGAAATTGAGAAGGCATTGTTGAAGAAACCTTGCCTGAATATGAGAACTAAGGGGTCATAAATACAATCATAGTCTTGAGGCAAGGGGGCATAAGAAATACATTCTTAAAGCATTTTTTCTTTTGAAAAACTTTGTCTTATTTCTATTAATGCCTTTTGTTTTTACATTACTTTTGTTTTCGATAAGTCCCTCCCCATTTCCCTATGCTGAATCAATTAAAAAAGAAATAGGAAAAAAAACCCTTCAGCAAAACTAACCAACATATCATGTGTGTCAGTATGTGTAATATTTCACACCCATAATCCTCCATCTCTGCAAAGAAGGGACTAAGTGCATTTTTTCTTTTTTTTCTTGTCCTTATGAACTTGATACATATCAACACGTGTGAATACTTTCACATATAAATGTTGCTCCACAGAGGTCACTGTGGCTGGCTCAAGGCATGACCTCTTAAAATCGCCTTCTATCTCTCTTTCTTCAGAGAGTGGAGGAACATCCAAAGATCCCTGGTGCTGACTGGCCTGTCTGCTTAGAGCTAATGAGATTGGTTTATGAGAGTTTTCTTCTAGCACAGAGGACACAGCTCCAAATGGTTTCCCTTCTCTTTACAGTGAAGAAAAAAAAATCAATCCAGTAGAATTCATAAAATGCTCTGAGCCCCCAGGTAATCCATGAATTGTCAGCTTGGGAGGGATCTAGCTAGCTGAATTTCCTGCAGTCAATTATCTACAGATTTACTTTCTCTCTTGCACACGTATTCTCTATAGCAAAACACAAACTCAGGATACAGTTAAAATTATCTTTATTGAGCAAGCTATTGTTAAAAATGTAAATAACTACTAAGCAAAACATTTAAATGGCAAAGAAACACTTAGTAATGAATATTGCACATGTTCCCTTTGTGCTGGGCAATACAATAGCGGACGTTAATATAGCACTTACTATATACCAGACACCATGCTAAGCCCTTTACAAATCTTATCTCCTTTGATCCTCATAACAACCCTGGTAGGTAGTTGCTATTATTATCCCCATTTTATAGATGAGAAAACTGAGGCAAGCAGGGGTTAAGTGGCTTGAGCAAGGTGAGACAGCTAGCAAATGTCTGAGGCAGGATTTAAACTCAGATTTTCCTGACTCCAGGCCTGGCACTCTATCCACTATGCCTCCTAGAATGGAATACCTTTCCAGAGAAATTTTTGAAACTATTGCTATAGCATAAAACTCTGCCCTCTAGTCCTGATCCTTCTATTGACTGTGCAGCATGGGAGGAAATACAACTCACAAAGTCTAACAATTTAGGCTCCCTTGGAAAGCAGTCAATCTCAACTTTGCTGGAACAACAAAAAAAGATTTTTAAAAGAAAGATTACATATGAAACTGTGAATCTCTACTGCATATAGTTTTTACATGTGTTTATATATGTGTAAATATGTAAAGTATATATGAAATTTAACATGGTATTAAAAGCTCTGCCTTTCTTGTCTGTGTCCCTTTATAAACTCTTCTTCTTTTATAATGTTTCATTGCTACTCTTTTCTCTTTTTAAAATTTTTTAAATTTAAATTTTTTTTGGGGGGGAAACCAGGCAATGGGGTTAAGTGACTTGCCCAGGGTCACACAGCTAGTAAGTGTTATGTGTCTGAGGTCAGACTTGAACTCAGGTACTCCTGAATCCAGGACTGGTGCTCTATCCACTGCGCCATCTAGCGGCCTGCCCCTGCTACTCTTTTCTTTCTTTTTTTCCACTACATTTTCCTTAACTTTTCTCGAGGGCCAAGTGTAGTTATTACTAGCATGTTCAATTTCAGTTGTTTTTGTACTTTCGATTTATATTGTATGCAGAGTTTTTTCTTGTTTTTGCTAACTTTGATCAGAATCAGTTCATGTAACTTCCCATATTTCTCTGAATTCTTCATATTTGTTGATATAGCAAATTGCCTTATTATGTCATAGTTTGTTTAGTAGTTACCAATTTTGTGGGAATCTTCCCTATTTTCAGTTCCATATTAACACAAAAAAAGTGCTGCTAGGAATAATTTAATTACATGTGGGGCTTTTCTTTGTGTCTTTGAACTCCTTGGAGTATATGCCTAGCAGTTCAATCACTTTCTTGGCACCACTACCACTGCCACCACCAGCACCACCACAACAAACAATGATAGATAGTATCTGTATAGCACTTTAAGATTTGCGAAGTGCTTTATAAGTATTATCTAATTGGATCTTCCTGGTAACTCCATGAGGTAGATGCTTTTATTATCCCCATTTTACAGGTGAGGAAAGTGAGGAAGGCACAGGTTAAGTGACTTGCCCACCGTCAGCTAGCTAGTAGGTGTCTGAGGCCAGATTTGAAAGTCAAGTCTTCACAACTTCAGGTCTAGAACTCTAAATGGTTGGAACAAATTCACCAACAGTTTATTATTGTACCTGTCTTGTAATGACAACTACAACATCGACTATTTCCATCTTTTATGATGTTTGTCTATGTTTGGGGTATGAGGTAATGCCTCAGAGTTGTTTTGATTTATATTTCTCTCGTTAGTGATTAAAATATTCTTCATTATTTATTGTTGTTAATAGTTAATATTAATTATTTGGAACTATTTATCCACATATTTATTCAGAGTTATATACATTAGAGAATGACTGTCATATATTTGTATCAATTCATACTACATAATGAATATCATACTCTTTTTGTAGATATTTGATTCAAAGATTTTTTCTCAATCATCAGTTACTCTTATAATTCTTGCTGAATTGATCGTTCTTGTGTAAAAGCTTTGAATTTTTATGTAATTAAACTTTCCATTTCATATGTTGTAATGTCCTCTATACTTTGTTGACATCCATTTTTCTCGACAATACCAGAGCTTGGCCCATACTTAAAAGAGATAAAAGAAAGAAAAAGTAGTTATTTATGTACAAAACCATAGGAGCTCTTTTTGTAGTGACAAATAAACTGGAAACAAAGAGTATGTTCAACAATTGAAGAATGACTGAATAAGTTGTGATGTATGAATGTGATGGAATGTTATTGTGCTGTAAGAAACGAAGAAATAGATGATTTCAAAAAAAGACATGGAAAGATTTATATGAACTGATGCAGAGTGAAATGAGCAGAACTTGAGGAACAATTTATAGTATAAGATCAATATAAAACAAATAACGAGTATTAATATGAATTATAATAATGAATTATAATAAATATTATTAAAAATAACTCATGGCTAATGCAATGACTTTCTTGATTCCAGAGGAAATGATAATGAAACATGCTATACATTACAAAGATGTGACAAATTTAGGGTGCAAAATGGAAATACATATGTGTATGTATACACACATGTATGTGTACATACACACATTATTATATATGTGCATGTATACATCTATATCCATATATACCATTACACATGTGTATATATGTGCATTTGTATATATACACACATGCACACAGAGCCATTGAGGCAATTTATTTTGCTTGATTATGCATATTTGTTATAGCATATTGAGAGAGAGAAAATAGATTTTTGTTAATTTTTTTTAAATAGAGTTGAGAGTGCTTCATATGTGAAATGTATGTGTTTTCAAATGAGGTAACTAAATTATTTATTTTACGTAACTGTTAACTTTGTCTCAAGAAACCTTTCTTGAAATGAAAAATAATCCAGAAATTTTTGAAATGTAAAATAATGAACTCAATATAACTTAAAAAAATGACAATCTTTTATATTTGTTGAGTGTTCATTAGAAGTTGATTGTACTATTTGGTGTAAGATGTTGTTCTAACCAACTTCTTCAAAACTGCTTGGCAGTTTTGTGTTTTCATTAATTCTTGTCAAATAAGGAATTCTTTCTGGGGTAGTTTATGTCCTTGGGTTCACTGAACACAGTGTTATTGAGTTGAGCTCTTCATTGAACTGATCTACTGTTCTGTTTTTTTTTGTTTTTTAACCAGTCCTAAATAGTTTTAACAATTACTCCTTTATGACATAATTTGAGGTCTGGAAGCAGTATTTTCACTCCATTCCTACTTTTTCCATTATTTTTCTTGAGATTCTAGACCTTTTGTTCCTCCAAATGAGTTTTGTTATTGTTTTGTCTAGGCCTATAAATTACCCCATTGGTAGTTTGATTGGCATAACACTAAATCTGTAAGTTAATTTAGGTAGTATCATTGTCTGCATTTTATTGGCATAGCCCAACCATGAGCAATGAGTATTCCTCCAATTATATTATTCTTTATTATTTTAAAGAGTTTTAAAATGGTATTTATTTTTATTGATATATTTTGTTTTTACATCATATTAATCTCCAAATATATGCCTCTGCCACCCTTTTCCCCAGAAAGACATCTTTTGTTACAGAAAAGGAAAAAGAAACAGAAAAAAGGGCAGTTTAGCAAAATTAGCCAACACATAACAAAATTTTATGGCTTATGCAATATTCCACTTTCATAGTTGCACTTCAGATACATTTTCTCTTCTTCATGGTTAAGTTTAGTAATTACAACTACAGGGTACAATTTCTTCTTTTTTCTTCCCTCCCTTCCTCCCTCCCTCCCTCACTTCTGCTCTCTGTCACTCTCTTTTCCATTTATATTGACATAATGATTTTGTATATTATCTTCCTAGTTCTACATACTTAATTTTGCATCAGTTCCTGTAGTTTTCCATATTTCTCTATATGTTTCATCCAAATAATTTCTTATGAATAAGAAATATTTTATTATATTCATGCAATGAAATTTAACTATTCCCCAATAGAGAGACATTTGTTGCTAGTGTTCTGTTAATACAAAAAGTGTTATTATAAGTATTTTGTTATTTTTGGGAACTTTCTATCTTTGACCTTCTTGGGATATATGCTTAGTGGTGGACTGCCTTGGCCAATAGGTATGAACATTTTAGTTACTTTCTTCATATAATTCCAGTTTTTTTTTGCTAGAATTGTTAGAAAAATTCACTACTTGTAATCGTATATGAGTTTTGGTAAATTTTAGATTTATTCCCAGAATTTTGTACTTAATGTTGAGTAGGATTTCCTTTTGTAGTACTTCAAGTACTCCTCCTATACAGACATGATAATTTTATGGATTTACTTTGTATTCAGCTACTTTGTTATTCATCAATCCTAGTTCTGCTCACTCTTCCATATGATGGCCTTCAGATAATTGCAATCATGTCTCCTAGGTTTTCTTTTCTCTAGGTTTAGGAAAGGTAAAATCTACTTCTCATAAATCAGAGCTATTTCAAAGTGGCTGGGATGCCTCATGAGATATTCTGTTCCCTTTCATTGGAAATCCATACTTAAAACCTTCTGGATCTGTCCTTGTTGAGTATATTGTAGAGATAATATAATTCACTCTGTAGTTTGGATTAGACAGGTTCTGACATTGTTTTTAAGAACCTGCTTAAGGGTAAGGCCTTCCCCCAAGTTCCACTCTGTTTCCTCCTTGTGTCGTGGTGGAGATACTAGTTTCTGGCAGGATATGCCAATGAAACATAAGCTTTAGCAGGCTGCAGTATGTTGAGAGGGTTTTGAACATGATCCTAGGGGTATGATGAATCTGTTGTCTGAGGATCAGCAAAGCAGCAATATGGAGAGACTCATCACCAATGGGTTAGTTTCTAGGATGAATTATTTGACCCTAGAAAGCCCTCTCTTCTGTAATTAATAGGGTGGGATGGAGGAAAAGCAGTCAAAGGTAAAAAAAATCACACACGTTTCGTATCTCTGAATATCTCTTTGTCTGATAAGTAGCAAATTGACATACAATTGACCAAACTGAATCACATAATTATAGATCAGGGATGGGGACCCTGGGGGCTCCAGGCCACATGTGGCCCTCCAGGTCCTCAAGTGCAGCCCTTTGCCTGAATCCAAACTTCACAGAACAAACCCCCTTCATATATAAATCCCCTTAATAAAAAGATTTGTTCTGTGAAGTTTGGATTTGGGCAAAGGGCTATACTTTCACATGTGGCCTCGAGGCCTCAGGTTCCCCACCCTTGATATAGATCAAAAAGTATTCAGTAAGCAGCTACTAGGGTGACAGGCATTGTACAAATAATCTTGTAGTTATCAAACCAAGAAGACATAAGGAAGTTGACTTTGTTTTAAGGGGATCATTAAAAAGAACTCTGAATTCCCCAAGACAGTTGAGCCAAATCTCCTACTTCAGTTCTGGTATCAGTTCATCAATCATTTGCATTGTCTGCCCAATATGTTTATATTTCATGTTTATTTTTCCACCTGTAAAAGGAAAGAGTTGAGAAATAAATGCATAATATCCTATGCATTTGTCTATGTAAATACTATTATGAGAAAGTGAGGAAAGAGTGTAGAAGAAAGAGATATTGTTTATTTTTAAAGTTTGTGGGCAAAACTAAATACAGCAGTAAGGCAGGGAGAAAGGAAGAACTGATTTTTAATGCCTTTTGAATGTATTTAGTCTTTTTTATCTCTTCTGCTGGAAACTCCTTAAGAGAAGGATTTGGGCCTCCATACTGGGTTAGATGGCACTATGCAGCCGTGGGTAATTAATAAGCATTTGTTAATAAGAAAAATATTAGTAACAATAGTGATAAATATGCATTGAATCAATAGCTAGAGGACTTAGGTTTGAATCTTGGCTCTCTGCCACTTATTAGTTATGTGACCACGGACAAGTCACTTAAATATTAGTTATGTGACCACGGACAAGTCACTTAAATATTTCCTTATTTATAAAATGAGAGAATTAGATTACGTGACCTGTAAGGTTCCTTTCAACTCTAAATATATAATAGCATCTAACATTATAATGAGAGGCAGCTAAGTGGCATAGTGGATAGAATATTGGGCCTGGACCCAGGAGGTTCTGAGTACAAAACTGGCCTCAGACACTTACTAGCTATATGACTCTGGGAAAGTTGCTTAACCTCCATTTGCTTCAGTTTTCTCATCAGTAAAATGGGGGTAATTGCATTTATCTCCCAGAGTTGTTTTGAGGATTAAATGCAATAATATTTTTAAAACACAGTGCCTGGGGGACAGCTAGGTGGCACAGTGGATAGAGCTGCAGCCTTGGAGTCAGGAGGACCTGAGTTCAAATCCGGCCTCACATACACAACACTCACTAGCTGTGTGACCCTGGGCAAGTCACTTAACCCCATTGCCTCACCAACACAAAACAAAACAAAACAAAAGAAAAAAAAACAACACAGTGCCTTGCATAGAGTAGGTGCTATTTAAATGCTAGCTATTATTTTCATCATTATTATTAATCTTTCAAATGAAATTATCAAGTTATAAAATTAAACAAAACTAATATAAAATAGTTTCTTCCATCTTAGGCTTTTATATTGATACAATGAGAGGCATGAAAAGTAGAATTGTATAGACTGATTGTTGGATTAAGTAGCACATGTCAAAACAATGTCTGCACCAATGCCTAAAGACACTATTTGTAACCTATTACCCATCATCCCAAAACTTGGTACTTCTATGGTCCTGGATGCAATCTTGTAGTTCCAAAAATGTCTCTCTTTGGCTCATTTTCCTCACTCTTCCTCCCTAGAGATATTTCTGAATCTAGGATTCAGCCATTTCAGTCATGTCCAACTCTTTGTGAACCCACTTAAGGTCTTCTTGGCAAAGATACTGAGTGGTTTGCCATTTCATTTTCTAGCTCATTTTACAGATGAGTGAACTGAGGCAAACAGGGTTAGGTAATTTGTCAAGGGTCACACAGCTAGTGTCTGAGGGCAGATTTGTTTTTTTTTTAATTTTATTAATTTATTTTGATTTATCAATAATCACTTCCATATGCTTTTGAGTTTAAGGTTTTTCTCCCCCTTCTTCCCCACCACCCTCCCCAAGATGGCACACAATCTGATATAGGCTATACATTTACATTCCTATTAAACATATTTTCATATTAGTGGTGTTGTAAGTAAAAATTAAAAGCAATAGGAGGAGCCATCAGAAAGAGGAAACAAAACTCAACAGAAGAGAAAAAAAGTAGCAATTCAACTTTCGTAGTTCTTTCTTTGGATGTGGATAGCATTTTCCATCACAAGGCCTCTGGAGATGTCTTAGATACTTGTATTGCTGGGAAGGGTTAAGTTTACCAATATTAGTCATCGCACAACATGGCTGTGATTGTGTACAACGTTCTCTTGGTTCTGCTCCCTTCACTCAGCATCAGACCACACAAGTCTTTCCAGGTTTTTCTGACGTCAGCCTATTCATCATTTCTTATAGCACAATAGTATTCCATTACATTCATATACTACAACTTGCTCAGCCATTCCCCAATCGATGGGCATCCTCTCAATTTCCAATTCTTTGCCACCATGAAAAGAGCTGCAATGAATATTTTTGTACATGTGGGTCCTTTTCCTATTTGTATGATCTCTTTGGGATATAGCCCTAGAAGTGCTATTGCTGGGTCAAAGGGTATGCACATTTTTATAGCCCTTTGGGCATAGTTCCAAATTGTTTTCCAAAATGGTTGAATCATTTCACAACTCCACCAACAATGCGTTAATGTTCCAATTTTCCCACATCTTCTCCAACACTTACCATTTTTCTGTTTTGTCATGTTGGCCAATCTGATAGGTGTGATGTGGTACCTCAGAGTTGTTTTCATTTGCATTTCTCTAATCAATAAATATTTAGAGCATTTTTTTATATGATTTTAATGGCTTTAATTTCTTCATCTGAGAACTGTCTGTTCATATCCTTTGGCCATTTATCAATTGGGGAATGACTTGTATTCTTATAAATTTGACTTAATTCTCTATATATTTTAGAAATGAGGCCCTTATCAGAGAGACTGGTTGTAAAAATTCTTTCCCAATTTTCTACCTTCCTTCTAATTTAGTTGCATTGCTTTGTTTGTGCAAAACCTTTTCAATTTAATGTAATCAAAAATATCCATTTTGCTTTTCATAATGTTCTCTGTCTCTTGTTTGGTCATGAATTCTTCTGTTCTCCATAGATCTGATAGGTAAACTATTCCTTGTTCTCCCAGTTTGCTTATAGTATCAGCCTTTATATCTAAATCATGAACCCATTTTGACTTCATTTTGGTATATGGTATGAGATTTGGGTCTATGCCTAGTTTCTGCCATACTCTTTTCCAGTTTTCCCAGCAGTTTTTTTTCAAAGAGTGGGTTCTTATCCCAGAACCTGAGGTCTTTGGGTTTATCAAATAATAGATTATTATAGTCATTGAATGCTACGTCTCGCATATTTAACCTATTCCACTGATCCACAACTCTATTTCTTAGCCAGTACCAAGCAGTTTTGATGATTGCTGCTTTATAATACAATTTAAGATCTGGAATTGCTCGGCTACATTCCCCTGAGGGCAGATTTGAACTCAGGAAGATGAGTCTTCCTGACTTCAGACCCAGAACTCTATGCACTGTGCCACCTAGCCGCCCAAATCATGTTTAGGTCTCCATAGATACAAATACAGTATTCTCAGCCTTTACATAGCACTCTAGGTAACAATTCCTACTTGGTACAAATAGTTTTTACTTTTACCTCACTGAAAATGCATAAAAGACATAAAGGACTTAGAATAGTCCATAAAGAATCAACATAATTGTTTCTAGTGTGTTCCACTTTCCCCCAGGGCCATTTAGAGATCTCTGGACTTATAGAACCCCTTATTTGGACTTCCATTCTGAATTGAGATGAATTTGGGATTTCTAGATGAGTAATCTCCCAGCATTACAATGAGTCTCACTTTCACTCCAGAGACCCACACTAACACCCAACCTTATGCCACTACTCCAACATCTTGGATTCTCTGTAAGGGATACACACATGGAATCAGACAAAGTTTAGGGCTTTGTTGTTGTTCCTTCATTTTGGAACTTTAGTTCCTGGTTATACTTAGCTGTTGAATGTTACATGTATGATTCCATGCTGTAAGAGTGGCTGGCGTTTGTTAGGAACTCTTTAGTGTCACTATCACCAGACAGAGGTTCTTTTCTATGTTTCTCTTTTCCTTCTTCCCTGCCCTATCTCAAGCTATTTAGACTCTGCCATGTTTCCCTCCAACAGGATGCTGGGCAGAAACAGCTTCTTTTACCCCAAACTTTCTGTCAAAGTCTTTTGTCCTCCTTTCCCCTTCACCCATTGTGTCCCATGTGGGAAAGAAGCCAGAATTTCTAAATCACTCAGGCACTCTCCTTTCTTCCAAGTATTGGTGGGCTGGCCTCTCTAGCCCCCCTCCAAATTCTGTTCCCCACCTCCTTTTTTGTAGACCAGACATAGCATCTAACCATCCATCCTGCTAGTCTGTCTTAATGTCCATTGGAATACCACCTTTCTTGACAACAAACTTTCAAATATGTGTTGACTCCCTCAATGATAGTGTGATAATGGGAACCATTTCCCTTTTGGGGCTTATACCCCCGACAGAAATTGAGAAACTGTGTTGCATAGTGGATAAAGTGCTGGCCTTGCAGCCAAAAAGACCTAAAGACAAGACGTGCCTCAAACAAATACTCTCTTGATGATACTTGGGCAAATTTCTTAACTTCTCAGCGCTATAGATAACTCTCTTGAACTATAAGTTAGAGAAAAGGTTCAGACCTGCATTAGTAGGAGTTCCCTATATCAGTGAAATCTCAGGTCTAGTACCTTTCACTATCATCCTCCTATCACTTAACACAGTGGAGGCCTATAGTAAATGTGTAATCATTCATTTGTTCATTTCTCAGGACGAGGTGTCAACATGCACAATGCCAATGATTTTATTTATAAAATGTAAATCTAAATTATAAGGTATTTTATTTAAGAAGAGAAACTGTGCCCAAATCCAGTGATCTGTATGAAATAATAGGGACCCATGAATGACCTCAATGTGTAATTTGTGTTATAGCAAGGTCTGTGGAATCAGAGTACATTGGATTACTTTGTACACAGATGGCAGTGATGCAATTCAGCTTATATTGTAGAGAACCAGGGTGATACTGTTTTAACTCTAGAACCATCTTGACAACTTTCTGTACCATAGGTCATAAGTCCAAGTGTTATGGGTTTGTATTGATTCAATTCTGATGTAATTCAAGTATTTTGGAATGACAGCATGACTTCATCTTTGTCTGACTCACCTGTTAACTTTCTCCATGTAAAGGAAAATTGCACCTAAACCCTCTTGTTTCTCCAGAGAAACAATTTAATTAAATTCATATTAATTCATTCAATTTAACTGCTACCTTAACTAATCTTTGAGTTTTACTGAAATGTTATGTGATAATCTTCCTAGTATGAGCAATACCAATCCAGTTTAACTTTTGAATCCTGGATCCTTCAAACCTTCGATTCTCCCACAAAGTTACCTTTAGACTATCTCAGAGTCACCCTAGCATTGTAGAGTGAAAGTTAGCTATACTTAAAAACATTACAAGCTCCTTGATGGATGAGATATTCACAGCCCACAAAATCCTCCAAACAAACATAATGTTCCTTTTAAGAGGTGTATGAATTCTCTCGGACTTCCCCAAAGTATTACAGAAAACCTGCAAAAATAATTTACTAAGCATTTACTCCTAACTCTGTGTATATGTCACAGGCATACTCCAAGAGACTCTAACTGACAGATATATACTTTATTTACTATTTTTCCTTGCCTTATGCTTAGGCCTGTTTTTTTTTATTAATCACTTAGCAGCATAGATCTTAAAACTCAAAGGAGTTTCTAGACCATCTATCCCAGCCCCTTGCCTTTAAGTAGGTAAAGAAGTAGGCCTTTAAGGCCTACTTTAAGGCCTACTTAAAGGTGGGGTCACTGGCTTCCCCTTTTGCCTAGAATGTTTTTCCTCCTCTTCTCCATCCCTTGCCTTCCCTGACTTCCTTGTCATACTAGCTAAAACCTACCTCTTTCAAGAAGCCTGTCATAACCCCTCTGTAAAATTTTCCCTCATTTTTTTTCTGTCTTTATCTTGCTTTTCCCCCAACTTCTCCTTCCTGTTACTATGCAGTAACATTGAGATATACTCTGCTAGCTTCTTTTACCTAGACACTTACACACCTATATCCTGAATTTTGCTTTAAGCAGAAAGGGGCCTGGGTTAGCAAGAGATATACACAATTTTGAATTGAGATGGAGAGACAAAACTCTATCTGAATGTTAGGAATTTTTCTAATTTGGGGCTCTGAGCTATTGTAATGATGTTATTAACTTTCTTGTTTGATACAAACTATGTAAAATAGTAGAGAAAGGGGCCACAAGGACATAGTCTGAAAACCCCTCAGTTAAAAGTAAGCTAGCTCTTGTGACAAGTAATGACTATTTAAACCTCTAGCCTCACATGTGAGAAAGGAAAGGAGGCAGAGAGGCCTGGGTGAAAGACATGAGGCCTAGGTGAGGTGTAGTTCCTCCTCTTCCAGAAGGGAAGAAGAATTCATGGCTTCAGAGGTCCCTTCTAATTCCAGATCTGTGATCCTATGAATCTTTGAGAACATGATGAAAACAATTCTGTTAACTCCCTTGTTCAACTATTCAAAGAAAAGCATTGAACTAGCCCTCTTTTTTAAACTAAAACTACTTTTTTTCTTCTGTTATTGTTCATTTATTTCAGTCACGTCCAACCCTTCCTGACCGAATTTGATGTTTTCTTGGCAAAGATACTGGAGTAGTTTGCCTCTTCCTTCTTCAGCTCATTTTACAGATGAGGAAACTGAGGCAAATAGTGTTAAATGACTTTCCCAGGGTCACACAGCTAGTAAGAGTCTAAGGCCAGAGTTGGACTCAGAAAGAAGAGTCTTTCCTGGCTCTAGGCCCAGCACTCTATCCACTGTGCCACCATCTAGCTGCCCTTTATGCCTTCTACTTTCATTTATAGTGAGATTGCCAATATGGATGTGGCTCCTTTCGCAGAATCAGAGAATCACAAGATCTTAGAGTGTGAAGAGACCTCAGATGCCATCCACTCTAATCCATACTGTAATGAGAATCCTATCTGAGTCCCACTGAGTGCCTACTGAGGCAGCTAGGTGGTACAGTGGATAGATTGTTGGGCTTGGAATCAGGAAGACCTGAATTCAAATCCACCTTTAGACACTAGATGTGTGCCCCCAGGCAGATCACTTAACTTCTGTCTGCCTCAGTTTTCTCAACTGTAAAATGGGGATAATACCTACCTCCCAGGGTTGTTGTTAAGATGAAATGAAAGTATGTTTATGAAATGTTTAGCACAGTGCCTGCCACATACTAGGCACTTAATAAATCTTTATTCCATCTGCATCATAAATCAATGAGAAAGTATTTATTAAATGTCTACTATGTTTTATAAACTCTGATAGGCACTAAAGATACAGAGGCAAAAATGAAATGTGTCTGACATCATTCTTACATTCTATTGGGGTGATAACATATACACATGCAAGTATATACTATACACATGCATATATATGTGTATGCATATATGAACTCATGTATACATACACCTATATAGATAATATATATTTATACAATACATCCACATATTATTATAATTATAATATATATCATAATTAACAAATATATACATACTTGTGTATATATTTGGTAATTGGGTAGGAGAAATTCTAATCTTGAAGACTGGTGGATCAGGAAAGGCCTCAGGTAGAGGTGACATTGAGGTTTTGAAGGAAGATAAAGATTTTAATAGACAAAGGTAAGGATGTGTTCATTCCTGCCATGGATGACAGTCTGTGCAAAGGTAGATAGAACATTATATATAAGGGACAGTAAGTAACCCAATTTTGTTACTTCACAGTAGGCCTGAAAGAGACTAGTGTGCAAGAAAAATAGAAAGGTCATCTGGAGCCAATAGAGAAGGACTTTAAATGCCAAAGAAGAGTTCATTTAATACTAGAGGAAAGAACTATTGGAGCTCCATGAGCAGGGAAGTGAGGTAGTCAGACCTGTGCTTCAAGAGTATCACTATGGCAGTTGAGTAAAGGATATATTGGAGATGGAAGAGTACTGATGGAGGGAGGTCAAGCAGGAGGTTATTGAAATATTCAAGTAAAGAGATGATGAAACCCTGAACTAGGCTTGCGACTGAGAGTAGGAAGAAGTGAAAGGATGGTAGAAATGGAACTATAGAATCAACCATTGGTACTTGATGGGATATTAGAGATGAGGAAGAGGGAATCATTGAGATTTGATTCTGATGTGAATCTGGATTCTCTAAAGGATATAAAAGTAGGGAAATTAGGAAGTGGAAAGGCTTTTGGTAAAAATACGTTTTTTTTTTGACAAATTCAATTTGAAATTTCAATTGGACATTGAATTGGAAATATCCAATAGTCAGTTGATAATGGGGGACTAGAGCAGAGGAGAGAAAATAAGGCTAGATATAGAAATATGAGGATCACCTTCATAGAGCTGTTTCTTGAAACCATGTTAATTGAGGAGATCACCAAGAGAAAGAATATAAAACAGGGCCCAAGTTACCCTCACAGTTAGAAGGCAGCAAAGGTCACTGAGAGTGGTTGAACAAATAGGAGAAAAAGCAAGAAGCAGTAGTGCTCCAAAATCCTAGAGGATTCACGGCACATAGAAGATGTTTAATGATTGCTTGCTAAAAAAAATCACTGAATTTAGTAAAGACCCAATTGGCAATGTTTGATAGAACTGTTTCTTTATGGAGTGGTACATTTGGAAATTAGATTTCAAGTTCCTTAGAAGAATTGATGGAGTTGTAAGGAAATAGCAAGCATAAATAACTCTTTTTAGGAATTTCACAATGAAAGTCATAATAGCTCAAGGGGATGGCAGGGTAAAGTGCAGATCTTCTAAGGATATGGTGATCTTGAACCTACTTATAGACATTGGGGAAATACTGTAGATTGACAAAGAATTGAGTTGAGAAAGGGAATGATTACTAGAACAAGCTTCAGGGGAAGAATAATTGAAATGGAATCAGTGGTACAAGATGAGGGGTCTGTTGTGGAAAGGAGAACTACCTTTTCCTCAGATGAGTGAAGGTATAGAGGGATAATGAGATATGAAATATGGGTCATGGATGGATGAGGGAGCTAAGGATTTTTCAGTCAGGTAGCAGGAAAGATTATTTGTTGAGACGGGGAAGTAGCCCTGGGCATTTGAGGAAAAGAAGAAGTTTGGAAGAACCTCTTTAGGGAATGTCAATCAGAGGCAAATAAAAGGATTTTCACATAGCAGTAATGATTGAATAATGTCAATAATGTGACTTCCTCCAAGTCATGATGAGCAGTGAAAACTGAGAGTGGAGAAACCAGATGATTGGAAGTGACCAAGAATTAAGGATTGGGAGACTGACAACTCCAAAGGATAAGATGGAAAGGAATTATGTGGAAGATAGTACATAGTTGAAATGATGTAGTGTGATAATAATATTAGTAACAGCTAGCATTTATGTAGCACTTATGTCAGATACTATGCTAAGTGCTTTACAAATATTATTTCATTTGATCTTCATGACAGCCATAGGAAGTAGCTGTTATCATTGTCCCCATTTTACAGTTGAGGAAACTGAGGCAAAGAGAGGTTAAGTGATTTAACCAAATGACTTGTCACATAGCTAGTAAGTATCTGAGGTTTTCAGATTTCACTGGAGGTCATCTAGGCCTGGTGCTTTATCCACTGTGCCACCTCGATGCCTAAATAAATTAAAAACCACAAAAGTTGGGAGAATGAGACTAAAACAAAGATAATGATTGACTCAGAAAACAGGGAAGTTTAGAAGGACTAGAGGTCACACTGGGAACAAAAACGGGTTTAGGAGGAGTTAGACATGTGCTCAGTTAAGTGTTATACAACATAGAGCACTGGGTCTACTAGTCTAGCCTGGGATTTTAAGGAACTGAGGTATAGTTTCATTCTCAGTTTGATCTAGCTATAGGGAGATTAATTACAGTAATAACTTACAAACTACTGGTAATGAACACACACACACACACACACACACAGAGAAATACACACATTATGACCTTCCCTCTCCCACCCCCAAGCCTGCAATACACATACATGTACAAGGGTTCACTACTGTGAAGTCTTTATTAGGAAATCCAGAGAGATGAAGAAGCATACACACACACACACACACACACACACACACACACACACACACACACACAAAACCAAGAAGTATTGGCTAATTATGAGTAGCCCAGATTTTTATGGCTAATACCTTTAAATATAATGAGCCATGAGTACATTAGGTAAGGATGATCACAAGGCTTACTAACAATGAGGTCTAGTATTTATAGAGTATTTTGATATTATACTTTACATGATCTCTTTTTCTAAAAAATGCTTCCAACTCTTCCTTATTATTGAACATCCATCTTTTGTCCTATATGGTTAAGCTCAGATTGTAGGATAGGGCACCCTGGGCTGTATGCTGAGCTCCAGATGCTCTTTGGAACATACTGTTCTATTCCTTCCTCCTTTTTTTAGTGGATGTGGAATATTCTTGTGTTAACTGGATGCACTTTTCTTTGTATTTGATGGTCTTTCTTCTGATAGCTTGCAGAATTTATTTCTGAATTGAATTATTAAATTTAATCACTATGTGTCTTGGAGTTTGAATCATTGGGTTTTTTTTTTTTCTGGAGGCAATCCATGAATTTTTTCCATTGAGATATATTTAGAAGTTCTGGACAGTTCTCTTTTATAATTTCCTTCATTATGGTGTTAAGGTTTTACATTCTAGCATATTCTTCTGGTAGACCTATGATCCTTAGATTGTCTTTACACATCCTTTTTGTATGCTTGCATAGTAAGCATATTTACTTTGAATGTTTTTTTCTTCTCTTCTAGATTGTCCTTCACTTCTGTGTATATGCATTCCGAATCTATTCTCTTTTGTTTCTTTGGTGAGGCTTTCCATTACAGATTCAAGTTTTTCTATTCTACTCATTATTTTGCTATTCAGGATTTAAATTCTGCTTTCATAATTCTCATTTCTCTTTTAAACCACTTAGGAACAGCATGTTGCAGTTCTGTGTTCTCCAATTCCACAGAGTCCTCTATTTCATCAACCATTGGATCATTTTCCTTCATTTTGCAGTATTTATTCATACATGCTTAAACTCATTTACTAGTCTGGAAGCCATGTTTCCATCTGTTATTGTTTTTCCTGCTGATTTATCTGTTTATGTTCAAAGCTTTTGAGATTTCTTCTTCCTGAAATCTTTGGTACTTTGAGTCTCTCTCCCTCCCCCCATTTCCCTTATAACTCACTTCTTGACTCCTTCCCCTCTGATTTTGTTTTCCTTGGGGGCTGAATCTCCAAGTGTCTCAGCCTCTTCCCACACTGGGTAATTTAGGACTGCCCCAAATGAATACTGGGTAGTTAGAAATGGCCTTAGATAGTTGCTG
Source organism: Phascolarctos cinereus (assembly GCF_003287225.1). Lineage (NCBI taxonomy): Eukaryota > Metazoa > Chordata > Mammalia > Diprotodontia > Phascolarctidae > Phascolarctos > Phascolarctos cinereus. The sequence goes on from NW_027555625.1 coordinate 172,368,169, forward strand.
TGCTCTATCCCTCAGGCTTGGCGCTGTGTTGCACAACCCTCTACACTCAGAGTCCCTTATCCTGGTAACCTGCCCCACTCCCTGTGTTTCTTAGTTCTCTGGCCTGGCACTAACAGTTTGGAGCCTGCTGGCATCAGCAGTTCAGAGCCTGCTTACCCTGGCACTGGCAGTTCAAAACTTTGTACTACTGGTACTTCTAGGTGACAGCTCCCTGTGTGGAACTGGATGCAGGGACCAGTTTTAATGTAAGCCTATGCTGTGTCCTTGGGTCTGCTGGTTCAGTCTCACTGCCACTAGTATGGGAGGTGACAGAGTGCTGCTCAGTGCCCTCAGGTTCAGTAAGCTGATGTCATTTCCTGGGATCTGAGTTTTTTGTTTCTTTTTCTTTTTGTTTTTAGTCTTCCTTTGGATTCTGCATATCCTGAACCATGGAAACAGCTGAAGTTGATTTATCTTTGATGCATAATTTCTCTTTTGGAGTGGTTTGAGAGTTGTGGGTATTGGAGAAAATGTTTAGTCTGCCATCTTGTTGCTCATGTGGTTTAGAAGGCTTTACATGTTAACTCATTCAATTCTCACAAAAACCCTGTGAAGGTAATGCTATTATTATCCCTATTTTATACATGAAGAAACAAGTTGAGAAAAGATAAATTACTTCTTCAGGGTCACATAGTTACTAAGTATCTAAGGTAAGACTCATATTCAAACCAAATCACCTCTGTTCCAAAATAATAACTAACATCTATATAGTGCTTTAATTTGCAAAGTTTTGTTATCTTATTTGATCTTCTTAACAACTATGTCAGATATATACAATATATTATTTATTTATATGTATGTATATATAATCATCTCCATTTTACAGATGAGAAAGCTGAAGTTGAAAGGAGAAGTTACCTGCCCTCATTCACACAGCTAAGTGTTGGAAGTTAAATTTGTTATATTTTTCCTATTTTAAAAAATGTTTAGCTTTCTTTTTCTGGAGATAGACTTTGAACTCAGGTCTTCCTGACCTTAAAATCAGTGCTCTATGCATCATGCAATGCAGCTGGGTATTGTAATGGTTAGAGTGCTGGACTTGGAAGTCAAAAAGACCTAAGTCCAAATTTGTGCTCAGACATTTGCCAGAAGTGTGACCCTCTGCAAGTCACTTAACATCTCTACACCTAAGTTTTCTTTTCTGTAAAATGGGGGTAATAACAGCACCTACTTCTCAGAGTTGTTGTGAGGATCAAGGTTCAATGAATCAAACAATAAACATTAAGCACCTACTATCTACCAGAAACTGTGCTAAAAACTGGTTGTACAAAAAGAGGGGAACAATAGTTTCTGTCCTCAAGGAGCTTACAGTCTAATGGGGGAAATCAAGTGAGATAATATTTGTAAACCTTGAAGTATTATACAAATATTATTATTATTCCTAGATGACTAACACCTACGCTCCTTTAGTGTTCAAGGGCTTCACTTATGAACTCATCAGTAATTTTAGTTGTTTTTGTACATATGTTTCATTTTCTTCCTATGGGAGGGTAAGGAGAAGGGGAGGGGTCAAATCTTTGCAAGAAGTATCATGGGATACAAAGGGGCACTAAACCAATTGTCTTAAGAAAATCTAAGGTTAGAAAGAAAATTTTTAGCTGGGGTATTGCAGAAGATTCACAATAGGAAGATAATGTAAAAGATGGTCCTTCCAAGCATATGAATACATGGATATAGAGATACCTGAATGAAACTGGAATTAATAATTTACTTTGGCTGCGCCATCAAGTGTACTACAGGGAAACATTTGTACTAAGGCAAAAAAGGTATGCTAGAGACAGATCATGGAGAAAAAAACACAGCAAATAATATTAAACAGGGCATCCCACTTGAAAAAAAATACAAGTTTTCATGGGAAGAAATTGGTGTCATAAAAGGAAAAGCAAACAATTCTTATTTACTTAGTTAAGGTCCTTTAATAAAATCTTACACCAATATTTCATCTTGTTGGGTAGATGAGTTTGGGTTCCCAGAGATTTGGTCAGTAGAGAAAAAGCATCCGCAGTTCCTGCCAGGTTGAGTGAAAGGCCCATTGATGGACTATGTGCCCCTGTGGAACGGTTGAAAGAGCTCTAGGTTTGGAATTAGAGGCCCTGTATTTGAATGTCAGCTCTGTCATGTCTATGACCTTGGCTGGACAAGGCTCTTAATCTCTCTGGGTCTGAATATCTTCATGTGTATAATGACCTTTGTGCTCACTTCTTGCTTTAAATCTCTTGTCTTTTGTCCACGGCCAAGGAGATTTATGCTTGGAGATTCTCATGGCCAAGGTGGCCACAGGGTGATGAATTCTTCAGCCACAGCAAGTCTCAATGATCCCCTAAAGCTATAGAGGGGTTGCAAACTGTCTCAGTGGATGAAGTCCACAAATCACAGCTCATTGAGATAATGAAATAAATAAGTAAAGAAAATAAGACAATGAAATGAAATTGTGGTAAACATGAGATGATGATGAGAAAAACTTTTTTTATTGTAACAATGACAGGCCATTAAGGGCATTGTGGAGTCACCAGCTTTGGGAATGCGTCATAACCATCTTGAGGCCAAAAGGAGTCCATATAAAATATTGTTTATTTTTTCTTCAAATAATTACAAAAGAAAAGAATAGAAAAAATATACCAATTACTTAGATGACGAAACTACTTCCAGGGAGGGAGAATCTAGATGAACCACACCTCATTACTCTGAACATTCCCACCAGATGACTCTTCACCACATCTCAGATAGATGTACGACAAATGAATGGTCTCCACCACATCCACAGTAGAAGTTCATTTAGAACCTGAGCAATGCCAAGTCATTTGTCACAATTCTGGCACATGGGGTAATTCCCCAGGACATATTCACAGGACGCAACTAAGTGTATACACACTGACTATGCCTCCACATTCATGATGTAGAATCAGGGACATAAAAGGGATTTTTGAGAGGTCAACTAATCTATACCTTCTGTCTACAGGCAGGGCCACATCAAAACCATCCAAAAGTGTGAGAACCTCTCCTGTTTTTAAAGCTCTCTGGAGATGTTTCACTCTTTCAGCAGCCCATTTCAGTGTCTAACAACCCTTGTTGTCAGGAAATTCTTCCTTATGTCTAACCTAACCCCCTCATGCTGAAGATTAAATCCAATTACTCTTGTTCTGTCCCCAGTGGAAATGGAAAACATTTGGTTCCGATCATCTCCCTACAGTAATAACCATTAAGTCACCCCTTAACTTTCTCTTTTCCAGCTGGGCCAAATAATCCTAATTCCTTTAGCATTTACTTCATGGGTTTTGTTGGACAATATCTGTTTTGCCTTTTTCTTGGAGCACTGACCCTGTAGTTCTTTTTCCATAGACACATAAAGTATTAGAGCTGGAAGAAATCTTAGGGATCATTTAGTCCAACTTTTTCATTTTTCAAATGAGGAAACTGAGTCCCAAAGAGGGAAAACTATCTTTTCATGGTGACCTACTGAGCTAATTAGAAACAGAGTTTTGGGTAGAATTCAGCTCTCTTGATTCTTAATTTCCTGCTGTTTGCAAAATTAGGATACAAGGTAGGGTAGGTTATGGGGTGAGGATAACAGCAAAAGATGGTGATGGTTATATGAGTGCTTAAAAATAACATCTTATTGTTATTTTGGAACTTTTTTGGTAATCTTATTATAAAAGAGCACATACTTCTGAGCAGAGATGACCACAAAGTAACGAGGCATTTTTTTTGTGCTATAGGATTTGAGAGGAAATAATGGATGCAAAAGATATTATGGAGGTAGAATTGGAAGGACTTGGCAACTAATTGTATATGGTGGATGAGGGAAAGGAAGAGTCAAAGGGGACTCCAAGATTATGAGCCTAGGTGTCTTGGAAAGCATTCATGTCTAGAAAAAGAGAAGTCAGTGGGAAGGTCATGGTTACTAGGGTGATGATTTCGATTTAGGACCTATTAAATTTGAAGAGCTGGTAAGATGACAGGACAGACATGCCCAGTAGGCAATTGGAAACAAACTAGCATTCTAGTGAGAGACAGAGAATTGGAATTAGGAGATACTGTATGGAGAAGATCATTTAAACTATAGGAATGAATTAGATCACCGAAGGAAAAATGTAGAAAGGAAAGAGAAGAGGGCCATGGATAGAACCTTGAGGTACATCCATTTTTAAGTGGTGGTAGAAGGTTAAGCAGTCAGCATGAGGGAAAGTGGAGAAGTCTCAGTCTATAGTTAGTAGTAACAAGAACATAAGAGTACAGTATGATGGAAATCAAGGGAAAAGAGAATATGAAGAAGGAAGAGATATATAATAATAATAGGAATAAAACTCAGTAGTATGAAAAAGGAAACCTGTTTATAATAACAAGAAAAACCATCAATATTTGAGAATTAACTTACATAAGAATATCTAAGATCTATATAAGGAGCCTGATAAAACTATAATGATTAAAATAAAGGAAAATCTAAACAACTACAGGTCATTCATAGGCAGATTGGAGTAATATGGTGAATATGATAATATTCACCTAATTAGTCAATTTGTTTAATGCGATAGTAATCAGAATACCATGGGGATTCTAGGTGAAATTATAATAAAATATATGGGAAAATGAGTAACGTTATTAAGGAATACAATGCAAAGAAAAGCTAATGAAAGAGGTCTTGTACTTTTAGACTTTCAAAAACAGTATTACAAAACAATTATTAAAATGATCTTGTGTTGAGGAAAAAACCCAGAGAAGTAGACCAATGATGCACAAGGTAGCCAACTGAATTTATGCACAATATTAGTGTTTAACAAACCTTTTAGACATTAAAAAAAGCTGAGAATAGGAGTCATTCTTTGAACAAATAAACTTGGGGGAATAAGTTCATTATTTGACAAGAACATGTTTTGGACCTATAGTTTGCACTATGTACCCTAGTGAAATGTAACTGGATTAGAGATCTAAACGAATTGACATAAAAAAGATCTCTAGAGAAGATGAAAGTAAATGGAATGAATTTTTTTTTATCTCAATTGCGGCTGAGATGATTTTTTTTTCAATTTAGCAAGTGGAAGGAATTTTTTTGGGCTAAGATAGAAGTGCCTGGTGACATTAAAATAAAATAATGCTCAAAACCAATTTAAATAAAGGAAAATAATGAGAAAAAACATATGATAAATATCACAAAACTGGGCATATAATACATATAAGTAATGGTTAAAATTGTAGTGATAACTCTTAGACTATAATGGATAAATGGTCAGATATGTGAACAGAATATTTTCAAAAGAGGGTATAGATATGGTTAATAATCACTAGAAAAAATTCCCAACCTCGCTAATAATAAGATAACCAAATCAAAATATTTTTGAGGTGCAACCTCAAAACCATCAAATTGATGAAAATCATCTAATGGCAATGAGACTATAATTGAAGGGATTGTGAAGAAATAAGTTCATTCATTCATTGCTGGTGGAATTGCAAGTGTTTAGAATACTTGTTGTAGAAAATGTGATATTCAAAATAATGGATTGTTATTAGAAAGCAAGAGCTCAAATGACGTGAGATCACATAAATTTTTTGTAGACCCAGTTGGTACAATTTTATTCTTTTTCTTCATCAATGTTTGTAACTTGGTAGGAGGAGTGGAGCAGATGTTTAGCAGGTGTTACTCAGAGTTGACTCATAAGATGTTAGAGTTGAAAGGGATCTTAGAAATCATGTAATCTAGCCTCTTCATATTACGGAAGGGAAAATTAAGGCCAGAGTATGAGAAGTGACTTATCCAGGATCACATAAGTGCCATAATTCAAGACTTCAACCCTTCTAAATATGTCTAGTGCTTTTCCATTCTGTCATATTCGTAGTTAACAGAGTGAGAACTCTGGAAGGTCAAAGGAATTCAAGGGTGGTAAAGAGGATAATATTAAAAAGTGACTGACAATAAAATCTAGATTGGCAGGGAAGAAGGTGAGACCAGAAGAGGGCTGTTATTTTGGAAAACTTAGTGACCTAAATCCTAATGAGGGTGAAGAAAAGAATAGGAGGTATAAAAGGGTGGAATGGTTGGAAGGTCAGGGGATTGTGGTTCAAGAGAAGAATCTTAGAGTTCAGGATTTAGAAGATGGATCTCTTTTTAATTACAGTGAGGTCTACGCTATGGCTAGCCTACTTGGGTAGCTGAAGTGGAAGAGAAATAGAGGCCCATTAGAGTTGAAGAATTTGGGGAGTTGTCAAAATGTCAGAGGATAAGACTAGAGGAAGGAATAGAGAAAAAAGATAGAAAGCCTGTAACCAAAATCATGGATAAATACAGGGGAATGGTCAGAAAATTGGTATATGACAACCACATGGATAAGTAAAGTATGATATAGTTTGAAATTATGGTATAGATTGCTGAGCAGTGGTGGATAGAACTGGTAGTCAGAAAGCTTTGGGTTCAAATTCTGCCTCAGTCATTTACTGGCCATATGACCATAGGCAAACCAATTAGCCATTCTAGATCTCAGTTTCTTCAATTGTAAAAGAAGAGATTGTACTCCAAAGTATTTTCTGATTCTAGATCCACCAGGATCACAGAGGAAAGGACAATATTAGATAAGCAGAGACAAATAGTTCATTGAGAAGGTCAAAGTTCCACTTAGAAGGTTGGTGTGATGGAGCAACCTCCAATAGTTTGGGCCTCCATAAACATAGCTCTCCCCTTGATTTCCTGAATGCTTTGAAGAAGCCATGTTGAAGAGGGAAAGTTAAAGATTTTGCCTTTATTTCTGTTTTTTTCTTCTTCTGGTATGCTCTTTCTACATCTGCAAGTGGCTATTATGGTGCACATAGATATCTCTAATCCTGCTCTCTTCATTCTATCATCTCTACTCTCTTGCCACTGAAAAATTGGAATTTGATCTTGGAGTTACCCTGAGCTTTTATAATATGTTTTTGTACTTACCCTACTTAATTCTGGGCCTCCACAACACTTGCCTGATATCTCGAGACATGCCGTGGATTACTCCACACCTCCCCCACCCCAAACATTTCCAGCTCTCCTTTATGTGTTGCTTTCTACCATTAGAATGTAAATTCAGGAAGGCAAAGAAAAGATGGTGGATTAGAGGCAGCCACTCAGCTGAACTTTCCCAATATTCCCCTTCAAGCAACTTTAAAATAACATCTCAAATCAAATTTTGGAGTGTCAGAGCCAACAAAAGGTTCAAGTGACACATTTTTTCTAGCATAAGACAACTTTGGAGGTCAGAAGGAGAGGTTCATGATACTAGTGTAGCCGAGAGCCTACACAGTGGCAGCATCAGTGCTAGGCCTTCGAAGAAACTGAAACAGTAGCACCAGCAGCTTTTGGAGCTCTCAGCCCAGAGATGGTAAGGGGGTCAGACAACTGGTCAGAAAGGAGACTCCCACCTTCAACAGCACAAAGAAGCCTGAAGCTTGGCACAGTGCCTCTGCTCCCACGTAAGCAGAGCCCAACTTTAACATAGAGTTCAAAGTCAAGACTTCGATTGGAAAAATGAACAAACAAGAACAACAACAACAAAAATTGACATAAAAAAGCTACTATGGTGGCAGAGAAGACAAAGACAAAATCTCAAACTAAGACAATAGTGTAAAAACAGCTAGGAGAAAAACCTCAAAGAAAAATCCTAACTGGACCCAAGCCAAACAAGAATCCCTGGAAGAATAAAAGAAAGAGATAAGAGTGGCAGAAGAAAAACTGGCAAAAGAAATAATAATGATGCAAGAAAATTATGAAAAGAGAATTAACAGTTTGGTAAAAGAGGGACAAAAAATACTGAGGAAAATAATATCTTATGGCCTAACGGTAAAAGAGGCACAAAAATTCACAGAAGAAAAGAACTTATAAAGCAGAATTCACTAAATGGAAAAACAGGTAGAAGAGCCCATTGAAGAAAATAATCCCTTAAAATTAGAATTGGACAAATGGAAGCTAATGACTCCACGAGAAAACAAGAAACAATAAGATTAAGTCCAACAAGAAACAATAAGACTAAGTCAAAAGAATGAAAAACTAGAAGAAACTTTGAAATATCTTATCAGATAAACAACAGACCAGAAAAACAGATTGAGGAGAGATAATTTAAGAATTATTGGAAATAGAATCCACTGATCCCCTCTTGAAGAAGATCCCAAATGAAAATACCGAGGAATAGTATAGCCAAATTCCAGAGTTCCCATGTCAAGGAAAAAATATTACTAGTAGCCAGAAAAAATTTAAGTACCATGGAGCCATAGTAAGGATCATTCAATATTTAGCAGCTTCCATGTTAAATGAGTGAAAGGATTGAAATATGATATTCTTAAAGGCAAAGAAAGTAGGATTACAATCAAGAATAATCTATCCAGCAAAACTGAGTATAATCTACAAAGGAAAACTGGATATTTAATGAAATAAAAGACTTTCAAGGATTGCTGATGAAAAGACCGGAGCTAAATAGAAAATTTGACATCCAAACACAAGACAAAAGAGAAGCATAAAAAGTTAAACATGGAAGAGTAATTATAAGGGATTTAAACTATTTATATTCTTATATGGGAAGATGATATATGTAATTCCTAAGAACTTTATCCTTATTAGGGCAGTTAAGAGGAGTCTGTATAGACAGAGGGCATTGATGTGAATCTATTATGTTGGGATCATCTTCAGAAAAGAATGTAGGGGAGAAAAAAAGTGATGCACTGAGAGAAGGGAGAAGGTAGAATGTGGCAAATTTTTCTCAATGTATACAGGAAAGAGCTTTCATAGTGGAGAAGAAAATTGGGGGAATAGTAAGCAATGCTTGAACCTCACTCTTATTGGAACCAGTTCAAAGAGGGAACACACTAAATTGGGTATAGAAATCTAATTTCCCAATACAGAAATAGGAGAGAAAGGAGATAAGCGATATGGGGGGGGCATGATAAAAGGGAGGGCAGATTAAGGAAGACAGTGGTCAGAAGCAAAACAGACTTTAGTGGAGGGAAAGAATAAAAAGAGAGAGAAGGATAAGTAGAAGAAAAAGTGATGGAGGGAAATACATAGTTATCATAATTGTAAATGTGAATGGGATTAGTTCACCCATAAAATGAAAGCAGATAGCAGGATGGATTAGAAACCAGAACCCATCAATATGTTGTTTACAAGAGGCACATTGGAAAAGGGAAGATAAAGGGCTAGAGCAGAATCTGGAGCAGAATACTTCAGTTCAAGTTAAAAAAGGCAGGAGAAGCAATCACAATCTCAGACAAAGCAAAAACAAAAGCAAAAATGGACCTAATTAAAGAGATAATCATGGAAATTACATTTTGCTAAAAGGTACTGTGGACAATGAAGTAACATCAAAAAATTTTATAAGAAGTTTCTCTGATAAAAGTTTCACTTCTCAAATAAAGAGGGGAATGAGTTAAACTTATAAAACTAAGAATCATTCTCTAGTTGATAAATGGTCAAGAGGTATAAACAAGCAGTTTTCAGAAGAAGAAATAAAAAATAGCTACAGTCCTATAAAATGCTTTAAATTACTAATAATTGGAGAAATTCAAATGAAAGCAACCCCAAGGTGCCACCTAACATTTTTCAGAAATGATAAATGCTAACTTTTAGTGGTAGCAAAGAATTGGAAATTCAGGAGATGCCCATAAATTGGGGAATGGCTGAACAAGTTGTGTTATATGGATGTAATGGAATACTATTGTGGTGTAAGAAATGATAAGCAGGTGAATTTCAGAAAAATCTGGAAAGATTTACATGAATTGATACAAAGTGAAGCAAACAGAGCCAGAACATTCTACACAGAAACAGCATTATTTTATGATGATCAACTGTGAATGACTTAGCTATTCTTAGCAATACAATGATCTGAGACAATTCCAAAAGACTCATGATGAAAGAAATGGTGAAGTCTGAATGAAGAGTGAAGCATACTGTTTGTCACTTCATTTTTGTTGTGTTTTTTATCTGTGTTTTTTCACAACATGACTAATATATGTTTTGTATGATTGCACATGTATAACCTGTATCAAATTGCTTACCACATGAGACAGGGAGGAGAGCAGGGAAAGAGGGAGAGTATTTGGAACTCAAAATTTAAAAAAAATGAATGTTAAAATTGTTTTTACATATAATTGGGGAAAATAAAATATTATTTTAAAAAATAAATGTCAAATGCTAGACGTGATGAAGGAAAATAGATACAGTGCCCAAACATTCTGGAGAACAATTCATAACTATACCCAAAGTACTATAAAATTGTGCCTACCCTTTTACCTAACAAAACCCCTACTAAGTCTATACCCCAAAGAGATCAAAGAAAAAAAGAAAAGGAATTATATGTACAAAAGTATTTATTATAGTTCTTCTTGTGGTGTCAAGGAATTGGAAATTAAGGAAATGCTTATCAGTTGGGGAATAGATGAATAAATTGTGGCATCTGATTGTGGTGGAGCACTATTATGTTATAAGAAATGATAAAAGGGATGATTTCGGAAAAAAAAAGGAAGACCTATATGAACTGATGCAAAGTGAAATAGGAAGAACTGGGAGATCGTTGTGCACAATAACAGCAATGTTGTAACGATGATCAACTGGGAAAGACCTGGCTATTCTGATCAATACAGTTATCCATCTAAGCCAATTCGAAAGGATTCATAGGCAGATACTATTTATGTTGAGAGAAAGAGAAGGGGAGAAAGAGAGAGAAAGAGAGGAGAGATGATGAATTCTGATTGTAAACTGAAGTATACTTTTCTTGCTTTATTATTTTTGCCTTTTTTGTGTTATATTCATATGGAAATGTTTTACATGATTTCACGTATGTAATGGATATTCTAATATTGATTGCCTTTTCAGTGCATGCAGGAAGGGTAGGATGGAGGAAGAAAATTTGGAACTCAAAATTTAAAAAGAAAATGATGTTAAGATAAATAATATATTAAAAATAATATAAGTTCATTGAAGGCAGAGCTTGTCTTATTTGGTTGGATTTATATTCTCAGTTCTTAGCACAGTGCCTGGCACATAGTAAGTAATTAATGAACGGATTATCATCTATCTATCTGTCTAATCTTGCCTGATTCATGAGATCTGTAATACTGCTTCTAAAGGGCAACATTGTATAGCGGAAAGAGCAGTCAAAAAACTAAAGCTTGGGTTAGTAACAATAAGCTATCTGACCTTAAGCAAGTCATTTTGTTCCTCTGAGCCTCAGTTTCCCAGGATTATGAATTTTAGAGCTGGAAAGATCAAATTGTCTGGTCTCCTCAATTTACTGAAAAGGAAACTGAGGCCTAGAGAGATTTCATAACCTGTCCAAAGCCATATAATTGGTAAGTATCAGAACATCAATTTGAACTCAGGTCCTCTGAATCCATGTCCAGTATTCTGCTCCCATTTCACTATGTTCCCTCACCTCTACAATAATGAGAATGGATGAGATGATTTTTAAAGTTCTTTCCAGCTTTAAAAATCTATGATTCTGTGATTCTTTGAGATGAGTAGTTTGGTCCTCTCCGTCTGCTAGATGCAGGTTGAAGAAAAGGGAGACTGCAGAGTATGCTTGTCTTTTTTTTTTTTTTTTGTGGTACGATGCATTCATTTCCTCCCATGAAGGGGAGAGGTACTTTGAAACAACATCTTATCATGCAAATAGATTTAAAGTCTATTTACCACTTCTCTAAATGCAGTACAGGCCAAAGTCATGATTGTAGAAACTATAATGCAACTCATAAGTGTTTTTCCTCTGGGGACAATTTTTTAAATTCTTCACTGGCCATACATCAAAAACCTGTGATTTCATCAGTGTGGGAACTCCCTCAGGTCATACACATGGCAACCTGTCTATAATTTAAAAGGAGAGAGAGAGAGAGAAAGAGAGAGAGAGAGAGAGAGAGAGAGAGAGAGAGAGAGAGAGAGAGAGACAGAGACAGAGACAGAGACAGAGAAAGACAGAGAGACAGAGACAGAGAAAGAGACATAGACAGAGAGAAAGAGCTAGTTGATCAGAGTAGTTGTGTGACTTACTCAGTCTCACAGCCAGTGAGCATCAGAGGTAGGAATTTGACCTTAGATCTTCTTGACTCCAAGTCCAGCACTCTATTCATTTCAACATACTGGTGCTCTTTCTCTGGCCAAACTGGTCAGAGCTTGTGCTCTCCCAGGGACTTGAAAAATCTTGCCATTTGAACTTCTTTTGGATGTCTTTTGTTTCGGTCAGTCACTTTGTTATGTGCTGTGTACATGTTATCAAACCAGCCTTGACCTTCAGTACTTGTTTATTACCACTCAGGCTGCTTCCATCAGGGTCAAACATGCCTGGAAATCCCCAAGCTAGCCTGTGACCCTATCCGAGAACAAAAAAATAAACCAGCACGTTGTTCATTAGCACAGTACCTGGATTTTTGAACTGTTCCTTCAGGGTTAGGGAAAGTGTTTTAAAAAGAGAACAGTGTGAGCAATCCATTTCACACTCTGCTGACTTCCCCTTCCCTTTTTAATAAGCATGTTTAATCTGGATCCATTCCAGGCACTGTCATCTTATGCTCCATACATTTATTCGTTGATGATAGTAAGGTGTAATGGCAACAAACAACAATTCCATTTCCAGAGTTTGCTTTGGGCAAACATTTAATTAATAATCTCTGAGGGGCAGGCACATGAACTTTCTAATTCTTGGCATATTGTGTGACTGAGGACCCAGAGAAGAATTGGGTTACCAAAATTTCCCCTGGGCCCAAATCACAAAAATGGTGATTTTCCCATGGCATATCCCAACAATGCATTTCTTCACCAGAAACTAGAATTGTTTATATACCGGCAAGCACGTCCTGAGCCTAGAGAGATAAGTGCTGTACAAGGGCTCCCCTTTACATCTCTTGGGGTAGCTCTCTACTTACGTCGAACAGTAGATGGAAATAATGATTTAAGCCTGTGTTCTGATTTTTAAAAAAGTGCACTGGATTTATGTACTAAGTCTGTCAAATCATATTCATTGGGACTCATTGGAATTTGAGAGTATTTCTAAATAACCTTTGAAAGAAAACAGCTTTTGGCAATTAAGAAAAATAATAATTTGTAAGCATCATATATTGACTAAGGTTGGTCATAATATTTATAAATAACCATAGAAACACATGACTAACAGGATCTACACAGTTGCTTCCAAAACTCCTTGCCAGCATCACTATATTCACATAACACTCCTAATCTGAAAAACCAGGTGATGGCAAATATTACTTACGTGAAGGTAGAAGAAGCATTCCTTAATGGGGATACTCTGCAAATAGGTCAGCCATAGTCAGAGAGGGTGCAGACCATAGATGACTGATTAAATCATGACGTATCTACAAGGATTTACTTGATGCTTGTGGTTTGAGAAAGCTGTAGAAATACATAAAATGGATTTGCTCTATATTTCATCAGGCTTATTGGTGGGAAGCAAAAAAAAAATCAAAAACCCAAAGAAAGTCAAAATAGATCGTGTCTCTTAAAATATTCCTGAATATCTGATCCAAAGGAGATTTGTCTGTTAGCTGCTTGTAAATCTCTCTTGCTCAGTGACAGCCCACATGACTTTTTCAGGGTAACTCTGCAAGGATGTTAATGCTACCATTGTGGCACAGCATTGACTGAACTTGAGGCAGCCCTCGCATCCAGAATTAAAACCATCAATCCAAGAAGTAAGACACTTTGCAATGACACAGTCTTCTTTGAGAAGACAAGAAGAAAAACAGAGAGGTGGCATGTGAGCTCCAAGTCACCGGACAGCTCTGGAGCTGAAGGTTGGGGAGAGAGAGAGAGCTCTTGAGAATGGTGTTACCGCCCTAATTAAGCTCAGCCTATGATGTCATTTGGGGAAATGCACTGTCCCGAACATCACTTACCCAAGAATGACTTCAGAGGGCTGAAAAAAATAATAGCTCATTTGGTGCAGACATGTAATTAGTGGAAATTCTTTCTTCATGCATGCCAATATCACACCTCATGTCTGTTCTAAATGTAACAAGATCACCTGGTTCTATCTGGAGAAGAAATCTATCCCAATACATATGGGTCATATACTGTAGGCTTTGATGTGTCAACTATGCTTTTTTTTTTTTTTTGCTGTTGCCTGACAGAAGGGGCAGCTAGGTGGTGTGGTGGATAGAGTGCTGGACCCGAAGTAAAGAAGACCTGATTTCAAATCCAAATGCAGACAAGTGCTAGCAGTGTGACTCTGGGCAAGTCACTTAACCCTGTTTGCCTCAATTTCCTTATCTGTCAAATGACCTGCAGAAAGAAATGGCAAACTACTCCAGTATCTTTGCCAAGATACAACTGAATGGACACAACTGAAAACACCTAAACAACAACCTGAAAGAAAGCTCCCATTGCCTGGCATCAATACATTACATTTTTTAAAGTGCTTTTTATAGTTTCACAAGGGTAGGGAGCACATATTAATGATGATTACATCTTCCATAGAATACCACTTTGAAAAATAAATCGTTGTTGAATGAATAAGTGAATACATTATCTAATTCTTATAATTACACTGTGAGGTAGGGAAGTAAGGCAGCTGATATTCTCCCTGTTTTCCAGATGTGGAAACTGAGGGCAAAAGTGATGAAATGACAAAGCCACACATCAAATAAAATGGTAAAATTGGAATGTGAACCTCACTCCTCTGACTTTTAAATCCCACGTTCTAACACCATTTTGTCAGCCTTTTGAGGGCATGGAATATGTAGATCTTAGTTCATCGTAGGTGCCCCTCAAAAATAACAGCATTGAAGCAATGGAGTTATATGCAACTCTGGTCACACCATCCTGTGAATAAAATAAATGTAGGAATGGCATAGAAAGGTGTCCATGCATTCAACTAGTTTGACCGTTTTGGCTGTATGACTATTCTCTAGCCAGCAGTTATTGTCACTGATTACCAAGCAGTTGTGCTGAACTGACCTTTAAAAAGACAATCAACAAACTAAAATAAGTATTCAGTTCATTCTCCTAAGTTTACAGATTTCTGGCTAAATATGCCAACAACTATCCATGGAATGCTCACAAGGTACATAGCATTTTTTATTTGTTTGGGCACCTATCAAAGTACTTCCAATGACTTCAATGTCCTTGAGGTGCTCGCAATTTAATAGGACAGTAGTCAGGCAGTATACATTTATTAAGTACCTTCTATATGTCAGGTACTATGCTGAGTGCTAGAGATTTAAAGAAATGTAAAAGAAAGGCTCTGCTTTGAAGGAGCTCTTAGTCTAATGGGGGAGACAATGTGCAAACAAGCTCTATGCAGGAAAGGATTGGAATAATCAGCAGAGAGAAGACACTTAAATTTTAAGAGGGAATCAAGAAAAGCTTCTTGTAGATGATGGGAGTTTAGCTGGGACTTGAAGGAACCCAGAATAGAGGGATAGGAGGGAGACCATTCCTGGCATGATAGGTAGCCAGTTTTAAAATGCCTGGATTTAAAAGATGGAGTGTCTTCTTTGTGAAATGACAAATGAACTGGCAAATTGGAGGCAGCTAGATGGCTCAGTGGATGAGAGTGCTGAGCCTGGTGTCAGAAAGACCTGGATTCAAATATGACCTCAGACACTGCCTGCGTGACCTTGGGCAAGTCACTTAACTGCTGTTTGCTTAGGAGGCAGCTAGGTGGTTCAATGGATGAAGTGCTGGGCCTGGAGCCAGGAAGATCTGAATTCAAATCTGTTCTCATATACTTACTAGCTGTGTGACCCTGTACAAGTCACTTAACCTCTGTTTGCTTTAATCCATTGGAGAAGGAAATGACGAACCACTCTAGTCTCTTTGCTAAGAAAATCCCATGGACAGTATGGTCCATGGGGTCATGAAGAGTCAGACATGGCTAAACAAATGAAAAACAGGCCAGTGCACTGGATCACAGAAGACAGAGTCTGTTATTATCATTATAAGTATATATTCACACAAATGAACTAATTACGAGAGTGAATTGAAGGGAAGAGTAGAGTAGATTACAGGACTAGAGAATTTCTAGAATTTGTCTAGGAAAACATCTTGGTAGACTCATGTAAGTTTAGAATCTTAGAGCCTGACTTAATCCAAGGGAAAATAAGGCAAAGAAACTGAGGCCCTGAATGGTAATATGATCCATCCAAGGTTACAGATCCTTAGTGACTCAATGGAGATTATAAACCAATAAAACTCTTTCTTTATTCTGAATGATTAAATGATAAACCTCAAATTAGGTAAAAAGTTATCTTTAAACAAAGACCAAAATTCACTATTTTAATCCAAATATTGCAATCTAAATAGTTTCGCATACAAAATAACACAATTCAGGTTTGAAGGAAGAGGCCATAGACTATTTAGTCAAAATTTGAAAATGTAATAGCTTTTCTTCTACTGGCTAAACATACTTATTTCCTTTAACAGACTCTTAAATGGCATAGTCTTAAGACTCTTCATTATCTCATTTGACTTCTAATTGACTGTTAATCAGTCAATCAACAAGCATTTATTAAGCTTCTACTGTGTGGTGGGCTCTGTACTAAGAGGCATACAAGCACAGTTATGTCCCAATTAGCGGGAACAATAAATTCCCCCTGAAACGGCTTCATTATTTGAATTCACGCTGCATATTTCCATTGGGCTTAAACCAATGACTGTATTTAACAAGTGTGGATTTGAATACAGGCAATCACTTCATGGAATTCATTATTTTCATTAATGGAGATTGATCTGTGCAAAGAAAGAAACAACACCTACTGGCAAGAGTTTACATTGTAATTGGAGGCAGAGAAAATCAGGAACATAAGCATATACAGCATAAAATAGTGAATAAATACCAGATAAATACCAGGTCGTTTTGGAGGGAAGGAGCCATATGTTGTGAGGACCAGGGGACCAAAAAGGTTTTAGGAAGTGCTTGAGCTAGGTCTTAAAGGAAAAGAGAGACTTTATATGGTGTCCAGAGCTGAATACAGTACAGTCATGGAAACTTTATTTCCTTTAACGAAGTCTAAGCTTGAATTAGCTTTTGGAGGACAGTATTATCATACTATTCTATCCTACTGAAGTTTTAGTCCATTCAAACCCTTATACTTTTTTTTTCCAGGTGGTCTATTGTCTAGTAACATCTCCCCAACTTTGTATTTGTGTTGATATTTTGAGCCCAGCTGCAATGTTTTACATTTATCCATCTTCAATTTCTTTTTATTAAGATTAGCGTACTGTTATAACCTATTAAAAATCTTTTTGATTCTTTGTCCTTTAATATTATCTACCTCTTCAAGCTTTGTACCATCTGCAAATTTGGTAAGGGTGTCATTGAAACCTTTTTCTAAGTCATTGATGAAAATGTTAAATAGCACAGGGCCACTCAGAAATACCTGGGGCACTCTGCTGGAGACCACCTTCCAAACTGACATCGAACCATTAGTAGTTATTCTCTGGGTCTGAACATTCAACCAGTTCCAAAACCCCCTAATAGTGCTATTTTATAATCTCCATCTCTTCATTTTTTCTGAAAAGAACAGTATAAAAAACTTACATTCTTGGTTAAAATCTAGATAAACTATATCTGCCATTCATTCCCATGACCAACCAGTCTTATAAACCTGTGAAAGAAAGGAAATAAGGGTGGTCTGGTATGACATGTTCTTGCTGAAGCCTAGATGGCTTTCTGTGATCATCACTTCCTTTGCTAAATATTTATGGACCGTCCCTTTAATATTATGGTCTTAAATTTTGTCATAAATCTAAAGTTAAAACCCATATTTCCACAGATTCCATTCTTTTCCCTGTGACCACCAGCACCTGTCTATTCAAAATAGAAGCTAGGGCGATGGGTGGATTTGGGACTGGCAGATGTCCAGTGGGATGCTGGTGGCTATGACGTAACTACACTTAACACTTTCAAGAAGGTACTCTATCTCTAGACTCTATGACATACTTAATCCAGGAAACAGACATAGGGAAAGGGCATCCTGTTCTTGGATTTCAGGTTCCAAATCCAACTTCACTTCATATTTCTCAGTTGTGTTCTTTTATAGGAGCAAAGTAAAGGTGTTCCCATTCTCTGTTATAAACTGAACAGCCTACCAGAATTTCCTCACAATGATAGATGCCACATGCAGTTTAAAATTCCTGTATTTCCTGATCATTAAAAGACTACTTAGAGTTAATAATACCTACTATCCCATGAAGGGAGGCAAGAGGTGTACCAAAAATTCTAGCAGGTTTCTTAAGACAATGAAGGTATTCTGGATCTCTGCTATCATTACCTGCTGATTCTCATTATCAGTTTAGTTTTATGTTAGGAAGATTTGATTTGAAAAGCTATCTGCTCATATTTTGCCCATGGTCAGAGCACTAGTACAATGCTTCTTGAGTCACAGAGACCCATCCTGGTCCTGCTGAATTCCTGTGTTTCTTGGTCCCTGGCCCAAGTAATCAGTTAAAGCCACTGTCTTGCTCCTTTCTTGGCACTTCATACCACAGTACCCTCTCTGAATGATTACAGATGGATATTATGTAGAAGTTCTGTGGCTTAGGATCATTAAGTGACCCAACATTTCTCTTTCCTTGGTACCTTACCTGGATTTCACTATTCTGTCATCGAGGATTGATTCCTTAGTAAAATCTGTGACTCAAGACCCTACTTAGTAGGGTATTTCTCCTACTGGTTGGCAATAGTCAGACAAAACTGAGACAAAACATGTTTGAACTCTATAAATGCAGTGTATTTTGTGTGCTAAAATCACAATACATTGTAATATGTAATCTCTAATACTGAATATTCAAATGGATCTGTGATACCAATAAAGGGGATATTTGCTGCAATAATATAGAATAAAATCCATCCATCTAACTCCTGGTACTCTTTTCCATGTTCTCCCATAGTTTTGCCACAGGGGCTCAGACAGTATGCTGAGGACTTTCCTCGATCTCTCTTGACAGTATTGTGGTGGAGCACCGGGGCTTTCTAAAAGATAGAACTCACTCTCACTGTGTGCCCTTCCATCTTCTTAGTCAAACACTTTTTTGATGACATCTTTTCAAGCCACAAAACAAATGAAAAATAACCAATCAATACTGCTTTTATTTTTCTTTTAACAGATATTGCCTCCCTATTCTTTCCTACTTCACAATGTACAATTAAACTGATTTTAAGGTTCTGAAAACTGGGAGAAGGAGAAACTAAATGTCCAAGATCACCAGGTAATAATAGGTAGGCTTAATTAGTCAATTAACTCACACATTTATTAAAGCCCAGCTATATACCTGGCACTATGCTATGGGTTGGGGCAAAAGTCAAAAGGATGCAGGGGTGAAAGTAACCGTTCCTGACCACAAGATGCTTCTACTCCATGGGAGTAGGGCAGGGTGAGGACTTAAATCTCAAAATTCTTTGGTTAACTCATATCCACCATACCAAACTTCCTTTAATATTGTCATAAGCTCCTACTTTTTCTCTTATGTTGAAGTCCTGATACTAAGCTTCTTAACCAAGAGTAGAGCCTGGGGTATCCTGGTAAATGTTTAATGATTGTCTCTCAAAAAGAAAACCTCACAATTTTGAGTTTAATCTACATTATAAACACTTTACCCATTACTTTCTTAAGTCTGGATAATTAATAAAACAATGAACTAAGCCCTAAAGCATTTGCTGATTTTCAAGGTGTAAATGCTCACGCTGACAATTTAACAATTGGTTCTTGAGAGCCAGTGTAAGCCAACTCTGGCACAGGACTGGTAGAAGATAGAGTAAAGTTTGGAATCTACCATCTAACTTTGAATATGGGCAGTGAAATGATGTATAGTTTGGTTTTCAGCCTGAGTGTAGCATCATGGTGTAGTCGGAATCATTATTGAACTAGTGGTCAGAAGACTTGGATTCAAGAACCATTTGTGCTGTTTAATTGCCTGTGTGACTGTGGGCAAGTAATTAAACTAATTTTCTTCATCTAGAATCTTATTTTCTTCATCTATGAAATAAAGTGGTTAGAGAAGTTGAATGCTGAGGTTCCTTCTAGTTCTAACTGTATAATCCTTAATGAGAAGATGCTGATAATTTATTTCTTTAACTTTATTTTCTGTTCTTGCCCAATACATGCTCTCTGTTCTGCTCAGGCAAATCTACTCATTATACCCTGAACACATGATGCTCATGCCTTTTCCTGTTATGTTTTGCTCATTTGTTTTTGTTCCCTGGCTGGGGCAATTTCTTCTACCTTGTGCTTGATTAAATGCTATCTAACCTTTAAGGCCCATCTAAAAGCTTAATTAGCTCTTCTTTGTCTTGAGATAATCCTATTTTGTCAAGTAGTATGGTAAAGAAAAATGGCAATATTTGTGAAAGAACTTTGAAAGAAAATAAAGGCTAGTCCAAGATATTTTTTTTTCTGTCTTAAGGCTTTAAAATGACACCATCAAAGAAGGGATGGTTGAAAAAGATGGACTGGTCACAAGGAAGAATAGATAGACAATTGATATACAACCTGTGTGCTCTACCCATGTTCTTGAAATGTCAAGATAAAGTATGGAAGATCTCCAGCATGTTGGATGGACTTAGGTCAAACCAATAGAAGAACATGGACAAGAATATTTTTGGGACAGGCATGAATGCATTTTGTTCTGCATTGTTGGAGAAAACATCCACATTGGTGAGAACATAGATCCATTTGAGAATTGAGTATTTAAGTAGAATGCAAGATTTCATTATTTCTACTTTAAGTCCTATCCCTGGAGTCTTCTCCAACTATTTCAGTTTCCTCAGTATTCACCTGCCCCTCTGTACTTGCATTGCTTTTGCAATTTAATTTCAGTACAATGTGGACTGAAATACTGATCTGGTATTTATGAATTCTAGATGTTGTTGTTCAGTTGTTTCTGAATCTTCATGAGCCCATTTGGGGTTTTCTTGGCAAAGACAGTGGAGTGATTTGCCATCTCCTTCTCCTGCTCATTTTATAGATGAGGAAACTGAGACAAACAAGGGTTAAGTGATTTGCTCAGGGTCACACAGCTATTAAGTGTCTGAGGTCTTATCTGAACTCAGGTTTTCCTGACGCCAGGCCTCTCACTCTATCCACTGCGCCCTCTAGGTGCCCTTGAATTCTAGATACTCAATTTAATGTCCACCACGAAGAATCTTGACACAGTCTCTTTACATTCAGCCACCTCGAATCTCTACCATCTAATGTGACTGCAGACTAGTCTCAGCGCTCAGATGATTGAGATCCCAGTTCTGGCTTTGGCAATAAGTTATGGTGTGAAATTGGACCAGTCATGTTACTCTAGGCCTTAGTTTCCTCTTTTGTAAAATGAAAAGGTTGTTTAAATGATCCTGTATCTCCCTTCTAGGGCTCTGATTTTAGGCCTGGTAATGACTCTATGATTTAGTTTTCAGTAGTTTTCTTCTTTGTATGTGAGTTTTTGATTTCCCCAAGGAAAAGACTCCCTTCTTATTGAAAGGGATCATTTTTTCCTCCTTATTAATTAGCCTGATGACAATCACATAGTAAGACACTCAACAAATACTTGGTGTTTGAATGATTACTGATCTTCACATTTCTTTCTTTTTATTTTGCTACACCAGGAATGAATGTGATGCCTTTCTACCAACCATCAGAGCCTGTTTGGCATGAGCTTGGTGCCAAGAAACCTGGAATCAAATTCTGACTAAAATACTTAACTAGCTGTGTGACCCTGGGCAAGTCACTTTTCCTCAATTGCAAAATTTGGATAATAATATTCTCAGTGTTTACTTCTCTGGATCATTGTGATGGAAGTGTTTTGTAAACCTTAAAGAATTATATAAATGTGAATGCCTAAATCAATTTAACAAGAGGATTTAGAATCTGCTATATGCTGTACGACCTATATCAAATTGCTTACCATCTCAAGGAAATGAGGGAGAGAATTTGGAACTCAAAATTTTCCGAAATTGAAACTTAAAAATTGTCTTTACATGTAATTGGGAAAAAATAAAATATTATTAAAAAGAATCTATCATGTTCAAAGCACTGTGCTGAGCACAGGGGATACAAAGACAAAAATATATAAGTCCCTGCCCTCGAGAAACTTTTATTCTCTTAGGACCATAAGAGTATATATTCAGAGCTGTGAAGGAGCTTAGAAGATCATCTAAGATATCCTTCTTATGGGGGAAATACTGATATCTGAATATTTTAATTCTTTTTTTTACACCCCTTATCCATTTGCAGTTACAACAATTCTGTGACATACATGTTCCAGATATTATTCTCTCCACTTTGCGGATGAGGAGGCCAACACTCAGAAAGTTTAAGTGAATTGCCCAGGATCTAACAGCTACAATATCTCAGAAGTGGGATTTGAACCCAGATCTTCCCAGCACCCAAGCCCTGCACACTGTCCTGTGTACCATTTGGGCCATTCACAGAAGGTAGTAACATTTATTCTTTGAAAGTCTAGCTAATGCTATAGCTGTCAGGTAGCTAAGGCAGATCTCATACCTGCTGTCGTATCTCAATGAGCTCCAGCTCCAGAACTTGAGTTGTAGAATGGCAGAACTCATCCTAAGATCCCTTTATTTTAGCGATTACTAACTGGAGATGAAAGAAGACAAGTGGTTTTTATTTTTGAGGTTACGTTACTGGCAATTGAGCTGGAACTAATCCCTCAGTCTTATCATTTCCATTGGTAGAATTTTCCCCTCACTGATAAAATGGAACATGCACTCTGTTCTCCTTCACGTCATTTAAATATGTCTAAATGTTTACATGCGTTCGTGTGTTTATGGCAGAGTAGATGAAAGTGGGGGTCTTTGTAACCAAGAAGACGTGTGGGTTTGAGTCCTGTCCCTGTAACCTACCAGTGTGACCATGGGCAAGACTTTAAACCTCTCAGATATGCTCCAGACCAGAGATGTCAAACACTCTGGTCACATTAAACGCTTCGAGTGCATCCTGAACCAGATGCAATGTAGTTGGGAAATATGTAACAAAATAAATAAAAAATACATTAGGACATAGATAATGCTGATATGTGTTTTTCTAAGTCGGTGTTGCAGCCTGCAGGGATTATTATGTACAGTTTATTGGTCCCATTTCTATTTGTTTGACACCACTACTCTAGGTAACTCTCAAAGACTATAGGTTATAGATGAGCTGCTAATGTGCATTGGTGGAGGGATTGTCTACACCAGAAATTGGTGTAGATCAGTTCTATACCAAATGAGATCATGTATCTGTGTCAAAACCAAAACCAAAAAAAGCACGAGTATATGTAAACACCCCCCCCCCACGTTTTTACTTAGCTATAGTTATATCCATTGCTATATCTATATCCATGGCTACATCTAAAACACACATACATATTTCATTCTTCTGAAAACTGAATGAACCAGTTGGATAATTCTTAATAACTAAATTATATGGGAATTTCAATTAGGAATGACTCCAGAAATACATTTTAAAGCCGTTGAAATGTTTCCAAATCTTTTTGGGAGGGGGAGGATGATCTCAGAAGACAGCTTCCCAGAGGGGGGATTTATGGGCCCAGGCGATCTTTTTGGAATTTCCAGGAGGAACAAACCCACCTAAGAGGTAGATTTGAGAAACAGATCGTTGTCTGTTTCTTTAGAGTATGTGGAGACTTAAAAGAAATTGGGTAACTCCCCCAGATGGAAGCCACGCTTGCTCGGCAGTGATAAAAAGGCATCAACATCTGCAAAAGGCTCATTTGAACCAGCACTGGGTTTGGAAATAGGAAGACGAGCAGCTGCAGATAGTCAGCGGGGGCAGGGTGGGGATTCGAAGCTTACAATTAAAAAAAAAACATTTTATTGTTTGAAAACCTTGTGAAGAATAAAATGGTATGGCCTTTCCAGGTCCAGCTGGTTACCCAGTTTGTAATAGAGTTGTTTTTTTTCCCTTTTTTCCTTTTCCTTTTCTTTTCTTTTTCTTTTTTTTTTTTTTTAATTCTGCAGGTGTGGAAGGTGAGATACATGAAAGATCCTCATCAAACATGTTTGTGTCTTTGGGCTGCGCAATGTAGGAAAGGACCAAGGGCATCATAATGATCCCTAACCTGTTTTTAAATGTATATTACGCCCTGACCACTTGTCAATTTTTTGGTACAAGTGTGTAGAAGGAAAGAACAGAAATGTAGGAGAATGGCATTCTTTTAAAAATGTTGCTTTTTATATCAATGACATTTATTAAATATAAAAATAGGCAAGTCACTTAACCAATTTATTTAAGTCTCACTTTCTTCACCTGCAAAATGAGGGTTTGGAATAAAAAACTTGTAGAGGGCTTTCCAGCTCTAGCTCTTTGATCTGGATATTTACCTTTCCTTGTTCTCCCTCAGACAACCATCCCTTGGCTTGCAAAGAATTGAGAAGTGAGAGAAAAACAATTCAGTAAGACTAACTAGCAAATCAGACAACTCTCCCATTATGTGTAGAATTCGATACCCATGATCTTCTCCTATCCCCATCCTCCATACTCTCTGCAAAGAAGAGAGGGAAATTTATAAGACAATGTCATTTTAAGGTCACCTCATTTCCCCAGCATGGGAGCCATTGGACAATGTGCAAATATGGCTAAAAGAAGAACCCTTGGAGTTTCCCAAACCACAAATTTCTATTTAATGGCATTTTTATGTTGGAATGCTCTGCTGAGAATAACAAATAGTTGGTAATACTATTTCTTTTCAAATTTATTGAATGAATTAGTGCTTAGGAATTTTTGCACTTTAAGCACAGTTACACAACAGTGTCACACAATCATACATGAAGCAAAGAAGGATATGTCTGTCCTTTTGGGATTTTCCTCTCATGAATACATGTGGAACAATCTCACCTTTGCTATACTAAAGAGAAGGAACTATACCTATGCTGCTTTATGCCTGAATGTATTAGAAACAGATAGAATGTTGGTATGCTCATGACTGAGTGACCAGGAAACCCACCCAAGGACAGATAAGAAAGGAAGATGCTTCACTCAGTGTGATGTGACCCAATACAGATTTTGTAGGTCAAGACTTGACTTGAATGTCAAAGGAAATGAAAACTACTAGTCTAGTGAAGACTAGTCTAGACTAGACTAAGTGTATATTTCATGCTAAGAAATCCAGCTAAATCACAATTTAGAGCTAGGATGAACGGATTATTTTGCTAAACCTCAAAGACAGGTAATATATATTTATATATATATATATATATATATATATACACACACACATATATACACATGTGTATATATATATACATATATATGTATGTATTTACTGGCCAGTGAATAGGATCAAAGTTGTTGTTGTGTTGCTATTTCCTTTTAATCTAGTAAAATACATGAGTAAAGTAAACCTAAGTGGTTTATGAAATTATAGAACCAGAGCAAAACCTGAATACTATAAAAAAAAATCCTCTGAATCACATTGCTATTTGGGATCTCTGACTCTCTCTCTCCCTCTCTCTCTCTCACACACACACAGACACCCACAAACATTCACATGTACAATTAGAGCTTTACATATCTGTGCAGAATGTATATCCTGATCCTGTTCAATTTTCCTCAAGAATGCCCTACACACTAATGCAGTCTGGACAGCATGAATGCTGGGAAATTATTTCAGTCATGTCACTTAGTGAGTAATTGAGTGTTTTTTTTTTCCTTAACTAAAGTGGAAGTCAATAGTGCAAGACACAGTTTTGAATGAATGAAAAAAAAAAAGAAAGGAAAAAGAAAATGCAGGAGAATGAGGATGAAATCTGAGTCCACTTAGAATTTAGAAAGCTGTGTAGGGCTGTTTAGGCTATAGGAGCACATCTGTCTTCCTTCTATAGAGGAAAGAAATTGACCTGCTAAGGATTTAATTTTTTCCTTTATAGATGTGCAACAGCATCGCTGTTGTGGAGTTCTTATTAGCCTTCTTTTTGCCATAATTCTTGATATTTGTGTTCCATCTATGATGGTCTGCAAACCTGAAATCCCCAAGTGAGCTGCAGAGTCTATCATGATATCCGGTGATGTGTGAATGTTTGATGTCCTAATCCAATCCATCAAACGTGTTTTGGAGAAACCTCTCGGCAGTGCAGAGGCCTGCCCAGAATTCCAATGGGCAATAGTTTTGCCAAACTACTTTGGCAGACGTAAGAGTGAGAGTTATGAAAAATGATCACAGTTCAAAAATGGATGAACGCCCGCCATGTACCTTGTTCTGATCTTTCTCAAGCACCTTCTCAGCCATCTGCTCTCCTTGTGAAGGCTGAGAACAACCCCACCATACCTATATCAAAGTGAATATTTATGAGAAGGGGAATGTCTCAATACCAGATCCATGTGGAAGAAAGCTAAATTGTTAACCTTGCTCCATCAGGGTTTTGGTTTGTCAATTAGGCAGGAGAAGCTGAAGCTGGCGGACTTTGCCCCAAAGCATTAAATGCTTGGCGATATGCCACATCCTGTGGAGAGTGGACCTTCCTTTTGATTGGAAAAGCAGCATCATGGCAGGGCTCGGACTTAACTGGCTCTGTCAGTGGCTTTTGAAACGCCCTCCCTTGAATGTCAATATCTTTTACCAGGTGTTCCTTAGGAAAGATTGCTCAGAAATCTGTGAATAGAGTTTTGAATTGGTCTATTAACAAGCATGACCATGTCTGGACTCACTGAGCAGAACACTCCTAGACAAAATGACAAAGCTGGAAAAATGTAGGAAAGGACCAAGTTGTTGATTTATTTTTGTGTGTGTAATAAGTTAAGCCTCGGTCCAACTCATGGGAGGAGCGAAGAAATACTTATTCAACTTGACCATAACAAATATTGGAAGGTCAAGAAGCTGGTGTGGATGGTCTTGAGAGAATTCTTGTTTTTGACTAGAATTAAATTAATCAGAGGTATTATCTTATAAGGAAGTATGTGTGAAGCAATGTGTGCTATAGAGAAAGGGGAACCCAGGGGAGAGCCAGGAGACTTGGCCGCTCTTCCCAGTTCGGCTACTAACCAGAGGTCTCAATTTCCTCATTTGTATAATGAGGGGGATGGAGCAGGTCATCTCCAATTCAGCTTTAAAAGTCTGTGAGTACACATTTAGCACTGCATTTGCAAACCAACTCACTATACCCTTTACTAACTCTTTCTTAGAACACAAGAACATAAGATTGGTATAATACCCTCCATTTTTAGCTGTGAAATTTTGCCCAGAGTAATACAGCATGTTAAGAAAAGGGCTGGCGCTAAGTATTCAGGGCCCCCAATGCCTGTGCTATTCTTTACCCTGACCTAGACACCATACTCCCTAATCTCAAGTCTGCACTATTAGATATCAAACTAGTGTAATGACCTCAGGTCTTCTTTTCTAAAAATTATAAAAATCATTTGTAGTTTTCAACTCAACTTATTGTTAAAAAAAAAAGTCATAATGCAGGGTTTAAAAAGATCTATTTTCCCCTGTGACCTCTGATTCTCAGGCACAATTTGGCTTACCTTCCAATGCTACAAGGGGTGAAGATTTTTGCATCTGGCTGCTTAACAAACTGCTTATGAATGGAGACACACTGCCTTTAGATCCTTGCTAAAATCTCTCTGTGACACCTTCCCTGACCACTTCTGCTCTTCCTTTCTCTAGTCTTACTCTGAACAGCTATGATAACACTACGCACACACACACACACACACACACACACACACACACACACACACACACACACATCTTTAAGTTCAAATACTTTAACTCTGTTATCTTATTTGATTCATCAAGGAAGTAGCTGCTATTATTGTCTTTATTTTACAGATGGGGAAGCTGAGGCTCAGAGAAGCTATGTGTTTTAGCCAGGTTCAGACAGCTAGCAAGTATCTGAAGTGGGATTTGAACGTAGGTCTTCCAGACTCCAAGCCCAGCATTCTATTCACTATGGCAAGCAGCATATGCATACACACACACACACACACACACACACACACACACACACACACACACACACATATATCTTAGCAGACCCATCACTCACATGAAGTAAATGAGATTTTGTCCCAGGGAGTCTATGCAGTGAGTAGATAGTGCTGTGATGGGGGAAAATATGTTTTTAGATAGACCAATTCTATATACCTCATTTTTTACTACTCTCCTAGCCTGCACATACACACAGGTCATCTACCCCTATGCCAACTCAGCCTCTCTTTCAGTCTTGCTATCATGGCATTCCTCTCATGGGGCTGCATTCTCCATGAAACCCTTCAGGGTTAAGGGTCTGACCACTTTATTATAGACTCTGATTATGACTGTACCTACTGTAGAAGGATCTTCTGTATTCTTGTTACCTTACCCTAGTGATTTTGCCAGTTAAAAAATATTTTAATTGCAATATGGCCAAAATGGAAAATTGTGCCCTTAACATTAATCAGTGATATGCTAAGCTATAAACTTACTAACATAATCTGGAGCAATGGAGGATGCTTAGTGATCTTAGATATTCCTTGTAGTTAATTGTTTAATCTGGGACTGGGATAGTGGTAGGTAGGGTGACCTTTTATCTGCATGTTTATGGGGCTGTCCCAACTTCAAGAAGTAAAAATATGTTTTTAAACAAGTCTCTGCAAAAGGAATATACTTTGCCAGATCATATGGCCTGATTCTTGGTTCAGAAATACGGTCACCATAGAAATAAAGCAAAGAGAAGGAAATGAGGGTTCCAGTATTTCTGTGAAATGGAGTTCAGAGTACAGAAGTTGTGGGTCCATTGAACACTGTGGTCTTTCAGAATAACTGGGTCCATTCATATATTTCTGCCAAAATTTTCTTCTTTGTGGAGAGCTCAGAGCTCCACAACATAGCATACGTTGAACTAAAAGGAGAAATATTCATCAAATCATAATCGAAGTTAGTTTCTCCATGTAACTGTTCACCAAATACCCAATACAAATCCTATAGGAAAAACCACCCATCTACCACTGCTTCAAAATATTTGTCATAATGTAAAATCCTGTAAGCTCTTGTTATAGGTTAGGGGTTTGGGGGTCTAATGGGGGGCTGCTTTTGGTTGCTGATCCACAGGAAATACTAAAATATTGTTCCTTGAATTTTTTTTCACTGACAGGCACAAGATCTGTTTTTGCAATTGTACGTATAGCACACATGTTTGCTACTAAGGGTGAAGAATCTGTAAAATATGGCTTCATTTTATTTAATAGGATTGTATAAATGAAGATGATCTGCATATGTGCACTTGGATTTTTGTTTTAACAATGTGTACATTCTGTATATTTATTCGGCATATCTCCTCCTTGATCCAAGTGTATATCATGCCAATTTAGCAAATACTTATAAACTGCCTCTTATGGTCAAGGCATTGTGCTAGATAGGGTCTGGGGATTCAAAACTGAAACAGACCCTGCAGTCAAGAATCTTATACATGTTTTACAGGGTGTGATGCAACATGTATACAAATGAGCAAATACAAAGTGTAGACTAATACAAAGTAATTTCAAGGAGAGAGTGGTAATTACCCATGAGAAAAGAAGAGCAGGAAAGGCCTTCTGTATGAGGTGGCACTAGAGTCGTGTTTTGAAGGAAGCTGGAGATTGGACGTTGCAAAGATGAGGGAAATGTGCATTCCAGATATTAGAGAACTATGAGCGCACATGAAAGGAGGTATAAGACAGAAGGTTGTGTTTAGTCAACAAGTAGCAAGCCAACTGGACCAGAATGTGAAGGGCCCAAAAAAAGTAATATGAAACAATACTGAAAGGGTAATTGGGAGGTAGATCACAAGGGACTTTGAATAGCACAGTGAGGATTTTGTATTTCATGCTAGAAGCAAAAAGGTACCGTTGAAGATTTTAGAATGTCTGTGTTCCCCCAGTCCCCCTTTGCCCTGGGCGAGTGGGTGGGGACTCAATGCGAGACAGGGAAGAGGTATGTGTATGGCTGGAGTGGGATGGAGGGAGAGGTGTGTGATGTGATTAGGACTATGTTTTAAGAGTATCAATATGGTAGCTGTGTAGACTAGAGGATACATTAGAGAGGGAATACTGGATAGTAATTTGTAAATTAATAAATTTTAATTTTCTTTTTACTTTGTTTCCCACAAGTTGATTATAACAAAATATTTTTTTTAAGTGAGGCAATCGGAGGTTAAGTGACTTGTCCAAGGTCACACAGCTAGTAAGTGTCAAGTGTCTGGGGTCAGATTTGAACTCAGGTCCTCCTGACTCCAGGGCTGGTGCTTTGTCCACTGGGCCACCTGGCTGCCCACATAGTAATAATTTCAACAAACACAATTCATTATCTCTTCCACAAACCCATTATTCTTCCCTGTTAAACAATGTTATCTTTATTAGTGAATCTTTCAAGGAATCTTGAATAATTTTGATGAATGGAAGGGAAACACTTTGCTCAAAGAGAGCCTTTAAGAATGCCACACAAACAAACAAACCCAAAAGACTCAGGTGCATTCTTACAATAAATAGGTGAATAAATAAGAACAGTAGGATCTTGTATTTTCTAAATCTCTCCGTTAATTGAGAAATGGTAAACATGTAGTCTACTGCTTCTTCCACATTGATAATCTCGTTGAGGACATCTATGTATGTATGTGTGTGTGTATGAGATTTTCCTGAAGTTTTTCATCAAGATAGGAAGAGAGAGGTGTTTCGGTGGGTTATTGATATTTGGGGGGAGCACTTTTTTGAAATTGAGAAGTTCTGAGGTTTTTTGCCCCCACACCTTTGACCTTTCCCCCTCCATATGCCTAGTAAATTGAGCTCCCAGAACACTTACAATAACAATGGTAAGACTGTCACTTGTATCATAGATCCCTGGTACCAGAAAGTACAGAAGCCAGTTCATATTAGTTTGTGGTAGCCAATTGTTGAATTTTCAATGGGAATATTTACTTCAGAAATCAGCAAATGCTACAAATCAGGGCTTTATTTATTTCCTTATTTTTCTATTTGTTTGTTTGTTTGTTCATTTATTTATTTATTTTAAATAAATCACTTTAAAAAGTGATGGAGAAAATTTTAATAGTGTTTGATTAGATTATTTTAAGGTTTTCTTCAGTTCTAAAATTCTGCCACTTTTGATTCTGAAAATGTGATCAACACAGACATAAGCCAAAGAAAAGGTGTGGTCTCTAGGATTTCTGTGCTATGGTCTTTCAGAATCACTGACTTGATTCTGCTTTTTTTTTGGGGGGAAAAAAAGACGTTAGCCAGTCCTTGGTCCATATAATGTGTACATGTATTCATAGGAAATCGTTCAGTGAACTCAGGGGATCATGGAACTGGAAGAGATCTCAGAGGCCATCTAGCCCATCTCTCTCATTTTGGAGATGAAGATCCTGAGATTCAGAAAAGATAAGTGATTTGCCCAAGGACAATGATAGTAATTGCCAGAGTGGGGAGTCCAATCCAGGTATTCCAACTGCAAAACCAGCACTCTTTTCACTGTACTTCCATGGTAACAATTTCTTTTCATGCCATCTCTATTTAAGTCAATTACTATGTTGTTCTGAGTTGCAAAAAGGGCAGTTTTCTTTTTAATAAAGATTTATTTTTATCAACATTATACATCAATACAACCAGTTAAGCCTTCTTTCTAATTATTTATCTTTAAATACATGAGTTTCTACTCATCAAATAGCATAACAAAATTTCAGCCACTCCCTCCCAGTTCATTGTTTGTTATTCATTGATTCCTGTTCACTTTTTGAAAGCATCATTTCTAACTTTCATGTACTCAAACCTATTGTATTTGAACATGGTACTTATTAATACAAGCATTCTCTTTAGTTATTTGTAACTTTTTTAAAAAAAGACTGTAAAGTGCTTTAGAGAAGAATTTCAAAAATGATTCCACTAAAACATGACTGTGACTTCGATAGTTACAAAACCTGTAATTTGGCACTATGACTAGACACATTTATAGTTTCAAATCCCTTCTCAGATACTAGCTGTATGACCCTGGGCAAGTCAGTTAACTTCTCTCATATATAAAATGTGGATAATAATAGCACCTGCCTAACAAGGTTGTTTGGAGGAACAAAATGAGATAATGCCTCTAAAGTGTCTTGCAAACCTTAAAGCCCTAAAGCATTATATAAATGCATTATTATTACTATTATTATTTTACCATCTCACATAATTTCACAAGGGGATTGCTTACCCTGGGACAGGTGGATTAGTTCTTCATGACTCTTTTTATACTCTTAACGTGAGAATGGTGCTCTGTTATAGTGTAAAGTTACCAATTTCCTCCCAGTTGACTTTAAACTTCAGCTTAAGTTTCAAGCACTTCATTTTTCTTTTACCTCTAAGAAGAGGGCTTTATTTTGGCCTCTGACTTGATTTTTCCATATTCCTCATTCACTCAATCAAAAATAAAGAGCTTAGTGAACTTCTGCAGGTTGCTAACATTGAATAGTCATGATGGGCTTCCAAACAGGTAGGCTATAAGTAAGCATTGCAGTGGAAACTCTCTGATTAGTTCATTGAGGTAAATGAGGTGCAATTACATAATATATTGCTTGTGGACATAGAACAATAATTAGAGGAGAAAAAAAGGCTGGAACCCTATTCCTTCCTGAAGACCTATATGTTGAGAAGTGCAAAAGCCTGCTAACAACAAGCCTTTCTCTGTGTTGATTTCCTATACAGAGTTTCAAAGATGACCTAATCCAGGAAAAATAAAATTAAAAAACAAAACAAAACAAAACCCAAACCATCTTTCGAGGGAAAAAAAAAGAACAGACACTTTAAAAAACAGAATTTGTTTTTTATTAGAGCCATGTTTTTAAAAGGTCCATGATTGGGGAAAAAAAAAGACATATGTTTCTGAAAACAGCTTTTACATTTTCATGGCTTCCTTAGAGCCTTCAGACAACATTTCTGACAAAATCAGAGTGATGTCTCTTATTTGTCTGAAGCCTAGCCCTCTGAACACAGAAAAGCTTTGCGCAATGCCAGATTTCTAAGAAATATCATGTCCTATATTGGGAATTGAACATAATGTTGGATTATTAAAAGGATTACAAGGTGAGATCATAGTAAAAATCATGGATCCTGTTTGGATGGATTACCAAAGCCTAGTGTAAACTCTTGATTGCAAAGGAGTTGAGAGATAGTTCCAGGGAAAAGTCTGGGGGATAGGAATGGTGAGGTCACATGCTTTCCTCTATCTGCAATGAAGCCTGGTGTTTCTCTATTTCTAATCTATGGTAGTATTAAATGACAGTG
The DNA here is from genome assembly GCF_003287225.1 of Phascolarctos cinereus. Lineage (NCBI taxonomy): Eukaryota > Metazoa > Chordata > Mammalia > Diprotodontia > Phascolarctidae > Phascolarctos > Phascolarctos cinereus. The sequence goes on from NW_027555625.1 coordinate 172,401,373, forward strand.
ATGTTATAGGGAAGATGAACACAATCTCGGTTGATTTTTAAAAGATGAAACATCTTTCAATAAGAGGAAAGTGACTCAGAGAAGAGCTTAAAAGACATTAGAACATTCTTAATAAATGTTAGATATGTTATATGTCTTATCAGTGTTGTTTCCTATATAACTAGAAAGACAGGCACATGACCAACATCTTTTCCCTCTGCTCACAAATTGGTTGCATATGCATTAACTCTAGAGCAATGGACTTTGAGTCAGAACACGAGTTCATGTCTTTATGCCTACCCTTACTGGACATAATAACAATATTAATAATAATAGCTAACATATATGTATATATGTTATATATATATGCATATATATATATATATATATATATATGATTTATTTAACCCTTTGAGGTTACTAATATTATCTCATTTGGTCTTCACAAAAACCCAGGGACAGAGGTGCTATAACTATATCCAGAAGAGGAAATTAAGGTTGAGAGGCTAAATAACTTGCCTAGAGTGTTATCACTAGTTAGTAATCTTAGGTTGGATTTGTATTCAGGTCTTCTTGACTCCAGGTCCATTGTTCTATGCACTGTGCCATCTAGCTGCCTCATGTGACTAGAGTGGCCTCTGAAATTCTCTGATCCTCACCATACTCATCTGTAAAATAGGGATCATAGTTCTTTGACTACCAATCTCAAAGGGAAAGGAAATCAACTAGTTAATTACCGTAAACTATATGAATATGAGCTATTATTTATTAGCTATTTCAAATAGACTCTGTGGAGCAAGGATACTTCCTACCCAACTGTAGCTTTTCTTCTGCAACTTGCAAATCTCCTATTTCACACAAACCACAATGGGGTATAGGGTCAGTTCTGCTGCCTGGTTTCCCTTACCTCCCATAGGGCAGGACCAATCGGTGGTTACTGCTGAAAATTCTTCCAGATGCATGGCATATATAAACTGCTCAGTTCTTATTTAGAAAATGAAATCCACTCAAACTTGTCACTTTTTATTTATTGAATGTTCAGTATAATCATATATAATGATCCCAGCCAAATGTGGACTAGTGGGGACAACACAGAGCATTTTCCGTTCCAGTCTGATAAACATTTATTAGGCATCTACTTTGCACAATGCACAGTGCTAAGATTTGGTATAAAAAGACAAAATGATAAAAAAGTCTCTGCCCCCAAAGAGCTAACATTATATTTTGGAGGGTGGTATTTATATCCTCTTGCTCTTTCTGAATAATGACTTTGGTCACCAAAGCAGCGGTTGCTATTGTCAATGACCCGCTTTCTTGGCATTCAGGTTGTAGTCGGCACTGCTTTTAAATAGAACCATCCTGTTGCCATTTGCCTTGGATTGGTCATCCATCTGTTCCTCTTCATTCTTTTATTTCCCACCGAGCCCTCTATGTCATTGTGTATAGTGCTGAGCTCAGTGCCGTAAGTTTTGTGGTGCTACATCACTATTACTTGATGGTGATGTGAAAATGACAAATTACAATGGTGTTAAAGTAAGTATATTTAGTGAATATTGTTGCTGTTGCTCTGCCCTCCAAACTAGGCCAGAAAGAGCCGTGTCTGGAAGGGGAGAGGCCACTTGGCTCTGCCCTACCCCGGACCCTGCAGCCTTATGTCCACTTCATACTGCAGTCCATGTATCCTATTCTTCTCCACCTCATGCTACAAGAATTTTAATCAAATCAGTTCTACAGTAAGGCTTCTGGAAAGGACCCATCAATTGACTGTCCCATTGGTGACTATTCAACATCTTTGTATTTCCAGACCACAGCTCCAGCTCTCTTCCCTGGCCACCTTCCCCTATACATGCTGTCTTTCCCATTAGAATGGGAGGGCAGGTACAATTTTGTTTTTATATTTTTTTATCACCAATGGTTAATAGCCTCCCTCCCTCTGTCCCTCCCTCCTTCTGTCCTTCCTTCCTTCCTTCCTTCCTTCCTTCCTTCCTTCCTTCCTCCCTTCCTTCTATTATTCCTCATTTGTACTTGAATGGGTGTTACCTATCAGTAATGAAGCTTCAGCAAAAAAGTTTCACAAATTTTTGAAATTATATATCCAATGAGATAGTGATGGATAGTAGAAGAGAGTTTGCCTCAGAGTTCGGAAGACCTGGGGTAAAATACTGCCTCTGACACATCCTGGTAATGTGAGTGTGGGCCATTTATTTAAGCTCTCAGTGACCCCAGGCAACTCTCTAAAACCTTGAATTGCAGAGAATGTATCTTTATAAATTGGTAGCAGAAGAGAGTTTGTGCCTCACTGGGAGCACCCTTTACCAAAAAAATTTATGCATCTGTTATGAGAGAGAGAGAGAGAGAGAGAGAGAGAGAGAGAGAGAGAGAGAGAGAGAGACAGAGAGAGCAGAGAGAGACAGACAGAGAGAGAGAGACAGAGAGAGAGACAGAGAGAAATAGAGAGAGAGGCTATATGTGATTGAAAGTGTGTTTGGGGTTAGGAATTGCTTATTTTTGGCCCTTTACTTTTCCAGTACATAGGATAGCGTCTTGCACAAAATAAGTGCTTAATAAATAAGAAAATTCTCTGATAAAATTGATATAGGAATGTAAGTCCCAGAGAAATCCACTTTTTTCTCTTAGAGATTCCATAGAAGGCACAGCAACAGTTTTATTCTCATGCTTTTCTGAATGGTGATGACACAAATGTTGGTTGTATTTGTGGGTTTTGGTTTGTTTCTTTGCTGCATTAAAGTAGCCCCTAGAATGTCACACAGTGGAGATGTGTGAGGTGAACAGTATATTTATTTGAGAGACTTGAAGCATTCATTTCAGATTAGGAGGGCTGATGAACTGCAGAGATCAATTTACTGTCACTTATATAACGCAAATAAATGGAGTAGGCAGGCCCCCCTTTTGACTTGCTGAGTGTTCCCTTTGTAGAAGGATTGTGATTTTTGGCTTCAGGAGAACAGTAGGGGGACCAAACAAAGCAATGTTTTTTTTTTCTTTCCACCAGCCAAATCTTAGGTCTATTGCTTGCCAAGAATGTAACTGTAATTTACAGTATAAACACAAATTCAATTATATACTAGTTTAAATAAGTTTGAACTGTACAATATAGTTCATGAGTGTCAGACTTTTAACTGTTTTTTGTCCTATCTTGGGGTTGGGTGGGGGAAGCCTCTTGAAAGAGAGAATTATATATTTGGGACAAAAGAAATAGCCATAAGGAAGGAGAATTTTATTTTATCTTATCTCATAATGTCACTATTCTAATTCTACAGCAACTACTGCCACTGCAACAGTAACATTATGATTTTATTTTGCTTCCTCTTTCTACTTCCCCCTGTCACTTAGGTGAGAAATTGGGAATTATCTTTTCTGCCTCCCCATCACCTGCCTTAGCCACTTCAGGATGATGCCACCCTGAGGCCTATTCACTGGGATGGTAGAGACCCTGGCCCAGTGTGTGCTGCTCACTTTACTCCTAACTAAACTTACTCTCTGTGTTATTCGACTAACCTGTCTACCAGCATGGGTAACTTCTCTCCTTGACCCCTTGCAAATAGGGAATATTTCTTTAAAATATTGTATTCCCACTGCTTAACCTAGTACCTGAGTCATAATAAGCACTTAATAAATACCTTATCTCCCTGTACAGTCAATGCATAATTCATTATTACTAAAGCACTTTTGTGTACTGTACCCTGAACTTCTCACTTGGACTGGTCCATACCATCAAAGGAAAGTGAGTTGAGGAAACTTGTATTGAGCCTGAACTCTGGTTTAGAAGCCCAGAATTCAGACATACCTTCTCGGTCTTGCTCACTGATGGAAATCCCTAACTGTTTTCTAACACAAAGCTCTATCTGAGACGAAAGCTGCTAAAAGAATAATTAAGAGGTACCATATGAAGGTCAAACAACAGGTAAGGTAAAATTGCTAGAGAGACTCTTCCTTCTCTTTATTTTTTTCCCATGGTTATTAGTAGGATCCACCTGAAACAAAATTGTGAGACAGGTGACATCTATCTTTGGACTTCTCTTTCTTTTTAACACTTCTTGCTACACGTGTATCTTTTTTTCTCCTAGTTCTGTCATGCTGACTTTTGGCTATCAATCTCTTGATAAAGAATCTTTTCAAGACTGTCTTCTTTGGAGGGTGGCCAATGTACACCAAAGATAAACCTCTACCCTAACCATTGACAAAACTTGCCTGTCCTAGTTCCCATTCCTTTCCAGTTAGCTATTAGATTAGAAAACTAGATTCCGTGATGTATTAATGGTTAACAACAAAGGAGGCAGTATGGTACAGTAAATTGTTGTTGTCATTTGTCCTTTGTACTTGAAGAGGACCAATGACATCACCCTGTTGGGATCAAGGTACAGTGTGTTTGACTGTGGCTGATCAGTCCAATGTGAGCTTGGAAAGCTCTACCACAGATGGGGCACATATAGTCCTTTTGAATATTTAGGATGGAGATGTCTCTAGATTTGTGAATCTCACATTTCCTTTGCGCTACTGGGATTCTGCTTTGCTCATAGAACATAGCACCTTCTTTGAGGTGGGCACGCCATGCTGAGCAGTCATGTGCCAGAATCTCTCAGGTTTCACAATTGATACTAAAATTCTTCAGATAGACCTGGAGAGTGTCCTTGTATTGCTTCTTCTGACCTTCATGTGAGTGCTTGCCATGTTTGAGTTCTCTGTAAAATAGTCTTTTAAGCAAATATATGTTTGGCATTTGAATAATGTGGTCAACCTCTAGAGTTTGAATACTTGGCAGTTCAGCTCGAGAAAGGACCTCAGTGTCTCATATCATGCCAGGTGATCTTCAGAATCTTTCCAAGACAATTCAAATGGAAGAGGTTCAATTTTCTGGCATAGTGTTGGTAGACTGTCCAGGTATCACAGGCATATAACAATGAAATCAGTGGCATTGTGGACTTTCAGTTTGGTATGCCACCTAATACCACTTCTCTCCCATAGTTTCTTTCAGAGGCTCCCAAATGCAGAGCTAGCTCTGGCAATACCTGTCCACTTCATCATCTATGTGGACATTCCTGTCAAAGTAAGTGAATTTATCCACAGCCTTCAAAATTTCTGTAGTTGCCATAACCAATGCTTCCATGTATAGATGGTAGGATGTTGGCTGGTAGAGAATCTTGTTTTCTTGGTGTTGATTGCCAGGCCAAAATTAACACAAGCAGCAGAGAATCGATCCATGTTGCATCTCAGCCTCAGAGACTTCATTGAACGCACTGTAATCTGTTAACTCTCCTTCCACTTTAATCTTGGCTTGTAGCCTTTTCAAGTTGAATAGTTCACCATTAGTGCAAGCTGATCTTGATTCCATTTTTGTCCTTGTTGAAGGCATCTGACAACACTGAAGAAAAGACCATGCTAAAAAGCATGGGAGGGAGCACATGGCCCTGCTTCACTCCACTGGGGACTGGAAAAGTGTGAGAGACTCATCCTTTATCTAGAACCTATGCAACAGTTGTTATAAAAACGGCATACAATACTGATGAACTTCTCGAAACATCCACATTTCACCATGATCTTCCACAAACCCTTATGACTGACAGTGTCAAAGGCCTTGGTCAGATTGATGGACATTGAACACAGACTTGTGTTCTGCTCCTGGCACTTCTCCTAGAATTCTTAGGCAACAAAAACCATGTTGACCATTCCTCAGCCCTTCTGAAGCTGCCCTGGCTCTCAGGAAGATGACCACCTTCCAGGTGAAGGATCAGCAGTAAATAGAGAGTTGGTCTTAGAGCCGGGAAGAATTGGGTTTAAATCCTGCCTCTAACTCATAGTGGTTGTATGACTCTGGTCAAATCACTCAACTTATCAGTGCTGTGATGAATTCTCTTGGATCACAAGTTTCAGAGAAGCTGCTAACCTGTTCTGATAGAGTTTCTTCACCTGGGAAGCTGAGCTATGTAGTGCCTAGCCTATATGCCTGCCACTATGCTAAATACTTTAATTATCATCTCGTTTGATCCTGGGAGATAGTTGCTATTATTATCCTAACTTTACAGTTCAGGAAACTGAGGCAAAAAGAAGTTCAGTGACTTGCCTCGGGTCACACATCTAGTGCCTGAGGCTACATTTGAATTTAGGTCTTCTTGACTCCAGGGTCAATGCTCTATCGATTGTGCAGCTGACAGAATCTCCCATTGAAATCAAATCACAAGCCCAGCTTCTATCACTAACCAATGAATGAAGATATTTTCCTCTCAGGGAAATTTGCATTGTGACCCAGGAATCCAGGGGGTGCAATGATTCAATTAACTAATTAATTTTAATTGATTTATCATTTTATTTACTTTTTGTTGGTGCTTGATGGTGGATATCTAGATGTAGTCTCTCTTGGTAGAAAAAGGAATTTTAAATCAGTAGGCAGTATGATCCTGAATACAGTCTTCTAACCAGAAAAAGGGAGATTCCCTGGGTAGTGTTGAGAAACATTGGAGTCAGCTCCTCCACACTCTCAAGAACTTACTGTTAAATTTTCAGCGCGAGCATTTATACCTCAAAAATCAGCAAACGCTACAAATTATGGCTTCATTTATTGTTTTATTGATTGTCTCAATTTAAAGTGAGGGAGAAAATATTTAAACACATAGATTAAACTTTAAAGTGTGTTGTGCATACATTTAAAATTATTTATTTTATTTTTAATATATGAAATAAAATAAGCATTTCCATAATAACCAGTAATAAAAATAACAAAGATTAATTAAAAAAGATGATTGCAATGAAACTTGCAAATCTATTATGTTTAACTCTGTCTTCTTTTAAAATATATAGTACAGTTATCATGTAACTTTCTTTTTTTCTTTTTTCTTCTTTTTTTAATTCCCCCTCCCCCACCCTAGAGATGGCTACCAATAGACACAAATATGTATATACGTAAAATCATTCTATATATACTTCTATATATTACATTTTTTTTTTCCAGAGAACTGATGTTGAATATCTACCAGCTCACTCCATGAATCAAAATTCAAGAGTTTCCAAGTTTGGGAGATCAGGGATCAAGCTAGCCAGAGAGAAAAGGGGATTGCCTAATATAGCATACTCCTTGAAGAAAGAAGTTTACCCACATACTACTTGGGTGGTATCCTTCTAATGGTGAACTGAATCATAATAATCAACAAGCATTTATTAAGCACCTGCTATTTGTGCTAGGTGTGTATCTAGGGTGGTGGGAGTGGGGGAGACTTAGATTTCACCACCTCTTGCTGTTGCAGTGAATTATTTAGATGGTGCAGATCTGCTGGGAAGGAGATTGCTTATTTAGCAGTCCTAAATCCACCTAGGGTGACAGTCAAACTTTGAGGAATTATGTGGGGTTCTTTGGAAAAGAAGAACTTACCAGAATGTCAAGAAGTTGCGCATTTGGAAACTCCAAGTTCAGGTCCTTTCCAAAGACAACTTATTAGAGTGCTTTATGTGTTTCTGGGTCTGTTTATAGATTTGGGTGATTTCTTTGCCTCTTTTGCATTTTCTGTGGGGTGAAATAAAAGCTGTCCAACCCATGGGCATTCCTAACTTGTGGGCCTCTTTGGAAGTAGAGAAACTTTATTAATTACCTTTGGGGAAACTTAGACAAGAAATATACCCACCTTATGTTTGGAGATTCCCTAGACCAACAAGTAACTCCACGTGTGGGCAGTGAGCCAAAGAGAGAAACTGATCCCTTTGGGTCAGTCCCTAGAGATTGGACCAGGTCTTTGTGAGCCCAGAGGAGGTCCCTGACCATTGGTTACAGTTAATGTGTGGTTGCTTATTTATATATGCATATAACCAAAAAAGGAATGAAAATTGGAGAAAATTGGCTTCTATTTGGGCACTTTTAATTAAAAGCTAGGTGGCACAGTAGATAGAGTGGCATGGCTGGAGTCAAATTTGACTTCAGACGCTTACTAGCTGTGTGATCCTGGGCAAGTCATTTAACCCTGTTTGCCTCAGTATTCTCATCTGTAAAGTGAGCTAGAGAAGAAAATAGTAAACCACTTCAGTATCTTTGCCAAGAAAACTCCAAAAGGGGTCACAAAGAGTTGGACATGGCTGAAATGACAGAATGATGACAAAAAATCAAAACCTAGCAGCGCGAGAAAATAGAATTCAACAGACCATAGAGCAGAGGAATTGAGGCTGAGAGTGACTTGGGATGTCCAAAGTTTGGAATCTCCTAAAGAACGAAAAATGCACTCTGTAGGATATAAACATTTTGGAGAACAGTCTTATGGCTGACGTGGCTGTCACTGCAAAATTCTGACTCCTGGGCTAATTCTTAGGCCAAATAGCCCCTGCCTTGCCTGAAACAAACTAGATATATCATGAAATCGACCATAATTTATGGCATTTTATAAGGATTACAATTTCACCTAAGTACTACATAAGTGGCTTGTTTAAACATCTCAGTTATGTTTTATAAGGTAGATTTCTTGTATGCTTAAGGGAAAAAATGAAGCCATTAAGACTTGCACTTTGGCATTGTCTTCAGTCTTTCCATTACTTAGGCAAATTAAAGATTATATTATGCTATTAAGAACAGCTGGTCTTATTAAACCAAGCTCTCTAAAATGTAAACAAATGGGTTCTATCTCCTCTGCCTGAAGCTGTCGGATCAACACGTTCATTAAGGGGATTATCAGCCAAATGGGTCCAGGGTTTTCTCACTCCTGGCCACCTTATAGAATAAAAACCAGAAGCTATCATTTGTTTTTGAGATAGACTACTTCCCCTACAAATCTCTTCAACTGTATTCTGGGAAGTATAATTTCATTGTTATTGTTCAGTTGTTTCACTTGTGTCTGACTCTTCATGCCCCCATTTGGGATTTTCTTGGCAAAGACACTGGAGTGGTTTGTCATTTCCTTCTCCAGCTCATTTTCCAGATGAAGTGAGTGACTTGCCCAGGGTCACATATCTGGTAAGTATTTGAGGTCACATTTGAACTTGGGTCTTCCTGATTCTAAGCCTGGCACTCTATCCACTGTGCCAGATGTCAGGAAAACAAAGATATATATTTGATATGGGCTTTTGAGGTCATATGGGCTTGTTAATACTTGTTAATCTTCTTGATGTATACCTTTGTATTTGACTGTTTGTATTTACTTCTCTGAGTACCTGTTGAATTCTATACCCCTCACCCTCTAGGGTGGCTTTTGTAGAAGTAAATTTTGTTAAGTAAACTGAAATATCTGGAGGTCAGCATTCCTACTCTGTAATAATCATTGTCAGTTCTTTTTTCATCATCAATTTTTAGAGTATGTTGTTATGCTAGGCCTTGTCTAATATGGGTTATATCGATGGATATTAAGCATATATTTCCTATGGTAGGGAAGGGTAGGACTGTTTGCCTATAAAAAACTGAAGCACAATGAAGTGGGTTGATTAAGTAAACCTGATGAGGTTTTCTTAGGACATTCAAATTGATGCTTCCTTGGAATGCATGCTTTTCTTGGTAATAGCCCTAGTTAGGACAAGGGAGTTCTGACCACTAGCAGGTCTATGGGCTGTTTCATTCTGGGACACCTGGGACTTCTCTTTCATTATTTAACAGCCACTTGAACATGAGTATGGAATAGAGAATTATACACAAAGCCTTCCAGATGAAGTGTGACTAGAGGGTTAAACTGAGTCACTGATATGACAGTCACCAACAATGGTTACCCTGGGAAAAGTTAAGGACCACACCAGTATCTCCCCAGACCAAGTGGGTTCAGCTAGAATTCAATTCAACTCAGTTTAATACTCATTTTTTGAGGGCCCCCTGTATGTAAGGCACTGTGCTGAGCCCTGGGGATTTAGAGGTAGAATAAGGCATAAGTTCATTTTTTTTGAATTCATTTTTATTTTTTTAAAGTTCATTCTTAAAAGAGACAATCTAATGAGTTAATGTGGCTTATACATATAAGCATAATGCAAGACAAAGGAGATGTTCAGACAAAGTTATATGAGAAGTTTGAGGAGGAAGAAATCATGGCTGTGGGAGGGGTGAGGGAAACCTTCATAGAAGAGGTGATATAGAAGGGAAGAGTTTTTAATAGTCAATATGGCATAGAATGCTGGAGTCAGGAACACACAGATTCAAATTCCACTCCTGATAATTACTAGATGTGTGGCCCTGGGCAAATTATTTAACCTTTCCAAGCCTCAGTTTCCTCAGCTGTAAAAATGAGTGAGTTGAACTTGATAGGGTTATAAGTTCCTTATAATCCGAAATCTATGTTCTAGTAATTCTATAATAGGGGAAAATTGGATTTGGAAGGAATACAAGGAAGGGGGATAAAGCATGAGTAAAAGAAGAAGATACAGAAAAGGAGAGGGTAAAAAACGAGTAATGGTGTTTGGTTCAATTTGTCTAAAATATAGAATACAGAAAGAGAAAAGGGAAGAAGTATGAGATAAGACTAGAAAGGAAATAAACGGGGCAGCTAGGTGGTGCAGTGGATAGAGCACCAGCCCTGGAGTCAGGAGGACCTGAGTTCAAATAAGGACTCAGACACGTAACACTTATTAGCTGTGTGACCCTGGGCAAGTCACTTAACCTCATTGCCTAGCAAAAAAAGAAAAAAGAAAGAAAGAAAGGAAACAAACACTGCCACAAACAGCTGATCTCTGGTCCAGCTCACTGGCTGAGGCTTCTCGTGATGTTAGACTGTGGGACTTGTAACATTCTCCTTGGGAGTGGTCAAGTTAGGCAATCCGCGGTGGTTCAGTTCAGTGCAGACAAACATGCTTCAGGCCAACATCTGAGAATGGTAATCCAAAATGAACTCAGACTACTAATGTTCTAAGGGGGACCCGGAAATGAACAAGGAGAGCAGGGTATTCCATCAGGCAGATGGGAAACACACAGAGCTGCTCCCATCCCAGGGCTTCTGTGATGAAGTCAGTGCCAAACTGAACAAAGAAACCTGGGTTTCTCACTCAGGCTCCAGTAGGCAGGCATTTGACCCAATCCCCCACTACTGCTTTTGGCTCAGCAGTTTACATAGTAGGAAGAGATCAAAGGACCCAAGAAAAGAAACATAGCTATTTGTCTGTCCAGCTCCAATGGACCTGCTAACATGAATGCTAGAAAACTCTGGATGCAATTTATTTTAAATGAGGAAAATCCTGATATTTTAGCATACAGTTCTCATTCTTTCAGGGTATTGTCAGCATAGAAAAACATTAGGCCTGGGAATGGTTGTTTCTTTATTCTTACCAGCAGCTGGGTGGTCCTGTTCAAGAACATTTGTCAAACATTATTGAAGGCGATTGGATAAAGAGTAAACACTTGTTGGCAGCAATGGACATCAGGTAGTTGAAGCTGCTATATCCCGTACATGGAAAAAGAAATGAAGATTTATTTCTTCATTTTATAGAACCCCATTTGACTTCATTTTTAATAAAGAAAAAAAGTGCCACCTCTTTCTGTTGATTAATCAGCCTTCCTAAGATGATTCCTTTAGACATTAGCTTATTTGGGTATAAATTATTGCCCTTCGTGGGTAGTCTTTTTATATGCTTGTCCTTTTCTGTAGAAGAGGTAGAGAAAATGTGATACCACAGATGCACATTGGAACAATGCCAAGGGAATAGTCTTCTTCTCACTCATGAGATAGCAGGAAGTAGTGACCCAAGTCCAAGTCTGATGGTCAGGAGCTGTGGAGGCTAATTTCTTGCCCTATGGTTGTGTGACCATCAGCAAGTCCCTGTTCAGTATTCATATTACTAAAATAAGAGTGATGACTATTCCCCACATCAAAAAAAATAATGTTGTAGCCCTAAACATATGATATATGTGAAAATTGTGGAAGCCCTTTGGAGGAAGACTGTGTAAACATAAAACATTATTGGTAGTCATTTAAAATAATATATTCAAGAGGAAATGTGTTATAATGTTTAGAAGACCAGCCTTGGAGTTAGGAAGGCTGGGGTTCAAGTCTTGCCCCTGTCCCATACTGCCCCTGGGCAAATCATTTAACCTCTTGGTGTCCCTGGGTACTAAGACTTTTAAGCAGTTGACGTCCTGTTGGTCTGCATCAGACAAAGGAGTTTTAACACTGGAAACAGCTACATACATATATACATACATATACACATGCATGTTTTTGTGTATGCATATTAATGATAATGATAGGAAGATAGTATGAAATGACAGATGTGTCTAATAGAGAATATCTGATGATAAATCAGGGCAGCTAGATGGAGTAAAAAAATCACTTAACTTCTATTTGCCTCAGTTTCCTCATCAGTAAAATGGGGATAATAATTGTACCTGCCTCCCAGGCCTAGGTGGTGCAGTGGATAGACTGGGCCTGGAGTCAGTCATCTTCCTGAGTTAAAATGTGGCCTCACACACTTATTAGCTGTGTGACTCTGGGCAAGTCACTTAACCCTATTTGCCTCAGTTTCCTCATCTGTAAAATGAGCAAGGGAAGGAAATGATAAACCATTCCAGTGTCTTTGCCAAGAAAACCCCAAATAGGCTCACTAAGAGCCAGACACAAATGAAAGTGACTGAACAACTGAACCCAGGGTTGTTTTAAGGATCAAATGACACTTTATAAGAGCTATATAAATGTCAGCTGTTGTCATGATAGACCAAGTGCTGACCTTGGAATTCAGGTCAGAAAGACAGGTTCCAATTTAACATCCAGCCCTTAGTAGCTGTTTGACTATGGATGAGTGATTTGAATTCTATGCCTTAGATAAATCTCTAAGATTTTTCTATTAAGTTATGCATGATGTATAGTCTGCACTGGCTTGGGAACCCTCTGACTATTAATGAGCTGACTATTCAGCACTTTAAGGTTCACCAAGTGCTTTTCATCCATTATCTCATTTGGTCATTTGTTTCTTCCTTTATTTATTTTTGTTCCCTGAAATTCTTACTTCACAACTTTGGGGAGCCCCCGAATGGAGAAACTCCCTGTACTTCTCCCCAACTCAGATTCAGAGAGTTGTCTGTGTCACTGAGACTTTAAGTGACTTGCTGAGGGTCACAGGATCAGTATATGTCAGAGGCAGGATATCAAGTCAAACCTACTTATCTCTTAGGCTGATTCTCTATTCCCTATCCTGTGCTGCTACTTTATCATTATTTTTGTTTGACAAAAATAAAAGAACTCCAAAGTATTTTAAATATTGATCATAGTAATTTAGAGTGAAACCACTTGTGATATTGATTTGTATAATGTAATGGTCTACTTGACAGATGTTTTTGAAAAATAAAAAGGCTTTCTCCACTGTCTGCTTAAGAGAAGGTCTTTTTTCATGCCTCCTATGATTTAGACACAGGGAGGGGGGATCTGTGGCCTCAAGGCCACATATGGTCCTCTAGGTCCTCAAGGGTGGCTCTTTGACTAACTTTGACTAAGGGCCTTGAGGCCGCAGGTTCCCCACCCCTGAGTTAGGACTGAAGGAGCCTCAAGATTATCTAGCCAAACTCCTTGTTTTACAGAGGAGGAAACTGAGTCCCAGAGAAGTTAAATGAATTGTAAAATGCCACAGGGCTGGTTAATGGTAGAACCTACTCTCTTGGGGCCCAAGCCTTTATGTCACACAGCCTGTTGGCTGCCTCAAAGTCTTCACTGTAGAAATTTCCTAGGCAGCATCCTATACCATGGACTCTTCTTCCTGCACTTCATTTTGGGGGAAGTCTTTCAAATCACACCAGCTGGTAGTTTCCTAATCATGACTAATGCTATGTCCCCTCTTCCTTACCCAGAGGACATTCAAGGACATAGTAAGTGGCCTTATGTGTCCTGCCAACAGTTTTCCCTCCACCCTGGACACAAAGAATCAGGCTTATGATGTCCCATTTATAAATGTTTGCAGCATTTTCTTATTCTGAGTCCCAGGGATAACATTAGAAGGCAGACTCAATCTGTATTTAGAACTGAGAATTTCCAGAAGTCCAATTTCCAAATCAAATACCTGAACTGGCACCCAATTCCTAATTACCCATTGCCTCCCAAAATACCATCAGTCACCCCGCCAAACTGAAATGGGAAAGGTACTAGAAAATACCATCTGCACAGTCCGGATGGGTATTATTTGCAAGAGTGGTTTTTTAGGATTTCATTTGGTTTTGAAGATTCGTTACTTGGAAGGGACCATTCACTTGGCACTATTTTATTCTGATGGAAAAATAATTGTAGGACATTAGTATTTTTCAAGAGTGCTTATTTTACTAAGTCTAACACACTCTACTCTTTGTTCCCACATCCAGTCGAGGAACTCTGTGCTTGGCAATTGTCATTTGAGGGTGAGCATCCCATTTAAAACAGCTGGAATCATTTTCCAATATGGGCTGGTGCGAATAACTTAGGAAAAAAAAACTGTTAAGGTGGATAAACTGACAGACAAGATAATAGGATTTCTTTCAAGCTACTATTTCATGTAGGTACAATTAAGGAATTTAATTAAGCACCAAGCATTGTGCCAAACACCGTACCAGAAGCTGGTTCTGCAAAGGAAAACAAATCAAGACAAATGAGTCTCTGCCCTCAAGGGGCTTACATTAGTTAGTGGAATAGATTAAATAATTAGCTTCAAGGTAATTTGAGGAGTAAGGGATCATCAACAAGGAAGAGATGGATGGTGTTAGCAAGAAAACTATGGATTCTAAGATATGGAAGTGAGAAGGGAATAGGTCCCAAGTGTGAAAACTCAGAAATAGGAGACGGAACAAGCAGTTTTGGGCCAGTGAAAGGAAACATAGAACATGTAACCGAGTATGATACAAAATAAGTCTGGAAAAGGAGACATCTCTGAAAATTTTCAGCAAAATTCTACATGTATCAAGCCCATTTCTCTACTATTTTCTTAGACAGAAATTCTTCATGTTGCCAATGGTTTATAGAAAGATAGGGTTCCTGCTGGCCTCAGGTGCATGTATATGCTAATTTCTGATGGGAAATGATAAAGAACCTAGACTCCTTAGAATAATTTTTTTTCACATCCAGGAATATCTGGGAAAGAGGGATTGATCTGATTTTTCTTAGCCCAAAGGACAGAAAGGAGGGAAGGGAATGAGAAGGTAGATTTTTAACTCCAGATAAAGAAGTTCCCAATAATTGGAAGTATTTCAAAATAAAAGGGGCTCCCTTGAAATTTATTGAATTCTCCTTTATTAGGTTTTTCATCATAGGCTAGATGATTTTGTGAGAGATACTATGGGGGGCATTGCAGGTTAGGTACATGTTTGACTAATAGAGGGCTAGCATAGTACTTTCCAACCTGTGATTCTATGAATTACAGTGAACATCACAATCTTTGAAGTGGAAATCAAATCAAACCTTGTTTTTCCTGGCTGTATAGGGTGTAACTAGGACAAATAGGGAGAAGCTATAGGAAGTCAGATGTTTATGTCTATATAAAGAAATTCCAACAATTAGGTATGCTCTAAAGTGGAATTACTGCTTGAGATAATATTTATCAAGCACATAGCACATTATCTGGCACATAGGGAACTATATAAATGCTAGCTGCTATTAATATTAATTATTATTATAACTAATTACAGGATAGTTTAAAGGACAGACTGGGTTACCACTTAATGAAGAGGAAGGGTAGTACTGTGGAGGGTATTCTATTTACGAGTAGGTTGGATTAGATGACCTCTGATGTTCCTATGAATGCAGAAGTCAAAATGAATGAAGATAGAAGGTAAATGGGGTCCAGATCTCCTTAAGGACAGTGTCGAGGGGGAGAGGAAAATGAACAGGAATCATTTGGAAGTTAACTAGAAATAAGATAGGATGGATACAGATTGTGGTGTAACTTAAATGTGAAACTAAGGAATTTGTACTTTGTCTTCCAGAGCCATGGAATGGTTTTGGGCTGAGAATTGACTGATCAAATTGACAGATAAAATTGATCTGATTGACAGAGCAAAACATCTGCTTATCCAAGATGATTTTGGTGGCTCTTTGCTAGGTTGTAAGGAAGAGAGACTGTAGGCACAGAGATTAGTTAAGAAGTTGTTAGAATAGCTCAGGTGAGAGGTAATGAGGACTTGAATAGAGTAATAGTTCCATGATAAGAGAGAAGGGAAACTATAACAGATATTGTACAGATAGAATCAACCGGCCACATCTTTCTGTCCCCAAGGATAACATGAAACTTTGTAAAAATGCTTTGCTAAAATGTAAGTAAACTAAATGTATAATGTGTTGTTGTTTAGTTTCAGTCACATCTGACTATTCATAACCCTATCTGGGGCTTTCTTGGCAAAGAGACTGGAGTGATTTGTCATTTCCTTCTCCAGCTCATTTTACAGATGTGGCAAACAGAGTTAAGTGACTTGTCCGTGGTCACACAGCTAGTAAGTGTCTGAGGCCAGATGTGAATTTAGGTCCTCCTGACTCCGAGTTTGGCACTTTTTTCCATTGTACCACCTGGCTGCCCCAAAATGTATCATATTTCTCCAATATTTGTCTAGTAATTCTAGATTAGGAAATGAAGTTAGTCTCACATGACTATTTTTTTTTGATAATGCTATGCTGTCTTTTCATGGTTATTACTTCTTTTTGAGATGTTCACATTTCATCACTTTAATAATTCTGGACTTTTGTTATGAATCAAAGTGAAATTTAGTGAGCTATAGACTTCATTCTGCTTTTTCTTTCTTTCTTTTTGTTTCTTTTTTTTTGGCGGGGAGGGGGATGAAGGTGTCTAGGTGTAGCCACTCCTGTAGGTACCTGAGGCAGCAGAGAGATAATAGCTAGAATTTACATAGTGCTTTGAGGTCTGAAAAATGCTTTATAAATATTATGTCACTTGATCCTTACAATAATTCTAGGAGGCAAGTTCTATAATTATTATTATTGTTATTATCTCCATTTTACAGTTGAAGAAACTGTGGCAGACACAGGTTAACTGACTTGCCCAGGACTGCACAGCTAGTAAGAACCCAAGGTCAGCTTTGAACTCTGGTCTTCCTGAAATCTGGTCCAGTGCACTATCCACTGTATCACCTAGTTTCCCTTTAGACTGCTCCCATTGGACAGCACTCCCCTTCTGACACTGTATTTTCCAGTTAAACTGGTCTTCTCTCTGTTTTTTCACACTTGACATTCAATCTCACCTCTCCATGACTTTGTAATAGTTATACCATATACCTAGAAAGCACATCCTTCTCATTTCAACCTTAAAGAATAACTCTTTTCCTGCAAGATCACCACCTTCTGTGTAAAGCCTCTGCCAACTTCTTCAATTGAGAATGTCCTCCCTTTTAATCTACCTTGTCTTTAATATTTCTGTATATACTGATAAACACCTTGTTGTCTCTGCTCCATTAAAATATAAGCTTCTTTATTTTTATTTTTTTTCTATTTTTCTTCTTTTAATTTCATTTGTTTCTTGAATTCTTAATACAGTCTTTCTCTTATATTTGCCTAATTCTTATTTTTTAATTAATTTATTTTGATTTATCAACAATCACTTCCATGTACTTTTGAGTTTAAAATTTTTCTCCCCCTACCTCCCCAAGATGGCATGCAATCTGATATAGGGTATACATATACATTCCTATTAAACATATTTTCACATTAGTGATGTTGTAAGGAAGAATTAGAACCAATAGGAGGAACCACAAGAAAGAGGAAACAAAACACACAACAGAAGAAAAAAAATAGCTAATAGAACGCTTCGATCTGCATTCAAACTCCATAGTTCTTTCTTTGGAGGTGGATAGCATTTTCCCTCATGAGGCCTTTGGAGATGTCTTAGGTCTTTGCATTGCTGAGCAGGGTTAAGTCTATCAATATTAGTCATTGTACAATGTGGCTGTTACTGTGTACAATGTTCTTCTGGTTCTGCTCCCTTCACTCAGCATTAGACCATGCAAATTTTTCTAGGTTTTTCTGAAGTCTACCTGTTCATCATTTCTTATAGCACAATAGTATTCCATTACATTCATATACCACAACTTGTTCAGCCACTCCCCAATTGGTGGGCATCCTCTCAATTTCCAATTCTTTGCCACCGCAAAAAGAGCTGCTATAAATATTTTTTGGTACATGTGGGTCCTTTTCCCATTTGTATGATCTCTTTGAGATACAGCCCTAGAAGTGCTATTGCTGGGTCAAAAGTGTATGCACGTTTTTATAGCCCTTTGGACATAGTTCCAAATTGTTCTCCAAAATGGTTGGATCATTTCACAGCTCCACCAACAATGCATTAGTGTTCCAATTTTCCCACATCTTCTCCAACATTTATCATTTTCCTGTTTTGTCATGTTGGTTAATATGGTAGGTGTGATATGGTACCTCAAAGTTGTTCTTATTTGCATTTCTCTAATCAATAGATATTTAGAGCATTTTTTTCATATGACTATAGATGGCTTTAATTTCATCATCTGAGAACTGTCTGTTCATATCCTTTGACCGTTTATCAGTTGGGGAAAAATACTAGCTTCTTGCCAATTGCAATTGTTTCATCAATTTTATTTGTATTGCCAATGCTTTACACATAGGGACTTATTGATATATGAATGTGAACAAGTTATTATTAATGCTAAAATGATTACTTAATGATAATATTTAAGGGAGGTAGAAAACTATTTTGAATCAAACATCTTAATTCTTAAAAATGTTCTGAATCGTAACATAAGTAGATATTAAGGATATAAATAGGGTGATCCAACTGGGTGTTGTTCATTTTATGGAGGGAGAAGTCATAGAATGATGGTCATTTGGAAATGATATTAGCAAACAAGGAGTAATTTCACCCATCTTCCTTACTCTGTCAATGCATGTGATGGTGGGTATGGGGAGGAGAAGATGAGAAAGAACAGCCAGCATTGAAGTAGATGGCAAGCGATACAGTGTCTTCAGTGGAAAGTCAGAATTCAGTTAGTGTCAGGAGGTGGAAGGAGTGTATAAAAGGATGAGTTCAAGGATGAACGAAATTTGTTAATAATAAAGGAGAGGTTGCTGAAGGTACAATGATAGGTAGAGAAAGATAGGGGCTGGGGAAGGATTAGGCTGAACAGAATGGGCTTGAAAGAACAGACAGAGATGGCTGCAGAAAGAGATTTTCACTTAGAAAGTGATCGATTCTGAATGACAGGGACAAAGAGATCAAGAGGTTGGGATTTTCTGGTCAAAGATTAAGGGGGGTACCAAGCAAGCAGACACACACTTGCAGAAGAAATCAATCTTAAGATTCTAAGTAGGATATGGGAGATGGAATCATCCCGGACTCTGGCTTCCAAAGGCTTAGTGGTATGGCGGCAAGGAAGGAAGGGCTGGTGGTAAACGGTGACTGAGGACTTCGCAGGAGTTCTTCACAAATTGAATCTCCCAGATACAATCCCCTGTAACTATAATTACTCCAAAGCAACCCTGATAAATTTGTACACTTGTCAAGTAGCTTTTGTAAATTCTAGACAACTTAAGATGTGGGGTGGCAGTGGTGGGGTGTAAGGAAAATTTTGGGAAAAGTTTGTCTTAGATCTTCTAGAAGAAGCTTCCAAGTCCTCAAATGATGGCAGCAAAAGGGACAGCAGAGGCAGGGGGAGGGTTTTTTTTTTTAATAATTGCAATAAATTTTATTGTAATTGCCATCCTAGAAAGAAAAAGATATTGTCTGATAACAACAACAGCAACAACATCACAGTGTTTTAAGGTGTGCAAAATCATTTTACATATGTAAGATGTCTGCCCTAGGGTCCCAGAACCTCTGTGATTGTAGAGAGTGGAGCGTGGATATCAGAGACCTCCTCCCAGATCCTCTACTTAAACAGGTGGCCCTGGGCAGGCACCTCATCATTTCCTACTTGTTTGGCTTTCCTCTCCTCTCCCCTTCCCCCCCCCTTTCCTTCTCAGCTTCTTTTTATGTGTTGTCTTCCTCCCATTAGATTATGAACTTTTGGGGGTCAAGGGCTGTCTTTTGCCTTTCTTTTAGCACTTAGCGGATGGCAGGTGAATAGCAGGCACCTAATTGTTTATTGACTGACTGACTTATTGTTAACTCATTTGATTCTCATAAGAACCCTGTGAGGTAAACACTACTATTATCCCCATTTTCCGGATGAGGAAACTGAAGTATATAGAGGTTAAGTGACTTGCCCAGGGCTACACATTTCTGAGGCAAGATTCAAACTCAGCTCCTCCTGATTCAGTCCTGTACTCTCATCTACTGCAGCACTTGGCTGCCTCTCTAAGGGTGCTCCAATTTGACCAATTATCTAAGTGGTCACAGTTCTACAAGGTCAGAGCTGAATGTATCTTCTGGGGTGCCAAGTCTCTCCCGCACTCTATTTTGTAATCTTTTTCGTTTGCTTGTGTTTAAGGGAAGACAATTTTGACCATTATCAAAGTCAAGTAGAAACAGGGGCCAACCTTACATAAGGATTGATACCTTCTGGGGCATGTTGACTTAGAAAACCGTATGTTAATATTACCCAGGTTGTATTATATTTTTCTTTATTTTGTTAACTATTTCCCAATGGCATCTTTTCTGGTTCAGGCAGCACTCAGGAGTGTTGCTGCCCAGAATGTTGCATACCTCTGGCCCTGATGATTTTTTAACATTCCTAGGTAGCATAGTGGACAGAATACTGGACTTCAGGTTAAGACATGAGTTCAAATTCTGCCTCCAGTGCTTAAAAGTTCTGTAACCCTAGGCAAATCTTTTCCAGGGGTGGGGAACTTGCAGCCTTGAGATGCTGCAGGTTCCCCACCCCTATTCTAACCTCTCTCAGCCTCATTTTCCTTTCTGTAAAATTGAGATGATAATAGCAAAAATAGCAGCTACCTTACAGCATTGTTGTGAGGATCTAATGAGACAATATGTGTAAATTTTTTGGCAAAATTTAACGTACTACACAAATGTTATTGTTATTATTACCATTATCATCCTATAATCTTGAGGCAGAAGTGTTAGCACACAAAGTCCACATTAGAGTTTGAGTCTTTCTTTAGACTTAGAGACCCTAGCCAGCTATTGTCTGACAGCTGGCAGGGTGATTGGGGCTCCTTTTCCTTCCAAAGACCTAGTTGCTACTTACAGCACCACTGAGCAACAGGAAATAGGCTGGGTAACCTGTAACTTTGGAAGACAAGTCTTCTTGACTTGAGACAGTGGCTCACTGTTTTATAGCTGTTATTGACTTTGGGTCCAGGGAGACCTCTGTTTTTGGCTAACTAAACATTTGGTACCTGCAGTGGCTGAAGCAGCCTTAGTGATCTACCACATGTTCTATTCATAGACACATGATATGTAACCTATGCTTGGAGCCTGTTTGCACTTTGGAGGCACAGCACATGCAGCTGTATGTGCCGTGGTCACTGAGTTTCATAAGAGAGAGGGGCTACATCCGATGACCTCCTGCTTCCTCCAGGAGTCATGCTCCCCACTGAATCCGGCATTGTAGCAGGTGCTAGACTGCACTGGGCTCTGTTGTAAAGAAACAGCCAGAGATCAAGTCATAAGGCATAAGATGATGCGAGCACACCTGTTACTGGATAGCTAACTGAAGTAAGGTGACAATGAATTAACTTCTCTGGAAGTGAACAGGTACAGAAGATTAGTGAGTGGTATATTCCTCATTAGCTCCCTCCTGATTTGAACCCTCAAACTTTAATTGTTACTAATAATTGTGCCAACACTTATAATCTTATCCAATGATATTCAGGAGTCAAACTGCTCAGTTCTAAAGGAATGCTTATGGTAATCCTTTAGGTTCCCAGACTTATTTGGCCTACCACACCCATTAAAAAAAAATTACTCAGTGCCCTTGAAAATCTACTTTCTTTAACCCTTTAATAATTTTTTTGACATTTCATCATTTCAAAAAAAATATAAATTTTTTTTTAAAATCACACATCTTAAATTTAATAATTTATTTTAAATTTGGTGTTTTTTCTGTATAGAAATTTTGATGATGCAATATTAGATCATGTAACTACATAGTATCATATTGTAAACATCATTACATGCACATATTCCTGCCAATGCATGCCAGACTTCTGGACAATGCTCAACATGCTTGCCTGCCAACACTCGCTTGTTAAGACCTGTTGATGGTCTTGACCCAGTGATAGGTTATAATTTGCATTTTGTGTGTTTATTTGAAAAATAATGTAATCACTATGACTTTAACTCTGTTTCACAAAAGATGAAACATGTATGAACAGTTTTTCAAAATTTTCTTATCTTCTCTTCTTTCCTTATGCGTCCACCTCTCCCTTATTTTTATTCACTTTGGACCCCACCCCTAATTGCACCTGAGGCTCCTACCACAGTGCCAGGGATAGTTCCAGCCCCCCCCTCAGGGGGTGGTATTGCCCACCCCAGGAACCTATGCCTAGGCCAAGGATTGTTATCCTTTTGTGTGTCATGAACCCCTCAGAATGTCTGGTAAAAACCTATGGACCATTCTTTGAATTATATTGCCAAATACAGCAATAATAAAATGCAGAGGATCACAAAGGAAACTAATTTCGTTGAATACAGCCACCAAAATATTTTTAATTTTTTAAATTTTATTAATTTATTTTGATTTATTAACAATCACTTCCATTTGCTTTTGAATTTAAAATTTTTCTCCCCCTTTCTCCCCACCACCCTCCCCAAGATGGCACACAATCTGATATAGGTTATACATTTACGTTCCTATTAAACATATTTTCACATTAATGAAGTTGTAAGTAAAATTAAAAGCAATAGGAGAACCATCAGAAAGAGGAAACAAAATTCAACATAAGAGAAAAAAAATAGATAGTGATTCAACTTCCATAGTTCTTTCTTTGGATGTGGATGGCATTTTCTATCACAAGGCCTCTGGAGATGTCTTAGATCTTTGTATTGCTGGGAAGGGTTAAGTTTACCAATATTAGTCATTGCACAATGTGGCTGTTATTGTGTACAATTCTCTGGTTCTGCTCCTTCACTGCATCAGACATACAAGTCTTTCCAGGTTTTTCTGAAGTCAGCCTGTTCATCATTTCTTATAGCACAATAGTATTCCATTACATTCATATACCACAACTTGCTCAGCCATTCCCCAATTGATGGGCATCCTCTCAATTTCCAATTCTTTGCCACCACAAAAAGAGCTGCTATAAATATTTTTGTACATGTGGGTCCTTTTCCCATTTGTATGATCTCTTTGGGATATAGCCCTAGAAGTGCTATTGCTGGGTCAAAGGGTATGCACATTTTTATAGCCCTTTGGGCATAGTTCCAAATTGTTCTCCAAAATGGTTGGATCATTTCACAACTCCACCAACAATGCATTAGTGTTCCAATTTTCCCACATCTCCAACATTTATCATTTTCCTGTTTTGTCATGTTGGCCAATCTGATAGGTGTGATGTGGTACCTCAGAGTTGTTTTGATTTGCATTTCTCTAATCAATGATTTAGAGCATTTTTTCATATGACTATAGATGGCTTTAATTTCTTCATCTGAGAACTGTCTGTTCATATCCTTTGACCATTTATCAATTGGGGAATGGCTTGTATTCTTATAAATTTGTCTTAATTCTCTATATATTTTAGAAATGAGGCCTTATCAGAGAGACTGGTTGTAAAAATTCTTTCCCAATTTTCTACCTTCCTTCTAATCTTAGTTGCATTGGCTTTGTTTGTGCAAAAACTTTTCAATTTAATGTAATCAAAATTATCCATTTTGCTTTTCATAATGTTCTCTATCTCCTGTTTGGTCATGAATTCTTCTGTCTCCATAGATCTGATAGCTATTCCTTGTTCTCCCAGTTTGCTTATAGTATCAGCCTTTATATCTAAGTCATGAACCCATTTTGACTTTATTTTGGTATATGGTGTGAGATTTGGGTCTATGCCTAGTTTCTGCCATACTCTTTTCCAGTTTTCCCAGCAGTTTTTTTCAAAGAGTGGGTTCTTATCCCAGAAGCTGGGGTCTTTGGGTTTATCAAATAATAGATTACTATAGTCATTGACTACTGTGTCTTGCATATTTAATCTATTCCACTGATCCACTCTATTTCTTAGCCAGTACCAAGCAGTTCTTGATATTGCTGCTTTATAATACAATTTAAGATCTGGAATTGCTAGGCCACCTTCCCCTGCATTTCTTTTCATTAGTTCTTTTGATATTCTGGACCTTTTGTTTTCCAAATGAATCTTGTTATTATTTTTTCTAACTCTATAAAATAATTTTTGGTAGTTTGATTGGTATGGCACTGAATAAGTAAATTAGCTTAGGTAGGATTGTCATTTTTATTATGTTATCGGCCTACCCATGAGCAACTGATGTTTTTCCAATTATTTAGATCTGATTTTATTTGTGTGAAAAGTGTTTTGTAATTGTGTTCATAGAGTTCCTGGGTTTGTTTTGGGAGGTAGACTCCTAAATATTTTATAATGTCTACAGTAAGTTTAAATGGGATTTCTCTTTCTATCTCTTGCTGTTGGGCTTTGTTGGTAATATATAGAAATGCTGATGATTTATGTGGGTTTATTTTATAGCCTGCAACTTTGCTAAAGTTGTTTATTATTTCAAGTAGTTTTTTACTTGATTCTCTAGGATTCTCTAAGTATATCATCATGTCATCTGCAAAGAGTGATAGCTTTGTTTCTTCTTTGCCTATTCTAATACCTTCAATTTCTTTTTCTTCTCTTATTGCTAAAACTAATGTTTCCAGTACAATATTGAATAACAGTGGTGATAATGGACATCCTTGTTTCACCCTCGATCTTACTGGAAATGCTTCTAGCTTGTCCCCATTTCATATAATGCTTGCTGAAGGTTTTAGATAGATGCTATTTATTATTTTAAGGAAGACTCCATTTACACCTATGCTTTCTAGTGTTTTTAATAGGAATGGGTGTTGAATTTTGTCAAAAGCTTTTTCTGCATCTATTGAGATGATCATGTGGTTTCTGTTAGTTTTGTTGTTGATATGCTCAATTATGCTGATAGTTTTCCTAATATTGAACCAGCCTTGCATTCCTGGTATGAATCCTACCTGGTCATAGTGTATTATTCTTGTAATAAGTTGCTGTAATCTACTTGCTAATATTTAAAAAAAAATTTGCATCTGTATTCATTAGAGGAAATGGTCTATAATTTTCTTTCTCTATTTTGACTCTTCCTCGTTTAGGTATCAGCACCATATTTATACCATAAAAAGAATGTGGTAAGATTCCTGTTTCACCTATTTTCCCAAATAGTCTACATAGTAGTGGAATTAATTGTTGTTTAAATGTTTGATAGAATTCACATGTAAATCCATATGCCCCTGGAGATTTTTTTCCTAGGGAGTTCATCAATGGCTTGTTAAATTTCTTTTTCTGAGATGGGGTTATTTAAGTATTTTACTTTCCCTTCTGTTAATCTGGGCAATTTATATTTTTGTAAATATGTATCCATTTCACTAAGATAGTCAAATTTGTTGGCATATAGTTGGGCAAAATAATTCCTGATAATTTGTATTATTGATAATAAAATAATATTCCTAAAATAATTTTTAGAAAAATCATGGACCTTAGGTTAAGAACTCTATTCACAAAGAGATTATATTCTGAATGAGGAAAAAAATAAGTATACATAATATATGTGCACATATATATAAAATATGTGTGTGTGATGTCATACGTATGTTTATATTTATTTATATATAGTCACACACGTAAATAAATAGAAGACACTTTGAGAGGAGAGGACTCTAGAAGCTGGTAGGGGGAAGAATCAGGAAGCTTGAGCATCAGGAAAAAAGAGGTGAGAAGACACTCCATTCTAGGTATGATGGAGGAAGCCATGGAGACAGAGATGGAGTACTATCTATTAAGGAGTAAATCACTGTATGGGTGATGTTTTTACTAGGAAAAAACAAAAGCCGAAAACTAAGACTTGGTGAAAGCATTATTTTCTTGTTGTCATAACATGTTCATTAAAAGATATCATAGTAACATACAACTTTTTAAGATGATTTGAAGGTGAAAATGGAAGAATTAGATAAATTTAGGTCTAAAACAGACCTTAGAGAATGACATATTCTAATCTCATTCTTAATGTGAGAAAACTGAGATCTGGAGAGGTTAAAAGCCTGACCCACGAAGTCACAGAGCAAGTAAAAGGCAAGCAGAAGACTAGAACCTGGGCCTTCTGTTCTCCCATCCAGTATTCATTCCATTCCCTTCCACTGATGTTAATTTAATATGGATGCCTAAACACAAAGCCTGAATGAAGGGGATTGTTCAGGTTTTTTTTTTGGGGGGGCACTTCATGATTTTTTTTTCATAACAGAAGTAGGTTGCTTAGACCATACTATCTTTTAATGTAATTTAACTAACACAGGTAATAAAATATCCATAACACACTGAAAACTTGGACCCAGATGATTTAAAATGCTGAAATTTAGCCCAGCTGCTTTAATGGATCCCAAATTGTGGCTTTTCTTTTCACATGTGCTTGAATTCACAGAACTGTGGGATTTACATGGTGTTATTCTAACCTAATTTTATCTGAGTATATAGTGTGGTAATCCCATTTCTATATTAGTTTAGTGATATGTATGTACTTATAAGTATTCTGGAAGAGACAACAATGAGTTTTTATTAAGCTTATCCATATTATATCATTTGCAACAATAGCTATTTCTTAATCTTGAGTAGTTTTTCTGTAATTCTCTAAAATACTGTTATTTCTTCTTTTTTTCCCTTTTAAATAGTTCATATAAAAAGAGAAATAAGCTTCTGGTTTATTCTTCTTGTCTAGTGGTTTAGACATGATTCCCTTGTGACTCTTGTTGTTACTATATAACTTTTGGTTTGCAGTTTCAGTACTTGAGGTGGGCTTTTTCCTCTTGGGTATTTAGCTTGCATTTTAGGCAAACTGCCATGATGTGGTGGTAGGTGGGCTATTCCCTGCAGTTGTGACCTGGCATGGACTGTGGCTGAGAAGGTTCCATGGTGTTGACTGAAGCTTTTTTTTTTTTTGGTGGGTGGATTATGGAAAGGGAGGGAGAGCTCTCTTGCTTTAAAAAAAAATATTGATATATTTTGTTTTGACATCACAAATATTTATAGACCACTCCTGCTTTGTGAAAGAACTCTTGTAACAAAGTAAAGCAGACAAGTAAAACTAACAATGCAATGTGACCTCATCTGAAAGTACATGCAACATTCCACATCTGTAGCACCCCCTCCCCAACCTTTCTATTTCAATTACTTTTAAAAATGAGCTGAAATCTGTTCCTCCCCCTTTCCATTGTAAAAAGAGAAAATAAAAACATAATTCTTTGTAACAAACATGCATAGTCAAGGAGAACAAATATATGCATAGGAACACACATATATATATTTATACATGCACATATACATGTATGTGTATGTGTACACATGTATTTCTACAGCTCTATCATCTATATCCATATCTTTATGGATGCACCTAAGTCTATCCATCCATTCATCTATCTATCTATCAATATATATATATATATACATATACATATATATGTATATATATACATATATGTATATATGTATACATATATATGTATATGTATATGTATATATATATATATATATATATATATATATATATATATATATATATATATACATATATATATATGTATCTATAGCACCTGTGCTAAGTTGTTTCTTGTTAAGTCATTTCAGTCACGTCCGACCCTTGGTGACCTTATTTGGGGTTTTCTTGGCAAAGATATGGAATAGGGGCAGCTAGGTGGCGCAATGGATAGAACACCGGCCCTGAAGTCAGAAGTACCTGAGTTCAAATCCGGCCTCAGACCAAACACTTGACACTTACTAGCTGTGTGACCCTGGGCAAGACACTTAGCCCCAATTGTCCCCCCCCCCCGCCCCAAGATACTGGAGTGGTTTGCCATTTCCTTTTCCAGCTCATTTTACAGATGAGGAAACTTAGACAAACAGGGGTAAGCAACTCTCTCAAGGTCACATAACTAGTGTCTGAGACCACATTTGAACTCAGGAAAATGAGTCTTCCTCACTTCAGGCTTGACACTCTATCAACTGTGCCACGTAGCTGCTCCTCATCTTTATCCATATTTGTCTATTTATTTTTATGTATGTACCTAAATCTATTACCTCTCAGTCAGAAAGTGGAAAGTATATTTCATTATCAGTCCTTTGCAATTGAGAGAAATTATTAATTTTCTCTTATGCTATTAACCAATTAATATCAGGAGATCTGTGGTTTTTTTCCCTTTCTAGTTCCTCATTCAAAACCCAGTCCCTGTGAAGGACAGTCCTGGTAGACAAGATTGGATTAACATTCTCTTCAATCTTGGGTGTGACTGGACCCTAGTGGGATGTTCCAGTAGCTTGGGTGGAGGCAAATCCCTTTGTTTAGATTGCCTGAGTTAAGGGTGGTCTGGGAAGAGATGAATAAGAGTGACATAATCAAAGTCAGGTCCCCTAGCCTCTCCTTAGAATAAACCAATCTTTCATTATAATATTAATTCTCTCACTAATTGTTAATGTTGATTTCCACCTGTTGGGAATACCCACTCTTCCAAAGGTATCTAAACTTTCAGTGGGCCCCAAAGTTCATCTTTAATTCCTCAGAGTGCCACTGACCTCATTTATTAATTATTAGCTAACTATAATTAATAAAATGATATTAATTACCCAGAAATTATTTATCTTAGACTTCCTATATGTCACAGAATCATAGATGGTTGTTGTATTAATCACAGTTCTTTCAGCTTTCAAAGTTACTTGTCTTTACAGGGTTTTTGTTATTGTTCAAGTTGTTCTCCTGGTTCTGCTCATTTCATTCTTTGTCAGTTTACAAAAGTCCTCAACATTGTTCATTTTCATAATATAGATGTCACAGTGTAAGTTATTATTTTGGTTCTGTTCACGTCACTCTGTATCAGTTTATATATATCTTTCTATGTCCCTATTTTAGATGGTCTGTTTCCTCATTTCTTACAGAACAATAGTATCATATCTACATCAAGTTTACATATGTGTTCAACCATTCCCCAATTGACAGACAGCCCCTTACATTCTAAAATATGCTAGAAGAGCTACTATAAATACATATTTTTGTATGTATAGAATCTTCTTTTTTTTTAAATCTTTTGCATAAGGCCAGTGGGCATGCACTATTTAGTAACATTTTGTGTATAATTCTCAATTTCTTTCTAGAATGCTTCATAGAACCAACCCATTCATAGATCCACCAAGTATATCAAGGTGCCAGTTTTCCCACAGAAGTTCTAAAATTTGTCATTTTCCTTTTTTGGGCCCATCTGAGGAATGTGTAGAAGAATCTCAGTATTCTGTTAATTTTTATTTCTCTAATTAGTGAGGAGTTGGAACATTTTTCATATGGCTGTGGATAATTTTAATTTCTTCACTTGAGAACTGCCTATTCACATACTTAGACTATTTATCAACTTATCAGTGAGAAATATCTCTTTTTCTTATGAACTGGAATCAGTTCCTTAAGTATCTTGAAAATGAAACCTGTATTAGAGAAGCTTACTATAAAAATTCTTTCTCATTTAACAGTTTCTCTTTTAATCTTAGATTATTATATTTTTGCAAAAGCTTTTTAATTACATGTTGTCACAATTTTGCATCTTATCTTCTGTGATCATCTCTATCCATTTTCTGGTCAGGAAGTTTTCTCCTAGCCATAGATTTGATAGGTAATAGATATGATAGGTAAATTTCCTCTGTTTTTTCTCTAATTTATTTATGATATAATCTTTTATGAAGATAAGGGATTAATTTGGAGTTTATCTTGGCATAAAGTGTGAAGTTTTGATGTCAGTCTAATTTCTTCCATACTGTTGTTTAATTTTCCTGACAGTTTTTGTCAAATGGTAAGTCCTTATCCCAGTAACTGAAATCTTTGTTTTTGTTTAATACTAATTTACCAGATACATTTGCTTCTGTACGTTGTTTACCTGATCTCTTCCACTGATCAATTTCTCTGTTTTTAACTAAAAACAAATGACCAAGAATTGTATTAATTGAGAATTACTGCTTTGTAGTTTAATTTGAGATATGGCACCACTAAGTCTCTTACATTCCTACTCCTTTTAATTTTCTCCCTTGAGATTCTAGACCTTGTTTACTTCCATATGGATTTCATTATTTCTTTTTAAATTCTATAAAGTGATCCTTTGGTAATATGATTGTAATGTATTTCGTAAGTAAAATAATTTAGATAGTATTGTAATTTTATTATAATGATTCATCCAATTAATGAGCAATATTTTTGCAATTATTAGCTATAAACTACTATTACCAGCTACAATTATTACCTACAAGCCACTGTTACAGAAATAAAAGACCTAAATAATTGCAAAAATATTCATTGTTTTTTGTGTATCTTGCCAAGTATTTTATACATTCTGCAATTTTTTAAATAAAATTTCTCTTTTTATCTCTTCTACTGGTTTTTATTGTTACCTAGAAATTATGATGATTTATGTGGATTTATTTTATATTCTGTAAGAATCCTGAAATTATTTTTTCATTTAATTTTTATTTGACTTTTTAGGGTTGTGGTGAAAATGGGCATCCGTGTTCACCCCTGATCTTATTAAAAATTTATTTTCTCATTTATAATGAAACTCTCAGCTTTAGATTGGTACTGTTTATCACTTAAAGGAAAAGTCTATTTATTCCCGAGTTTTTCTTTTTAATAGAAATGGGTATTATATTTTGTCAAAAGATTTTCTACATTTATTGAAATATTATATGATTTTTAAAATTGATTTTATTATTAAGATGGCTAATTAGGTTTATAATTCTCCTAATGTGAAATCCACCCTGCATTCCTAGTATTAATCCAACCTAGTCATAACATATAATCCTTGAGATATGTTTTATCCTCTTTACCAATGTTTTATTTTAAAATTTTGCATCCATATTAATTTAAAATATTGTCTTATAGTATCCTTTGTTCCGATTGAGCTCTCCCCAGTTTATTTATCAAGATCATATCTGTATCATAGAAGAGAGGTGGTAGTATTTCTTCTTTTGGTGCTTATGCAAATAGTTTATGTAAAACTGTAATTAATTATTCTTCGAATGATAGAATTCAATTACAAATCCATATAGTCTTAGAGTTCTTTCCTTTGGAAGTTCATTTTTTTTTTTACAATTTCTCTAAAATTGGATTGTTTAAATTCTCTATTTCATGTTCTAATTTGTTTTTTTTGGTAAATATTCATTTATTTCATTTAGATTGTGTTTTGTTGGTATATATTTGGGCAAAAAAATAGTCTAAAATAATATCCTCTGTTCTCCATTTGTTGTAAAATCTTTTTAATTTTTGAAACTAGTAATTTGGTTTACCTTTTTTCTTTTTTAATTAAATCAGCTAATTGTTTTCCTACTTTGTTTTTAAAAATCTTTTAGTTTTATTTATTAATTTTGTCCTTGGTTTTGAATTTTGTTAGTCTCTTGTTTGATATTTAGGATTAGTATTTTAGTGTTGAATTGTTGTTTTTTAATTTGTTAGTTTTCTAGCATTTTTACTTGCATTGTCAATTCATTGATCTTTTCTTTTCTTTCTCTCTTTCTTTTTTGTTAATAAGAGTGTTAGTGATGCAAGTTTTCCCCTAAGGCTGAATCTCCCAAATTTTGGTATATTGTTTAATTGTTGTCATTAACTTTAATAACATTATCCATAATTTCTATGATGCATTCTTTAATCCACCACTGCTTTAGGATGATTTAATTTCCAGTGGATTTTTAATGCTTCTTTCTAATGGCCCAATGTTTTTTTTTTTAACATCACAATTTCATTAATTTATTCAGCATGGAACATTTACCCCAGAGGGCATGACATTAGGTATAGAACAGAGAAAGCCATCAAGGTGCATATCAGAAATTGTTCCTGCCCTAAAGAAGAGGCCAATCATGTTGAAATGACTGTAAACAAAAAACTCAAAACCACATATCATTAAGTTCCACATTACTACATAAATGCTAAGGGGATGCTGGACAGTGGAATTATTAGAGTTTTGGGTTTCCATATGGTGATCACTTCTGAATGTTTAGTGCTATGGACCCACGTGCTGTTCCTTTTTTCTCTCTTTTCAGTATCTCCTTTATTTAATATTTGTATTTAATATCTCCTTTATTTAATATAGTTGGTATTTCCAATATTTAATGTAATTTGTATAGCATTGTGGTCTGTAAAAGATACGTATGATATTTCTACTTTTCTTGTATTTCTTTGTTACATTTTTCTGTCTTAAAGTATGGTCAATTTTTATAAAGGTACATGTACAACTGAAAAGTATACAATGCCTTTTATTTCCATTTAGTAATCAGCAGAGGTCTATTTTCTTAGAATTTTTTTCCCCTAAAATTCTAGTCAGGTCCTAAACTACTACTACTACTACTACTTTCTTCTTCTTCTTCTTCTTCTTCTTCTTCTTCTTCTTTCTTCTTCTTCTTCTTCTTCTTCTTCTTCTTCTTCTTCTTCTTCTTCTTCTTCTTCTTCTTCTTCTTCTTCTTCTTCTTCTTCTTCTTCTTCTTCTTCGTTACACTTATATGCAGCCCACAGGAGTAACTTGAAATCCCTGACAATTATAATTTTACTGTCCATTTCTCTTTACAGTTAATTCAGTTTTTCCTTTAAGTATTTAGAAGCCAAGCCATTCAGTCAGGATTGTGGTGGTAAAACAAATTCTCTGCTTTTAAAAAAAAAGCATACACAATAAAATGTTCAATCTGCTTCATTTACATTTTTTCCAACATTTCAGTCTAAACAATAAACAAAACCATAAATCAAGCTCTGGTTTGTAGTGTTGGCTGATTTCTAAAGTATAAATGTTCACACTGAAACTTTAGCAATCTTCTCAAGGGGTTGGAGCTGGCTCTAGCATGTCTCTTCAATTTGGTGCATATATATTAAATATCAAAATTATATTGTCTATGCCACCTTTCAACAAAAAGCAGATTCCTACTTCATCTCTTTTAATTAAGTTAATTTTTGTTGTTGCCTTGTCTTAAATCATAATTATAATAGATTTTGTTCCAACTCTTTGTAGAACTACAGGAAAAGTCAAGATCACTTCAAGGAACCCAGGTTATAGAGAAAACCAGAGGTGGTTAAAATGTGTCTGAAATAGAAACAAATTAAGAATTAGAGTCAAGTCCAAAGGTTAGTTAGTGTCAAGGTCTGAATGTTAGGGACTGAGTTCAGCAGGAAGGTAAGCAGCAAGGGGCTGAACCTGTCAAAAGGCCCTCCCTTTCTGCTATGCCATGGACACCAGGGTGTTTCTATGCTTGTCCCTGTGCAGCCCAGATCTAACTTTGATTTTACACTGAATTTCATCCCACTGGAGATGTCTTGCTTTTTGCCTTGCTTGTACTCCACGACGGTGATTGACTGTAAGAATCAGGGAACACTGGCAACCCAGATTCACATGATCCAAGTTATAAGTCACATGTTTTATCTGAGATTGAAATCACAGCCATGAATTTTCTTCTCTTTTAACAAATGAAATAAAAACAGCTAAACCAGTGTTCAGGCAGTCAATACACATTTGTTAAGAGCCTATGAAGTGCCAGATCCTGTGCTAAGCAATGGAAATACAAAGAAAGACTAAAGACAAACCTTACTCTCAAGAAGATCAGTCTGAATTGGGAGACAACATGAAAACAACTGTATACAAACAAGATAAAAAACAGCAAAAATTGGAGATAATCAAAGAAGGGAACACAATAGCATTAAGGGGAATAAGGAAAGCTTCTTGTAGAAGGTAGAATTTTAATTGGGATTTAAAGGAAGCCAGGAAAGCTAATTAATCAATCCATAAACATTTATTAAGTGCCTACTAAGAGGTGAGGATACAAAAAGAGGCAAAAGATAGCCCCTACCCTCAAGGAGTTTGCAGTCTGAAGGAGGAGACAATATGCAAACAAGCATATACAAAGCAAGATATATACGGGGTAAATAGGAAATAATTAAAAGAAAGAAGACTCTAGAATTAAGAGGGGGTGGGAAAGCTTCCTATAGAAGGTGAGATTTTATAACTATATTATATATTCAAAAGGAATAGCAATTTGTATATAACAGATTTACAGTTTTATGAGCATGTATTTTTTTATTATACAATGTTATAGAAATGCTTGTTTTATTTATAAACTAAAAATAAAATTAATTTGATTTTTTTTAAAGGTGAGATTTTAGTTGGGACTTGGCAAGCCAGGAGGTAGAGATGTTGATTTCTCAAACAATGTGCTGTTGCATGAGTTTTATGGGGTATATGGCAAAATTTTACTCTTCTCATATCCATTTAAAATGTCATAAAGTACAAACTACCTATTATGACTTCTACCATAAATCCAGCCTCTTGAGCTCCCAGTTAATATAG
Organism: Phascolarctos cinereus; assembly: GCF_003287225.1. Taxonomy (NCBI): domain Eukaryota; kingdom Metazoa; phylum Chordata; class Mammalia; order Diprotodontia; family Phascolarctidae; genus Phascolarctos; species Phascolarctos cinereus. The sequence continues at coordinate 172,435,697 of NW_027555625.1, forward strand.
TGAACCATCAGAACCTACTGATTAGCAAGAGGTTGCAAACCTTTATCTCTTTTGCAGTGTCATCCCACACCCCAGTCTCCTATTAAGGTCCTCATTCTCACACCCTGAAGCTTTCATATTCCTCAGCCCTGACCCTCACCAGCAGGTTGGTTTATGTTTTTGTTTTTTTTGGCCTGTTCTTTCTGACTTCCCTTCTGGGAAGGCCACAAGAGTAGCCCTCACCACAGAGGTGTAAGGCTAACTCCTACACTGTGAGGGTAATTAAAGAAAGAAGAAGGTGACAGGGTGGGGGGAGCGGAAGGAGAGGTAGAGTGATCCCAAGGCCTGGGTGATGGCTCTGGAGGCCCAGCCACCCGGGAACACTTCCTTGTTGCCAGCTTAAACATTTGGAGTACCACATTTCCTCATGAAAAAGAATATTCTTCTGGAAGCAAGAAAAAAGTTTGAAAACTTTGGGCTAAATATAAACTAGATAATATTAGAAGGCCGGGTTTTGAAAGATAGAAAACCTAGGTACAATGGGATACTTTTATCCCTGTTCCATACGTCTTAACTAACACTGATTTTATTCTTAGATTGTGATTAGAAAACTCATTTCTCATTCATGTTGGATGCTGTTATCGTAACAGATTTAGGTTTAGGATAAGTGTACATAGGTATACTATACATAGGTTTAGGATATAGCTTGTCCTCAATCTCCTGGTTGCCATATGTCTAAAAGTCAAAGAATTGTTACCAAAACCTAGACTTGCCCATACCTGGCCAAGAATCCTCACTATGCCTTGTCCATAAATTGGTCATCTAACTTCTACTTATAGCACTCAAATGATAGAAAACCTACTACCCTTTAAAGCAGTCCATTTAACTTTTGGTTAACTAATTGTTATGAAGTTTCTTCTTCTATTGAGGTTATATCTGTTTCTACATTAATATAGCACTTGCTAGCATCAAGCACTGAGCTAAAAGCTTCACAATTATTGTCTCATTTTGTGCTCACAATGACCCTGACAGGTATGTGCTTTTATTATCCCCATTTGAAAGATAAGAAAACGGAGACCAAGAGAAGTTAATTGACTTGCACAGTCACATAGCTAGTGTCTGAGGCTGCATTTGAACTCGGGTCTTCCTGAATCCAGGCCCAGTACTCTATCCATCCATTGCAACTAAGTGAATAGAGTGCTGAGCCTAAAGTCAGGAGTTCAAATCCAGACTGAGACACTTACTAGCTGTGTGGCCCTGGCCAAAACACTTCATCTCTGTGTGCCTCAGTTTCCTCATCTGTCAAATGGAGATAATAAAAGCACCTACCTCTCAGGGTTGTTGTGAGGACAAAATGAGATATTTTAAAGATATTTAGCACATTGCATGGCACATAATAGGTGCTTAATAAATGCTTGTTTGTTTCACATCCCTTTTCTCTTTCTCCACACCTCCTAACCTTAGTTACATCTTATTTTACTTCCAGGACTAAAGAAAAAAAAAAATACTATCTTTTTTTGCATGATAGCCCTTGTAATACTTGAGGAAAGTGATCATTTCACTCCTCTCTCACTGTGTTCTTGTCTCACCACTAAGCATTCCCAGTTAGATCAGATTACTAGTAGGGTTCCTTCTGGCTACGAATCTGTGCCCTTGAGTTTTTTTTTTATTACTCTGGAATGATTTCAAGGCTTCTTAACATTTCAGTTGTTCTTTTTATGATAATCAATGTCTTTTTTTTTTAAAACACAGCATGCTGAATTGAACACAATATTACTCAGGTATTATATTACTAAGATACCATCCCACTTATTTTTGACACTATTTTGCTTTTAATTCATCCCTAATCCCAATTAATATTTTTGTTTGCCATATCACATTGGAAAAATCTTACTGAGTTTACAATTCACTCAAAAAATCCAGATCATTTTTTTTTCATATAAACTGCTAGCCATGTTAGCCACACCACCCGCATCTTGGGCATTTGAAATTGATTTTTTTTCTAAGTCAGGTGTAAGATTTTGTATTAACCAATATGTTAGCTATCCCTTCAAGCTACAGACAATTTTCAAACATTTGGGGGTACTTCTCTAGAAACCCATCAAAGCATTAATCAGCTTTTTGGTTCCTGTCATTTAAATCCACCTAAGTATATAATTATCAAGCCCATGTCTTTCCATATCATCCACAAAGTTAATATGAGAGACTTTGTCGAATGTTTTGCTGAAATCTAGATAACCTATATCTATGTAATGTCCACTCTGGGGTTACTTCCCAACTTACTCATAGATTGGATTCCCTGGGGAGTGACTCCCCCAGAATCAAGATGATTTGTGGGTCTGCACTCCTAAAGCTAAAGCTCAGGAGCCCCGTATTGAAGAACTCACTTTCAGTAGTCAGCCAGTTGACATAATTAGCTCAAAACAAAGGCACTTACGAAAATGTCACTACATGAATAGAAGTAACAATATTATCCTCATAAATCTGGTGTCAGTGGAAGACTGGGCATCACATAAAATAGGTAGAAAGAGACACACCTAGGGAATACAGATGGCCAACACAACTCGTAACTCTGGCACCACAGGGCTCTAATATCTTTCCTTTTTCATAGTATCCTCACGTTGTATCTGCTGTATTTGCTGAGCTTCTTGGTTCCTTTTCTCTTTGCTGCCAGATGCTATTCCCAGGGGTAAGGAAGGGGAGAGAAATCCCTTGTCTCCCTCTAGCTTTATATTAAAAAAGGTGCAAAGGAATAAGTCCCTCTGAGGAGCCGGGATTTTGTTTTATAACTAGTTCTCTTTGCAACTGCCAGGGATAAATCTATCTTGACTGACTTCAGAGCTAAACTTAATAACGGGTACCAGGGATTTCTGATCTTTTCAGCCAGCCAATAGCTAGATATCTTACTCTTTGGGGAGCTTTTTATTACCTCTTAATAGGGCAGAGAGGTAGAAACATACCCTTTACACTTTCCTTATATGTCCTTTCCATCTACAGCAGTCCCTTGATCTACCATTCTAATGAACTGATCACAAAAGGAAATGACATTAGTTTGGCCTTGGTCTGTTCTTGATAAAGTTACTGCTGGTCCTTTGTGATGATTAGTTCCTTTTTATGTATTCAGTAACCATCCTTTTAATAATACGGTCTTGATTTTTTACAGGAGTGAAATACAAGTCATTAAGTTTTGGAGGGTCCAAGGCTAATAGGATTTTAGGGCTGAGGGATCTTCATCTACAATAACCATTTTGGTTACAGCCTTCTTTCTCAACCTGCTGCTATTTTCCCATTGGTTCAAGGACTTCATACAATCCTAGAGCTGAAGATGCTTTTGAAGCCATCTGATCCAAACTTTTATCTAATCCAGGGGTGTGGAACCTGAGGCCACATGTGGCCCTCCAGGCACTCTGACTGAAGCCGAACTTCACAGAACAAATCATGAATTGGAGAGACAAATGTGGCCTTGAGGCTGCAGGTTCCCCAAATCCTTTCTGTCAGAGCCAGACTCCACTTGAATATTTTTGCGATGTTAAGAAGTCTACTACTGTGTCAAGTCATTCATTCCGTTACTGGACAACTTTTACTATGAGAAGATTCATCTATAGAGTGAACCCAAAGCTTCTTTCCTCTATATTCTAACCACTGGTTTCTGTTCTGTTCTCTGAAGCAGTGCTAAACATACTAGACCTTAAAATTTTTGAAGGTGGGTATCTGGTTTCTCCTTAGTTTGTCTTTACTAAGCTCACCATCTTCAGTTCCTTCAGCAATTCCTTGTGTAATCCCAAAGTCCACTGGTATGGGACTCTCTGTATTGATGGAGATCAACATATAACGGGTGGAGAGGATTTGATAAGATAAGGAAAAAGGAGAGTTCCAGTCCCTTAGGTCTTTTTGCCCTCTGCAGTTGCTTTGGGCACTTCTGGTTTCCGGCTTTAGGAAAGAAGATGGGCGATATGAACTTCATTTCATGTTGCTGAAGGGAGAATAAGACTCTGGGAAGATGCCAACATAAGCAAACCTAACAGTCTCTATCATGTCCTTATCCTCAGCTTCCCACACGAGAAATTTTGGGAAATTTTCCTCTTGGGTGAAATCTGGGATTTTCTCTGTTGGCTGAGTTGAGTTTTCTCACTCCCATAGGGAGAACTTCTTCACTCTATATTGTCTGGTATATACTTTCATATGTATATTTTCACTGATTTATGCTTTGCTATTGACTTCAATAAATGGATTTCTTTGCTGTGGGCTAAATACATGTTCATTGCTGAACTGGTATTTGGTGGGAAGGAAGCCAAGCCTTGGATATAAAGCTAATGTCATCCTTTCCCCATTAATAAACAGAAATCAGAAGTTTAGCTTGAATCCAAAAATCATATCCCTCAGACTAATATTATAGAAGTAGATAGATATAATTCTAGCCTGGTATCCCCTCTTTCTGAGAGCAGAGTGACGAAGCTTCTGGATCTAACCTCCTAATTCCCCTCCTGGAAAGAATGAAAATTTCTCTTGGAGAAGGATGGGGGGAGAAGAGGATAGAGATATCTATTATTCCTCTCTTTGAGCCCTACTATGACCCTCTCACCCCCATGCTACATGTGGGGGACAGCTGCTCCCTACACTTGTATAATATATTTTCCGTATTCCTTATTATATTGGTTACGTTGACAAAATGATAAACTCCCAACTTACCAACATCCCTCTTTCCCCCTTCAAAAAGTTTGTCAGCAACTTGAGATGTGTTGTTAGAAGCAAAAAGGGATAGACTTTTCCTCAGCATCATCAAGGGAATTTCAAGGACCAGTAATTTCTCAGTGTCAGCCTGAAGGCTGGTCAGTGGAGGATGAAGACTCAAGGAGAGACTGAGAGCAAAAGTTTGTGTTAAGTATTTTGATTTTATACTTCAGAAAGTTTAGGAAGTGGAAGAATACATAGTGAGACTGATTTTAGTGAGTGTATATGCAGTCAGAGAAATACTTTAAATGGGGCTGGACACTGATCTGAGCCCTAGTCTAGTGAAGACTAGTGAGAGTGCTCACAGTGAAAGTGGGAACACAAATCTGTTAATCAAATTGTTTAGCTCATAGTACTTGAATCATTATTTATTAATTTCTCTAAGGCCTATCGATTTTACCTTCAAACATCTCTCACATATGCCCTCTTCTTTCCTCTGACACAGTCACCACATTGGTGATGAGAGCCCCATCACCTCATGTCTGGACTATTGCAATAGGTCTCCCTGCTACAAGTCTCTCCTCACTCCAGTCCGTCCTATAATCAGCTGTCAAAGTGATTTTCCTAAAGCAAGGTCCTATCATGTAAACCACTCCCTGATCCCACTCCTGTAACTCAAAATCCAGTGGCTATCTATTACTTCTAGGATCAAATATGAAATCCTTCATTTGGCATTCAAAACCCTCCGGCCCTGCCCAAGAATTTACTCTGTGATTCAATGTCACTCTACCATCCCTTAATCAAGACCCTCCATCTGCTGACTCTGGGCATTTTCACTGGCTGTCCTCTGCACATGGAATGCTCTCTCTGCTTATCACTGCTTTCAGGCTTCCTCGAATTTTTTTAAGATCCAGCTAAAATTCCATTTTCTATAGTAAGCTTTCCCTATCTCCCTTAATTCTTAATTCAGTGCCTTTCCTATGTTATTTCCAATTTATCCTGTATATAGCTTGTTTATATGTAGCTGTTTGCATGTTGTCTCCCTTATTAGACTGTCTCAGCAGAGACAGTATTTTGCCTTTCTTTGTATCCCCAATACTTAGCATAGTGACTGGCACGTAACAGGTACTTGATAAATGTTTATTGATTGACTGACTTTTCATAGTTATCTGGGAGAGAGGGTAGATTAACAATGTATCTTAATAAGGATATCTACAATTCCCTGCAATATTCCAAAAGTGGTCTGACCAGGTCAGACCTCTGTTATCATAGACTCCATTCTTCTCTTTTCCATGGTAGGAAGGAGTAGACAAAACTTACAACATGTGTCTATTCTAAGAGTACAAATAATTTTGTGATTCATTTTCTCCCAAACAAATGAAAGCAATTTTCCACTCTACTTGTAAAAAAGAGACATGTTCCTAGTAGATATTTTTTCAGCTTTTTTTTTCCTAAGAGCTGCCTCCTAATTTCCCTACAGCTTTTTTTCTTTCTGTTAATGGAAACTTGAGCTCACAACTGCTGCTATTACAGAATTGCCTTCCTTTTCAGATCTTGTAGCTGCGAATTCAAGCTTATCATACACTAAAACCTTTTAGGGAAATAGAGAAAATGTATTTATATTTGTGTGCGTAGCATGGAGATTCAGCTTTTCCTCTAAACTTCCCAGTGTCTATTGAGACTACCATTCTTTCCACAACCTAAATTCATATACTTAGAGTTATTTTTGTCTCTTTATTCTCCCTTATGGCTTATCCTTTTCTCAATATCCAATGTACTACCAACTCCTGTTGGCTATACATCCATATCTCGCAAGCTTCTTTCTCTCTCCTTTCATTGCCACCACCTTATTTCAGTCTCTTAATACCTCTTACCTGGATTATTTGAATAACTGGGCTCTTTGCTTCCAGCCTCTCCAATCTCCAATCCATCTTGTATATGACTGCCAGAATAATCTTCCTTAAACACAGGGATGGCCATGTTTCTCTTTTGCTCAAGAAACTATAGTGATTCCCTAGTTCCTCTAGGATTACGATCTCCTTAGTTTGGTATTTAAATCCCTTTGAAAGATGTCTCCCACACGCTTTCTAGATGTATCATATAACTCTTCCTCATGTACTCTGTTTCAACCAAATTAGCCTCCTTATTCTCCATATAAACATCACATCTCCCAACTCTGTTCTGCGAATTTTCTCCCATTATCTCTACTTCTTGGAACCCCTATCTCCCTTAACACCTCAGTGAAGATGCCATATTCCATACAAGGATTTTTCTGATTTCTCCCAGTTAGCACTCATACTGAAAATCAAAAAGTACCTTGTATTTCCTTATCTTCTTACGTGCTATATATTTCATTCTTTCAACCTTGCCTATATTACCCATAAGTATACAAGCTCCCAGAAGGCAGTGATTGTTTTGTTTCTATGTATCACCAGCACCCAGGTTTTTACATTAGATACTTTTATTGAATTGTACCTCTAGTGACCGATATTCTTCAAAATTAGCATTCTATTGAAGGATGAGGAGTTCCCCAGTTGCAAAGAGTTTTTTTTAATTTTAATTTTATTTTTTGGCCAAATCTGTTATTCAAACAAGTTCTATCATTTCTTGAAGTTAACTTCCCAGCTTTTGTTTATTGTGATTTTCAAGCAACATTAAGATATCTATTCTATTTTCCATTTTTGTGCTGCCTACATCAATGTCTTTAAAAGTAGGATGGATTTTTAATAATTTGGGGAAATTTGGCAATAATTTGATCATTGATGATCCTTTGAAGATATATGGTTTTGTCCAGATTAAGCAGTGTTTAATTTTTTTAAAAAATGCTCAAAACACACAAGTCTCCAAAGAATTTAAAATGAGTCCAACCCTGAGGGAAACAGGTATACGGTATGTGAATGGACAAAAGAAATCTCCTTTGTAATATAACATACCCAACAACTAGTTGTCTCGTTTCTTCTTGAAGACCTCCAAGTAGGGTTAATTTCCTCTGTACCAAGGCAGCCCATTCAATTTTGGGCAGTTTTCCTTGACATCAAGACTACAATATGCCCCTCTGAAACTTTGGACCATTGCTCTGGTTTCTGCCCTTGGGCCATACATAGCAAGTCTAATCTATCTTATACATGACAAAATTTAAAACCATTGAATTAATAAATAAAACTAGGAGTTTGGTTTTATGAAAAAATCAATAAAATAGACAAACCATTGATTAATATGATCAAATTTTCAAATACCTTGAAGACAGCTATCAGGACCAAGAAAGATGGACTGGTCATTTGATCTGAACAAATGACGACTAATAGCAAGTGTGCTCCAACAGTGTCTTCACAACAAGAAGTTCCCCATTATTGCAGGTCATCTCCATGTGGGAGAACATGGACAAGAGTCCCACAGGATGGATAGGCATAGATGAACTATGGAAGAAATAATCACACTGTGGAGTTAGTTGACATATTCATGTGAGTTCTGAGAATTGTGCATAAAATAATGTCATTGGTGCTGTGGAGAATATAAAGATGAACAAGTCACAACTCCTACTATCAAAAAGCTTACAAGAAATTTTGGAGTAAAAACAAACAAACAAACATACAACAAAGCCAATTGGCAGTTCCTAAAACAAAGCAAGGTCAAAGCTTGTTTTTATAGATTGATACCACAGCAAGCAAAAAGCTGTAAAGCTTGAACAATTTGTCTCAATTTTCTGTAGGCAGGGAACATTTAAGATAATAAGTCAATACAGATTCTGAACTAGGGAGATGGAAGAGAAAAAGGATATATTGGAAAGACATTAAGAGGGAGAATCTGTAGGATTTTTATAAAATTTCAATATAAAATTTTATAACTATAATTTATAAATTCATAAGTTTTTTTAAATAAGTTTTTTGAAAATAAGAATTTTCAGGTTGAGAGAAAGAGAAGTAAAAAGTGCTTCCAAAGTATTGCATCTGTGTAAAGAAGAAAATAGTGACTTCATTAGGAAAACCAGGTCAAGGAGTTGGTTTAAAGGGAACTATGATGAGCTCTGTTTACATTTAAGATATTTACAGGGCATTATTTTCCTCTTCACATGGCATCTTCACTCCTTGATTTTAGCTCTTCTTGCATCCCTAAATCCGTCAGATCAAAAATAATTTGTGAGTGCTCCAGCATGGCCAGCTTTATATCAGGCACCACGGAAAATACCAAAGGGGCAAAATATTAGTGATAACCATAAAAATACACTTATTATATTACCAGAATAGTGAATTCTCAGTGAAGACTACATGTCCTATAGATTACAGAGGAATAGGAGAAAATTGGGGTCCATCAATCAAGAAATTTTAACTAGAAGAGGTTGGAACTAAGCTTCCCCTGGTAACAATTGTAGTGGAGTAGAAGGCAGGGCATCTTACTTGGAAGTTCCAACATAAAGGAGAGGCTGAATATTAGAAATATGTATCATATGTATATACAATAACAGTGAGGAAACTGTCTATAATTGATGGCATGTCCTGGGGACATAGGGAGGTATAGAGGTGCGAGAGATTAAACAGGCCCTTGGTAGCGAGGTATAAGAGTTTGCATTTATCTTAAAGATCCCTATGTGAATTACACTTGTCATTCTGGCGATACCAATAGCACAGTTTGGAAAGAGGGCATGAATACCAAACTGAGCTTGGAAACAGCCTGAGAGCATCTCATCAATGTACCGCTTCAGTGTAAAAAGAATCATTGAATGTATCTTCAGCCAGTGGAAACTCTTACTCATATTATTAAAGTCTGGGAATTATACCTCAGGGAAGATGAGCCTTCTGTCAGGGCAGATGTGCACTTTTTACTTCAGGGAAGGGCCTAATGCAGTGGGGATTAATTGAATGTAGGTCTACCATCAGAAGCTTCCTGTGAAGAAATCTATTGTCTCCTGAAGGAAAGGGTTTGGACCAAGAAAGGCAATGACCTAATCTAATATTAGATGGCTTAATTGTTTGTGGTGTCCTGTTTGGATTGGCTGCATAACTATGAAATTAGAATCATAAGAGTTGGATGGGGCTTTAGGGAGCATCTAGTCCAGTCCTCTCATGTAGATGAAGAAATTGAGAACCAGAATTGTGAAATGATTTCTCCATATCAGTAATTCAGGAGTTCTTAACCTGGTGAAATTAATTTTAAAGAGCTGACAACTGTATTTCAATATAATTGGTTTCCTTTGTAATCCTAAATGTTTTATCTTGTGCATTTAAAAAACATTATTCTAAGAAAGGGCCCATAGGTTCCAGCAGATTGCCAAGTAAGTCCATGATAATAATAATTATAATAACAATAATAACATTTACATATGTTTACTGTGTGCCAGGCACTGTGCTAAGTATTTTTAAAATATTATCACATTTGATCCTCACAACACCCTGGGAGAAATGTGCTATTATTATTCCCATTTTACAGATGAAGAAACTAAGGGAAACAGAATTTAACTGACTTGCCCAAAGTCCCACAGCTAGGAAGTGTCTGAGGCCAGATTTGAACTCAGGTCTTCTTGGCTCTGTGCCTAGCTCTCGATCCACTGTGCCACCTAGGATGATACAAAAAGATTAACAACCTTTGCAGTAGTTAATAGCAAAGAAATATAAGTAATAAGTAGTAGAGTCAGAATTCAAATCCAAGTCCTTTGGTTTTTCACCCAGTACCATGATGTCTCATGATAAGCTTTCCTAAAAGTGAATTTAATTTCATTGTGATTAAAAAGATATTCATTATTGTAGCTACATTGATTCCCTTACTTATTTCTCACTTATTTATACACATTTAAGAGAAATGGTACTGTAACCCACGACCAACACCCTGGAGGCCTCTTATAAAATATCTCTTTGGCCTATGTCCCTACTCAGGATTTTCCCTGGAACCATCCAAAGGCAAGGGAGTCTCAGATTCAACGTACATGGTCAGGCTAACAATGCATAGAACACAATATGGGCTTTCTGTGATAATAATAACCAGCATTTATCTATCACTTTAATGTTTGCAAAGCACTTTACAAATATTATTTTATCCTTACAACAACTCTGAGAGGCAAGTGTTATTCTTATTCCCATTTTCAGATGTGTAAATTAAGGTAAACAGAGCTTTAGGTCACTTGCCAGGGTCTCAAAATGAGTGTCTAAAGCCAGATTAGAACTCAGGTCTTCCTGACTCTAAGTTCAGCACTCTATCCACTGTGCTACCATGTATAATACCAATTTGTGCCATACAACTGACACAGAATTATCATATCAGTTCAGAGGACTCACATCAGAACTCAGAAACCATACAGACTACTTGGCTTCCCTCTCCCATGAATCCCACCTTTCTGAGAACTTATTAAATCAAGCAAGAGGAATTTATTAGGTAGTTAATTGCCAAAATCACAAGTCAAAAAAAAAAACTCTACTAGGTGCTAGAGATAGAGAAAGAAAAATCAGACAGTTCTTGCCCACAAGGAACTTACATTTTACAGGTGACATGACATGTACATGTTAACATGAGTATATATAAAGTAAGCATAAGATAAAAAAAGGAGTACTCAATCAGTAAGTGGCATTTTTGTAGAGTTTAAGGAACTAAAGATTCTAAGAGAAGCAGATATGGAGGGAGATCATCTTAAGTATAAGGGATGTCCTATTCAGAGGCCATTGAGATGAGTGATGGAGTTTTTGTGTGAAGAACCATAAGAAGACCAGTTTTGCTGGACCATAGAAGGGGTTGTGGTTCAATATCTGGTATAATGGACCACTCAGAATCTGAAGTTTACAAGAATCAATCCCTTTTAAAATATTCAAATACTCCTAGGTAAACTAAATTCCAAGGAAGATAAAAGCCACCAGCAAGAAAGTTAAAAAAAATAGTGAGCTAGGAGTTATTTGCGGTCCTGAGACCTTCCTTTTGGAGTCTTAGAGCTGTTTTTATACTCTTCTTGCCCAGAGGGCCACATCTGGTTGCCATATTAATCCACTTGAGGCAAAGTTAACTGAAACTGCCCTAGGTCTGTTCCATATCTTTACTCATAACACTCCCTACTGGTATTGTTGGAGATTGAAGCTTAACTTAGTTCCACCAGTTTCTTTGCCCGAAATACTCTTCTAGCCTCTGACCCCTGGCTGCCAGGGTCACAAATGTCAGCTTCGAAGCAAAGAGCTCTCTCTTCCTCATTCTTGCAGCAAAGCTTAGGGGGACCCGTCAAAATAGCACAAGGAGCTTTCGTGGGCCTATGCTTATGCTGGCCAGCTGGCTATAACACGCTGAAATTTGCTTCTAGCTATTTGTGGTCTGTACTACTGTTGGTCTGGTTGGCTCAGGCCTACAGACCAGTATATCACTGCTCTTTCCACTGCCTTGATGTAAGTGCTATTGGAAATGCTGTCTGCAAGGTGGCATGATTGCCAAGGTCACTATTTCACTGTTACTATTGTAGCTTTGGATGCCAAGTGCTGTTATTTTTACATTATCTTGCTGCTGCTGAAACTATCACTTGTAAGGGTTATTACCCAGCAGTCCAGGGTACCACTGCTTTTCCTATTATCTTGTGACCTGTTGACCAAATGTTACTGCCCTCATCACTGCCTTTTAAAGTTAAGAACTTGAGTGGTTGCAAGAAGAAGTTAAACAAGCCAGTGAAAATTTAGAGCAAAGTCTAATGATGATGTGGTTGAATAGAGGTGAGCTAGTTTTGTCAGTTGCAAAATTCCATTGAATGGAAGAATTCATAGATGATTTGCTTTTGCAAAATTAGTTGAATCAACTGGCCCTGTATGGGGATCACTCTAAAGGTCTTCCTGACTCTAAGTTCAGCACTCTATCCACTGTGCTACCATGTATAATACCAATTTGTGCCATACAACTGACACAGAATTATCATATCAGTTCAGAGGACTCACATCAGAACTCAGAAACCATACAGACTACTTGGCTTCCCTCTCCCATGAATCCCACCTTTCTGAGAACTTATTAAATCAAGCAAGAGGAATTTATTAGGTAGTTAATTGCCAAAATCACAAGTCAAAAAAAAAAACTCTACTAGGTGCTAGAGATAGAGAAAGAAAAATCAGACAGTTCTTGCCCACAAGGAACTTACATTTTACAGGTGACATGACATGTACATGTTAACATGAGTATATATAAAGTAAGCATAAGATAAAAAAAGGAGTACTCAATCAGTAAGTGGCATTTTTGTAGAGTTTAAGGAACTAAAGATTCTAAGAGAAGCAGATATGGAGGGAGATCATCTTAAGTATAAGGGATGTCCTATTCAGAGGCCATTGAGATGAGTGATGGAGTTTTTGTGTGAAGAACCATAAGAAGACCAGTTTTGCTGGACCATAGAAGGGGTTGTGGTTCAATATCTGGTATAATGGACCACTCAGAATCTGAAGTTTACAAGAATCAATCCCTTTTAAAATATTCAAATACTCCTAGGTAAACTAAATTCCAAGGAAGATAAAAGCCACCAGCAAGAAAGTTAAAAAAAAATAGTGAGCTAGGGAGTTATTTGCGGTCCTGAGACCTTCCTTTTGGAGTCTTAGAGCTGTTTTTATACTCTTCTTGCCCAGAGGGCCCACATCTGGTTGCCATATTAATCCACTTGAGGGCAAAGTTAACTGAAACTGCCCTAGGTCTGTTCCATATCTTTACTCATAACACTCCCTACTGGTATTGTTGGAGATTGAAGCTTAACTTAGTTCCACCAGTTTCTTTGCCCGAAATACTCTTCTAGCCTCTGACCCCTGGCTGCCAGGGTCACAAATGTCAGCTTCGAAGCAAAGAGCTCTCTCTTCCTCATTCTTGCAGCAAAGCTTAGGGGGACCCGTCAAAATAGCACAAGGAGCTTTCGTGGGCCTATGCTTATGCTGGCCAGCTGGCTATAACACGCTGAAATTTGCTTCTAGCTATTTGTGGTCTGTACTACTGTTGGTCTGGTTGGCTCAGGCCTACAGACCAGTATATCACTGCTCTTTCCACTGCCTTGATGTAAGTGCTATTGGAAATGCTGTCTGCAAGGTGGCATGATTGCCAAGGTCACTATTTCACTGTTACTATTGTAGCTTTGGATGCCAAGGTGCTGTTATTTTTACATTATCTTGCTGCTGCTGAAACTATCACTTGTAAGGGTTATTACCCAGCAGTCCAGGGTACCACTGCTTTTCCTATTATCTTGTGACCTGTTGACCAAATGTTACTGCCCTCATCACTGCCTTTTAAAGTTAAGAACTTGAGTGGTTGCAAGAAGAAGTTAAACAAGCCAGTGAAAATTTAGAGCAAAGTCTAATGATGATGTGGTTGAATAGAGGTGAGCTAGTTTTGTCAGTTGCAAAATTCCATTGAATGGAAGAATTCATAGATGATTTGCTTTTGCAAAATTAGTTGAATCAACTGGCCCTGTATGGGGATCACTCTAAAGTGAGGAAGCCTATATAAATGGCCTCATATAAATGATTTCTCTCTAAAGTCAATTCCCAGATGGAGGACAGAAAAGGATGATGTGAAATGTTAGACAGATAAGTGTGGTAGATTGGATTTATGCTCCATTCCATGATCCTCCATTTCATATGACCAGCCTGCTTTAGGTGCAATTGGCTTATACCTTTTGGGTGGAATCTCCCTCCTCTACCAATGCATCAGGTTTTCACCACATTTATTTATTTATTTATTTATTCATTCATTTATCCATTTATTTATTTATTTATTTATTTATCCATTCATTCATTCATTCATTCATTCATTTATTTATTTATTTATTTATTTATTTATTCATTCATTTATTTAGTTAGTTATTCATTCATTCATTCATTCATTCATTTATTTATTCATTTATTTATTTAGCAGAAACCTGAAAGAGGCCCCAGTTCCTGAGGGGATGGAAGTCCATGATCATATCAATGCTCTAATTCTAACTGGGATAAATGAGGTCATAGCGGGGCAGAAGTCTTAGGTCAAATCAGAGAAAGACAAGGATGGGAGATCAACCCAAAGAAAATTCAGGGTGCAGTCTGTTCAGTTAAGCTTTTAGGGTGACATCAATGAGCTGTTGCCAATTGTTCCTCCACAAGTTATAAAGGAACTTCAAAGACTTATGGGATTCCTTAGTTTAAAGTGCCAATATTCTGCTTCTGAGTATTTTATGGCTAGTATTTATCTAAATTACTTGTAAGTGTTCCTCCTCTGAGTGTGGACCAGAATAGGCTATAATTTTGGATGATTTAGAGCAATCTGCCCATCAGTCTTTCCCCTTGTGCCAATATGAGTCTATAGGAGTCTATTTCCTGGATGTAGAATATTTGCCCACCATCAAGGGGTGCCCAGATTAAATGACCATTGGTCTTCTGGAGTTGTAAACTCAGTGAAGTAGCCACTCCTTATACTATGTTCAAGGAACAGTTGCTTTCCTGTTATTAGGCTTTGGCTGCTGCTAATAAGATGAGATAGGGTCACAAGATTAGCTTTTATTTTGGAATTACCCATGATGGTTGGGTAATACAAGATGGGTTTTATAATAAGGTGGGTAGGACACAAAGAAATTCCATTGTCAAATGGAGATGAGAAATAAAAGATTGCGCTGACCAAGGTCCCTCATGCATTAATGCCATTTATGAACAAGTTATAATATTGTTAGAGCCTGAGAATTCCAAAGCCAGCACCAATGTTTCACCATTTCTGCTACCCCAATGGGCCCACGCCTGTAGGGACCTAGCGCTTGAGGTATGCCATTTTGTTTGGTTTACAAATGGTTCTACCTGTTATGAGAAAGATGTACACAGCTTGACTTTGGCAGTTATTTACCCAATGACTAGAGATACCTGAAGGGATAGGGGTCCTGGCAAGTCTTCCTAGTGAGTTGAGCTATGAATGCATGCCTGGCCTGTGAGATAAAGCCTTGAAAGACAAGGCAGATAAAATTTTTATTTATACTGATTCCCTATTAGAGACTACAAGTTTGACTTAGTGGAATTGGAACTAGGGAGAGTATAACTGGACAATTAAAAACTCTCCACCTTGGGTTTAGGACCAATGGAAGAGCTTTACTTGTGGTTCTTACAGCCTACAATTATTTGTGGAGTATTAGTTGACAAGCATGTGTCAACCTTTGTGCTAAGTGCTGGGAATGCCTATTGAAGACATCATATGCCCTCCTTTGAACTGAATAACTAGGTTTGTGCCTTCATAAGAACAACAGAGAATTTTAATGGTGAAAGGTACCCCTGAAAATTTCTGAGATTTTATCAACAAAGGGTGGGAGGTAGTGTGACCACGGATGGGCTCTTGGGCTGTTTCACCTGTTGTGGCCATAGCTCTTCTTTCCTCTCCAACCCTTGGATCAGCTTCTTCTGGAGTTCTGAAAACCTTCTGGTTTGAATTATGAAAGGAGTGGCTTGGGGTGAGGGCAGTTGTCAGAAACATTTTCCTGAGTTTAAATGACTGCAGGGCACTTTCTTCCATTTTTGAATGTAGAAGGAGAGTTGTACTTTATATCCTTTATTATTCCTGCATGCAGGTTTTAAAATTTCAATTATTAAAATCATTTTAATTGGATTGTATGGTTCAAGCGTACCTATTACATTGAAAAACAAACAAAAAAACTTGAACTTGATGAAGTAAGCCAATTTTGACTTAGCCCACAATAGAGAGTAATGTTTAATAAACCTAGAAAGCTAAGTTGGAGCCAGATTGTTAAAAGCTTTAAATGCTAAACAGAGGAGTTAATATTTGATCCTAGAGCTAATAGGGAACCACTAGATTCTGTTGAGAAGAGAAGTAAAAGAATTGTGTTTCAAGACCAAGACTGTTATAATTGAGTTATAGCTAAGGATAGATTAGAGCAGGGAGAAACTTAAGACATGGAGGCGAATTAGAAGCCAATTGCAATAGCACAGGCAAAAGGAGTTAAGGATCTGAATTAGGGTAGTAGCTCTATGAGTGGAGAGGAGATGAATATGAAAGAATTTATGGATGTAGAAATGGTAAATATTTTAAAGTAGAATGAGCTGCTTTTGAAGATTGTGAGAAAGAAGTCTTTGAGAAAAGAAGAAATGGCCATTTGCTGTAAAATGAGATTTTTGTATAGATCTTCCATGGTTTTCCTTATCTTTTCCACCTAAGAAGTTCTTTGATTTTGTGAGTCACTGACATGGTTGAATTTGAATAGAGTAAAAAAAAAATCTGCCTTAAAATAACTTCCATCCATCGATTCAGGTTCTATTCTCTGCAACAATGGTATCAACATTTCAAAATTCAATAGAAACAGGGGACACTAATCCACACATAAAGATCCCTGTGGGCCTCATATTATTTCAGTTTTTCAGCCTAATGTTATCTGCATTCTATTCTGATTTTATTTATTGTATTAAACATTTCCCAATTACATTTTAATTTGGTTTAGGTCATACTCAGGAGTGTTGTGAGCCACATTCAGTGGCCTTCAGGTCCCATGTCACCTCTGCTTTAGGTGAACTATAAGAGTAGAAGTAGCGATATTGAGATGAAATGTCTTATGTTAAGAACAGTAAGGATGCCAGAGTCACTAGATTGAAGAGTATGTGGGGGATGAGTAAGGAATAAGAAGGCTGGAAAGGTAGAAGAGGGCTAGGTTTTGAAGGGCTTTGAATGCCGAATAGGGGATCTTATATTTGCTCCTGAGGGTAGTAGGAAGCCATTGGAGTTTGCAGTGTGTGTGTGTTTGTGTGTGTGTGTGTGTGTGTGTGTGAGAGAGAGAGAGAGAGAGAGAGAGAGAGAGAGATCAGACCTGTATTTCACTTTGACTGCTGAAGGAAGGATGGATTGGAGTGGGGTGTGACTTGAAGCAGCAGATCAGAAAAAAGGCTATTCCAAGAGTCCAAGTGTGAGGTGATAAGGAAAGGAACTAGAGTGGTAATTCTGTCAGAAGAAAAAAAATGGAGCATATACAAGAAATGTTACAAAGGTAAAATTGACAGAATTTGGCAGAAGATTGGATTCCAGGGTAAAATAGAGTGAGGAATGACACCTTGCTTGTAAGCTTGGGTTATTGTTTGTTCAATCTACAATAATAGCTACATTAGTAAGATAAGGGAGTTTTAAAGGAATCAGTTTGAAAATGTTGAGTTTAAGATGTCTATGGTATGTCTAAGTTGAGATGTTCAGTAGGCAGATGGAGCTGGGAATAAGAAGATAGGAAGAGAGGTTAGGGCTGGATAAGTAGATATGAGAATCATCATCATAGAGATGATAACTGAATCCATGGGAGCTGATGAGATCGAGCCAAATAGTATGGAGGGGAGAGTACATTGCTTTAAAAAAAAATAGAGCCACATTTGCCTGTTATTGGTCTACTAGGACTTTTTTAATTCTCCTTGATTCCTTTTATTTCTTACATTTTATCATAAACTTAATCATCAACAAAGCAATCATTTCAATATGTAAAGAACAAATGACAATTGTATATAAAACCAAAAACTTCTTTTATGTGTTTTTAAAAAGTGTATGTTCAATCCAGCATAACAGTAATAAAAATACCAATACAAATATACACTTCTGGACTTTATTTTGTTTCCATGTATTATTTTTTTCATGATTTATTGATTTTTTAAAAAAAATCTGTATCACTATTTGCAGCTTACACTCTTATCCTCATAATCCCCACATAGAGGGAGCCCTGTCTTGTAAACAAACAAATAAACAAATAAAACAAACAGCATTTTGCTTCTGTTAAGCAAAACAAATCAGCATATTGGCCGTTTTTGAAAATGGTTCGTTCTCTATCTCCAGGCAATCATCTTTCTGCAAAGAGGTGAGAGACATGCTTCATCTTCAGTGTTTTAAAGTCAAGATTACTCATGGCTTTGATAATAGTTCTGAAGTCTTTCACAGTTATTTTCCATTACATTATTCTAATCATCTTGATTTTTTTCTCCCAGTTCTGCTAATTTCACTCTGCATAAGTTCATACAAGTTTTCTCTAGTTTTTCTGAATTTTTCATATTTGTCATTTTTCATAGCACAATAATATTTCATTGCATTCACACACCACAATTTGTTCTACCAGATCCTAATTGATGGGTATCCATTTTGCTTTTTTAGTCCTTTGCTACAAATAAAAGACTTGTTATAAAAATTTCTTCTTTCTTTGAACTCTTTGGCATATTACTTAATAGTGGCATCACTGAGTCAAATAGTATAGATTACTGAATTTGGGGGCATAGTCCTGAATTATTTTCCAAAATGGCTGGACCAATTCATAACCAATAATGTCTATCTTCCAATAGCCCCTATAGCAATTGTCATTTTCTTCTTTTGTTATCTTTGCCAAACTGATGGGTTTAAGGTATGATCCTGGACTATTTCAATTTGTATTTCTTTTATTATTGATTTAGAGCATTTTTATATTGTTATTGATGGCTTTCATTTTTGAAAAATTGACTACTTTTTTTTGACTACTTATCAATTAGGGAATGGCTTTTGTTCTTATGTATTGGTTTTAATTACCAATATATTTTGGACATCAAAACTTTTTCAGAGATACTTATTACAAAGACTTTTCTCTGGTGAATTACTTCTCTTCTTATAATTGTATTAATTTTGTTTGTTCAAAAGCTATTTGAATTTTAATCAAAATTATCAGTTTTTTAATCTATCTTCTTATCCTCCTAGCAATAATTATGAAATGTTTTATCTTCTTTTCTCCTCTGACATGCTTATGATAGAACCTTTTACACTTTATAAACGTATACAATACGTATACAATAATTGCTTTGGTCATTCTCCACTTAAGAAGCACCCCTTAATTTTCTAGTTCTTTGCTACCACAAAAACAGCAGTTATAAATATTTTTGTACATGTAAGAACTTTGCCTTTCTTTTATCTCAGTATGTGGGGGGGTCAGCTTAATGGTGATTTTGCTGGGTCAAAGGGAATGTAGTCTGGTAACTTTTAGAAAGGAATGTAAGAAAAATCTTTTTTTTCTTTTAAGAAAAGATTTTCTCTGAGTGAGAAGTAAATCAAGAAAATGGCAGGAAAACATATACATATACATACACACATACATGTACATATATGCATGCATACATACATACATAGATACAGATATAATTGCTGTTGTTGTTCAATCATTCCAGTTCTGTCTGACTCTTCATTATCCTATCTGGGGTTTTCTTGACAAGGATGCTGGAAAGGTTTGCCATTTCCTTCTCCAGCTCTTTTTACAGATGAGGAAACTAAGGCAAACAGTGTTAAATGACTTACCCAAGGTCAGTCTTCCTGCCTCTAGGCCTGGCACTCTATCCACTGTGCCACCTATCTGCATGCGCACACACACACACACACACACACACACACACACACACACACAGAAATAATTCTGGCATATGGTGTAATACATTACTCTAGACCTTATTTCTGCCAAATTTTTTTTTCAGTTTTCCCTTTAGTTTTTATCAAATAGGCAATCTTTATAGCAGTGACTGCTGTCCATGGGTTTATTTAAAAAAAGAGAGAGAGAATAAACTAAAAACACCTATGCTAGGATGTTACATTGCTTTTTGTTTTGTTTATTTAGACTTTTTTATTGGTTAACTATTTTTTAAAACTAAGACCAAATAATTTTGATGGTTCCTATTTTGTAGGATACTTTGAGATCTGGTATTGCTATCTGCCCTCCATTTTGGTCCTATCCTCTTTAGTTCTACTTTTCTTTTTCCTTCCATATTTTCCTTAAGATTTTTGGTCTTTTTTCCTTTGAGATGAACTTTGTTATTATTTTATATAATTCTATAATTAAATCCTTGGTTGCTTGTTATGGCACTAGATACGTAAATTCATTTGGGTAGTATAATTATCATTATATTGGTACAACCAAAATACAAATCATTAATATAATAATTTATCTTTTATTTCTATAAGGAGGATTTTATATGTGTATTCCTATCATATGCATCTTAGCAAGTTATTCCCATATATTTTATACATTTTGTAGTTTACTAAATCATTTTCACTATATTCAGTTTATTTTGATGTAAATTAGAATATTGCCTTGCTGTTATTTCAGTTCCACTATGTCAGTTTCTATAACTTTCATGTTCATGCTTTACAGATCTGAACTTGTGCGGTTCTTCTGGGAATCACTTTGATCATACTTTATTTTACACATCCCATTTGTTTGTAGACCTATTTTTAAAATATAAATTTATTTTTTTCTCCCTCTCTCCTCTCTCCTAAATGAACAAAAATGAAAAGTAAAATGAAACACTCATAACAAATAAGCAAAGTTATAGAAATAAAATTTGTGTTTAAAATGACAGTTATAAATTTTCTATTGTTTCTGCTCACTTTGCTTTGCATCAGTGTGTATATATCTTTCCAAGTTTCTCTAAAACTCTCTTCATTTTTTACAACACAGTAATATTCAATTGCAACCGTATACAATAATTGCTTTGGTCATTCTCCACTTAAGAAGCACCCCTTAATTTTCTAGTTCTTTGCTACCACAAAAACAGCAGTTATAAATATTTTTGTACATGTAAGAACTTTGCCTTTCTTTTATCTCAGTATGTGGGGGGGTCAGCTTAATGGTGATTTTGCTGGGTCAAAGGGAATGTAGTCTGGTAACTTTTAGAAAGGAATGTAAGAAAAATCTTTTTTTTCTTTTAAGAAAAGATTTTCTCTGAGTGAGAAGTAAATCAAGAAAATGGCAGGAAAACAGTATTTTCTTCTGATGCCTGGCAAGTCCAAATATTGAGATGCAAGCAGATACTTGGTCACATGATCATGTCCATTCCTTGCCATTCAGGGGCAAAATGGTGAATGCCAGGTAGATCCTAGTCAGTCATTGTTCAAAATTGCTTTCCAGAATGGCTGAACCAATTTACAGCTCCAAAACCAGTGCATATTTTCCCATAACCTCTCCAGCATTCTCTTTTTCCCTTTTTTGGTCAACTTTGCTGGTTAAATGATTGTAAGATGGGACCTCAGAGTACTTGTTTTGTTGGGTTTTGTCAGCAATTTTCAGTAGCGCTAACTAATTTCTTGAATTTGCTTTCTATCCTGCTACTTTGCTTAAGTTATTCATTGTTTCAATTAATTTCAGTCAAATTTCTTGGTTTCCTTTCACCATCATGAGACTGCTATTGGTACAGTGGATAGAGCACTGAGCTTGGAGTCAGGAAAATGTGAGTTCAAATATGTCCTTGGACACTTCCTAGCTATGTGACCCCGGGCAAGTTGCTAAACTTTTGTTCACCTCCTTTCCTTCAATTTTAAAATGGGAATAATAATAATAATAATGATGATTGATGGTGATGATGATGATAACACTTATCTTGCAGTTGTTGTGAGAATCAAATAGCACTTAGCACAGCACCTGGCACATAGTAAATGGTATATAAATGCTTATTGCCTTCCCTTTATTCCCTTATCTACAAATAGCAAAATTTTCTGTCTGCCTATGCTTATTGCCACAAAACTCTGTTTACAATTCATCTCGGTTTGGAAACATAGCTTATTTAAAGCATATAAATATTTTCATGATCTACTTTCCCATGATGGGCTTTAGTCCCTTAGTAAAGTTATTCTACCCATTCCAGGTGACATGGATGCAACATGGAAGCAAATTAAAAGAAATGGTGATTTACCTTTTCTGTGATTCAATTAAATCCAACCAACATGTATTAAGTACTAATTAGGCAGCACACCAAGGGACTAAATTTACAATGACAAAGGCAAAATAGTTTTCATTCTATTGGGGATAGGGTAGATAAAATATGTTTATTATTCCATTTGTGTATTTATGTTCCTGGCATCTAGCAAAGGGCTTTGTACATAGTCTATGCTTATAAAGCTCAGTGAATTTAATTGAACTGAATTCTCCTTAGTGTTTGTTTCAGTGTGACTTATTGCTGCTTTCTCAGAATGTTTGCCTCCCTTTCCTTCCTCTTCTCTTTCTGAGTCATAATATTGATAAATAAAAATTTGTTGTTGTTCAGTCATGTCTGACTCTTTGTGACCCCATATGAAGTTTTCTTGGCAAAGATACTGGAGTGGTTTGCCATTTCCTTCTCCAGCGAATTAAAGCAAACAGAGGTTAAGTGACTTGTCCATGGTCACACAGCTAGTGAGTTTCTGGGGCCATGTTTGAACTCAGGTCTTCCTGCCTCCAGATCTAGTGCTCTGTCCACTTAACCACCTTGCAGCCTCCTAAATAATAATAATACTGTACATTTATATAGCACCTTGGGGCCTGTAAGTAGTGCAAGTATTTTCCCCATTTCACAAATGCATATTAGTATAAAGAATCAAGAGAGCAGCTATCATGTACATGATCCTCCAGGAAGAGAAGGGTTAAATATCTCTCTAAGTGTCCCAAACCAAGTTGAACCAAATCCAAGTATAGAGTTTGATTTCAGCTCCAGATGCCTCCCTTTTGGCGTTTCCTATGCTCACCAATAACTTGATCTATGGTAAGTAACTTACAAGTGCAGGAAGACCCAACTGCAGGAACATTTCTGCCTTTTTTTTTTCAGCTTAAAAAAAGAAGTCACCTTGGTTATTTGTTAGATTTCCACCAGAGGAAACAGTTGAAAATAATGCAAAATGTGGAATGTGGGGGAATGGTTTCAAATAGCAAACCATCAAAGCAATAGGTTTTGCTAAATTCGTAATTTGAAAGTGGGTAACTTCCTCTGTGCTAATTTAGGGCACAGAGACTCACGAAATGAGTTGACTGTGACAACAGGGGGCACCCTCATGCCAACAGATGACTGTGGCTATGCCATTCGGGATATGTTTCCTATTTTCTGACCAGTCTTTTCAAGGTCTGCCTAGATAGCCTATGGAAGTGGAGTAGCAGCCCTGTGATGATGTGATGCTCAGTGTGCTGCTACCTGCCCACTCAGTGGCTGTGGAGAATGGTCTTTTGTGGTCCTTGTAGATCACCAAATGTTCACAGGCTTTTAAAAAAGTTATTTCCTATTAAGGTCTGAGAATTAGGATCAATAATGTTGAGACCACTTCAGGTTAACTAACCCCTACCTGATCTGGGTCAAAATATGCTTAAAAGGCAAGCCATACCTAGGATCCCTGCAGGTCACATATTGACTTACAAAACCATGTACTAACATTGTCTATGTTCTATTGTATTTTTCAAAATTTATTTTGTTAAATATTTTCCAATTACATTTTAATCTGGTTAAGCCTGCACTTAGGGGTGTCCTGTGGGCCTCTGGTGTGAAGTATTGGGGAAAAACAAAAACAAACCAATGTTGGACTGAGCATCAGGAGATATAGGCTGAATTCCAAGCTCTGTCATCAATTAGCTGTGTCATTCTAGGCAAGGCATATCACCTCTTTGTGTCCTTATTTCCTTATTTGTAAAATGCGATTCAGACTAAATGATCTCTAAGGTCCATAGCTAAAATTAGTTGTCAAAATCTAAAATTAGAATTCATCAAAAATTAGAGCTGGCTCACTAATGAAACTTCAAGCTTTGTCATGCCTTGATACCCAATACCTTTTCTGGTTTTTTGTTTGTTTGTTTGTGTTTTTGTGTTTTCGGAGTCTTAGAAATGAAAGTGACTGGGGAGAATTTAACACTACAACATTGAAAGAAAAGATGTCTTAGTTTCATTGATAAATATGAGGTATTGGAAGTAGTTTGAGAAATGTGGACCATTTGACATTCTAAGATACATGCACAGTAATATTGGGAAAACTTTCTCTTTTGGGTATTGTATTCTAAGCCAGACTCATAATAGTTCTTGGTGGCACAGTGGCTAGAACATTGGACTTGAAGTCAGAAAAAGCTGAATTCATATAATTAGTTGTGTGACCCTGGGCAAGTTACTTAACCTTTCAGCTTCACTTTCCTTACCTGCAAAACGGAAATGATATTAACATCTATCTCTCAGGGTTGTTGTGAGGATCAAATGATATAACACATACAAAGTACTTTGCAAACATTAAAGTGCTATATAAATACTAGCAATTATTAATAATAATTATAATTATGTGCTTATGAAAAATTCCCATACATCAAATACAGACGGCAAAAACTTGGACAGTTCCACAAACAAACAGCATTAAAATTAGACCATTTTAAAAAACTGAACTATTACCCAGAATTTCCTGGACATAACATTGGTTTATAGAAACTTAGGAACAGTTTTTAATAGATGTTGCCTTACTAAAGATTCCTAATTTTCAGGCTACATGGAAAGAAAAGCTTTCAGAATGTAGAGATCAAGCAGAGGAGTTCAAAATCATGTGGAAATGGATGCAGTCTATTGCATCCATCTTGTCTTGTCTCCTACTGGCACTGTACCAAGGATGCTTTTAGTGAGAATGAGCTGATATCATAATACTTTTATTAAGCTAGAAAAAGCAGTAATTTTGTCCACTTGTGCAATAATTAACAGAATGTAAAATATAAAAAGATAATGGCAGGAGAGTAATTTGTTACAAGATTATTTTTATTTAAGCTTCATTTAAAAAGATAAAAATAAGGTCATAATAGCTCACACTTATCTAGTACTTCAAGGTTCACAAAATGCTTTGCATAGGTTATCTCATTTGAGCCTAAGGACTTCAAGATAGGTGTTATTATTACCCCCATTTTACACTGGAGAAAAAAACTAAGGCACAAAGACTTCTTTTCCTTCAAGGCTTTTGAAGGGTGACTCCAGAGTCAAACTAGAATGTTTTGTTTCTGTAGTATGTGAAAGACTCCTTTTGAAGAGAAGAGCAAACTGCTCCCATCAAAGTAGAGGGAAGCATTGATCCCTAGACATTTCTTTGGCTTGGCATTTTAGAAGTGATTGTTGATGAGAGCAGGAGAAAATTTGGAATTAAAAATTAAAAAAAGAATGTTATAAATAAATAAGTAAGAATAAATAGATAGGTAGTGATTATTGAATGGCACCTTTGAGAAGGTATGAAAAATCGCCATAAGAACTGGGAGTTCTTTCATAGCCTACCTCTACATAGAACATCTATTAAGCCCTTACTATGTGCTAGGCATTGGGCTAAGCATTGAGAATACAAATAGATTCAAAAATAAAGATGGTTTCTGGCCTAAAGAGACAAAAATTCTAAGGCGGGGAGGCAGCTCATAAAAAGGAAATGAAAAGAAAGGTGAAGGAGTGTGGGGTGGTAACATAAGTTTAATGCTGTGAGGGTCTTAGGAGCCATCTAATCTAACCTCTCTCAGTTTTAAAAATGAGGAAACTGAGGCCCAAAAAGTTTAACTGACTTAGCCAAGATCAAACAAATAAGAAGTCAGAACTAAGCAGATAACTTAAGTTCCTTATTTCCCAATACAGTACTTTTTCTATTCTATCACGCCATCTCCTTTGGGACCAGTCTTTCTAAGAATTGGTGACAATAGCCTTAGTTACATGATTAGCATGTAGTCTGCCTCACCCCGGTGGCCCTTCCCCCAATCCTACCCCACCCTTTTTCTGAATACAATATTCATTCTTCCACTCTGGAAAAGTACCCAATGTTCAGTTTTGTCCTGAGGTCATTGGGCAAGTGGTTGCAAAGTTCCTAGAATACCCTGTCTATTAAGTGATGTGGATTGTACCCGTGCTTCATGGAGGAAAAACCATGTATCATATTTGTCTTTTATCTTTGCTGTGGCATATGGGTACCCTAGCTAAACAGAATAGGCTGAAAGGCCAGATCAACACATATACTGTGGTTAGTAGGAATTACGGCAGAGTCAAATAGTATTAATGGAAGGAATTAGCCTTGCAAATAACTAAAATGGTTTCAATTAAGCTTACCTGGAGGTGGAGGGGAATATATACATATATATTATATATATATATATATTATATATGTATATATATTATATATATATATGTTACATATATATATGCCTAGAATTACTAGTAATGGTTCCATGAATTGTGGTTGGTCACTTTAAATGACATATTTCTGCAATTCTACTCAACAGCCAGATTTCACTGAATCTTTCAGAATTTGTATCCATTTGGAAATATTGGAAATATACCATTTTATTTCAATATGGCAGAATAATTTCAGTAAAGTAGGTAGAGTGTTGGAGTCATGAAGATCTGGGTTCAAATAATCTATGTGATAACAGGTAAACTCCCTTACCTTCTTTGAGCTTCAATTTCTCCATATGTGAAAGAGGGATAAAAATAGCTATTGTGTAGCTACTACCACCAAGTTGTCCATGAGCATCAAATGGAATAATATACATAAAGTATTTTGCAAACTTTAAAAGGCTGTGTACATGATAATAACAAATCGAACTACAAATGGTATTTAAGGGAGTTCTGAAAACCCTTTAAGAGACTACCAAATGTCAAAAACAGTCCAATGCTTCAAAAGTGACTATGGAAAAAAACCACACACACACACACACACACACACACACACACACACACACACACACACACAACACACACACACACACACACACACACACACACACACACACACACACACACACACACACCCAAACCAGCAATTGCCAAATAGTAGAGAAGAAACTGACCGCAGTTCATTCAATTAGGCTACTCTTGAGCACAACCAAGGTCTGGGGAATTAAAGGAGGTGGAAGGAAGGCACAGCTGCAAGGCAGGATTTTTTTTCCCTTCAGTTTAGGATGAAATATATTCCACAAATAATCTAAGGAGAGTAGGCTACCCTTTATACATTGAAAATGCAGATCAAACTTGATTTAAATGATAATAAACGGAAGGGAATGTAACAAAATTTTTCTTTCAATTAAATCAACACATTCTGTAGCCTTTGGCTTAGCAAGAAAAACAGAACTCAACAATATCCTTGCAAATCCTTTGGTTATGGATATTGTTCAATTGAATAGTCTTTGTTCTCAATTTGGTAGGCAAGCCTAGAATACTGTGTTCCCTGGTAAAATTTCAATAGTTTTTTTTCCAACTTCTGAATCTGGAAGCTGAGAAATATGTAATTAAAAAAGGAAACATTGGGGAAAAAATTCCTCTCTCCTTATCCCCTGACTTTCTGTGAACTTTAAAAATATTGTGGGTTTTTTTCCCCTGCAGGGAAAGAAGTCTGGTTTGACTTCTAAGGCAAGGATTGTCATGTATGCAGAATCACAGATTGTCAGAGATGCTTGAGAAATCAAAGGGCAAGAAGTCCAACCTGTACCTGAACAGCTATCTGTTCTAAAGCATATCAGTCAAGTGGCTGATGGCCACTTGCAGTTTTAGCTTGATGAATCCCAGTAAGGGGAAACCTCTTGCTTCCCAAGTTAGTAGAGATCTAATTATTAGAATTTTTTCTTAATAACAAACCTCTATCAGCCCGTATTGCAACTTCTGCCCTTTTTCTTAGAAACAAAACAGAAAAAAAGTTTAATCCTTCAATATGGGAGCCCTTGAAATACGTGAAACTTTAATGATCCACCCCATTAAGTTTTCTCTTCCCAAGACTAACCATTCTCAGTTCCTTTAACTGATCTGTGTATAATGAATTGTCTAGACTGCTCGCCATTCCTCTGCATATTCTAGCATGTCAATGTCCTTAAAAATGTATTCCTAGAACTAAATACTACTCCAAATGTGATCTGACCACAACAGAGTACAGTGGGACTATCACCTTCTTTCATTTGAATATTATTCATTTCTTAATGCAACCTAAGGCAGAATTACTGTTGACTTGTATTGACCTTGATTCTGCTAAAAGGACAAAATCTTTTTTTTCTTTTTTTTTTTTACAAAAATAGTTATTTATTTCTCATTTTTAGTTCTTATATCACCTATGTTTCCTGTTGTACCTACCTCTCTCCCTCTCTCTCTCTCTCGCACCCCCCCCCAACTAACCAACATATTGAAAAAGTCTGATGTTATGTACAGCCTCCCATACCTATGGGCCCCTCAGCGAATATGTAGGGGAAAAAGTTTTCTCATATTTGGAGACAAAGCTTTGTGATGATAGCTTTGCAACACTGAGTTTGGTTTGTTCCTTTTTTCTTTCTATTTACGTGACTGCCAGCATGTATACTGTTTTATTGGTTCTGCTGTTGACTATTTTTAAAACTTCTGGGAAGTCTTAATTCTTATACTGTATTATTTAGACTCTTAAATTCATGTATTTTTTTCCCCATGAAGGACCCATGATAGTGAAATTATTTCTATACATTGCATTTTTAAGGTTAGTCACATTGACTTATATGAAATCCATGTTCTTTGAAAGTTTTGTCTTTTGCTCTTCTGCTATTTTTTCTTTCCCTTCTGCATTTTAATTCAGTCATTATTTATTTTCAGAGCCTTTACTACTTTGAAGAGATTGTTCCATCATGTATTCTTTGACTGATTTATTTGTTTCTGCTTTAAAAGATTTGATTCCCAACCTAATCTCCATCCTTATATCTTCTAAAAGTATTATTTTTATTTTGAACCAGTCTAGAGTTTCTTGCTCTTGTTCCGTGCACCCCAAGGAATTCACAGAATTGTCTTTGCTGATTAATTTTCTTTTAAATTCAGTATTTTAGATTAAGTTTTGGCCTTTAAAAAATTCTTAGTTTTTTCTTCTATATATATTTCATTGCTGGTTTATCTGCTGGAAGCTTGGCTTATAGATTGTCTTTCTCCTTCAGAATCTTTACCTTTCATTTTTTTCTTTCTCTTTCCAAAGTTTTTTGTTTTTTGATCCATTCCTCAACTTCTTGTACTGCTGTGATAAACTTTTTCCTACACAGACTGAGTCGAGGTATCCTTAGTCTCCGCCAGATCAGGCGACAGGGACCATCTAAGTCACTGTCTTGGGTTATCTCTATCAGGAAATGATTTATCACTGCTAGATTTCTATGCCCCTTTCTCTTGGGTGTTGGCTCTCCTTTCTACTCTGACTGACTCTCCGATGTTATATCTTTCACCTTATTCCTGATTGCGTTACTTTTTTTTTTTTGAATGAGTGGACATGAACAATTCTTTCTGCCTCTTTTTGGGTGTGAGGAATTTAGACTGAGTCATTGCTATGTCTGTGGAGTTGCTGGGTGGGTGAGGAGAACCAGGTAGGGACTATAATATCCCAATCATGAAACTCAAGCTTGGCAGGTTGTTTATGTTGGCTATGGTTGGCATGTGAGGAGGCCTGGGGACTGCAGGGGAATGTAAGTGGGAGCTTTTATTTTTTCAGGTCTCCAGTATTATTTCATAAGACTTTTTACTGTATACAGTGTTTTTTTTTTCTTCTTATCTTTTGGACACAGCTTCAATTACTATTGATTTGGCACATTTTTCTTTCTTTTGAAGTTTCTAGATTAGAGGAGTTACAGTAAAAACAACTACTCTACCATCTATCTCACTGATCATGTGATGTTCAAATGTATTTTTGCCAGAATCATTAGGTATGCTTTCTGCCTGGCCAAGAGGCTACATTTTAGGCCATCCAGATGCTATTCTGAGCCACAGTCTTATTAACCAGTTACCCAGGTCTTTATCATCATTTCATAGTATACATAGACATAAGGAGACCATTTTTTTTTTGTGATGTGTACCCAGGGAATTTTATTCATTTATTTTTAAATGGAGAAAATTATTGATTACTCAATAATAATGTTATTTTTATTTATCAAATCAACTAAGAAAGCCTAAAATTTAATTAAAAAAACTAACAACTAGACTTCACTTAAAAAACCAAACCAAACTTTATAACTTTTAATCAAACCCATTCCTTTATCCTAAAATATAGAAAAAAACTTTTCCAGTCTTACCCCTTTGGCTAAAAAGGTATAATTCCAACTCTTCCCTTAGACCTATACTTTCTTTTCATAAAGGGCTAATAGTGGAGTTTAAGCCAGATACTATTTTTTAAAATAAGATTTTAATAAGATTTTATCTTTTTGTTTTTTCCCTTCCCTGTGCCTGTCAGATCACCAAGGCCATATAGTATGGGCTGAGCCATGGAAAAACAAAGTAGTAAATGCAGTCAAAAGGGGAAAGAAAACAAGCCTGACTGCTTTTTCCTTAATCAATCTGGCTGTGGCTGTTTGGAGTCTCTGGATGGGAGGGAAGGAGGATCTCTTGGGAATAAGAAAGTGGGCAAGCAGAAGACCTGATCTCTATGTGAATCAGGCTCTGGGGAGCAGAAGGGGGCACAGAATAGGTAAGGCAGAGCATTTGGATGAGTCTGGAATGTATTAGAGCTGGAATTCTTAACCAGGGGTCCCTAGATTCCCATAGATCTACCAATAGATTGCAGGGGTCCGTGAACTTGGAAGGGAAAGCAGTATCTTTATTTTCACTAACCTCTAGTTGAAAGGTAGTATTTCCTTCTGTTATGAATATAGGCAATAGATATTATTCTGAAGGGTCCAAAAACTTCAGGAAACTGATAAAGGGGGCCTTATCGTTAAAAAAAAAATTAAGAACTACATTATTAGAGGGTCTAGACAGAGAGGTGAACAAGTCAGTAGAAGTTTCTTTTCTCTCCTCTACTGCAGTCTCAAAAAAGCAAGATAAGGATAGTGAATGGGAAGCCAAAGAAGATTGCAGTAGTAACAATGGTTGTGGCTATAGCAACTAAATATTCCAGGGACTGGGACAACCTCTTTTAGTACTGAGAGATGAGGGATGGGGGAGAAGGGAGAAAACTTGATTTGAGATCAAATCACACCTCAGACACTTAGCAGACATTTACCTAGGAAAGTCATTTATCATTTCTGCAGCCCAGTTCCCTCATCCATAATAGGTGAGACTTGGACTT
The DNA here is from genome assembly GCF_003287225.1 of Phascolarctos cinereus. Taxonomy (NCBI): domain Eukaryota; kingdom Metazoa; phylum Chordata; class Mammalia; order Diprotodontia; family Phascolarctidae; genus Phascolarctos; species Phascolarctos cinereus. The sequence continues at coordinate 172,467,038 of NW_027555625.1, forward strand.
GAAGATGCCACAGACCCCTCTCAGCTATACATTTATGATCCTATGATCCCAAGATGTCCCATGATACGACTGTGGCTATAGTAGTTATGTTTGGGTTCACTTTGAATATTCGATAAGTATGCCTATGATAGGATATTGGAAGGGTAATGATTAATACCATAGGGAGGTATCAGGAAGCCCATAACTGACTTAAGCTTTTGTTTGGATTTATTATAGTATTGAATGAACAACACTGTCTTAGAGAAGAAGGAGAGCTAGGGTCTCTTTTTAGTTCTAACCTACATGCCCCTTATTAATTCTTACCACTTATTAGTTATGGGACTTAGAACAAGTGATAATCTCTTTAGGCCTCAGTTACTACTTCTGTAAAATGTAAATACTGGCTTATCCGACTGAAGATATTAAAGTAGGATGATTTCATTTTAGAAGTGGAAGGATTTTAAAGATCATTCAGTCTAACCCTTTAATTTAACAGAATGAAATAAATAAGGTCAAAATAGCCGAAGTTAGTGGCAGAGCTGAGAGCAGATGCCATATATCCTGACTTCCCATTGCACATATGCTTTTTCTTTTGGGGGTAACTTCTAGTTGTCCTACTGTATGATTCTTTTCAAGGTTTGTCTTCCTTGTGCTCTTATATCATGCTCCAGGCAAGCATAGTTTTTGGATCTGTTTTCCTTTCCATCCCACTCCAGACAGGTACCATGTGTGGCTAGTTATAGCTCCTCAGGGCTATAGGCCTTTTCCCTACCCATCCTACACATAGCCCTCCTTGCCTTCCCTCCCTCCTTCCCCATTTCCTAGCCCTATACAACTGTCTCATTCCTGCCTAGGACTGCTCCACCCAAGGACAAACTTCAGAGGACAAAGGTAATCTACCAGAACTCATTCCTATAGTAATTAACATATTTCTACTCACCCCATCCTGTTGATTCTAAATGTTCTATTGATATTTAAAATCTGTTAACCATTCTCCATTGACTGCTATCCTTCTCAACATAACTGTGCCCTCCCCCCAACCAAACCCCCACTCTAAAGCTTCCCAACCCTCCCACAGTGTTCTCTGGAATGCCTGTTTCATAGATAACAAGCTAGATTTCCTCTTAAAACTTTTTCCTTTTTCACTCCCTCAGTCTTCATGCACTCACTGAGACCTGGCTCCCTCCTGATGACAATTTTCCTGGATACCCTTTCCAATAATGGTTGCACTATTACTAGGTCCCCTTCTGGTGGGGGAGCTTAATTATTCTTTGCTCCCCATTACCACTTTTTGGCTCTGCCTCTGCCAGTATTGCTATTTAACCTCTGATCCTTTGTGTTTCTTTTAATACATATGTTTTATCCAATCAGATTTCTGGGAGCTGTTGTCTACTGAACTCCAGAATATTCCTTTTCTCAATCAGTTCAGTTCTGTGTTCACAGCCTTTCTCTCCTACCTACTCCTACTTTCATACTATGGAACTTCATCATATTCTTTCAAATATCGTAACCCCTAAATTCCTCAAGTTACGTACTTTCCATGAAGTATTCCTCCACTCCCACAGCAATTACAAACAGAGATGGTCATAACTTTGATTTTGCTAACATCCATAAGTGTTCCACATCCATGTTTATGAATTCAGAAAAATCCTTTATTTGAACATAATCTATTGTAGATTCCTACAACTCCACGCTCTGTTGGGCTTCCGCACCATAATCTCCAGATCTTTGACTGCTCAGTTCTTTCCCAAACAATCAACCCTGAACTGGCTACATTCTCTTGTCATTCATCTTGACTACCAACTAAAACAGTTCAACTCTACTTTGTCTTCTTCTCTTGAGTACCTTAACCCTTTATTCTTATAGAAGACTTTATCCTACCAAACCATAGCTTTGGATTTCTCCTATTAACCACTTCCTATTCACATACTGTGTAAAGGATTTGGAAAAAAAATCAAGAAACTATATTTTTTTGGGGGGGCAGGGTTTCAATGTGTTTTATTTTAGACAACCTACATGACATGTTTTTAAAAACAATGCCTCCAAATAAATCAAGGTCAAAAATAAATGAATAAAGCTCAAGACGACATCAGTCCAAGTTTGTTCTAGACCTGGTATTGTGTAGCAGACAAAAAGCAGCAGCCAGTTATGATGACAGGTGATTCAAAGTAATCAGTTGAATTTGATAACATTTCTCCATTTCTAAATCATCCTCAAAGATAATCTTATATGGAGGCATATCATCCTCACGGAAGTCCAACAGAGCCACCGTGCCGTCTGGATTCCTGTTTTCGCCTATGAAGAACTGATAGTTTTTAAAAGTAGCAAGGATGTGTTTGATTTGTTCTGCAGCTCCTGTCATAAAAGGTTTTACTCTATCTGGCTTGTGTTCTTCAAGTCTGCCTTTGATTGATTTCATGTAGTCTTTGATGTACTTTTTGTAGGATTCTTTTGTGAAACTAGTTTCTTGCAGATGATGGTTTATTACTATGTCAACTCCAGTGATCACAGTGGCATCTGTTCCTTCACCCTCAGGACCTTCAGCAGAGGCATTTCCACCAATGAGTGAATCATCAATGGTACCCTCTATCCTACTGACCATCTTCCCCTCCACCTCCAGGCACAGCGAGTTCTCGATCTCCAGGATCTTGTAAATGTCAGAGAACATCTCATCATGGCTGATGAGGTCCGGGTAGATGACCATGGCGGTGACGCTACTGATGAAGGGTCGCAGAGCTTGGTGTGAGCACGATGTAGCCAGAGCGGTGCTTGGAGGGGAGGGGGGAGCAGGCGGAAAAGCAAGAAACTATATTTAATGGGACCACTACTAGTTTAATTTACAGACTCTAAACTGGACTCTCACTGCTAAAGACAACCTATTTACACATCCCCAATCAATTCATTATCATACTTACTACAGTGGCTTTTCTGAACTTGTTCATCTTTCCTCAAACTGCCAAAAGCTTTCCTTTCTCCACCTCTCAGAAGAGAAAGTCAGCTCATATATACTGAAAAAATTGAGGCCTCTGCAGAGAACTCTGTCTTCTCCCCTCCTCTTCCTCTCACATCACTCAGATACCTTCCATCACTATTTCCTCCTCCACTTTTTCACACAAAGAGGCAGCTTTTTTGCTTGCCAGGGTCAACCCCTCTGCATGCATAAGTGATCCCATTTCTTCCTATCTTCTCCACACCTCCTACAATTCCAACTCTTTCACTTATCTTCAGTCTCTACCTGTCTACAGGCTACTTCCTTACTGCGTACAAACATGCTCATGTTTCTTGCATTCTAAAAAAACAACACTCACTTAATCCATTCATCCCTGCTATCTATTCTCCTATATTTCTCCTTCCTTCTGTAATTAAACTCCTTAAGATGGCTGCCTACAATAATAATTTCCGCAACTTTTCCTCTCACTGTCTTTACAACTCTTCGCAGTCTGGCTTCTGACCTCATCATTCAACCTAAACTGCTCTTTCAAAAGTTCCTAGCAGTTTTTAAATAGCCAAATATAATACTCTTTTCTTAGTTCTGATCCTTCTTGACCTCTCAACATCCTTTGACCCTGTTGATCACCCTCTTCTTGATTACTCTTTTCTCTCTAGATATTCTTACCCTACCTACTCTTTCCTGGTTCTTCTACCTATTGATTACTTGTACTCTCTCTCCTTTCCTGGGTTTTCATCCAGGTCATTCCTGCTAACAGTGGGAGATCCTTCAAGACTCTGTCCTGGGCTCTCTTCACATTTTCCCCTATGTAATTTTTTTAGGTGATCTCATCAGCTCCCATGGTTTCATTTTTTATCATCTCTATGCAGAAGTCTATTGGGGCAATTGGAGAAAGTCAACAAGCATTTATTTGGCACCTATGTGCTATGTGCTGGGTATACAGAGAAAGATTGCTCTCAATGAGCCCATTTTTTTTCCCATGCAAGATATATTTTCACATTAGCCATATTGCAAAAAAAAAAAGAAAGAAAGAAAGAAAGAAAGAAAAAGAAAGAAAGAAAGAAAGAAAAATAAAGTGAAAAAGTATGCTTCAATCTGTACTGAGAACTCATCTTTGATGTTCTTTGTCTGGAGGGGGATAACGTTTGTCATCATGAATCCTTTGGAATTATCTTTCACAGTTGATCATCAATACAGTACTGATGTTACTGTGTACAATGTTCTCCTGGTTCTGTTCATTCCTCTTGGCAACTACTCATATAAGTCCTCCCAAGTTTTTCTGAAACCATTCTGCTCTTCATTTCTTATGGTACAATAAAATCCCATCAAAGCCATATACTGCAATTTGTTCAGCCATTCCACAATTGATGAGAATTCCTTTAATATTCAATTCTTTGCCACCATACAAAAGAGTTGCTGTAAATATTTTTGTACGAATAGGTCTTTTTCCCATTTCTTTGATCTCTTTGGGAGATCAATTGAGCAAAATAGCTCTTAATATAACATATAGTTCAGCAAAATAGCTCCTAATCATTGTTTTACTTTCATCTTCATTGGTGGTACATTCACTCTTTTCATTTTTGATACTGATAATTTGTTTTTTATTCCTTTTTTGAAATCAAATTAACCAATGGTTTATTCACTTTATTTTATTTGGTGCAGTGCATAGAGTTCTGGGCCTCGAGTCAGGAAGACTCATCCTCCTGAGTTCAAATCTGGCCTCAGACACTTAGTAACTGTGTGTGTCTTGATAAGTCATTTAACCCTGTTTGCCTCAGTTTCTTCATCTGTAAAAGAAACTGGAGAAGAGATTGGCATACCATTCTAGTATATCTTCCAAGAAAACCCCAAATGGGATCATGAAGAATCAACCATGATGGAAAACAACTGAACAACAAAAATTTTATTTATTATTTCAATTTTTTTTAACTTTTAATTTTTATTAATCTCTTTGATTTTCAGGATTTTAATTCTGGTATTTAATTGGGAAATTTTAATTTGTTATTTTTCTATTTTTTTAGTTGTATACCCAATTCATTGATCTGTTTTTTCTCTCTGTAATTAATGTAGGTGTTTAGAGATATAGATTTCCCCCTAAATACTGGTTGGCTGAATCCTACAGATTTTGGTAAATTGTCTCACTGTTGTCATTATCTTTAACAAAATTATTGATTGTTTCTAGGAATTTTTCTTTGACTCATTCATTTTTAGGCTTAGATTATTTAGTTTCTAATTAACTTTTCTCTCTGCATCTCCAGCTCTTTATTGAATATAATTTTTTATTGCATTATAATCTGAAAAGGGTATATTTAATATTTCTGCCTTTCTGCATTTGCTTGTGGGGTTTCATGCCCTAATGCATAGTCAATTCTTTTGAAGGTGCCATGTATAACTGAGAAAAAGGTATACTTTTTTCTATTTCCATTAAGTTTTCTCCAGAGGTTTATCATATTTAACTTTTCTAAAATTCTATTCCTCTTCTTAACTTCTTTCTTATTTATTTTTTGCTTAGATTTATCTAGCTCTGAGAGGGGAAAATTGAGGCCCCTTGCTAGTATAGTTTGAATGTCTACTTCCTTCTATAATTCATCTGACATTTCTTTAAGAATGTGGGTGCTATGCCATTTGGTGCATATTTGTTTAGCATTGCTATTACTTCATTGTTTATGGTATCTTTTAGCAAGATATAGTTTCCCTGCTTACCTCTTTTAATTAGATCTAGTTTTTGCCTTTTCTTTATCCGAGATCATGATTGCTAACCCTGCATTTTTTTTTACTTCCTCTGAAGTGTAATACATTTTGCTCTTGTTTATGTTGTTGTTTCGTTGTTTCAGTCATGTCTGATTCTAGCCTTTATTTAAACCCAGTGTTTGTCTTTTTGTTTCAAGTGTGTTTCTCCTAAAAAAGATGTTGGATTCTGGTTTCTAATCCATTATGCTATCTGTTTCTGTTTTATGAGTGAATTCATTCCATTCACATCTACAGTTATGATTACTTTCTGTGCATTTCCCTCTATCCTTTTTTCTATTAGTTCTTCTTTCTCCCTCTTTTTGCCCTGTGCCTCCTCAAAAGTCTTTTTTGCTTCTGACTACTACTTTAATCTACCCTCCCCTTTATAATACTCTCCTTCACCCCAAATCTCTGTCTGCTTGCACGATTTTCTCATTGAATTGGAAGCTCTGGAATTTGGCTATAATATTCCTGGGAATTTTCATTTTGAGATTTCTTTCTGGAGGTGATTGGTGGATTCTTTCAATTTCTCATTTACCATCTTAGTTTAAAATACTGAAGTAATTTTCTTTTATAATTTCTTGAAATATGAGGTTTAGGTTCTTTTTTGATCACAACTTTCAGGGAGTACAATAATTCTTCAATTATGTCTCCTCAATCTATTTTCCTGGTCAGATCATTCACATTTTCTTTTATTATTTCATTCTTTTGACTTTGTTTTATTATTACTTGATGTCTCATGAAGTCATTAACTTCCACTTGATCAATTCAAATTTTTAGGGAAATATTTTCTTCAGTCCACTTTTGCACATTTTATTTCCACTTGGCTAATTCTGCTTTTTAAGGCATTCTCTTCATCAGTGAATTTTTGTTTCTCTTTTGCCATTAGGCCAATTCTGTTTTTCAAAGTGTTATTTTCTTCAATATTTTTTATTCCTCTTTTACCAAGTTGTTGACTCTCTTTTCATAATTTTCTTTCATCACTCATTTCTTTTCCAATTTTTCCTCTACCACTGTTATCTCTCTCTCTCTTTCTTTTTTTTTAACTTTTCCAGGAATTCTTGTTGGGTTTGGGTCTAATTTGCATTTTCCTTTTAGGCTTTGCTTGTAGTTGTTTTCATATCGTTATCTCTTGTAGTAGCTTTTTAGGGTCATTTTTGTTATTGTTGTTGTTTACTCATTTTCCCAGTCTGTTTCTTGACTTCGAACTTTATATTAAAGTTGGGCTCTGCTCACCTTGGGTTGGGGAGGCACCATGCCAAACTTCAGGCTTTTTTGTGATGGTGTTTTCAGAGGAAGTTCTGGAGATCCAAATGTTTTTGATGCTTCCAATGTGGTGTTATCCTAGAAGAGATGTGGTAATTGCTCTTCTAGTCTGTACTCTGGTCTTTACTGAAAGAACTTGAAGAGTGCTTTGAGTTTGATCAGATTTGAAGATGGCAAGTTCATTCACTGCATCTGGGGAAATCAGAACATAGAAATGAGGAGGGAGAAAATTCTAGAATTCTGGGACAACTGGAGAAATGTAATAAAATCAGGAAATGAAGTATCTTGTTTAAGGGATAGCAGGGGGTAGAGTGTTGCTCTATTAGAGAGTATGTAAGAGGAAGTAAGGTATTAAAAGACTCAAAGGGTAGAAGGGGGTCGAGTTGAGAAGGGTTTTAAAAGACAAACATAGGGTTTTATAATTGTCATAACAATAATAGGGAATCACTGAAGTTTATTGAAGGGGGTTTGACATGGTCAGTCTTGTGCTTTAGAAGTGTCACTTGGACAGCTGAATAGAGGGTGAATTAGAGTGAGGAGAGAAATGAAGCAATGGAATAAATCAGAAGGCTATTGTAATAGTCCAGTTATGAGGAAATGAGACTCTACTGAGGTGGCAGCTGTGTTACAGGGGAGAAGGAGGTATATAGGAGAGATATTTGTGAAGGTAGAATCAACTGTATGTGCTAAGAGATTTCATGTGGGGTGAGTAAGAGTGAGGAGTCAAGGATGACCTCTAGGTTGTGAGGCTGGAGGACTGAGATATAATGGTGACAGTTACAGGGAAGTTTGGAAGAGTGAAGGGTTTTAGAAAAAAATAGTAATGAGTTCTGTTTTGGGCATGTTGAGCTTAAGATGTCTATAGGACATAGATCTCAAGATTTCTAATAGACACTTGGATATGGGAGATTGAAGTCAGGAGAGAGGTTAGAGCTGGATGATTTGATCTGACAGTTATCTGCATAGAGCTGCTAATAATGAAACCATGGGGGCCAATGAGATTTCCAAGTGACATATCATAGAGGGAGAAGACAAGAGGCCTCAAACAGAGCCTTGGGGTACTCCCACTGTTAATGGGTGTGACTTAGATGAAATACAGCAAAGGAGACTGAGAAGTGGGTAGATAGATAGGAGAACTGGGAGAGAATAGTGTTACAAAAACATAGAGAGGAGAGAATATTAAGGAGAAGAGGGTGATTGACAGTGTCAACAGCCATCAGGAAGGATGAGGATTGAGAAAAGGACATTAAATTTGACAATTGAAATAACGTTGGCAAATTTGGAGAGACTAGTTTCAGTGGAATGAAGTCAAAACCAGATCATAAGAATTTAAGAAGTAGGAGAGAAAGTTTTCCAAGAGGAAAAAGCAATATATAGTGACAGCTAGTGGGGATGATTGGCAGCTAGGTGGCACAATGAATAGAATGCTAGGCCTGGAGTCAGGAAGATTTATCTTTCTGAGTTCAAATCTGGCCTCAGACACTTACTAGCTGTGTGACCCTGAGCAAGCCAATTAATCCTGTTTGCCTTGGGTCCTCATCTATAAAATGAGCTGGAGATGGAAAAAGCAAACCAGCCCAGTATCTTTGCCAAGAAAACCCAAAACAGGGTTATGAATAGTTAGACACCACTGAAATGACTGAACAACAATAAAAAGTGGGAATGGTTGACTAAGTAAGTTTTTGAAAAAAAATTATTGTGAGACAATAAACGTCTTTGTAGGTGGAAGAGATAGCTGGTAGAGAGGTAGAGATTGAAGATTAGTGTGAAAGCAGAGATAATAGAGGGAGAAATCTGCTAGAGACAGTGCTAGAGAAGAGTTCAAGGATGCAGGTAGAGAGTTTTGCCTTGAGAAGGAGAAGGACCACTTCTTCATAAGAAAGGGTGAATGAGGAGATAGTGAAGAGAAGACATCCCAGTGATTGTGGGATGAAGAGTGGGAGAAAAGAGAGTTCTGAATGAATCACTTCAATTTTTTTCAGTGAAATATGATATAAGATTCTCATCTGAGAAGGCAGGGGGAGTAGGTGTGAAGGGAAGTTTGAGGAAGGAAAAATTTTGGAAAAGCCAATATGATGAGTGAGATGATGATATGATTAAGGAGATATACAAAGATTTCCTTGTTTCCTTGTTGTAGTAATGGCCCAACTTGAGGTTTGGTAACAAACTAGTAGTGGGCCTATTCAGCAGTTTCTACATTTTCTCCTGCTCCATTCAGCAGAATGAGAATAGGAGCAAAGGTAGTAGATTTCCTGAGTAATTCAAGGTTGAGGACTGTCGAAGCATGATAAGGTGGCAAGGGATTTTGTATAGTGTAAAGTTAAACCACAGAGGAGATTGAGAAAGGGAAGAGGGGAGATGTGATGGCCTCCATGGGGATGGGGAGAACCTGAGGGGTGGAGGAATTAGAGATTGCAGTAAGGATAAAGAAAAGGATTCTGGGCTGTAAGATGGAGGGAACTATTAACGATGAAGATTTTGCTCAGATAAAAGAGTTTCAGAGTTCATGAACATGGTAGTGGAACACTTGTGAAAGATGACAAGATCAAGGGTATGACCATGTCTGTGCATCTGAATGGACAAGGAACTGCATAAAACAATGAGCTATCTAAGAATTGTAGAGAGATTTTTGAAGGACCAGCAATGAAGAGGTTGGAGTGGGGATATCTAGAGCTAGGTTGGAAAGAATTGGCTGCATAGGAGCAACTGGTGGAACAACAAAAAGAGAAAGTAGAACTGAGTTGTGGCAGTGAGGAAAAGGTCAAAGAGAGTCATTAACGTTGAAGGCATCTCAAAGCAGGAGGTTCTAGTTGCTGCTACCAGCTATGCCCACCACCTTAAGAAGTGAAAGAACCTCTAAGGAAATATCTGCTCTTTCTCCAACTTCCCTTCCTTGCCACAACAACAACAACAACAACAACAACAACAACAACAACAACAACAACAATAACAACAACAACAAACTAGCATTTATATAGTGCCTCATACGTACCAGACGCTGTGTGAAACACTACAATTATTATTCATTTTATCTTTACAACAACCCTGGAAAGTAGGTGCTTTTATTATCCCTATTTTACAGTTGAGGAAACTGAGACAGAACTTAACTGATTTGCCCAAGGTCACACAGATCATAAAGTATGAAGGTTGAATTTCAACTCAGTTCTTCCTGACTCCAGGCCCAGCACTCTCTAGCCACTGTCTCTGCCACCCATCTGCTATTAATGGATACTGAAAAATACTCTTTACCTAAACATTTCTTGCAACCTTCATTTTCCTCAACCACAAAGAGGCCAAGAGTTACCCACACATAAATATAAATGTAAATTATGGCAGAGAGCCAGGCCTCTGCCTAAACATCAAGAATTTTCCTAACTGGGGGCTCGGAGTGATTGTGATTGTACTTCTAATTTTTTGTTTAATATAAGCTCCCTAAAGCAGCAGAGGAAGAAACCATCTGGACCTGAAGGGATAATACATTACTCTTAAGATTAAAATGAGCTAATTATTATAACCAGATGTTGCATTAGTTTGAGCCATTTCCCATGTCCCTGAGGTTATAAGAAGTCTTACCTTTACTGTGCAGCAGCAGCATTTCACATCGAGAAGGACAAAACTTCAAAAAATAGTGACTTAAAAAAGTTGACGAAGCTAATGAGACTAGTTCATGAGGAATTTTGAGGGTAGTTCTCTATTAAAGGCAACAATTTTGTTGACAAAGCTAAAGTTTAAGTCTCCTCTGAAGAGTCTTTTTTTTTGTACTTTATAGCCCCTGTAATACATTTTACTATTTTTTAAAAAAAATTCCAAAGTATAAATAGATAAGAAGACCTAGTGGTTGACAACTAAAATAAAGAAGTTAAAGGCCATTTTCAAGATGTCATACTTGAGCTATGATATGGTTTGCCAGCTAAAGACAAGAGAAAATTTTTTCCAAATCTAGGTTCAGGAGTAAGAATAAAAGGTTCTTAATTTCCTCTGGCAATTGTCACCTTAGGATCCAGAAAAGAGTGTCCTGGTTCTCTTAGTCTGCCTTTCACCAAGGCTGACAATTCTTGTAACTGTACATGTGAATAATAGACAAAAAGTGTTATCTGAAAGAAAAACACCCTCATTACTTTTCTTGACATCAGTGGACATTAATTAAATGTGATTTAAGTGTGAAGGGGAAAATCCAACCATGATTCAAGAGGGAAGTCTTATCAGGTCTCAATAATTATACTTTAATCAGAGAATCATGGAATTTTAGAATGGGAAACAAATAGACATAACTAATGGTAGACTCTTATTTTGCTGACAATGAAATTGATATTCAAGTCCCTTGTGTGGTGGGGTAGTAAGCTTAGGGAATATGAGTTGTATGAACCAGGACTAATGTGTTCTTATTACCACTCCCTCACAGATTTAAAGGCAACAAAGATAGAAATGGCTTTGTAGTGACTGGGGAACATGACATCCATGGAAATGTACAGACAGTCTAATTAGTTCAGCTCAGCACCAGGGGGAATGTTGGGAAGCATATGGGACTATAGCCTAGTCTATGTCCCCCAAAAGCTTACAGTGTTGAAGGGGGGAGAATTTGGCACTTGAAATAATTAAAAAACCTTAAATATGTTAGTAATGATAACTCCATGTGCTTTCTAGTTACAAAGTGCTTTTATATTTCATTTGATCCTCATTACAATCTTTTAAAGTTGTATATGGTGTAAGCATTATCACTTTTATTGATGAGAAGAAATGGAGCCTCAGAGGTAAAGGGATTTATTTAGTGTTACTTCTAACATAAATGAATCACTGGTAAATCTTAGGGCCTGAGGCTCTATGCAATCTCCTTCTTCATTAAGGGACCCATGTACACTGGGCCCTGGCATTCAGTCTGTCTGGCTTCTGTCCTGGAGGGGTCTTATCTTTAACAAGAATGAAACTAGAGTACCTTTTCTTTACCTTGTTAAACCTTTATCCCAGGACTCCAGGGACAAATCATTCAAGGATTCGGTTTTCTTGGTTCATGTCAAGGTCTCCCCAAAGAAAAAAGTAGAAAGATAATCAATGTATAACATGAATCATGTACATGGCAGGTATTTATTTTCTATACAACAAAAGGCTCAAATACAAAAGACTCCCAGTGTATAAGAACAAAACCTAAACTGGGATTCAGTAACTTGTAGATGATGTTATAATCTCTCCAGGGAGGCTGACAGTTCAATATCATCAGAACATAAAGCAGTTTGTGGGCCCACTGAACAGGAATGGTGATCCTATTTCATTTCAGCTTTGTACTGTTGAAACAACACCTAGTGAGTGATCCTTCTGCTAGTGGTTATCTTCACAAATTAAGAACCTCCTTGTGTTCCTAGCCAGCTGAATTTCATGGACTTCTGGTCCTCTCAAACTCACATAGTCACCTCCAAAACTAAATATATCTGTTGCAAGGTAGATGCTCAGTCTCCTACTTAGGTAAGGATGCACAAAGTGAAAAAATAGTTAGAGGCCAAGGCATAAGCTCACTTGGCTGAGTTCCCCAACTCTAGCTGCCATATGAAAGTGGTTTAGAGTGGTTTAGAGTGGTTATCGTGATACTAAAGAGGGGAAAGATCAGCCCATGTCCCTACCGCTCAATGGTGGAAGTCTGCTTTCATTATGCAACCTATAGAGTCAATGAAAATAAGTTAGCAGGAAACTTTTTCTCTTTTTATGTGAGACAGCACCCAGGACCCAAGTTGATAAAGTAGGATTTGCAGACATACTCAAAAACCTTATCCTGTAGACTTTCAAGGCATCTGGATCTCACAATAAAACAAAAGGTCTAAGTCTGTTTTTAATGCAAATAATAAAATAATAATAACTAACAATTTTCAACCAGAAACCAGTATTGAAGTGAAGCAAACTCCATATTTCTCATGTTAGACTCAATGACAGTGAAGATTCAGTAATATGAATATCCATATTTAAACATTCAGCAAACCAACAAATGCAACAATATGTAAAATCATCTCAATGAAGCTAATTTGTGAGGGAACATACTCTGGAAAAACAAACTATACAACTACAGTTTAAGTAAATTCTCTCTATGTATGTATGGATGAACTTTCATGGCCAGGGTCATATCTTATTCTTGAAATAATGATTCTTGTACCATTTAACTTTCAGGTTTTCATAACACATATTTGTGATATACTCTGTGCACAACAGTAGGCACAGTGCTTTAGAATCATAGAAACATAGGGAGATGGAAGGGACCTCAGGAACCCACCCATTTTAGAGATAATGCAATTATGGCCCAAGGAAGTAGGGCAGTTTGTCCCAGGTCACATAGGTAATGAGTTTTAGAGAAAGTAATAAATGGAACAATAGATATTTGGTGAATAAATAATATCATCAATAGCCAAAAACATTTCTATGATCTCTTTGGGACATAGCCCTAGAAGTGCTATTGCTGGGGTCAAAGGGTATGCACATTTTTATAGCCTTTTGGGAATAGTTCCAAATTGTTCTCCAAATGGCTAGATCACAACTCCACCAACAATGTATTAGTGTTCCAATTTTTCCCACATCTTCTCCAACATTTATCATTTTCCTGTTTTGTCATGTTGGCCAAAGTTGTTTTGATTTGCATTTCTCTAATCAATAATGATTTAGAACATTTTTTATATGACTATAGATGGCTTTAATTTCTTCATCTGAGAACTATCTGTTCATATCCTTTGACCATTTATCAATTGGAGAATGGCTTGTAGTCTTACAAATTTGTCTTAATTCTCTATATATTTAGAAAGGAGACCTTTAGCAGAGAGACTGGTTGTAAAAATTATTTCCCAATCTTCTACCTTCCTTCTAATCTTACTTGCATTGGCTTTGTTTTTGCAAAAACTTTTCAATTTAATGTGATCAAAATTATCTATTTTGCTTTTTGTAATGTTCTCTATCTCCTGTTTGGTCATGAATTCTTCTGTTCTCCATAGATCTGATAGGTAAACTATTCCTTGTTCTCCCAGTTTACTTATGGTATCAGCCTTTATATCTAAGTCATGAACCCATTTTGACTTTATTTTGGTATATGGTGTGAGATTTGGGTCTATGCCTAGTTTCTGCCATACTCTTTTCCAGTTTTCCCAGCAGTTTTTTTCAAAGAGTGGGTTCTTATCCCAGAAGCTGGGGTCTTTGGGTTTATCAAATAATAGATTACTATAGTCATTGACTACTGTGTCTTGCATATTTAACCTATTCCACTGATCCACCTCCCTATTTCTTAGCCAGTACCAAGCAGTTTTGATGATTGCTGCTTTATAATACAATTTAAGATCTGGAATTGCTAGGCCACCTTCCCCTGCATTTCTTTTCATTAGTTCCTTTGATATTCTGGACCTTTTGTTTTTCCAAATGAATCTTGTTATTTTTTTTCTAACTCTATAAAATAATTTTTGGTAGTTTGATTGGTATGGCACTGAATAAGTAAATTAGCTTAGGTAGGATTGTCATTTTTATTATATTAGCTGGCCTACCCATGAGCAACTGATGTTTTTCCAATTATTTAGATCTGATTTGTGTGAAAAGTGTTTTGTAATTGTGTTCATAGAGTTCCTGGGTTTGTTTTGGAGGTAGACTCCTAAATATTTTATAATGTCTACAGTAAGTTTAAATGGGATTTCTCTTTCTATCTCTTGCTGTTGGGCTTTGTTGGTAATATATAGAAATGCATGATTTATGTGGGTTTATTTTATAGCCTGCAACTTTGCTAAAGTTGTTTATTATTTCAAGTAGTTTTTTACTTGATTCTCTAGGATTCTCTAAGTATATCATCATGTCATCTGCAAAGAGTGATAGCTTTGTTTCTTCTTTGCCTATTCTAATGCCTTCAATTTCTTTTTCTTCTCTTATTGCTAAAGCTAAGGTTTCCAGTACAATATTGAATAACAGTGGTGATAATGGACATCCTTGTTTCACCCCGATCTTATTGGAAATGCTTCTAGCCTGTCCCCATTACATATAATGCTTGCTGAAGGTTTTAGATAGATGCTATTTATTATTTTAAGGAAGACTCCATTTATACCTATGCTTTCTAGTGTTTTTAATAGGAATGGGTGTTGTATTTTATCAAAAGCTTTTTCTGCATCTATTGAGATGATCATGTGGTTTCTGTTGGTTTTGTTGTTGATATGCTCAATGATGCTGATAGTTTTCCTAATATTGAACCAACCCTGCATTCCTGGTATAAATCCTACCTGGTCATAGTGTATTATTCTTGTGATAAGTTGCTGCAATCTATTTGCTAGTATTTTGTTTAAAATTTTTGCATCTATATTCATTAGAGAAATTGGTCTATAATTTTCTTTCTCTATTTTGACTCTTCCTGGTTTAGGTATCAACACCATATTTGTATCATAAAAAGAATTTGGTAAGACTCCTTCTTCACCTATTTTCCCAAATAGTCTATATAGTATTGGAATTAATTGTTCTTTAAATGTTTGATAGAATTCACATGTAAATCCATCTGGCCCTGGAGATTTTTTCCTAGTTGTTCAATTTCTTTTTCTGAGATGGGTTATTTAAGTATTTTACTTCCTCTTCTGTTAATCTGGGCAATTTATATTTTTGTAAATATGTATCCATTTCACTAAGATTGTCAAATTTGTTGGCATATAGTTGGGCAAAATAATTCCTAATTATTGTTTTAATTTCCTCTTCCTTGGTGGTAGCTTCCCCTTTTCATTCTTGATACTAGTAATTTGGTTTTCTTCTCTTTTTTTTTAATTAAATTAACCAAAGGTTTATTTTTTTTTTTTTTCATAAAACCAGCTCTTAGTTTTATTTATTAGTTCAATAGTTTTCTTAATTTCAATTTTATTAATTTTTCCTTTGGTTTTCAATATTTCTAATTTGGTGTTTTTGAGGATTTTTAATTTGTTCTTTTTCTAGTTTTTTTAGTTGTATGCCCAATTCATTAATCTCCTCTTTTTCTATTTTATTTATGTAAGCATTTAGAGATATAAAACTTCCCCTAAGAACTGCTTTCACTGCATCCCATAAGTTTTGGTATGTTGTCTCATTATTGTCATTCTCTTGAATGAAATTATTGATTGTTTCTATGATTTGTTGTTTGACCCAATCATTTTTTAGGATTAGATTATTTAGTTTCCAATTATTTTTTAGTCTATCTTTCCATGGCCCTTTATTACATATAATTTTTATTGCATCATGATCTGAAAAGGATGCATTTAATATTTCTGCCTTTCTGCATTGGATTGTGAGGTTTTTATGCCCTAGTACATGGTCAATTTTTGTGTATGTGCCATGTACTGCTGAGAAAAAAGTATATTCCTTTCTATCCCCATTCAGTTTTCTCCAGAGGTCTATCATACCTAACTTTTCTAATGTTCTATTCACCTCCTTAACTTCTTTCTTGTTTATTTTGTGGTTAGATTTATCTAGTGCAGAGAGGGAGGTTCAGGTCCCCCACTAGTATAGTTTTGCTGTCTATTTCTTCCTGTAACTCCCTGAACTTCTCCTGTAAGAATTTGGATGCTATACCATTTGGTGCATATATGTTTAGTAATGATATTACTTCATTGTCTATGGTGCCTTTTAGCAGGATGTAGTTTCCTTCCTTATCTCTTTTGATTAGATCTATTTTTTGCTTTTGCTTTGTCTGAGATCAGGATTGCTACCCCTGCTTTTTTTACTTCAGCTGACGCATAATATATTCTGCTCCAGCCTTTTACCTTTACCCTGTATGTGTCACTCTTTTTCAAATGTGTTTCCTGTAAACAACATATTGTAGGATTATGGTTTTTAATCCATTCTGCAATCCTTTCCTGTTTTATGGAAGAGTTCATCCCATTCACATTCACAGTTATGATTACTATCTGTGTCTTTTTCTCCATCCTTTTCCCCCCATTTATGCTTTTCTTCTTCTCCTTTCCCCCCTTCACTAGTGTTTTGCTTTTGACCACTGCCTCCTTCAGTCCCTCCTCCCTTTATTATCCCTTTCCCTTTTCTTCCCCTTTACCTTACTGCTTTCCCTCCCTTCTTCCCCCTCCCTTTTCTTTCCCCTTTTCCCTCCTACTGCCTATAGGGCAAGTTAGATTTCTATACCTAACTGATTATGTTATGCCCTTCTTGAGCCAAATCTGATGAGAGTAAGGTTCAAACAATGCTCCCCCCTCCCTTCTTTCCCTCTGTAATAGGATTTTGTGTCTTTTCCTGTAATGTAATTTACCCTTGTCTGCCTCCTCCTTTCTCAGTACATTTTCTAAGATCAGATTGATCCACTTATTTGGATCCATTTAACCCACTTGATTAGATTTTTTTTATCATTACATCAAAGTCAACTAATATCCACCCTCTTTATGTATACTCCTTTAACATGTAATAACAATACAGTTCTCAAGGTTGCAAGTGTCATATTCCCTTGTAGGGTTTAAACAGCCCCCTTATTAACAACATATTGTATCTTTCTGTCCCATTTACCTTTTTAGTCCTTCTTGAGTCCTGTAATTGAAGATCAAATTTTTTGTTGAGCTCTCGTCTTTTTATCCAGAAGGTTTGGAAGTTCCCTATTTCATTGAATATCCATCTCCTCCTTGAAAAATGATGCTCATTTTTGCTGGGTATTGATCCTTGGCTGCATTCCAAGCTCCTTTGCCTTATGGAATATCATGTTCCACATCCTGTGGTCTTTTAATGTAGAAGCTGCAAGGTCCTGTGTAATCCTGACTGTGGTTCCATGATATTTAAATTGTTTCTTTCTGGCTGCTTACAGCACCTTCTCTGTCATCTGGTAATTTGGGTAATAGAGGATAGGAATAAGATGCACCACAATACCAATGAAAAAATTTGCGTGCAAGAAGTGTTGGAAAATATATCATAAAAGTGATGAATGTTTGGAAAAGGAGGAAGGCCTGTAATGACTGAAGGATAAGAGACAGACAACTTGTGCGCTCCATATAATATCACTTGATATAGAAAAAAGTCCCAGAATGTTGGGGAATCTCCTCTGTAGGACTGAGATGAAGATGCAAATAAAAGCTGCAGAGCTGGGTTCCACATGGTTTATGATCATCACATTCCATGAGATCAGAGATTCATTAAAGTATGTATAACATTCATTCATGTATTTAGAACTTATCATCTGTTCATGGTCACTAGCATGACAATCTATACACAAATATGACTCCATCTCTAAAAGTATTTGAAGCAACTTAACAAAATCAAAAGGTTAATAAGACAAAATAATCAAGAATAAAAACAGAAAAAGAATGATCTGAAAGGAGAAGAGTGAGCAAGTGGATTTTGGCAGGTACCTGTCATGTACTAATTATGATGGCTTGAGACCAATTTTTCTTTTTATCAGAAGCAATGTAAAAAAAGAACATAAGCTGGATTTCATAGATTTTCATTGAATGACATAGTTTTACACTTCAAAAACCTTAAAGTGCTACATAAATATTGTTATTATTAGTAATCATTGTTTAGCTAAAGAAAACATTCATGTTTGTTTACAGAGACAGACTTTTCCTGGAAGTGAATCCAAAGAATTCTTTGTATTGCATCAGAAAATGTTGTCAAGTATGACTTATGCATATTTGTTACAAGGAATTTTTGATTTCCAATGTGGTGAGGAGGTGAGACCGAGGGAAAATAGAATTTATTAAATAGAACTTCAAAAGCTGTAAATAAAAGACACAGAAGATAGGGAGAAAATTTGGAACTCAAAATCTTGAATTAATTAATGAAAAAAAGAAAAGATATAGAAATCCTATCAAATGGAAGCTTCTTATGTTGACTGTCCCTTAACTGTTATCATATTAATCAACAACCCAGTGAAGGCATTCTTCAGAAGTGAGATAATGTTAACAAGATACTAAGTTTTCTTATGACCTGTATTTGTATCAGGTATGGCTTAAATATTTAGAAGTAGAAATGGTTCTCTAAGCAGTTAGTAGATAGAATGTTTAGTCTAGAGTCGGGAAGACCTGGATTCAAATCCAGCCTCAGGCATTTACTAGATGTGTGACCTTAGGCAAGTCATTGTAATGTGTCTGCCTCAATTTCCTGAATTGTAAAATGGAGGATAACAAAAACACTGAGTATAGGAATATATAGCATAAAAATACTGAGTGAAGGAAATAACAAAAATGTGAGTTGGGCTGAGAAGGACATGGTACATGTACCATGTAATGAGTCTGGAATTACAACCCCTTGTCTTATAGATAAGGAAGCTGAGGTCCAAAGAGGACCTTAGCGTAGGGTCTCACAGTACATTCATGGAAGAACTAGAATTGAAACCTATAATTTGTAATTTGTAGAATCTTTATTCTCCCTCTTTCTTTCCATTGTTCTCATATAGAAAATCAGAAATGCAAAAAATGACTGTAGTTCATGCCACTAAAAGAAAACTTATCTTCTTAAAGAAGAAATTTAAATTAAGAAAACTCCTTAAACAAATTAATTATAAGAAATTATTGAACAGCTTTCAATTCCCTTCCACATATCTCCTTTATACCTGCTCACTTGATGTGGAGTGAATTTTTGAAACAAAGTTTTAACACCCCATGTGTCTTGTAGACCTCCTAGTTGCTTTGACTTTTGAGGAGATGGATGTCCCTTAACTGTTACTTAACATTTACTTAGTATGATACAGTAAAAAGATCACTACATTAAGAATGAGAAGATCTGGGTCTTGTCCAAGCTAACTATATGACCTTGAGCAAGTCATTCAGAATGTTTTTCCCCATTCATCAAATGTGGGTAATAATACTTGTACTATATCAGAGGGTTGTTATGAAGATGATATTATGTATGTGAAAGACCTTATGAATATTAAGGGAAAGACATGAATGTAAACTATGACATATATTGTTATCCTTTTGTGTGTGTACTTATGTCTTTTCTTCCCAATAAGATCTGTAAGTTCTTGGAAGGCATATGTACATAGAAAGATAACTGGCTTAGATTCTTATAATCTAGCCACTGCTCAGATTCCTCAAATTTAGCCACTGCTGGGGTTCTTAAAATCTAGACACTGCTTAGATTCTTATAATCTAGCCAATAAGACTAATGTTCAGACTCCTTAAGAGTCTGCCCAATATGATGGATTTTCTAAAAAACCTTGTCCTTGGCTGAAAGAAGGCTTGGGTTGAATTCTTTGGACAGGAAGCATGTGTTGTGATATTGGGGTCCCAGCACCCCTGAACCCTAAACCGTATCAAGACCACTATGGAAGCACTGAAAACTTGCTACAGTACTCCACCCTATCCCTGAGATTCTAGAATAACATAATACTCGGTAACCTAACAAAGCAGCATTGGTACCAGCCCAGACCTTACCTCTAGATGTGCCCTAGAGTCCCCTCTCTAACATGAAGCCCAAAGTCAGGAAATAAGCTGAAAGAATGGGCAAACAACAGCAACAACAATAACAACGACACCAAAAAGAAGAAGGTCATAAGCTGTTTTGGTGGCAGGGATTCTCAAGACACAAATACAGAAGAAAAGAGTGACTCCAGAACACCTACAAGCAATGCCTCAGGGAAAAACATAGCTCATGTACTAACTCAACCAGAATTCCTGGAAAATATGAAGCAAAAGTTAATAAAAAGACTTTTAAATTGTCTTCATTAATGGAATGAAAGTGCTTAGAAGGGAAAATGGGAAAGAAATGAGAGCCATGGAAGAAGGAACTGGACTTGACTCACAAATTACAAAACCTTTCCCAAGCAACAAACTCCCTAAAAATGAAAATGGGCCAAAAAGAGGCAAGAAGAATACTAAAACAAAATTAAAAGGCTGGAAAAATTAGAAGAAAATGTAGAGCATCTATAGCAAAGACAGCTGACTTGAAAAAAAAGATCCAGGGGAGGCAGATTGAGAGTCATTGGTCTATCTGAAGGCCAGGGCCAAAAAAATAAAAAAAAAAAGCCTAGACATTCTATTTCAAGAAATCTTAAAAGAAAACTTCTTAAGTTCTTTTAGAACTAAAGGGCAGAGTGGAAGCAAAAAGAATCCATCAGACATCTCTTGAAAGAAAACCCAAAACGAAAACTTCCAGGAACATCATAGCCAAAATCCAGAGCTTCCAGATCAAATTAAAAAATGCTGCAAGCAGCCAGAAAGAAAGAATTCAAATACTTAGGAGCCACAGTAAAGGATCACACGTGATTTAGCAGCCACTATGATAAAGGACTGGAGAACTTGGAATATGATATTCCAGTAGGCAAAGGATATGAGCCTATAGCCAAGAATAACTTATCCAGAAAAAATGAATATAATACCACAGGAGAAAAAATGGATTTTTAAAGAAATAGAGGACTTCCAAGCATTCCTGATGAAAACAACAGAGCTGTGGGGAAACAAATTCTAACACAAAAGTGAAGAGAAACATAAGAAGGTTAAGACATGAATGAACAATGCTAAAGGACTAAAAATAAACTGCTTACATTCAAATGTAATCATTTGATATAGCATCTCCTCTTTAATCCTATCATTATCAGAATCATTAGAGGGAGTTCAATTAAACAGATCCTGGGAGTGGTTATGTTACATCTTGATGATCTTAATAAAAGAATGGAAAGGAGGTGGGGTTGGAGATAGGGAAGAATATCCTTGGGGGGGATGGAAGGGGGGAAGGAAGGTAAAAAAAAAGATAACTAACAATATAATACTTTTCCCACTTCTAGTGCCTAGCACAAATGAGGAGCTAAAAAAACCATATTTGTTGATTGATTGACTTGTCCAATAAACTTGTTAAAAGTTACTTTTTTTTTTGGCTTTCTTTTAAGGTACTGGATTTAGGATTTTAAAAAATGAAAATGCTATTGGATAAAAACTGGGAAAATTGAGAAACCATCTACTAGAAATTAAGCATAGACTTATCATACACTGTATACCAAGATAAGGTCAAAATGGGGTATATTATTTAGACATAAAAGGTAATATCATAATCAAATTAGGTTCTTTCATTCATGCCTTTTTTATTTGAGTCTTCTTGTAGAAACTGACTAATATGGAAATGCCTTACATAATTCCACATATATAACCTGTATCTGATTGCTTACCGCCTCAGGAAGGAAGGGACAGAAGGAGAGAAGAATAAAATTTGGAACTGAAAACTTAAAAAATGTTTAAAAAGTATTATAATATGTAATTGAGGGAAAATAAAATATTATACAAAAACTAAACAATTTGGTAAGCATGGAAAAAAATTACCTGTTAGATCTATGGATAATGAAAGAGTTTGTGATTAAACAAGATAGAGAGGATCATGGGAGGTAAAATGGATGATTTTGATGACATCAAAATAAAAAATTTTGTACAAACAGAATCAATGCAACAAAACTTAAAAAAAGAAGGCAGAAAACTGAAAAAAAAATTGTATGGCAAGTTTGATACATGCCTTATTTCTCAAATACATAGGGAACTCGATGATTTTATGAAAAAAAAGACATTTCCCAATTGATTGTCAAAGAATATGAACAGGCAGTTTTCAGAAGAAATCAAAGCTATCAACAGTCATATTAAATGCTCTAAATCATTAATAATTAGAGAAATGCAAATTAAAACTGTTTTGAGGTACTACCTCACACCTATCAGATTGCCTAACATGACAAAAGGAAAATGACTAATGCTACAGGGGATGTGAAAACATGGGTACATTAATGTACTGTTGGTAGAGTTGTGCACTAGTGCGACAATTATGGAGAACAATTTAACACTTTGTCCAACAGGCTATAAAACCGTGCACATCTTTTGGCCTGATAGTACCACTACTAAGTTTGTACCCTGAAAAAGATCAGAGGAAAAGGAAAAGGATTTATTGTTGTTCAGTCACTTTTTTCAGTCATATTTGACTCTTTGTGACCCATTTTGGGGTTTCTTGGCAAAGATATTGGAGTTATTTACCATTTCCTTCTCCAGCTCAGTTTACAGATGAGGAAACTGAGGTAAACAGAGTTAGGTGACTTGCTTAGGGTCATAAAGCTAGTAAGTGACTGAGGCCAGATTTGAACTCAAGGAGATGAGTCTTCGTGACTCCAGAACTTGCATTCTATCCACTGTGCCACTTAGCAGTTCCTCTTGTGGCAGCAAACAATTAGAAACGAGGGGATGTCCATCAGTTGGGGACTGGCTGAACAAGCTGTGGTATATGAGTATGATGGAATACTGCTGTGCAATAAGGAATGATAGAGGATGGTTTCATAAAAACCTGAGAACACATATATGATTGTATGCAAAGTGAAGTAAGCAGAATTGGAACATTTTATATAGTGACAGCAATGTTGTAACAGCAATCAGATGTGAAAAACTTAGCTACTTTGATCAATACAGTGATCCGTGGAGTTTCAATAGAGTCATGATGAAAAATACCATCCATCACCAGAAGTAGAACTGATGAACTCTGAGTGCAGATTCAAGCATGATTTATTTTACTTTATTTTTCTTGCTTTTTTTCTTTTGCAACGTAAGTGTGGAAATACGTTTTGCATGACTATACATACATACATACACACACACACACACACACACACACACATATATATACACATATATGTATGGAATTATATTTCTTGCCTTTTTCAATGGGTAGGGGAGAGGTTGGAGGGAAGGAGAGATTTTGGGACCAAAAATAAGCATAATATTAATGGCCCATTAAGGTGACAAGATTTTACTAACTGGTACTTCTGAGACATGAACAGGAAATGCTGAGACCCCAACTAGATAACTAAATCAAATTAGCACATTATATAAAGAAGGATGACAAGGAAATTTTGGTAATTAACACTGCAGGATCACTACTTTTGATCCTCATCAATTACTAAGCATTTATTAAGCATTTACTATTAGCCAGGTTCTCTGATAGACACTGGAGATGGAAAGAAAAAAAATGAAGTACTTGCCCTCAAGGAGGTTATATTCTCTTAGACCCTTAAAACAACAAATATTTATTTTATGTATAGTTGGAGCCTAAGCCCAAGGTGAATAGTATACCTATAGGGCAGTAATGATGGCAGGCTTATAGGTAGGACACTGATTTATCTAATTTTCAAGGCTACAATGAAGTGTACATTTTAATTGACCTCAGATTCATTTTGTCCAGCTTCTTCTACTTTATATCATCCAAACCATATGGTTTTCTATCCCATAATTAAAAATTCCAAAGAAATGTTGTACTGTTCAATCTTCCAAATTAATATGGGATTTTTCCTTTTTCACATGTCCAGGAAGAGTGACGTCCTGGTCTCCCATGACAGAGAAGTGAGCAAGCTATTGGAGAATCTTCTTTACAAGAGAACTAACGAAAGCCCCAGCATACAGTGTTTGTTGACGTCAATGGTCTGAAACATTCTCTGAATGGATTGTCTGGCCAAATCTATGACAGTTGAAGTTTCAGGGCCGTGTGGTTTTCAGCCAGTTGCAAAACTGAAGGATATCCATAAATGTCTAGAAGCATACAATTCTCAGCTTTTCAAATCTGCCCACAAAGCAGGTAGAGAGATGGATTTCAAAACCAACAGACACTGTTCTTTCTCCTTGCAATGATGGCATTCATCATCTTTGTTTTCCTAGCATTATGATTTTCCATGAGTTATCACCACTTTTATGACGCATTCTGGGGTGTGTACAGGAGAAGACTAAACTGCTGAGAATACTTTTGGGGGCTTCTAAATTGTGGGTGATGTCAAGATGTTAAGTCGCTTCTTTTTAAGAGTACGATGAATATTTTAGCTACAAGTCTTTCATGGGGCTGGCCGATGAGGCTGAGAGATCCCTTCCATAATGCCTATTAAAACAAACCTTCAGCATGGTCCCAAAGTGTCACTTCCCCCTGTCACTTCATTTAATTTCATAGAACTTCTTAAAATAGAAATGATTCACATTCAATTACTATCAAACTGACCCACCATTAATATAATCCCCAATATAAACCCAGAAGGAAGTACCAGTAAAATAAAACAAAGTTGTATAAATATTCTTTATTTCACTATAGAATAAATACCTTAGCACCTCTGAACATTCAGTGTTTCCCAAGGGTCTACATAGCATAGAGCAGCAGGGGTAAGCACCAACATGAGCTATTTTATTTGACATGAACAAACAAATAAGCTACTGATGAGTTTGGATAAAGTGGTTAACAAATTCCAAGTTGACATGTCTTCCTGAGTTTCTCATGGTTACAGTATGTACATAGTTTTGACAATCTGGTGCTGGTTGGGAATTTTGGATTCCATTGTTAATGGGCATTTTACTCTGCATATGAGACTTCTGTGTGAGGTATGGTATACAGAGAGAAAAAAACAAAGCCCCAACAAAACTATAGGCTGCTCAGGAGGCTATGAAATAGTTATTTGAAATTCATCATCAGTAGAGCTCTCTTCCACCATGTTGACATTAGTTCTCACTACCAGGCAGAAAATTTGGTTCTGAGGGCACAATGAAAATAGATTGTGGTTCACGACATGTAATGAAAATAAATAAAGCATGGCAGAGAATCCCCTCAAAATACGTTCCTTGTAAGGACCTGCAACTGCTTTATTATTGCAGGGTCTCACTTGAAAGCATTTTTGTCATTTCTTGGGGAAAAATTTAAATAGTTGCAGATACTTTTGGAATAGTAATTACCTAGGAATGGTAAAGTTCAGGAAATGGAGTTGGGCATGTTGGGGAACCACTTCCCCCATGAAGCTGGGCAGCCAAGTCAGCAGAATCTCCCCCAGAAAGAAGTCACTCTGACAAATCTGCTTCTTAAATTATTTGGGGGAGATTTTTTTTTTCTAATGGAGGTCATGCTCAGACCGGGTTCTTCTTAGCATTCTGGTCTTAGTGTGCTGTGTAAGTTGTGGCAAAATTCCCTTTAAACACAATGCACTCAGCGACTGGGATGATGTTCAAGACCCGACACATAATCAGTTGTAAGACCAGGTGTCTGGCCAGCAGATTGGAAAGACAAACACTGAACATGCATATCATTAGCTCAAGTATGAAAATTACATTAAACTGTACAACTTCTTCCCCCCAAGTTTATGTTTAGCAGACAATACCTGGATGGAAAAAAACAGAATGAAATAAAAAAAGTTCCATTGTCCAAATACTTTCTTAAACATCGTTCCCAAGGTAGAATTAGAAAATATTTTCATACAGAGAAATAGTTTTGAAAACTGTTGTCCTTTTGTCAGTCCTTCTCTTAATGTCACCTGTCGAACTGAATTAAATAGAATCAGATTTGGAAAGGGCAATAAAAACCATTAACTTGGTCACTGTCTTTACTTAATAGGGAATGGTTTGTAAGACCCCACAGCTAAATCAGCTTGGGCTTCTCCAAAAGGTTTCTGAAGCCTTCCAGCATCTGGTCCCA
Source organism: Phascolarctos cinereus (assembly GCF_003287225.1). NCBI lineage: Eukaryota > Metazoa > Chordata > Mammalia > Diprotodontia > Phascolarctidae > Phascolarctos > Phascolarctos cinereus. Next base: position 172,493,310 of record NW_027555625.1, read on the forward strand.
CCCATAACCTTCTATTATATACCTCTTAGTTCCTTTTAAATTATTTTAAAAATTTATGTCCATTTCTTTTTTTTTTTGTATCACTATCACTTCCCTGTGACAACCTATCCTCAGTCCCTTCCCAGCCAGTTAGTCTCACATGTATTAGATAAATACATTCAAGTAAAACATATATATTGACCATGACTGAAAACCATGCCAAATCCTGTGACTATAGTCTACCATATCTCTGCCAAATGAAAGGAGATATGTTTTATCCTCTGTCTTCTGAACTCACCATTGGTTACTATGTGCATCACAGTCCTGAAGTCTTTCAATGCTGTTTTCCTTTACATTGTTGTAGTCATTGTATAAACTGTTATGCTTGTACTGACTTTTTTTCCCTCCATCTGCTCATACAAATCTTCTCAAGTTTTTCTGAGTCCTTATGGTACAATAATATTCCATTACATTCATAGCACAATCTGATCAGTCATTCTCCAGTTGATGAATATTTTTCTAGTTCTTTGCTACCATAGAAACTGCTGTTATAAATAATTTTTTCATTCACGGTACCTTTCCCTGTCTTTGACTTCACTTGGGGGTATTATCACTTTGGTTGCTTTCATTATCTTTTTCCTTGATCTAGAATTTTCTCCCTCTTTAACCAAACCCTGCTTTTTAAAAACTAGTTCTAATTAACATTATCCATGCACTGTTTCTTATTTACTCTAGACCTCATTGGGCTCCCATTTCTTTGAACTTAGCCTTTATTATCTATACCATACAATTTAGTTCTTTATTGCATATTATTTTTCATTGCTTCCTGTTTCATATATTAACTTTATCTCCGCAAGAAGATTAAATCAGTAAGGCAAGGATAAGTGATACTGTCATAAGATCATGGTGTCCAGAAAAAGGATGATGATGACAGTACTGTATTCTGGCCTGACTGAACTAAATCTTATGCATTACATTAGGTACCAGTCACCACAGATTAAGAAAGACATAGACAAGCTAGAGGTGTTACAAATAAAGACAAACAAGTTGGGGAGGGTGTTTGGAGAATATAATATATAAAGATTTATTAAAGGAAGAAGAAATATTTAGCCCAGAGAAGATAAGGCTTGGGGAGCACATGATAACTGTCTTTAAGTATTTGAAGGGCTTTCATGGGAAAGAGGAACTAATTTTTTCTTCTAGATCCCTAAAGACCATAATTCCAAGGTGGATGAAAATCCCCAATAAATAGAAAGTATCTGTTATATTTGGTGCATTATATGTATTTGATTTTCATGATGTCATAGCATTTCAACTGATTCTAAATTTGTAATGGATGAACAGCATTTCCCCTCTTTCATGTGTGCAATTCCCTCCCCTCCTCCATGTATTCTGAATAGAATAACTTTTTTTTTTTTCACTGATATATTTTGTTTCTACATCACCTACATTTCTCAATATATCCTTCTTTGAGGTATATGACTACCAAAGCAATATCTGAATCAATGGGTACGGACATTTAGTTCTTTTTTTTTTTCCTAAGTAGGAATCCAAATTGCTTTTCAAGAATCGGAGAAATTCAGTTTCACCTAGAGTGTCTTAGTGTGATTCTTTTCCTTTTCCTCCCTGCCCCATTACTAGTTTCTGGACTTCAAAACCATGCCTCTGTCACTGTCTGCTGTGGCACTTCTCTTAGTGCCTGAGACCTTCTTGCTGGGGGAACATTCAAGCAACCTGTTGATCTCTTCAACTCGAATAGCTGTTTGTAAGATCCTCCTCCTTTCCCCACTGGTGAGTTCCTCCCAGGACCTCTGGGACCTGCTTCCCCTTCCTGGTCTTGTTCCTGGCTTCCAGATTTCATTACCATTCCCCTGTGTTGAATATATTCCTTTTCTTCACCCCAGATTCTCAGGTCCCTTTTGTGTGTTGTCTTCTCCCATTAGAATGTAATCTCAAGGTCAGGGATTATCTTTTTATTTTTAGTTTTTGACTTTTATTTATACCTAGCACTTAACACAAATTTAGGGTTATAGTTCCAGTCCTCATCCCTCTCTCTCTATACAATATTAGACCCTTATCAGAGGTATTTCATACAAATATTTTCCCAATTGGCTGCTTCCCTTTTTATCCTAATTGCATTTTTTTTCATACAAAAGCTTTTCAACTTCAAGTAGTCAAAATTATTTAGTTTGTCTTGTGGGATCAATTGTATCCTTTGCTTGAAATCCATTTATTAAGTGTTTACTATATGCTAGGAGCTATGCTGTGATGGATTACAATGACCGGCAACTAGTGCTTAATAAATGTTTGTTCCCTTCCTTATTTCTCTGCCCAAAAGCCCTCCAACATTGATTATTCCCATATTTTGTCATATTTGCCAATTTCATGATTGTGAAGTGAAAACCTAGAATTATTTGGATTTGTATTTCTCTTGTTAGTAACAATTTGGACAATATTCCATATGGCTGTAATTGCTTACAATTCTTCTTCTGAGAACTGTTTGTTCATGTCTTTTGACCATTTATCCATTGGGGAATAGGCTTTGATCTTATATATTTGTGTCAGTCCTTCCGTATCTTAGTGAGGTAAGGCAGTATAGTGGATATCAGCTTGGGAAAACTAGGAAGATCTGACTTTCAGTATCATCGCTGACACATCCTGGCTATATGACCCTGGACGCTTAACTTCTTGATGACCTAGACTTCTTAAGACTACATCATAGAGAAGGGACTGCTGATCTATATTGATAGAGGGAGCCCCCTCACTCAAGAGTCCCTTGGACCAATAAAAGTATAGATCCAGTCTCCATTACTGTATATCTGTATTATTAGACCCTTATCAGAGGTATTTTATACAGATATTTTCTAATTTGCTGCTCCTCTTTTTATCCTAATTACATCTTTCCCATATGAAAGCTTTTTAACTTTAGGTAATCAAAATTATCTAGTTTGTTTTATGGCATCACTTCTATCCCTTGCTTGAAATTCACTGATTAAGTGTTTACTATGTGCTAGGAACTATGCTAAGTGCCAGGATACAATGAAAAAGTAAAAACAGTCTCTGACCTCAATTCTCCTACTAGCCAGACTATTAATGGTACCTTATCTGGTGACAACTTCAACCCCCTTTTAGGTCATTTAAGCTGAGACCAAACTTTTGCTGTCTACACATGTAATGGGAATTGGAGAATTGAGGCCAATATCTGGATACATCAATATTGTATTTTCCCTTCCCCTTCCGTCCCCACTATCTCTACCTACCAAACATGTTTCCCTGGACTATCCAGATTAACCGAGGCAACAATGTTTTTTTTTTCCTCTTTTTGCTTGAATAACCTGGATAATGGCCTCAGTTCTGAACTTCATTTTGTGTGTGTTGACATAGCCATTGTGCTCTGAAAAATCCTACATGATCAGCTGAACCAATTAAGGGAATAACTCTCAAGCCTGGTTGCCAGAAATGTTGGAGAGGTTTAGAATGAGCATTTGGGGTTGGTGAGGGGGGAGGAGTTTCATGTTAACAATTGAATTTATAACAATATCTGTCTAGAAGATAGCTAGTGGGCTTTTCTGATAGAGCAGTGCAAGCCTTGGGGGAACTGAACACCTGGAGAATTAGCTTGCTCGTATTAATTTAGCTAAGTTTTCAGTACTGTAGGGGAATTAGCAGAGTGCTAAAGGTTTTTTAAAGAATTCAGATGAAAAGCCATCTGGACCATGGGCTTTGTTCAATCTCAATTTAAGGATGGCTCCAGAGATTTCCTGTTCACTAATTAATTCCTGTAGATGAGCATGTGTGGCTGACTCAATTTATTTTTGAAGGATGGAAAAAAAAAAGCCCTCATCAATTAGTCCTTTGTTATGTTGAGACTGAGATGAAAATAGTGTTGTTGTTGTTGTTGTTTTTTCAAAAGGGGGAGGAAGGGGAGAACTGAGAGATGCCTGTGTATTAGCGATCAGGTGTCCTTTTTCATTAGGCTCTGCTTTGATGTAAGTACCGTTCTTTGGGGCTTTGAGATAATCGGTGAGAAAATGCCTGGCCTTGTTGGAATCTAAGCAATATTTAGCCTGGAGCAGAAAGATAGAGAAAGCAGCCCCTTCAGAAAGGATTGAATTATAGTGATATTTTAAATAACAGAATACTCTTAACTTCTAACTTTCAAATCATTACTGTGTGTAATTAATATATGTTTAAGGATTCTAATCACTATTTTCAAGGAGCCATTTTCTTTTTCTTTTTTTTTTTCATAGACAACATGACCAGTGAATGTCTTTTAGTAGAAGAGGCTTGTGGTTTGGAGATTTGATGGGGTGTACTGGGTGGCAGAGGCAAGGTGAAATTCTGCATAGAGAAAAACAGTTTTTCTCTTAATTGTGATAATGTAGTTTAGCCCTGCAATGACCTGAAGACTCTTCATTCAGGGAAAGAAAAAAAAATAGGAAAGCTTGAAATAATCTATTTTGGTTTTGTTGGTATTGAGATCTGTTGCTGTCACTTATGGTTATACTGAAAAGGACACTAGATTCGGAATCAGGAAGATGTGCATTCAAAGCTTGCTTCTGACAATTACTGGTTTTTTGACCCTGGGCAGGTCACTTACCATCTCTCTGTGACTCAGTTTCTTTATTTGGATAGATGAGGGAATTGGGCTGGATGGTCTTTAATGTTCCTTCAAACTCTAAATCTAAGATCCTATAATGCAATAACCTTTTAAGAAGAGAAAAATAATAAATGGAACTAAGAAGTAAAACAAATTATATGAAAAAAAGGTTTTTTGAGAGGGATGGTTGTTTGATATATATGCAATAATTTTGTGATGAAAATAGTAAAATTTAGAGACTTTTAATATTTCTGGTCACCACTTAAAAGTCCAATTATTCATAAATTTCCTGCATGCTTAATAAGTTTGTGTTCCTTACTATTTTAACATATGGAGTACACATATTTGTGGACTATCTTTTGTAGACATTTTAATTATGTGATGAAATGGGTTGAAGTAGCATGATATAGAGAATACACCCCAGATTTGAATTCAGAGGATCTGAGTTTAAACAAGTGCTCTACTTCACATTTACTTGCCATGTGATGTTGGGATGGCCAACATCCCTTCTGGGTTTTTGTTTTCCTCAGCTGTAAAAGGTTAGATTAGACCAGACGATTTTTAAGGTTCCTTCCATTTCTAAATCAGTGCTTACATTATTTTATTTATAATTAAAATCATCATTGTCTCTGTAGTGCAATCAGCTTTCATGTACCAAGACTCAACTAATTTGAGATAATTCTGACAAGGCAGCCTTGGGATGTTTACCAAGCTCATTCTTCAGCAGCAGTAGAGCAAACAAAAAAGATAGCAGGTGGACCGTTTAAAATATGACAACCATAACTGCCTATAGGATCATTATCCATTTGGATCCAGAAATTTTATATTTTCTGGGCCCTGTGAAATGCTGTAAGCTTCTTGAAGGCAGAGGTCACTTCATTTTGGCTTTTGTGTGCCCAGCACCTTGCACAATGCATTGCATGTAATAGACATTGATTAAATAAGTGTTGAATTGAAGATCTAGAAGAAGGCTTCTTGTGCTTTGGATAGATATTCTATAGAGGATTCATGGGAGGATTTGAATAAGCATATCAGAGAATGAGAAGTAGTCATAGATAAATTGCAATATGCATCACTGGTGTGAGGATACTCAAAAAGAAAGAAACGCCAGATCCTGTGTTGCTTGATTCATTGAACTGTAGAACTACTGAACAGCAAAACCAACAATTACTCTTTTTTAATAAGTTTTTACTGATGCCTTTTTTTAAACTTCACTATAATTTCCCCTAGAATACTTTCCAGAAAACCATCCGATATAAAAAATAGTATTTAAAGACAGAAAAGAAGAAAAAAATCAGCATAACTGATCAATATATTGAAAAAGTCTAAAAATCTGTGCTATGTACCACACTCATGTCTGGGCAGCTAGGTGGCATAGTGGATAGAGCACCTGGCCTGACAGTTCTAATCTGACCTCAGACACTTACCAACTGTGTGACCTTAGGCAAGTCACTTCACCTTGTTTACCTCAGTTCCCTCATCTGTTAAATGAGTAGGAGAAGGAAATGGCAAAACATTCCAGGATCTTTGCCAAAGAAACCTCATAAAGAATCAGGCAGACCTGAAAAATGACTGAATAACAGCAATTCATGGACATCCTACTTCTACAAGGGGGTACAAGGAGTGTATCTTCTCATATTTCTTCTTTCAAGGCAGGCTCCCAGTACCAATAATTCCATCCTTACTGTTTCCATTCAAACCAAAACAACTAGACCACTTGCTTGTCCTGCCAAGTTCCTGAAATCTATGTTGGCCATCTGTGGTCCTCTGAGATCTAATCTATAAGTCAAGCTGTCAGTCCCTTATGCATTTTGAAAGACTCAGGACTATAATGATTTCTGATTCCCATGAACATTGCCTAAGCAACATATTTAGTCATTCACTGTATGCTCGCTTGTTACCCTGTTCTCCAATGTTTTCATTGGTGTATGACTTACTCTTCAAGTAGAATGTTACCTTAACTCACAATTATAGAATTCTTTAAGGTTTATAAGACACTTTGCCTCATCTATAATGGTAGGGATTATCAAATAATTTCATTTCAGTTCAAGTCAATACCCATTTTTTTGTTTAATATTCATTTACGTTTGTTTAATATTCATATTCAGTTTCTTTGTTTAAAATATTTAAAAAATTCAGTTTTATTTTATTTTAACCTCCCACCCCCACCCTGGAAAGCAAGGAAAATGAAATCCATCACAAACATATTCCTGCATTAGCCTCCCCCCCCCCAAAAGCCTTAGTCACCTCTCACTTTAGAGGTGGGTGGGATATTTCATTAAGAGTGTTCTGAGATCATGGAATATGTATTTTTTTTAACGTGTCTATCATATAACACTATGCAAAATTCTGGGGACAAAAATATAAGAACAAAACAATTCATTATCCTTAAGAAGACCTCTTTCTCCTGGGGGGAGGGCCTAAAGGAGAATAGTATGTATGCTGCCAAATAAACAGGAGGTATATCTCAAGAAATATAAAGTCACTTTGGAGTGGGAGGAATACTAACAGTTGGGTCAATCAGGAACAGTCTCACAGACGAGGTCATTCCTGAATTGAACCCTGAAGACAGCTAAGGATTCCAAAAGGCAAAGGAAACAAGGGGCATGGTTCCAGGCAATGGGGACAAACTGTGCAAAAGCAAGTAGATAAGTTTGGTTGGAACATAGAATGTGTGAGGGGGAATGATATTAAATAATTCTGGAAAGGTAGGCTGGAGTCAGATTGTGATGGTCTTTAAATGCCAAAGACAAGAGTATTAATTTTATCCTAGAAGTAATATGATTTTTTTATATCATTTCATTGCTCCAATACACATACACAACACACACACACACACACACACACACACACTTTCTTAGGCAGTGCCATGCCAAAAAAAATGCTTGATAAATACTTTTGATTAATATGATTATTATAAATCATTATAAATATGTCATTGAAAGCAAATCCCCTGAGAAATTCTACTGAGAAATATTTGGTTAATCTTGTCTCAGTTTCAATTCATACTTGAAAGTACTTTCATCAGAATACCATGTTATTCTATAATTAAGTCTTTTCACTAATTGAGGCTGGCCCCAACTAGTTCAAATTAGGTTTTACATTCTAGTGAGTTTCTAATTCTTGCAGTATGATTAATACAATATGATTCTGCATTTTTCAAAAGCCTCCAAAGCCCCTGGTTGGTTTCTCTGTCAGACTAATGGGGGCATGTTAGGAAGGAGAGATTATTATATTCTTGGCTAGCCTAGATAAAACTTTACAGGCTTTTCCCCACCTAAAGCATCTGGTAAAGAAAAAAAGAAAAATATTTCTATCTTCTTCCTTCCTGAATTGGAGAGAGGCAGACAATCTCCAGGAGCTAAGAGGCCAAAGACCATCTAAGACAATGCTTTTGTCATGTCACTTCCCTATTAGAAAATACTTAGTGGCTTGCCATTGACTATAGAATAAAGCCCAAGCAACTTTGTACTTGACCTACTGTTATTTATCAGTTCTATCAATGATTTTGATTAAAGCATAGATGGCCTGTTAATGAAATTTAGAAGGATTACCGCACATTGGATGACAGACTGGTCCTGATGGACTAATGTATTAGACCAACTCTAAGATGACGAAATTAATGGGGATAAATGTGTTCTTAAAACTTGGTTTTTAAGAATCAACTTTGTAAGTATAAGACAAGGAAAGCTAGGCAGAAATTCATCTGAAAAAGATCATGGGATTTTGTGGATTGCAAGGGTAACAGGAGTTAACAGTGTGATATGGCAACCCAAAATGAGTGCAATCTTGGGCTGCATTTAAGAAATGCAATGTCCAGGGAGACCCCTTTCTGCTCTGTTTTAGGCAGATCACATTTGAAATATTATTTTCATTTCTGGGTACGATATTTTAAGAAGGATATATATAAGCTGGAAATTATCCAAAGGAGGGTGGCTGGGATGATGAAGGGCCTTAAGATCATGTCATGTGAGAATAAGAAGGTGGGGAAGATAATTCTGGGTGTGGGGAGGAGCATGCTAATTATCTTGCAGTATTTGAAGGGCTGTTGTGTGAAAGATTAGATTTATGCTGCTTTGTCACAGAGGGAAGAAGCAATGGGTGAGATGGGTAGAAATTTCAAAGAGGCAGATTTCAACCAAGCAGAAATAGAGCCAACTGAAAATAAAATGGCATACCTCAGAAGGTGGTGGATTTCCCTTACTTATGATTTTCAAGCCAAGGCTAGATGACATGTTTTCACATATGTTGTAAATGGCATTCTTGTTCCTAGTCAACAAGCATTTATTGAGTGCCTGCTATATACCAGGCACTGTTTTAAGTGCTGGGAATACAAAGAAAGGCAAATCATTTCTTGCCCTCAAGGATCTCACAAATTAATGGGGGTGACATCATGCAAACATCTATGGACAAATAAGATATAGACAAGATAGAGGGAAGTCAGTAACATTTAGGATGACCAGAAAAGGCTTCTTGTAGAAGGTGGGATTTTATCTGAGATCTGTGGAAAGCCAAGAGGTGGAGGTGAGGTGGAAGGGAATTCCACGCATGAGAGGGCAGATGGTAAAAATAAAATCAGGAGTTAAAGTATCTTGTCCAAGGAGCAAGAAGTTGACCAAAGTCACATGTATATAGTACATGACAGGGAGAAAGATGTAAAAAGATCAGGTTATGAAGGGGCCAGGTCATGAAGGACTTTAAAAGCCAAATCAGTTTTATATCTGATCATGGAGGAATATGGAGACACTGGAATTTATTTTGTAGGTGTTGACATAATCAGACTTGTCCTTTAGGAAGATCTTTTTTGTAGATGAGTGAAGGATAAAAAGAAGTAGAGAGAGACTTGAGTCAGGGAGACCAACCAGAAAGCCATTGCAATAGTTCAGGCATGTGGTGATAAGGGCCTGTACCACAGTAGAGCTTGTATCAGAGTAGAGACCCCAGTCCCTCTAAGGCTTTCATTCTGAGTTTAGGAACCCACCACATTTGGAAGTCTGATCTCAGTCAGATTAGCTTCTTGGTTCCCTTGATGCCATCCTTTCATTAGATCCTGCCAGCATTTCCCACATCATCAATAAATGAACTAATTAGGTTTCATAAGAGGTGGAAAGCTAGTGAAGTGGACTTTGCATATTTCTCATCATAGTAAGCAAAATAAGCAGTGATATTGGGTGACCCTGAAAGAGTCGGGTTACAGTGGTCCTGCTCCTGCTATTCCTCTTTAATAGATACAGAAAGAAGCAATTTCCAGGAATGGAACCCTGGATTTTTTCCTGAACATTAAGTCATTTTTATTTTCAAAAGGCTTTCTAAAATATATAGTGATATCATTAATTGAAGAATCTGGAAGGACTAAACATTAAGTATCCATATAGTTATCTTAAATTGTTATTAGTGCTGGAAGCAAGCCTACAATTTGCTTATAGTGGCCTCATTTGCTACCATTTTCAATACAAACCTCTCTCTCTCTCTCTCTCTCTCTCTCTCTCTCTCTCTCTCACTCACTCACTCTGTGTGTGTGTGTGTGGGAGGGGTTGTGTTTATCAATGAAATGATGGAAGAAGGGAAAAACCCAAATTCTTTTCTAAGTCACTGGCTTCATTATAAGCTATAATGGACATTCCCTTGTGGTGAAGGAATTAAAATATTACAAGCTTTGTTTTGAAATGGTGACATAGAGAAGGCTTCTGGAATTTTTCTGAGGTGGTTTGAGACTTCAGCCTGCCGGTAACCACAGTTTCTACATGGTAATTCAGCCTCATAGTTTGGGAATTTCCAGAGTGACTGTTAACCGAGTACATTCATGTATGCAACATGTCTGTTAGGGTTAGTGGTTTGCTTCCTAACAGGTGACAACACTTACTCCTGAATCAGCAGGTGGGGTAGAGAGTCAGACTCTGGGATTAGACCATGAGGTTTTAAAGTAGTGGAAGCAAAGATCCAGCAAGAAAACCTTTCTTGCTTTTAGAACCTTATACATATATGAGACTAATTCATAAATGGAGGCTAAAATAGAGTTGTCAAAAAGAACTGAAGACAATTCTAGTTCATGTGATCAACAAGATGGCAGACTACACATTTTCCTTCATCCTATGAACTCTCAACTCTACCTACCTAAAGAGGAATCATCTACTCTATGTAGAACAATTACAATGGAATCCGCAGGACCAGAAAACAAGAATGGTGACAAGGTAAATGCCCTAGAAATTAGCAGTGAAGAACACAAATCCTTAGCACTCTCACTCAACACTCCTTTTCATCATCTCTAGTGGATATGTACAAACTGTCCCAGGAGCTTGTGCTTGACATCTACATAAGACTTCCTTTCCTGCTGCAGAGACTTTGTTAGATCACTGACATAAAATAGAAATGCATATAATATTTGAGATTCAGTCACATTAGTCTGTGAATACATACAGCTTTTATAACACTCCTTAAAGAAATAATGAAAAAATTAAATAACTGAAGGAATGTTCAGTGATCATGACTGTGCAATGGAAATATAATTATCACAATACTACCAAAGTTAATTTACAGATTTGTTGCTCTATCAATCCAGCTATCAAAGGTATATTCTACAGAACTAGGCAAAAGGTATATTTTACAGAACTAACAAAATTCATTTGAAAGAACAAAATATTATTCAAAAGAAAATAATAATAAAAAAGTAGCTATGAAGGAAGACTAGAACTTCCTGCCTTAAAATCACATTATAAAGCAATAATCACCAAAACCATTTGATGATGGCTTAAACAATGGAAAAGTAGACCAATGAAAGAAACAAGACAAGGAAGAGTCAGAAATACATGAGCTCAATAATTCAGTGTTCCATAAACCCTAAAACACAAATTACTAAAGAAAGAACTCCTTATTTGAAAAGAATTTCTGGGAAACTGGAAAGTAGTCTGGAAGGAATTAGGTCTAGACCAACATCTTACACCATATTCCATAACAAAAATGCATATGTGAATTGAATATCAAAAAATCATACCATAAAAAATTGGAAGAGGTGTAGATCATATACCTTCACCAATTATGAAGAGGAGAGGAGATGAAATTTTAACTCTACAAGGCGCAGAAGCAATTGAAACATATAATTTAGATTACGTTAAATTGAATAGGCATTGGATGAACAAAATTAATGCATTTGGGATAGTAAACAAAGTAGATGACTGGGGGAAAACACTTTTGTTTCAAATATCTCTGAGCAGGTTCTGACATTCAAGACATATGAATGGTGAATAGAAATATAGAAAACCAAAAAGACATTTCCCAATAAACAGTCAAAGGATATGAATAAGCAATTCCCCAAAGAGTTTCAAACAATTAAACAACATGAGATAAAATATACTAAATCATTGAGAAGAAAAATGTAGCTAAATGGCACAGTGGAGTAACCACTGGAACTGGAGTCAGAAAGATCTGAATTCAAAATGCAACCTTAGACACTTTCAAGATGTGTGACCCTGAGGAAGCCACTTAAAACCCTGTCAGTTTCAGTTTTCTCATCCATAAAATGGGTGTCAGAATAGCATGTACCTGTCTTGATTGTGAGGCTCAAGTGAGGTTAATTAATCAAACATTTATTAAGCACCTACTATGTGCCAGGCACCATGCTAAGACCAAGGATAAAATGAGGCAAAAGACAGTCCTTGCCCTTAAGGAGCTCACAATCTAATATGGGAGACAACAAATAAAGAAACACATATAAACAAGAAAGATAGGAGGGGGATAGGTTATAAAGGACTTTGAATACAACCAGGATTTTGTATTTGGTCCTGGAGGTGATAGGGAGTCCCTGGAGTTTATTGAGAAGGAGAGTAAAATGGTTAGACCTGCACTTTAGGAAAATCACTTTGGTGGCTGAATGGAGGATGGACTGGAATGGGAAGAGATCTGAAGCAGGCAGACCCAATTGGCTATTGGCCAAAGACTATGGCAGTAATCAAGGCATGAAGTAATAAAGGCCTGCACCAGAGTGCTCAATCTACCTAGCAGCCTCTCAGAGGAGAGAAAGGGTCATATATGTAAGGTGTTACAAAGATGGAATCAACAGGTCTTGGCTGTAGATTGAATATGGGGAGGAGGGGAGGTGCAGTGAGAGATAATGAAGGGTCAACCATACCTAATTTGCCAGTCCCACAAACTGGAAGGATGGCATTGCATTTTGTAGTAATAGGAAAGGTGGCAGAGAGAGGATTTAGAAGGAAAGATAATGAGTATGAGTTCTGTTTCAGACATGTTGAGTTTAACTGGATATCCAGTTCATTGATTAATTGACTGATGACCTTCCAGGGATATCATAAGGATCAAGTGATCCTTGTAAAGGATATAATGAGCTTTTCAATACAAAGAGCTTTTCAAATTTTAAAGTGTTGTACAAGTGCTAGTTATTATAAATAGTGATGATGATGATAAAACAAAAATCTAAGATTTTGCCTCATATCCATCCCTGGTAAAATTAGTACAGCATAGAAATAGTGTTAGAAGGGTTGTGGAAAGACAATCAGACTAATGTATTGTTGGTAGCTCTATGAGTTGGTATTATTCAAGAAAGCAATTTGGAATTATACAAATAAGATTACTAAAACGTCCAAAGCCTTTAACCTGGAGATTCCACTGCTAAGTATATACTCCAAGTTTGTCAATGACAGAATAAAAGGGTCCGTATGCACTAAAATATTTATAGTGCACTTTTCATGATATTAAAGAACTAGAATCAGAGTAGCTGCCCATTGTTAATCAAAATGGGGTACATGAATGTCATGAAATACTACTGTGCTATAAAATATGATGAACACAGCGAATATAGAGAAGAATGGGAAGGCAATTTACACAATGATTTGATGGTCAAGTAACATTTTGTATTTGGTCCTGGAGGTGATAGGGAGTAGGTCCTCTGTTATACTCATTTCTCATCTTTAACTCTTGTATATTAAGTATTTCAATTAGGGAATATTTCCTTCAATATCAACTCTATTAATTGAAAATCATTTATCAAATGCATACTTGTGTGCCAGGCATGGTATTGGGCATAAGGGATACAGACACAAAAAAGAAAATGTCTCTGCCCACAAGGAGCTTGTGGTGTTCAGCATACATATACACATATAACTAATTTTAAATTTGTACAAAGTAAATGCAAAGACATTTTTGTGGGGGTGGGGCAGGGAGCACTACATACTCAAGGACATCAGGAAAATATTCAATTAAGAGTTGGTACTTAAGCTGAGCTTTGAAGAAAGCTAGAGAATCTAGGAAGCAGAGGTGAGAAGAGAGTACTTCTGGAAAAGCCAGCATGCATGAACAGGGGTGATTATCATAAGCCTGAAAAGGTAGACTAGAGCCAAAGTGAAGAAAAAGACTTTAGATGACAAGCAAAAGTATTTGCATTTTTGCTCTAGACCCAATAGGGAACCACTAATGCATCTTAGGCAGTGGAATGACATGGGCAGACATGGTTTAGGAATATCATTTCGGCATCTAGGTGAAGAATGGATTGAATGGAGGAGACCAGAGGTAGGGAGATTAATTAGGTAGCTTTTTAAATAGTTCAGGCATGAGGTAATCAGGGTGGTTATATGAAGGGACATATATCAGAAATGTTGTGAAGGAGGAATCAATAAGATGACAACTAATTAGCTATGGATAGGGGGAAGGGAGACTATGATGTTGGAGATTACTTAAGGGGTAAGGTTAAATCTCTCTGCTGTGCTCACTGGTATACCTAAAAGTAGAAAGTAGAATGCTGGGGCAGCTAGATGGTATGGTAGATACAGCACCGGCCCTGGAGTCAGGAAAACCTAAGTTCAAATTTGACCTCAGACACTTACTAGCTGTGTGACCCTGCACAAGTCACTTAACCCTGATTGCCTCCAAAACAAACAAACAAAAAAATACATTAAATATATGTGATCTCAGATTAGACAGGGCAGGCAACTAACAAATAAGAGGAGGTAAAAATGAGAGACCAATTATTTATATAGAAAGGAAATAAAGAGAACTCACATAGAAGATACAGTAAATACAGAGGATGGGAAGGTGAAGGGTTTTGATTTGCTTTCTTTTATGGTACCTGACCTTGTAGTGTATAGAATAAGGGCAGATTTTTAGTTGAGGTTTATAGCACCTGAGACTCTGGGTAGTAGGACTCAATGGCATAGGGAAAGAGATAAAAAACAATTTGTATTCACCCAAAAACTTTATTTCTGAAAAATCAGAATATAGATATATCTTACTTTACCATGTGGTATAGTAGAAAGAGTATTGGCCTCGAAGACAGGAGAGAAATAAGTTCCAACTCTGTCTTGGCTTGTACTAATTGTATGATCACGGCTAAACCATATAATCTCTCTAAGTCTCAAATTTCTCACCTATGAAGGGAATCTACCACATAGAGTTCTTGTGAATATAAAATGACATGTAACCTTAATAACAAATGTCTTTAAAGCCCTTTTACAAACCTTAAAGCAGTCTATACACCATACATTGTTATTATTGCCCAACAAATACATTCTTGAAAAGTTGTATGAGTCAGTTCTCACATGGTCTTACCTGGTAATTTTAGACGGTTATCTTTCTTTTTGGTGGCCCTTCAGTAGTGAATAGCTTTTAATTCATGTGTGCTCCCTCTTCCTCTAACCTAGGAAATACTAATGCTCCATAATCATTTAAATGAATCAGGGGCTTCTCTTGGAAGACACCATTTATAAGAAACTGGGGGTGTTGATATAGGTTAAGAGAAAACAAGAGAGATGTCTTCAAGTAGATGAAGGGCTATCATGTAGAAGTGGGGTTCAGCTTGCTTTGCTTGGCCCCACAGGACAGAATCAGGAGTGATGGGTAAAGTTGTGAAGAGACATCTTTAAGTTTGATGTCAGGAAAACCGTCTTAACAATTTAAACTATCCAAAAGTGAAATAGGGTGCCTTGAAAGGTAATGAGTTCCCCTGTATTCAAGGTCTCAAAGCAAAACTTGGATAACCACCTGTAAACTCTGTTGTAAAGGGAGCTAATGGGACAGTTGAATTGGGCTAGGAGGGTTACCTTCTGATTCTTAGATTCTGAGATTTTATGATTCTGGTTCTATGATGAATCATTATTGTCCCTCTCTTCCTCCTCTCCTTTTCCCCGGTGATGATCTGTAGCAGCATTTCAAGTTTTCAACTCTTTCTCAGTGCAAAAATTAGTGAAGTCATTTCCTTGCTGAGATGACTTCTCTGGTTCTGTGGGATTGCTCATCATAACACAAATGGACACACACATACACACCAGGCTTTTCAGCAAAACTTCTGTTTGTCTGCAAAGAGCTGGAGGTAATTGATGCCCTCATACACATTGGAACCAAAACGGAACAACATTGTTAACAAAGAACAGAAGGGTTTTTTTCCTTCAAATTGTATTCCTCCACATGGTAGGAGTATTTTAATGCTTTCTAAACCTGCATCATCATTATTATTATTATTATTACTTTTTTATCTTCAGTACAGAAAGGTAACATGCTTATTTAGTTTCAGGTCACTTCGGTCCTTCATGCACCAGACATTTCTCCCTTTTCCATTACTCCAACTTCTAGCCAAACAACAGAAGAGTTGAATCATAAAAGAATAGTCCAGAAACTTTTATTTGTTTGAACGAAATTCTTTCCATGTGTTCCAGCTTCCTCCTTTGCTCATTTTGGTCATGTGCTTTGCTTTAGTCATCTATCCCACACGCTGGAAGGCCAGCATCTTCCCCTCACCACTGATAGGTTTGGAGGTCTACAAGCAGTAACTGAAGCCTGCTGGACTTACCACATCCTTCAAAAAATGTAATAGCTGCTTTAAGCTAAGAGGTTCCATTGGAATTTGAGGGGAAGAACAAAAAATAAGCAAGGGAGAAAAATAAGGCCAGCTTGGGATGGTAGTGTGCAATTTGATTGAAGAATAAAGAGATTTGGGGGAGAGAGCAAAAGAAAAATCAGGAGGAAGCTAGAGCCCACTAGGTTTGAATGATGGAGGACATTATACCCAAAGGTCTGGCTAGACACCAAGTGACTAAATATATATGGAGGGAAGATGATCTGGTAATGTATGACACTGTCCCTGATGAGAATAAATAAACAACTCCTTCTGAAGGGTTGAAATAACTGGTCATGTGCCAGGTAGCTTGTGGGCAACTTGAACTTTTCAAGTAGAACAGAGGGAGCCCTTGTGGTCTAGAAAATCCACCCAGTACCTTGGCATCGGGAGACTTTGTTCAATGCCATATGGCCCTCTCCTTTGGGGAATCCTTCCTGCTCTACACTCCTATAGTCATTAGTGTCTTTACCATTTTAGGACCATTGATTGCATATCACATTATCACTTCCCACCTCATAATGGAGATGGAAGTGAGCTGTCCTTGGAGTAAGGAAGATTTAGGTTCAAACCCTATGTCTGATATATTTGGTTGTGTGAACCACAGTAAGTCACTAAACCTTTTATTACTCCCTGACAATGCTATAAAATTGTAAGTTTCAGAGCAAATGCCATTCTGCATTGGTAGAGGTGTTTTTTTCCCACCCAGAATTCCCTTTATTAATGAAATCATAGCTCCATTCGAAATTCTTTTATCACTTATAATAATTTTGAACATGCAAAGTTAAACGAAGTAGCGTATTGGTATGAATATGGACTACAATTAAATTTTTCCTTACGTTTCACCCAACGTAGGTAAAGATTACAACTCCTGTAATGTATAGTCTGAGAGATTTACTTGGGGCCACTGAGAAATGAAAAGCCTTGCCCACGATCACACAGTCCATGTCTGAGGCGGGATGTGAACACAACACTTCCTGACTTTACAACTAGCTCTCCATCTACAATGCTATGCTGCTATTTTTCTCCATCTCTAGCTATACATCTCTATTTCCAATTAACTGCTTGTTTTGGTATTTCAATATTATGACATGTAGCTATGCAGATATTTTGTTATATCAACATAGCTGTATCAGCAATCATTTATTAAGTGACTACTATGTATCAGGCACTCTGCAGATATTGGCAAAACAAAACAATCCCCAGTCTTTTAAAAAGCTTATGTTATCAGCTGAGGTGGAATTTATATCTATATCTATATCTATATCTATATCTATATCTATATCTATATCTATATCTATATCTATATCTATATCTATATCTATATCTATATCTATATCTATATCTATATCTATATCTATATCTATATCTATATCATCTATATCTATATATAGGGTTGTGACCTATGATTTTATTGATGTATGGAATTCTCAGGTATGGAAACTGTCTTGACCAATTCAGTTTGGTACTGCAGTAACTTACAATCTTTGTGAGTTGTCAAGAACCCTGAGAAGTTATGTGACTTACCCAGGGTCACAAAACCAGTATGTTTCAAATGTAGGATTTGAATCTAGGTCTTTCTGATTACAAAGCCAGCTATCTATCCAACTTACATTG
Organism: Phascolarctos cinereus; assembly: GCF_003287225.1. NCBI lineage: Eukaryota > Metazoa > Chordata > Mammalia > Diprotodontia > Phascolarctidae > Phascolarctos > Phascolarctos cinereus. The sequence continues at coordinate 172,511,342 of NW_027555625.1, forward strand.
CCACAGAAATACACATATGCATCTACATGGCATGGAGGGGGAGTGGATAGAGACCTGGACTGAGAGTCAGGAATATTTGAATTCATATCATGCCTAAGGCACTTCATAATTGTGTGATCCTAGGCAAGTCATCTAACCTCTCTCAGCCTCAGTTCCCTAATCTGTAAAATGGGGGCAATAACACCCATCTCCTTGGATTCTTGTGAGAATCAAATAAGATAACGTATGTAAAGTACTTAAGGCACCATATACATGCTATATGAACACACTCGTATGAAAAGAGAGAGCAACAATTACATTTTAAAGCTAGAACCAACTATGTTAGGACCTCTAATTCGAACGTCATTGACATGACTTATCTCTCTGCTAGAATGAAAACTCCTTGAGAGTAAGGCTAACACATCTGCACAGAACCTGGCTCCGTGTTTGGAACATAGGGGATACTCAATAAGTACAGGTTGTTCTATTGATGTTGATGTATAGCTACAGTGTTGCCCAGTGCAGGCAGTCAGAGCAGGAAGGAAAAGAGTTTCACATTGCAAATGTTGACCTTTTGAAGTCCTTCTGAAAGCCCAACTTCTCAGAATTCTTAGCTGGAGCTTGCGAGTGGGCATGATTTCATTGGGAACTCCAGTGCACTTAGCTGGCTCAATTGCGCATTATGGGCACGTACATAGCAGGGGCAGGCTTCCAAACCATTAATGCTTCTTTCCTTCCTTTGGGAGAGGATCATTTGGGTCATTGGTCTCTAAAGGACTTTTCCAACCCAGCCTTTGATTTGCTGAAGGCGAGTGAATGGGAATTCTATTAGAAGCAAATGCACAGCCGAGGCATCCATGACGGCCCATTAACTGCTTGAGCCTTCACTCCTGTGTGTTTTATTCACCTCGTAAAAGAAAAAAAAAGCTTAGAACCTAGTAAAAAGAAAAATATATATGTATATATCACAGGAGAGATGTGAGACTTAATTAAGGCAGATATGCCACACACAGTGGGCTGGCTTCTTTATAACCCTGGGCTTATTATCTAATATGTGAAGACAGCCTAGTTAGCCCCATCTGTGAGTTGCATCAGACTTTTTTTTTTTTCCAAATACCAAGGAGTAAATGTTGCTTTTCCTATCCCTCTATATTCAGCTTGCTGGAGTGGAAAAGATACAGAACTAGAAATCAGGAAACCTCGTCTAGTCCAGGTTTTGTCATTAACTGCTGACTTTTAGTATGACACATGAACTTCTGATTCTCAGTTTCCCTATTTGTAAAATGAGGCATTTAGAGGAGTCATCCCTAAGGCTATTGAATCTTTTTTCCCTATTATTTTTTATTGATACCTTTTGCTTTAATATCACATTCACTTTTGGATATATCTTTCTCCACTCTCTCGCAGCTGTAATGTCTGGAACTTTGACCTTCCTGAGACCTTCTCCTGGGAAACTTAATCCATTTAGCTTTAGAACTTCAATTCTGAGGTTGAGCTGCCCTGCTTGCTAAATGAGCATAAACTCACATGGCTACAGATAATGCTTCATATTTAGCTGGTCCCAGATAATCATCCCCATATCCCTGAAGCCATCTACCTTGTTCATCTTCTTCCTATTTGCTCTGTAATAACACAAGCATGCTTGTCCTTTCCCCATCTCAACTTCTTGTTCTGGGAGCTGTAATCAAACCCTGTTTGAGGAATGTGTATGATAATTGACTCCACTCACCATCCTTGTAATTTCCTAGCCCCAAATACTCTTTCTTAGCCATTTTTCTCTATATATGCTTCCCTGTCTCCCTTCTATTAGAATGTAAACTTCTTGAGGGATTGTCTCATGTTTCTATTTGTAATCCTAGGTATCGGAATAGTGCTTACTTTGCAAAGGTTAATAATAAACGCTCTGCATCCTTTTATTTATTCCCTTTCCCCACCCTGTCAGCTTTTAAAGGATTGAGAAAAATAAAGTAATTAATCAAAACAATAATCAATAAATATTCACTAAATGCCTACCACGTTCCAGATGCTGAGTTAAGTTCTAGGGATATAGAGAAAGGTAAAACACAGTCCTCGCCCTCGTTGAGCTCACAGTCTAATGGGGGAGACAACTTGAAAACAATTGCACATAAACAGACTATTTATGGGATAAACTGTAAATAATCAACAGAGGGAAGCACAAGAATTAAGGCACGTCAGAAAGGCTTCCTTTACAAAGTATGTCTGGGACTTGAAGAAAGGTAGGGAATCCAGGAAAAAGAGATGAGGAAGGAGAACCATCCAAGCATGAAAGATGGCCAATGAAAATTAATCAAATTGGGAGATGGAGTATCTTTTTTGTGGAACATCAGATTGGCCAGAGTATGTAGTGGGTTGTTAGGTGTAAGATGACTGAAAAGGTGGAGTTGAGGCCAGATTGTGAAGGGCTTTGAATGCCAAACAGAGAATTTTATAATCTATCTTGGAGGTGATAGGGAGCTACTGAAGTTTATTGAGTAAGGAGGCTGTTTTTAGCAGCATTATTCTGACAGCTAAGAGGAGGATGGATTGGAGTGGGGAGAAACTTGTGGCAGGCCAACCAACTGACAAGCTGTTATGGTAGTCCAGGTGTGAGGTGCTGAGGGTGCTGGGTTGTAGCTATGTCAGAGGAGAGAAGGAGGTATAAATAAGAGATGGTATGAAGGTAAAACTGACAGGCTTTAGCAACAGATTGGTTCTAGAGGGTATGAGAAAGCAACATATCAAAGATGATTCCTGGAATGTGCCTGGGTGACTGGAAAGATAGCATTGTCCCCAACAATAACAGAAGTTTGGAAGGGAGGAGGATTTGGTTCTGGATATGTTGAATTTAAGATATCTGCAAGATATCCAGTTCGAGATATCTAATAAGCAGTTGGAGATTTGAGACTGGAGGTTGGCAGAGAAGTTAGGGCTGGGTAAATAGACTCGAGAATCATATAGAGATGACAAAAAAAACCAGTATATACATAATTGATTTTGCTTTTCTGAAGACCTGGTAGCTAGATAATGAAGAATAAAGAGCTATTTTCTTTCCCTTCTTCCTCCTTTCTCTCCCCTTCTTTCCTTCCTTCCTTCCCTTCCCTGTTTGTCTTCCTTTCCTTTTTTCCTTCCTCCATTATTATGAATTCAATTGTTCAGGATATAGTAATCCTCAGTTGAAGAATTCTGAAGATGACTTATTACAGCTGTATTCTGAAAGTGTTCACAGCTAAGCTTTACATCAAAGACCACAAGTGCTAGCATAAGTTACAATTTACGCTTTTTGGATTTGGGCTTCATAGGAAAGGGTACAGAAAAGTAATTTTATTCTAGAAGCAAACTTATAAAGCCTTATGTCAAAGGATATACGGCTCAGCTTTAGGACCTTTCAATGTGAGTGATGATCATAAAACATAGAAAAATGGTATTAATGACTGAAAGTCACTGGACAATTGGCTTCTTATGGTTGCCCTAAAAAATAAATAGATAATTGTGATTCACTCTAGATTTGTTTTCTGTTGGTTTTCCTTTTGTTCTATTCAGTAAAGTTAGGATATTGAAAGCCTGAAATTCTTATAGAAATCTATTCTGATAGGTTAGATTCCAGTCCTAGTTTTCAGGTGGACCTGAGAAAATTTTCTCAACCCTTTTGGTTTCACATGACTGTCCAAAAGGTTTCCAAAGAATGTATGGTAGTCGATTGGGAGGACAAAAAAATCAAACAAAGTCACATAGCATCATTGCTCGGCTACCGTGATCAGCAGAAAAAAAATCACTAAAATCATTTTACTGATAATCTGAAGAAGATTTCATTCCTGTCTCTCAAAGGTTAAAGGCATTCTGTTGCTTCTTTGCCTTGTCTATTACAAATTACTTCATGCTTGAATATTTTACCTTCTGAGGATTTCTTTCTGTCCTGGGACTTTTTTTCTTTTAGCATGCTTTCTATAATGAAGTTATATGTAAGAGGAAGAATACCAAACCTGTCTGAGAGTCATTGCAAACCTAGTACAGCTTCTTTCTTCACTTTCTCTCAACACTTAAACACAATCCATTTGCAATCTTACTTATGTAAGTTGTAAGTAATCATTTTTCTCTGATGATATATAAATACTGCAATGTTACTCAGATGTGAGTGGCAAACATCAGATCCATTTCAGGGGTTTTCTCAAAAGACATTTTTCAGGCCTTGGTGAAAAGCACTGGGTGATAAATATATCATCAACAAGAGCAACAGTCTCAGCTGAATATGGAGCTTTTCAAGCAAGTAGTGTTTCAGCTTATAAATTTTCAAAGAGTTTGTTATGCCAAGTTTCCATATTGGGAATATAATTTGCAGAAGGTTTCCTGAGAACTTAGAAGGCTTGTAGAATTTTTGTACCTTGGTAGAACCATAGAAATTATATAATCTGAAACACATTTTATCGATGAGTAAACTGAGGCCCAAAGAAATTAAGTGACTTGACTAAGGTCACACATTTAGTTTGTGGTAGAGGCAAAAAGGTAACCTAGGTCACCGTACCTTCAGGGCCTTTCATTTGATAGTGCTGCCTTGGCAGTTCATAGGAGATATCTCCTTATCAAGGGCCTTAAGTATATTTGTGGTCTGCATATTTCTACTACAAAATGCTTTTATTTCTGTTACTCTCTGTTTGTAGGCAAATAGGTAGCACAGTGGGTAGAAGCACTTCACCTGTAGTCAGGAGACCTGAGTTCAAATTCAGGCTCAGATATTTATTAGCTATGTGACTCCATGCAAGTCACTTAATCTCTGGCTTAGTTTTTTCAACTGTAAAATGGGGATAAATAGCACCTATTTCCCAAATTTGTTTTGAGGATCCACTAAGATAATATTCATAAAGCATCTAGCATAGTGCCTAGTACATAGCAGGTATTTAATAAATACTCCTCCCTCCCTTCCTCCCTCCCTCCCTCCCTCCCTCCCTCCCTCCCTCCCTCCCTCCCTTCCTTCCTTCCTTCCTTCCTTCCTTCCTTCCTTCCTTCCTTCCTTCCTTCCTTCCTTCCTTCCTTCTTTCTTCTACCCTCCCTTCCTCTTTTCATTTCTTCTTTTTATCCTCCCTCTTAACTTCCTTTCAGCCTTCCTTCCTTTCTCCTTTCCTTCCTTCTTTCCTTCCTTTCTCTTTCCTTCTACACTCCCTCCTCTTTTCCTTCCTTCCTCCTCTCCCTTCTGTCCTTCCCTTTTTCCCTTCCATTCTTTTATCCTTCCTACTTTCTGACAAAATAGTTGCCTAGTGGAAGCTAGATGACAAAGTGCTGGCCTTAGAATCAGGAAGGCCTGAATTCAAATATGACCTCAGACATTTATAGCTGTGTCACCCTGAGTAGGCCACTTTATCCCTGTCTGTCTTAGATTCCTCATCCATAAAAAATAGTGATAGTAGCCCCTACCCTACCTCCCAGGGTTGTTGTGGGATCAAATCAGATAGTATTTTCAAAGTCCTTTGCAAACCTTTAAGTTCTAAATAAATTTTGTTGTCCTTTTCTTTCTTCTTCTTTTTAAAATTACTGTTGTTACAGGGTTCTAGCAGACCTGTTTCAGACTATTCCTTCCCTCAAATACATACATTAACTAGAGATAGACTCTAGGGGGCCACAAATGGGGACAGCATCGTTGTGTTCTATACCACATCTCAGAATCCATGCCTGAACAAGATTGTATTTTATTATATGACAGAGACATGTTCATCTAGCCTTTGCTTAAAGATTTCTGTTGAAAGGGAAAGTACTACCTCCCAGTCAGCAGGTTCTGCTTTTTCAAGGTTCTGATTGTCAGGATTTTTTTTCCCCTCATTATGTCAAACTTAAGTTTGCTTCATAACAATTTCCACCCTTAGTTCTAGGCCTACCTTCTGAGGCCAAGGAGATCAAGTTTACTACCTCTTCTACATGACAGATCTTCAAAAGCTTAAAAATTGCTATCATGCCCTCTCTCCTTGTCTTTTTTCATGATTAATAGTAATAATAATCAATTAATAATCAGTGATTATATTATAATAATATAATATAATGATATATAATATAATAATATATGATAATATAATATAATAATAATAGCTAGCATTTATATGGCATCTATTATGTGCCAGGCATTATGCTAAGGATTTTACAAATATTGTCACTCCTCACAACAACCTTTTGTGGTAGGTGCTATTATTATTCTCATGTTTTAGGTAAAGAAACTGAGGTAAACAGAGGTTTAGTATCTCACCCACTGTCACATGGCTAATAAGTGTTTGAGGCTGATTCTGCTTACTTAACTCTGCATCACCTTACTCAAAACTCCCCAGATGCCACTGAATCCACCCTTTCCATCATTTTTTAGACAGCACAGTTGTATCCTGTTACTTTATGATTTTCTCCCTTTTAAAAAATCTCTGGCTATCTTCTTAACCTTTTTCAGCTCCCTTCTCTTGGAATAAGAATTAGTAGTCTGAGGTCCTAATATTAACCTGGGAAAAAACATTTTCTAAAATTTTAGACACATAAATTTTATGATACATCCAGTAGTAACCTGTTTTCTGTGTTGTTTTGAACACAGGACAGCATTCAAATATATTCCCAATATTTCATGTCCTTTTGAAAGTAATGAAAGAATTCATTACAATCCAACAAACATTATTGAATACCAACTATATACAAGACACCACACTAAGTGCTGGGGATAAAAAAGAGATCCCTTCCTTTCTCCTCCCTTCCCTTCCCTTTTCTCCACGTAGGGTACCATACACTTACCTTCTGGTGCTTTCCTCTGCCTAAAGGAATATAGATTGAGATAGATGAAACCTTGCAAGATATCCTGGGGTTTGTGGGCTAGATTTCTTTCTTAAGGACAGTGTCTTAAACCCAAATCACTCTGGCTCTCACTGATTGACCAACAGTAGGTCCCAGACCAAGCCCATGCGGCCATTGTTTGGGCCCTGATTTCTTGGAATGAATGTAAATAGCAATTATTTCTATCTTGGCCAGAAACCCTGAGAATTTTCCCCTCTTAGATTTTTAAACATATATGCATACATGCATACAAACTATACACACATATGCATATATATGTGTGTACATGCATATGTGCATACACACATATGTGTGTATGTGTGTGTGTGTGTATATATATGGGACTAGGTAAAAAGAGGCCATTCTTTGCCTCATTTCTTACCTAGCCTTAATCACTGAACGGGCATTGCCTCAGACAAACTGAGACCTGAGAAAGACCTAAGCTTAAAAAGGCCATGCATCTCTAACTGCATCCAGGGCCACCTGCAGTCATCCTGATCTATGTCTTGCCACTGTATCCAGATGGCTTTGGAGGAGAAAGAGGCTGTTGACTTTGCACAGCCCACCCTCACTTAAATCCAATTCATTTGCAAGTCATGGCATTACATTCTTGATGTCATAGTCCTTTTCAAGAAGGAAGAACAAACAAACAACAACAACAACAACAAGCAGGAGGCAGGGTGAGCTGGGAAGCTCAGGGAAGCTTCATGTGTGACATGATATCTGAGCAGAGCTTCCCAGGGAGTCAAGACTTCTGAGAGGTGATGATGAAAAGGGCATGTGTGAATGCGTGGATGTGGGAAATTAAATATCAAGTCTGAGGAAGAGCTAGTGGTCATGAAGTATTAGGGAAATCTCTAAATGATTATCAATGAGCTAGGGTTTTCCTGATGATTAAGAGTGATTAATTAATGGTGGTCTAGTGATACGTGGGTAAATCTAACACTGTCACAATTAAGAGTATAAGTTCCTTGAAAGTGGGCTCACGTCTTCAAAATATATTTTTTATCTGTCCTTCCTTTTAATCCATAGTGTTATATATTGTAATCTGTGAATAAAAAACTCAGTTTGAAGTCCTTCTTGATAGAATGGATTACCAAGTCAACATGTTTTGTAGCAATTTTATTTACTTAGCATCATTATCCATGTTTTGAGTAGTGTTTCAACAAAACTGCTGATATGCATGCCATTTAAAAAGCTGGGAGGCTGCCACAGAAATAGTAAACAAAAGGACTATTGCAACTTCTCCAAACTCTCTGTGGTTGAGAAATGACAGAGATGCTTAAATATGACTGAGAATTAAGTGATGAAAATGAAGATGATTATCAAAGCCTTCTTGAACGGTAGGGGAGCCTTTTTTTTTTCAAAAAAGAAATCAGATACTACCTTCCATGATCAGGATTAGAGAAGGTGTCATCAAGTCACAGTATACCCATCCATACTTATGCATAAATCACAGGACTAGGAGGAACCTCAATATAGTATCCCATCTATTGCCAGAGTGTAGGCTACATTGTACAGTAGCCATGTAGCTCTAAGGTCTTTTCCTTATTCAAAGCTATCACCCTGTGATCCCAACTGACATGATAATTGTTAGATCTTTTCTTAAACATTTCCAGAAAAGTGAATTCCACAACATTCTATTCCATTCTCACCCTCTGGAAATTCATACTCATTTTCTTGATTTAGGGAAGTGAAGAGGTGAAGCTATTGTGCTGTTTCTTTGTCAGAAGAGATGCGATGCTATTTCACTCCTTATTTTGAACAAAATGTGATTAAAAATCAGTCAAATTTAGATAACAGAATTATACAGGTAACACACAGACTGAAGAGGTGTTGCAGATCAGCATGGAAATATCTGTGACTGATGTCAGAGGGCAGGCCAGAGATTATTAAGCCATCAAGTAGGATATTTTTTCTTTTGTTCTGTTTTGGTCTTTTTATTGTATTGTATTGTACTGTATTTTTGGAGCCTTTTTATTTTATAAGGGCCCATCATATGTCTAAATCTGTCTCCCAAAAGAATGTGTAAGGTATAGAAGGTAAGTCTTAATTCCTGATAAGTCAGATCGATAGAGCAAGAAGAGAAACCTAAGATAAGAAGTCAAGTTATAATTTCAGAATTTTAGATCATAGGAAAGCTCAAGTTTCAATTTTAAAGTTCAATATTTCATCATTTGGGCTATTATTACATGGAAATGCAATTGTTTGTTGCTGCTCAGTTGTGACCAATTCTTTGTGACCCCATTTGGAGTTTTGTTGGCAAAGATAGTAAATAGAGTTGGGATTTCAATCCATGGCTTCTGACTCCAGATCTAGCCCTTTCCATTGTTCTTCGAACAAATAAAGGTCTTTGAATATGCACACATTCACTCTTATTTTAGGGAGAAAGGGTTACTGGATATTTCTTGGGAGTGATGAAATTCCTTTGTCTTGAAGACACTTCTGCTTCAGTGTGTTGTGCTGAAAGAGTTAAAGCAATATTAGTGTCTAATTGCAATGAGTTATAGCTCATAGGCGTTGACAAACACACATACCAATCATGTGTTTTCCAAATGGAAATCAAATTCAAGTGCTTGCTCTCTTCCATCAAAAAGGATGGAATGGGTCCCTTCCTAAAAATAGTAAAGAAAAGATCTATTTTGATTCTGTTGGCTTTATATACTTACCTCCTCTTGTAAGATTATAAATTGACTATAATTTAGTTTTTTCTCAGGTAAAATGTGTACGGTCTCATTATATCTTATTTTTAACAACAAAATATGAAGATTTAAAAATGATTAATCCCAGCAGTAGTCAGTTGCCAATGGGAATGGGTAAAAATAGGCACCAGCAATAGTAGGGACATTTCTGGTACTCAGTAAATAATATGCATTCAGATGAGATCTGAAATGTTATACGTCTGATTGGAAGAAAATCAAAAACACTGACTGTGGTGAAGTACATTCTCATGGAAGCGTTTTATTTATTTCAGACCACTGGTTAGACACAACTTGATGTAACTAACCTCAAGAGTATGTGCTTTCCTAAACATTTCAGCTTCAAAAAGGCACATGGCCTCAGGAAAGGCTTTGGAGGAAGCACTTTCCAAATACTCTCTCGAAGTTTTGGTACTGCTGAAATATTTTCCACAAAATATTCTTCTATTTGTGATAGAACCACCAATAGAAATATCTTAATACAGCTAATATGACTTATAATCCCCATGGAGGCATCCTCACTTCTCCACTCATCTCGCTTCACCCGCCTTCTATTTTCTCTTCATCTCATCTTGAGCATTTGGTTTCATGTTTTCCTATTGCCAGTACCATTACATAAACAGAGCTATAAAAATATCTATTGTCTGGAAATCTCCTTTCATCAATGGAAGGGTGAATAGCTTACATAAAAGTATGCCAGCAGATAAAAAAAATCTTTACATGAAAATATCACATAACAGTGTGATATTCTGAGTGTGTGGGCAGGATGATGACTTTCTTTTATGTTTGCAAACCACTACAGGAAATGCTACCAGCCCATAGTTATGTAATTAGAGCCAAGGCCAACCGAGTCTTTAAATTCAATTTACAATAGCTGTCTTAGTCGCCAAGATAGTGAAGAAACCCTTCAAGTTTCAGGTCTTCCTTTGATGAAAAGATCTAATGTTTTCCTTCTATATAAAATAAGAAGTGATTTCACCTTCCCACCTGTCAGGATAAGCTTGATTATCACTGATAGTTTCCCCCACTCTGAGCTACTACTTTAAATAAATAATTTCCATGGAAGGGAGAGGAGAAGTGAATTAGTGGGTTGAGGGTAGAGAAGAAGGAGGCTCTCGGATGTAAAAAATAAGACTAAGATTAAGAAAGAAAAGGCTGATAGAGCAGGGGCCTGTCTTAGATACAGTTTTCCTAGATTTTATGAAAGTATTTATCAAAATCTCTCTTGTTATTCTTGTGTCAAAGATAACAAATACAGACTAGATGGTAACACAGCTGAATGAGTTTGGAACTGATTGAATAGCCAGATACAGTTCAGTATTAACATGGGGGAAGCATCCTGTGAAATGTCCCAGGAATCATTTTTTAACTGTGTAATTTAACATTTTCGAGGGAAGCTAGGTGTTGCAGTGGATAGAAAGCCAGGCTCAGAGTCAGGAAGATTCATCTTTCTCAGTTCAAATCTGGCCTCAGATACTTAATAGCTGTGTGACCCAGAGCAAGTCACTTAACCCTGTTTTCTTGTGTTTCCTCGTCTGTAAAATGAGCTGGAAAAGAAAATAGCAAACTACTCAAGTATCTTTACCAAGAAAACTCATTAAAATCAGACAATCGAAAAATGACTCAAAAATTAATTTAACATCTCAAAAAACCCCAACAACAACAACAACAAACCAACCACTTCTATAAAGGTATATGTGGCATGTTTATCACATTTGCAGGTGACACAAAACTGAAAGAGGGAAATAATACAATCTCAAGAAAATATAGCTGTCAAGATGACAAAATCTTCCTTAGATATTAGATACTACAACAGAGACCAGGTCAATATGTGAGATTAGGGGACAGGTGGGGTACTTCTCTTATAAGTCAATTTCTGCAAACATGGAACAGGATGAAATGGCCTTAAACTGCACTGCAATTGATTTTGATTAAATGGAAAAAAGAATTTCCTGACAATGGGGGTTATTATGTAAAATGAGGAATGAAATTGTATTGTTCAGGAATTTAGCTAAGCAAGTCTATCTGTTATCCTACCAGAAGACCAGATGACTGTGGGATCACCCTCAGAGCCTCAGAATCTTGGGGCTTGAGGAATCTTCCTTGCATTCTGGATCAAGATGAAGCACCATTGAATTTAGGAGTTTAGAGTGGAAGGGACTTCAGGGGCTGTGATGTTCAACCTCATGATTTTACAGATAAGGAAACTGAGGCCCAGAGAGATTAAATGGCTTGCTCAGGGTCACACAGGAAATAAGTGACAGGCAGGATTTGAGCTCAGGTCTTTTAACTTTAGAAGCAATTGCTCTATTCCACTCTACCATGCCTGACTCTAAAGTTTACTTTTTTAAAATTTCATTTATCTATTTATTTTTTGGCTAGGCAATGGGGTTAAGTGATTTACTCTAGTTAGTAAGTGTTGCCTAGCTAGTAAGTGTTATGTATTTGAAGTCGGATTTGAACTCAGGTCCTCCCTACTCCAGGTCCAGCACTTTATCCACTGTGCCACCTAGCTGCCCCTACTTTTTTTTTTATATTTTACATACATAGGATAACCAAATCTGTTACTTACCATGTCATTTAAACTACCATTGAGCATCACAGATTTTGTAAGTGTGGCCTTCAATGTCTGTATTCTGAAGCAATGCATTATATATTAATATATACACATATGTATCTATGTATATATACATACATGCTCTCTCATATGTACATATATATACATACATATGTACATATACACGCATATAGAGACAGAGACAGAGCGAGACAGACAGAAACAGAGATGAGACACCTTTTCCCTTCTTGCCTCATTTATGCCAATTCTTAAGAAGACGGCGGCCACTCTTCTTGCCAGGTCCTATCCCTCCATTTATCCTTAAACCTGTACCTTCCCATCATTTCTGGGATTTTGCCTTTGTGATCATTTTCTTGCTCTCTTTTTTTTCTCTTCTGCTCACCCTCTGCCTCTCCCTCTTTATTTCTTCTCTTATCTCCTCTCCTCCATTATCTCATCATCATCATCTCCAATTTCTTGTTATTCCCTGACTTCTTCACTGCCTACAAACATCTCCATCTGTCTATTCTCTGTTTCTCATGTCAACTCCCATGGCTTTTACTACTATCTCGATGCAGATTATTTCAAAGTCTATCCAACGATATCCCCATGTCTCTTTATTCTAGTTCTGTACCTATAACTTCTTGTTAGACATCTATACTTGGATGTCTCCCAAATATTTCAATCTCAGCTTGGCCAAAGCCACACCCATTATACCCCTTCCACCTCTTCAACTGACTATTCTTCTAATTATACATGTTTAGAACTTAGGAGTTATTCTCAACTCTGTGCTCTCACTTACACCTTATACTCAATGCACTGCCAAGCCTTATCAATGTACCTCCCCAACTCCTTTCATGTATGTCCCTTTTTCTCCATCTACACCACAGCTATCCTGATTTAAGCCTCATGAGGACACTCATCTGAGCCACTACAATAGACTACAAAGTGGTGTCTCTGCGCCTCTCCTTCCCTCTCTCCAATCCGTCTTCCACAGAGTTGTCTAATTGATATTTCTAAAGCAAAGATCTGATCGTGAAACTCCCCTGTTTGCGAAGTTCCCTGGCTTCCAAATGTCTCTCGGTTAAAATAGAAACTCTTTTGTTTGATGTTTACAGCTCTTCACAATCATACACAAACCTATCATTCCAAGTTGGTGACATATTACTGCTCCTCACATACTCTAAGTTTCAACCAAACTGAATTACTTTCTCTTCCCAGTAGATGATGTTTAATTTCCCATCTTGGTGCCTCTTTGGTTCATCCTCCATGCCTGGGATGCTCTCTCTCCTTACATCTGCCTCTGGGAACTGTGATTCCCCCCCCCAAAAAAAATTCATCTCAAGTGCCTCCTCCTAGAAGAAACTTTTCCAGACTCCCCTAGTTGTTAGGTTCCTCATCAACAAAAGCAACAAAATTATTTGTGTTTTGTGTACATAAGTCCATTAATCTACTAAAGGTGCTTTCTCCAAGGTTGACTGCTAACTCCAGTGGCAGGTTGGTCTTGTCTTCATTCTCCTTTTCCCATTGTGGGCTTTCTTGACCTCTCTACTGCTAGCTCTTCCTGGAACTTCCCTGAGTGCCTAGGGCCTCCTTGCCCTGCAACAGCATCCTAACCTTGCTGTCTGCTCACTCTGGAATATCCCTCTACAAACATGACTGTTCATGACCCCATTTGTTTGTTTGTTTGTTTGGGTTTTTTTGGCAAAGATATTGGAGTGGCTTGCCATTTCCTTCTCCAGCTCATTTTACAGGTAAAGAACTGAGGCAAACGGGGTTAAGTGACTTGCCTGTGGTCATACAGCTAATAAGTCTCTGAAGCAGAATTTGAATTCAGGAAGATGAGTATCCCTGACTCCAGGCCTGATACCATCTAGCAGCGTATAGGTAAAGCAATTTAATTTAACTTAGGGTCACAGAGCTTTTGTGTCAGAGGTGGCACTTTAACCCGCATCCCCCTAACCCAGGGCCACCTTTCTGTCCACTGTCACATACCTTTTAACTTTTCTATCTAACCTTCATCTCTTTCTTGAACTTTCTTCCCACAAAGACAGCTTCTTTTGGATATCCCATCAGCATCTCAAACTCAACGCATCCGCAGGAGAACTGATCCTGTTTTGCCTTAAAGCTGTGCCTCCTCTGAACTTCTATTGTTGTGAAGGACATTGCCATTTTTCTGCAGTTTGTGACCTTGTGGTCCTCTTCTTCTTTTCCCTCTCCCTTGACCTTCACATTAGTATAATGTAAGCTCCTTGGGGACAGGGACTGTCTCATTTTTGTCTTTGAATCCCTACCATCTGGCATTGTGCTCAGTAAAGGCCTGTAGATTGATTCAGACATTTGGGAAGTCCTGTGCGTTATACCATCCATCATATCGTTCTTTTCCAAACCCCAAGATAGCACTTATCTCTTTTCACCTGTTCTATTGAATTTGTCTTAAAAGTGGTCTTCCTCCTTCCAGGGTCTCCCCACGTACAATCCATTTGCCAAAAAAAAATGTTTCCTAAAACACAGTTCTAGCTATTTCATTCCTCTGTTTAAAAGTCTTCTATAGATCCCTATCACTTGTAGGATAAAATAGAAACTCCTCAGCTTGTCAGTCAGTCAGTCAACAAGCATTTATTAGCATTTATTCTGTGCCAAGCACTTGTGCTAAGTGTTTAGGTTGCAAAGAAAGACAAAAACATAGCCTCTGTTCTTAAGGAGATCACCTTCTAATGGGGGAGATACAAATGCACAATGCACTTACGTTAAACAAGTATAATGTAAATGGCTTTTCATTTAAAGCTCTATATATTCCTCCTCTGACCTACCTTTCATGCCTTATTTCACAGTATTCCTCTGCTTTCAGTCTATATACTTGCAAAGGTGGACTGCTCCTGGTTGTTTTCTGTATCCAGTTTTTCATCTCCAGCCTTTGTGTATTCACCCAAGCCATCCCTAATGCCTGTACTGTGGTCGTCCCTCCTCTTTGCCTCTTAGAATGCTCAGATTTTGTGAATTCTCAGTTCAGATGCCTCCTTCTGCTTGATTCTCTTGCCTGTTCTCCCACTTGTTAGTATTCAATCACCTTGTATCTATTCGCTTACATGTGTGCATTATGACATCGTTACACGTGTACAGTATATGTGTACATTATGAGATGGGTAGGGAGTTGTGTGTGTGTGTGTGTGTGTGTGTGTATGCATGTGTGTTTGTGTGTGTCCCCTACAATCTGTCTCTCTCTATCCCTGTCCCTCCCTCCATTCTTTCCTCCCTCCCTCTTTCTCTTTCTCTATCTCTCTGTCTGTCTCTCTGTCTCTGTCTGTCTCTCTCTCTCTCTAGCAAGAGACACTGTTTGAACTCTCATCACATGACTCCCAGGTCACCTCTATCAATTCCACCAAGCTGCCTCTCATAAATGTTTTGCATAGAGTAGGTGCTTAATAAATGTTTAATGTTATTTTCTATCTTTTTATTAGTCTATTTGGATTGCTTGTGTAATCGGTTTAGTTCTGTCCCATCTGTGTGAAGCAAGCAGGCTGGGGGAATTGGCAGCTTTTCCTGTACCAGAATCCAATTTTCCATAGACATAGCTGATGTATTCATAAGATGATCAGAATGAAGGGAAGATTTAAAGGAATTATCTGGGTGATTCTGGGTCTTGTTAGATATGTCTGGATTCTATTTTGAAGCTGCCTTTTGCTTTGTTAGAATCGAAGAAGATACATCATAGCGAAGTGGACAGTGAGAAAACCATTTTGTTTAGAGTTTCAATAGCTCGCTGGAATTATACAAACCCCAAATTCCCATTTGTCTTCCTGAGTGAATTGAGTAATTTATATAAAAAATATTTTCCTCCAAGCATGATTTGGATAACTGAGTTGAAAGGAATGCAGAAATTCTAATATATATGGCTTTTTGTAGTTTTGCTTATTTAGTATTAGTAGAGATTAGACTATTGTCTGACCTGTCTCTTATTCAGTTAGTGTTATTAACTTAATGGCAGGAGATTTCTGATGGAAAGCTTTCCCGCAGAGGATTGGAATTATTCAGGCAGACTTTCCATAGTAACCAAATTCAACAAGTTGCTTAACTCTCCCCTTACATTTAGTACCCTAAAGGTTTTACAAGGCTTTCTACTCCAACAACAATAGCAGCTAGTATTTATACAATGCTTTAAAGTTTGCAAAATACTTAGTAACCTTATCTCTCTTAAATATCATAACAACCTTATAGGAACTTCCTAAAGTTAATATTATTAACCCTCTTTTACAGATGAAGAAACCTCGGTTTAGAGAGAAGTGACTTGCTTATGGTCACATAGCGGGTATCAGAGCCAGAATATAAATGCAGGCCTTTCTGATTCCATTCCAGTACCCTATCCATTAGACCATACTGCCTCTCCAAGTAATGAGGTATTTAAGTACTGCTCCCAAGTGACTTTTGCAATTCAGCAAATCCTATTTACAAATTTGCTGCCTAATACTTGCAGGGTGAAAAATGGAAATGTGTCATCACCAATCCCTCATTTCAACACAGAGTGTAGTTGGATTTTTTTTTTTCAGAGCCACTGATGTAGTTCATGTCTTCTTAAAAGAAAGAGGAAAATAAATCTTTTGACAATGTGATGTGCATGTGGGACCATCTTAACAAAAATCTGACTATGAAGAAAATTTGTGGTTTCCTTTAAGGCAGGTTAATATATCCTTTGGGAAGTACCACTACACAATGACATTCCTACCTGACTACCCCAGTTAAAGAATCTTCCTTTAGGTCCTTATTGATTCTCTGTGAGTGTCACCTCTTTGTTTTTTTCCAAATGGAGCTCTTGGTTGGTTGGAAATCTGGGCCCAAGTGAAATTGTCTTTTTCAACTTCTTGGCAGCTGCCTACAGTCTTGATGATATGTCATGTGGCTGCCCCCTTGCACTGGCTGAGCTCAGATCATATGTCAATCATAGGAAGTGTACAAAATGTGGTCTAACCACAAGAGAGATTTCCAAGACAGAGAATCATAAATAGAGATGCTATAGCTTGGAATACCAAAATATCCACACCATCTGTGAATACACTGTTTGCCAAAGAAAAATAAATGTGAAACCCCAGTTTTCTTTTTGAACTTCCATTTTGAAATTAGCTTTATTTTGAAACTATCTAGTGGCAAAATACTTTTTTAAAAGGAAAAATCGTGATAATTACTGTTATGATAGCTCTCCATATGATAACTTTCTCAGTGATTACAGCTTGACTTTGTCTTTGAGTCATTTTGACCTATAATACAGAGGCTCTTGGCACTCCCTTTTGTGTAATAATGTGAATAGGAGAGAGGTGAACTGAGCAGTTTAGATAAAATTATCGTTACCTTTCCCCTGGATTTCTTTAAACTGTGGTCCCAAATGTGAAATATCATGAAGACAATTAAACTTTTTTTAGGTGGTAGATTTTTTGAGCAGATAGGAATAATAAACACTACATGTTAAATTCCTCTAAATAGAGGCTGAAAGGTGGGGGCAACAAGCAATACTCTCTACTGGCTCAGCTTTATCCATTCCCATGCAATTCTGATCATGCCTCTTCTTTCCTTGATTGGCAGACAAAGGGAAGATAAGAATGAGCAGTTGTGTGGAAAGAGCTCTGGCTTCCCAGTCTAAGGGTTTGGATTCAAGTCTGGCATCTGTCATTTGTTATACATGACTTTGGGCAAGTCACAATTTAACCTGAGGTTCTTCCACTATAAAATGAGGGGTTTGGAATAGATAGTCTCTAATCACCCTTAGAGCTGTAAATCAATACTTCTATGACCATGGAAATGATTCTGAGGATCAGATTTTATTGCCCTCTCATAGGTAAATGTGAAAAATTGAAGGGACTTTCCAATGTGGTTGGCATCCACTCAAAAATGGAGCAATTAAAATCCAGCCACTAAAAGAAGGATTGGGTACAAAGTCTATGTGCCTTGTTGGTCTTCCAAAAATGTCTAGGACTGCTAGGAAAGATGGCTAAATGAACTTGCTAGACTCTCTAATGTTGGTCCAGTTTTGTAGAAAGTTATTGAGATATAATCAAACAACATAGATAGTTCATGATTTCCTATCTGCTTCTGTTCTGGACTTCATGTCTCCAGAAACTTACCATCTCACAAGACAACATCAACTCTGCAACTCACACTTCCTACCACTCGCCCCTGGGATCCCTCCCTTCCTCTCTAGTTGGAGACAGTATTGGGTGGACATCACAGTTCCTGCATCTTCTGTTTAAGGAAGGTGTCCAGGGCAGTCACTCATCATTTCCTATTGAGGCTGCCAGACTTCATCATGTCCATTCCTCCTTTCAGCAACTTTCCAAATCAAAAGATCTCTCCCTGACTACTATTCCTTAGAGAAAGGAGCTCATGTTCAAGTAATTGATCAGGCCGGTCTTGAACCTAAGTCTTCTTATGCTATCCAATGCACATCCCACTTCACTTTCTTCCCCAGATCATTTCTGATCATTTCTATAAAATCTTGTCTTAGATGCAAATGTCAGTGCTATCTTCTTTGAATTAGATAAATTAGAAGATTTTTAGAATATATCATTTCTTAAAGAAAATAAGGAGAAGGATGTCTCTTCTTCCACTCTTAAAATCTGTAAGGGCTGGAACTGCCTTTGCTTTTGCATTGACATTGTGTTGGGCAGTCAGTCGATAACCATGTATTAAGTACTTACTATGTTCCTGTAGGTAGCTAGGTGGCACAGTGTATCCACTGAGCACTGGACTTGGAATCAGGAAGACTCATCTTCATGAGTTCAAATATGGCCTCAGACACTTGCTAGCTGTATAGCTCTGGGCAAGTCACTTAACCCTGTTTGCCTCAGTTTCCTTGTCTATAAAATGAGCTGCAGAAGGAAATGGCAAACCACTCCAGTATCTCTGCCAAGAAAACCCCAAAATGGGGTCACAGAGAATCAAACATGACTGAAACAACTGAACAACAAAAGGCAAAGACCGCTTGACTGCCTTTGAGGAACTCACCATCTAATAGTGGAGACATCACGCAACTACCTACGGGATAAATTGGTACTAACCAACAAAGGGAAGGCTCCAGAATTAAGAGGGATTGGGAGCAGAATAAATACTTACTTAGTGTTTTTTTCATTCATTCATTCATATACTCCATTCTGAACATAGCATTCCAGAGAGAGTTTGAACAGGGCAGAACTCTAACCAGTAATATTGTAAGCCACAGCTCAAATTGAGACACAAAGCAAACAACACAAAGCCCTGTCCCTTAATTCAAGTTTTCATTGCACAAGATACTCCAACTTCCAAAGTCTATGCATTTTCACTGGTTTTAACTTATATTAGAATGTTCTGCCTTCTCAATTCCATGTCCTGGCTTCTCTGTCTTCCTTCAAGTTTCAGACAGAATGGCACTTTCCATAAGAAGCCTTTCCCAGTCCACTTTAATGGTAATGCCTCCCCTCCGAGATTATTTGCAATTTATCCACAATTATTTCTTGTTTGTACATAGATGTTTACATCTTGTCTCCCCTTAGTATATAATGAGTGCCTTCAAGCCAGAGACTTTTTTTTTTTGCTTTTCTTTATAAACCTAGTGCTTAGAGCAATGCTTGACACACGATATATGCCTGTTGTCTATATTTGACTTTGGTAGAGAGAAAAGGGAACTGAGTGAATAGTATCCCTTTTGCCATTTTCCTTTTCTCAAATGGGTATCTAGACTAGTAGGTAAGGGTTGGTTTCTTCTCTTTTCCATGCAGGAATGCTTACTGACTAGATGACCACCAAAGTTCATCTGCTAGACCTAGAAAAGCTACAGAGATGTAACCACTCCTAACACTTCTAGGAGTCTACAGAGAGCTCTGGCTCTTTGCCTATTTAAGGGAAGCCTAACCCACCATCTGGAGAAGAGAAAGAGAAAGACATAGGAGGGTGACTGGCATGCTGGCAATGCTTGGATGCTTAAGGAGGAGGTGGAGAGGTATGTGAGTGGGACTCTGGATCTGGAGTCAGAAGACCTTAGTTCAAATCCCAGAATGCTCTGTCAACTGCTATATAAATGACCTTAGGAAGGACATTTAACCTCTACTGTCTTCAGTTTACTCATATGTAAAATTAAGGTATTAGACTAGATGGTCTCTAAGACACCTTTTAGTTATAAATGTCTACAGTCCTATGGTATTACGGTTCTTTGTTTAACTCTCAGTAGATGCTTGATGAATGTTGATGTAATATAACTATTAGAGGGGGAAAAAGCTCATCTTTTATCACATTTGACAGTAACATTATATTACCTGCTATATTTAGTACACATGTTGACACTTAAGCTAAACAGCACATTTTTAATTAATCAGAAGTATCAAAATCCAAAATTATATGCACTTGTGAGGTTTAATTAATGTTTATGAGTTGTCTAACATTTTAAAGATGAAATATCTGTAGAAGAGACGTATGGTTTATTTCTTAGGGTTCTCATGGCCTACAAGGCCAAAGTAACATACCTGTTTTGGTTAAAGAATTACAAAGAGATCCAGAGAACCTACCTATATAAGACCTGTGTCCATATGACATGAAGACAACTATATGAAAATTTAGTTAATGTACTGATTATTGGGTCTATACCATGGATATAATGACTTTATTGATCTGAGGGTGATTTTTTCCTTTGGTTAGTAGACCATTAAATAAGATGTCTTGTGTTTCCTGACATATGACCATTCTTTGTTATATGAAAAATCTGCTAACTTCATGAAATGTCTTTGACTAAACAGATGGGGAAAAGGGAGGAGTTAGGAATATAGGAAGATGATAAAAAAAAGGCCATCACCTCAATGCTTCTAATCTTTCTTAACACTTTGTCAGACCTTTATTTTTGTATATTTTCTATTTTTTAAAATCTGAATTGTTCTCAAAACTGAAGAAAAATGCATATTTTCCTGTCTAAACAGAGAACTTTCTTCTGAGTTACCAGCCCCCAAATGTACTTACCTTTGGTCCAATTACAATGAAAATCCTTAATCCTATTTTCATATAAATTTGTAATACTTATTCTCTTAGATATTTTCTTTTTATAACTTATCTTTATCAGTGTTGTCCTTTTTATCCAATGTTGGATTTCCAAAGAACCAGGAATAAACCTATTCAAAATAGGTGCCCAAAGGTTGTTTTTAGGATTGGTTTTGAGTTTCCTCTTCATTTAGAAGTACATTGCATTGTTTTAAATCTACCATTGTTAACATTTCACATGTATTAAGCTCCCAGTTGGATATGGTGATTAAGTGTTGCAAAGAAAATAGTACATGTATGGTGAGTAATTGTTAGGAGATTACAATTTAAAAGTTGGAGCTGGGGAAAATGTCAGCTTACTTCTGTTCTCATTTCAAAGACATCCTTCTCCTTATTTTCCTTAAGGAATGATATATTCTGAAAGTCATCTAATTTATCTAATTCAAAGAAGATGGCACTGACATTTGCATCTAAGACAAGATTTTATAGGACTGCTGAAATGATCTGGGGAAGAAAGTGAAGTGGGATGTGCATTGGATAGCACAAGAAGACTTAGGTTCAAAACCAGCCTGATCAATTACTTGAACATGAGCTCCTTTCTCTAAGCTTCAGTTTTATGATGTATAAAATGAGTAAAATAGTACTTGCTTCACAGGATTGTCTTGTCATGCATAAAGAGCAAAGAACTTTGCAAAGAATTTTGTAACCCTTCACCCATGCTGTCAAAGTAACTTGTGATT
The DNA here is from genome assembly GCF_003287225.1 of Phascolarctos cinereus. Classification (NCBI taxonomy): domain Eukaryota; kingdom Metazoa; phylum Chordata; class Mammalia; order Diprotodontia; family Phascolarctidae; genus Phascolarctos; species Phascolarctos cinereus. Next base: position 172,533,094 of record NW_027555625.1, read on the forward strand.
AATTGATTCTACAAATCTGGTCCTTTTGAACAGGGGCTATAACATTTTTCACACATCTTGGAGATTTACCAGCAATTAGTATTTTGAGGTTTTCCAGCCTCGTTTTTTTTTTAATCAGCTGATTAAGAAGTATTTGTTAAACACTTACCATGGGCTCAGCACTGTAGTAGTCATTTGAGGATATGTCCTCAAATTGTTTACAATCTAGTTGTAGGAAAAAAAAAACCCTAAATACACAAAACAACAATGAACATTTATATATGTGATATACATATAAATACATATAAATATGTGTATATATACATACATATATATGTATATATATACATGAATACAGTTATCATTGTGGTTTCAATATATCAAGGGTCAGCATAAGAAATTAAATTAAATGGGAATGTTTTTGGAATTTTGCAGAAGCCACAGACAATACTCGAAGGCCAACAGATGATACAGGAAAAGCTTAGAAACTCAGAAATACATAAACTATATGTATAGTATTATATAATATCAACATATTTTATCTTTTAATACAATAATAATTCATATTTCCCCAGTATGAAGGGAGGGCCACAAATTTTTACATGGATTTTTAGATCACAGAGGTGCTGCACCTTTAACCCCTTGATACGGAAGGGATAACTCTATGTGTGTATAAATTCAGTACTAAGATGCAGAAGACTTTAGCACATTAGGAATTGAGAGAAAAGGGAAAACCAATGTGTAGTGGAGTAATCAGGAAAGAACAGAGTGGAGGAGAGGCTTGAGTTGACCTTTAACAAGTGGATGGGATTATTATTTAAGGGCAGCTAGGCCATACGGTGGATAGAGTGCCTAGCCTGGAGACCAGATTTAGATGCTTACTTGCTGTGTGACCCTGGACAGGTCATTTAACCCTATTTACCTTGTTTTCCTCATTGGTAGAATGAGCAGGAGAAGGAAATGGCAAACCAGAGGATTCTGGGAAAATTCCAAGCTCTCAAGATCCCCCCCCCCAACAAGAGATAAAATAGCGCCTCAGGGTGAACAAGTGTGGGTAAAAATAAATAAGAATGGGGCACAACAGGGGGCCTCTAGGGACAATCAGAGAAGATCAGAAGAACAATCTCAGGACTAGATTTGGTTACTGTGAAAAGTAAATATCTACGAGCTAGGGTCCTCATTAACTACAAGCAGCAAGCACTGGGGTTAGCTGGTTTGGGATGCTGCCTTTGCCCCAGCCACAGGAACTTTAACCCCTGGGACAGGGAGGGCTGTTGGGTGTCTGAGCCAGGGAAGATCAAAGGAACCTCTGCTGACAAGGAACACCAGACCCAGCTGTGCTGCGGGTAGTGGCAGGGGCTAGAAGGAACCAACCCATGCCATGGTGAGTGCAGAAACAGTGGGGCAGGATGCCCCTGGCTGTGGGCGCTTGCAGGAGGCTGGACGTTTGGATTTGGTTCCAGGCTAGAGGGGAAAACTGAAGATCTGGGGCAAGACGCACCATCCTCCATATCCCAGAACTAGAAGTGATTACAAAAATTATACAAAAAAATGCACAGGCAAAGGAGAAAGAATCCAACCATAGAACATTATTATAGGAATAGAGGAGACTGGGGTTCATCTTCAGGGGAAGATATTACAGCAAAGAAATCCTCTCCTACCCCAAAAAGCAATGTCGAATGGTCATCTGTCCAAAAAAGAATTTATAGAACTTAAAAAAGACTTTAAAAGTCAAATGAGAGAAACTGAGGGAAAACAAAAAAAAATAACAATCCAAGAATAACAAAAAAGATTATGAAAAGAAAGTCAACCAATTAGAAAAGGAGATCCAGAATCTTAAGCAAATAGCAAACCCCTCTAGTATTGTGCCAAGAAAATCCCATATGGGGTCATGAAGAGTCAGACTCGACTGAAAAACAACTGAACAACTCTTGGGATTTATTTGGTTAGCCAGGCTATGAGAGGAGAGATTCTTCAAGTGATTTTATTTCCAGGTTATTAAAAAAAATTACAATAATAATATTAGCTTACTTTTACATAGTCACTAATGTTTAGAAGTATTTTTATACTCATAATTTAATGCCTCCTTCACAACAATCCTGTGGAATATGTTGCCCAACTACTAAAAAGTAGTATGGCTTAATGAATAGACAGTTGACTTGGAATAAGGAAGATTTGGTTTCAATTCAGCTTCTTACTTAGACTAACTGTAGGACTTTGGGAAAGTGAATTAACCTATCAGTGCTCCAGTTAAATTTCTAAGATTAAAGTTGCAATTCCTAATCTGTATTGATAGTTGGGGTTTCTTTACCCAGAGTTCCCTGCATCAATGAAATCAGAAGTCTGGATCAAAGTTATATTATCCTTATATTCTAAAGCTACCAAAACCAAATTTGAATCCAGGATTTCTGAATATAGGTCTGCAGCTCTTTCTATCCATTGCATTGTCTCTAATAGGGAGTTTCTTAACCATTCTGTGTTAGCCACCCCTTTAGATATGTGGTCAAACCTATGAAATTCTTCTCCGAATAATGTTTTTAAATGGATAAAATAAAATAAATAGGGCTAAAAAGGAAACCAAGTATTTTGAAAAGGTATTAAAATATTTTCCCTTAAAAATAAAAATTTATGAACTTTAGGTTTGGGCCCCTGCTCATGGTCAACCAAAATCCAATTTTTACTCTATAAGCCTGTCATAACCTCCCCGATACACCCAATTTTTACAGTCTTTTTACACCTTACTCCTTTGCATTTACTCTTCCATCCAGTGACACTGGTTTCCTGGCTGTCCTACAAACAAGACAATCCAACCTGTCAGCTCTGGGCATTCTCTCTCTGGCTAATGGTCATCACTTTGATGCCTAGAACATTCTCCTTCCTCTGCTGTGACTACAGATCTTCCTGGTTTCCTTTAAATCCCAACTAAAACCCATTTTCTACAGGAAGCCTTCCCAAGCCCCTTAATTCCAGTGCCTTCCCTCTATTAAATATTTCATAGCTATCCTCTATATAGCTTGCTTCATATATCTTTGCTTGCATGTGGTACAGTGGATAGAGTGCTGGTCTTGGATTCAAAAAAGACTTGAGTTCAAATCTGGCCTCAGACATTTACTACTTGTGTGACCCTCGGTAAGTCAGTTAGCCTCTGGCTTACTTCAGTTTCCCCATCAGCAAAGTAATGATAATAATAGCACCTACCTTCCAGCATTGTTGTGAGGAGCAAATGAGATATAGTGGTAAAGTGCTTAGCACAGTGCCTGGCATATAGTAAATGCTATGCAAATCTTAGCTATCACCATTATTATCATCATCATGATGTTCTTTTTTTCTTGTCTCCATTACTAAATTGAGAGTATCTTGAGGGCAGGGACCATCTTTTGCCTCTTGTTGTATCTCCAGCACTTAGCAGAATGCCTGGTACATGGTTGGTGGGTTGGTTGGTTGGGTTATCCTTAGTTCTCTAGGAATACCAAAATGACATCACTTCATTGTTGTCAAATACAGTGTGTCTGACTGTGGCTGATCAGACCAACAGGAGTTGGGAAGGCTCTACCACAGGGTGGGCACAAATGGTCCAAAGGAACATTCGGAGTGGAGATGTCTCTAGATATTTACAAGTCACATTTCTTTTAAATCACTGCAATTCTGCTCCATGCCTGCTGGTCCTGTGCCAATGTCTCAAATGTCTCAAAATCAATTCTAAAGTTCTTTAGTGAGACCATGAGAGTATCCTTGTGTTGCTTCTCCTGACCTCCATGTTAGCACTTGCCTTGTGTGAGTTCTCTGTGAAACATTATTTTGGGCAAACATGTATTTGGCATTAGAACAACCTAGTGAGCCCATAAGAGTTGTACTCTGAAGTAGAATTTGAATGCTTGGCAGTTCAGCTCATGAAAGGACCTCAGTGGCTGGTACCTTATCTTGCCAGGTGATCTTCAGAATCTTCCTAAGACAATTCAAATGGAAGCAATTCAGTTTCTTGGCATGGCACTGGTATATTGTCCAGGTTTAACAGGCATAGAAAAATGAGGTCCACAAAATGGCTCTACAGACCTTCAGTTTGGTAGTCAGTCTAATACCTCTTCTCTCTCACACCTTCCTTTGGAGTCTCCTTAACACTGAACTAGCTCTGGCAATGTGTGTGTCAACCTTATCATCTATGTGTACATCTTTGGGAAGTATACTGCCAAGGTAAGTGAACTTATCCATAGCATTTAATATTTCTCCATTTGTGATAATTGACGGTTCCATGTTTGGGTGGTATGGTGCTGACTGGTGGAGAGCTTGTGTTTTCTTGGTGTTAATTGTCAGGCCAAAATTAGCATAAGTGGCAGAGAATTGAACCATACTGTGTTGCATCTCAGCCTTAGAGGCTGCATTGAGTGCAATCATATGTGAACAAAAAGTCACACACCAACTCTCTCTCTCTCTGCTTTAGTCTTAGCTTGTAGTCTTTTTAAGTTAAATAATTTACTATCAATGCAGTAACCAACTTTGATGTTATTTTCATCCTCCTTGAAGGCATCTAACAACATTGCTGAAAACATCGTGCTAAAAAGCATAAGAGGAGCTTCACTGAGTTGGTAACTGGGAAAGCATGAGAGCACTGTCCATTATCCAGGACTATACACACATACCCTCATGAAACTGATGTACAATACTGATGATCTTTTCCAGGCAACCAAATTTTGCCATGATCTTCCACAAGTCCTCACAACTGATGATATGTTAGGCCTTCATCAGATCGATGAACACTGTATACAGACCTCTGTTCTACTCCTAGTATTTCTTTAGAGTTAGTCTGCTGAGAACACCATGGAAGTGCCCAACCCATCTCTCAAGGATTATATTCTTATCACTAGTCAATGTGTCTCCATCAGCACTGAGCAGTTGAGATGCATTGTAGGTCTTTGGCCTATAAACAACCTTCAGGGAATCATAAAAGCACTTTGAATTGTTACTAAGAGCATAAAACTGAATTTCATGTGCCTTCTTCCTGAGCCAAGAATCCTGCATCTCTCTAAGCTTTGCTTGCACTTTACTTTTGATGGAATTAAATGTTGCCTTCTTAGAGACAGACAAACTACCCCTGCTGGTAAAACCTGTGGAGTTCTCGTGTTTTTTTTTTTGTTTAGTGGTTTCTGAATTTCCCCATCACTTTCATCAAACCAATCTTGATATTTTAGAGTATTCTGGCCCAGAAGAGTAAATGTGGCATTGTACAGCAGATCTCTGAAAGCTACCCACTCCTTTTCTGCTCTACTGTTGCCAACTCTGTGTTGGCTCAGCTTTTCTTCCAAGTTAGCAATAAACTTCTTATGCTCAGAGAAGCACTCTCATCTGTTGACATTAAGTGTTCTGGTTATTATCTTGCCTTGGGGCTACTGCTTTTGTGAAGTCCGAATGTTTAGCTTGGAGAGGATAAGTCCATGACTGGTCCAGCAATCTGCACCACATATTGCCTTCATCAACATCTGGTCTGCCTCTTCTCCTTACAATGACATAGTCTATTAAATATCAGTGTTTCCTGAAAGGGTGCATCCACGCAGTTTTATTACATTTAGGTAAATGAAAGACAGTGTTGGTGATGAGAAGGTCATGAGAAGAACAAGTCTTCAGTAGTAAGAGACCTTTGCTATTGTTGTTTCCAACTCCATTCTTCCCAAGTACTCCCTACTATGTCTGATAGTCTGTGCTTATTCTGGAGTTAAAATCACCTAGAATTACCAGCTTGTCCTCTTTTGGCATACTGATGATGAGGGTCATCAAGTATTCATAAAATTTTTGTTTGACCTCATTAAGGTTTAAATTCATGGGAGCTTACACACTGATGATGGTGGCATGCTACTTTTTGGCAACTGGCAATTGCATTGTCATGAGCCTGTCATTCCCTCCTTTTGGGAGGCACGCCAGTGTGTTGACTAGATTAGTTTTGACTGCAAAACCTAGGCCAGCTTTATAGCGCTCCGCATTACTGTGGCCACTCCAGAAAAATGTGTACCCGGCTCCAACTTCAATAAGCTGGCCTTCATTTGCCACTTCGTTTGTTTTACTCAGGGCTGCTTTTTGGATGAGATACTTGCTAAGTACTCTCCCAACAAAAGCTGTTATCTTTCAGGTCTATTGGATTTTGTTTGGCCCATAAGCATGAGCATATTCCATGTACCAATGGTTAGTGGAATCATCTTCACAAAAGTTTTGTATATTTTTTTTTTTGGTGTGTTTTGACCATAAGGTAGTATCCTTGCCTGCCACCATAAACAGGGCAGGTTTAGGTTAGGTGAAACAGACAATTTTTAAGAACCTTTTCTATACCCTTTATCATGCCAGGAGGTAAGGAGTATGGTTCTTATAAAAGTCTGCTCAGACACCCAGGGGACTGCCGAAATCCACTGCTGCTTTAATCTAGTGAGAAGACGATCCTATGTGCAGGGTTGTTACCATAGCTCCCAGTGTATCTGAACCTGCTGCTTTTTCACTTATGTGTCATCATAGAATTTTGAGGATGGTAAAAATGGCAAAATGGTATGGGTGATATCTTTTGGCTTGTGCATAAATCAGATTTAGGTAAAGCAGAGTTTTACAAAGTCATTGGATTCACTCTCTCTTTCAGAGTTGTTGAAGTCCAGTGGTAAGACAAAAGTCAAGACAAGTGGTGATGGCTCAGGTTGCAGTTGATGACCATGGCATCTTCACTGTCTAACCAAACTCTAAGAGTTTCACAGCACTCCACAGCACCTGCTTTTGTTGCCTCCATGGCCTGTTGGAGCAAATTGTTCACATCTGTCTATTTCTCTGGTGAAGTCCTTACATGATTGGGGTAGACACTCCCCTAACTCACTCATGGATTTGAGGCCTGTCAGTTACCTTCAACCTGGTTTAGCCCATCTACCTAAATGTGGGGTGTGGCCACTGCACACGCTATAGCTCCTTGGAGCCACAGGCGAGAGTTGAGGGGCAGCTGGACATCAAAGATAGAAAGCACCCCTAAAAAGGGATCAGCAACCCTCACACCAGAAATACTAATTTTCTTTGACATCTGTACACCCTTGGCACATAGTAGATACTGAATAAATGTTGATTGATTGATTGATTGACTAGTAACTGTGTGGCTGTGTGTCACAATCTTTTTTGGCAAGGTTCTTCATCTACAAAATAAGAATGATAATAAAGTCATTGTAAGAAAGGCATTTTGCAAACCTTAAGGACTTATGTACATACAAACTATGTTTTTTATTTTTTATTTTTTGGCAATTGGGATTAAGTGACTTGTCCAAAGTCATACACCTAGTAAAAGTCAAGTGTTTGGTCTGAGGCCGGATTTGAACTCAGGTCCTCCTGACTTCAGGGTCAGTGCTCTATCCACTGTGCCACCTAGCTGCATCCTAAACTGTGATTTTCAAATGACTAGTTTCCAAATTAACTGTTTGAGAAACACATCTATGTATTTAGGATACTTTTTGGCACTATTTTATAATTCATTCTATTTATTGAAGCAGATCATAACCTATCCATGCCTTCTTATCTTGCGAGATTCGTCCAATGATCTCCCCAACTCCTGCCATGTTCCTTTTTCTAGTTCTTATTTTCATTCCAAGTATACCAATGGAGCATCTGGTTTATCAATTTGTTAATGGATACAGGCTACATGACTGGCCATTTCCTTTATGCATTATATATTTATTTCCTCAATGATCTCCTTTATACTACTACTTCAACATAGGTCTTGTCACCATTCCTTTCTCCAATGAAACTAATTCCTAGAGGATTGTGATATTCTAAAGTTTGTAATCACAAAGTATTTCCAGGAGAACATTTCTGTAGAAAAGTTAGATTTTTGCCCCAAGAAGCATCTTGGGGTTATGAAATGCACTGCAAAATTTCCCCAATATAATAATTTACTCTGTTCTTTTCCTTCTAGTCAATTATAAGCTTAACTTATTGTCCATCTATAGGGCTCTGCCCAGTGAAATAGCCATCTAACTACACCATAATGCACATACATTCCCTAATGACCCAAATAGGAACTCAGTCAATTGTTGACAGATGGTCAGACACTAGTAACCTAATGGAAATAAGAGAAACCAAGGTATGTTCAATAAAGATGCATCACCTGGGGTTTATGGCCAAGGCATGGCCAGCCTTCTAAAGATAGAAATTTAGAGACGGTTAGTGCTCTTGCTTGTTAATAGTGTGCCTTTAAAGTTTCCTATCCCCAAATCCTCAAATGCTGTTAAATAGAAAGGCTGTTTCCTCTTCTGTGTGTCAGAATAATCTGTAAATTAGTAGCTTGCTTGCCCAAAGAAGAGTGTGTTAAGTACACAAGCTTTGGTCTGTTTTACTCCTAGAAGAATTTATGGCATGAAAACATGAAAGCTTAAGTAATCATAAAAGTATTGCTGGGTTTTGAAGCTGATCAGAACACTCAGCCTATCACATAGTTCATCAAATGCCCTCCCTTACATTTTAGTGGAATTATGTTCTTTATCACCTAGAGGCACGGGATACAGTGTTATTTTTCAGGAGAAGAAACTTGGATTAAGATGGGCAAAGAGGTTAAAAAAACAATAGAAGCATAAATGCCATTTAAAGGTATTACATCTGTGAACCATTCATTCCTGAAATGTTGGAAAATTGACAATCCAAATAGTGCTTAATCTTGTGTGTTTTCTTTTTTGTCTAGCTCTCCTGTTGTTGAGAGTCTCCTGAGACGAAATGCACACTCCCAATAGCAACATCCCCCAAACCACAGTTCTAGGAGATTACACTTGTTAGTGGTCCACCTTGCTCCACTTCAGCCTTCTGGGTTTTAAAATACAGGTGCCAGGACTCATCTAGGTAAGTTTACCCAAAGTTTACCCAACCACATACACAGGTGGTTAGATTAAAGTCTTTTGACCTGGGAAAGCAGAAACAACATTTTTTGAAAGAGTAGTAGAGGCAATCTTTAAGCAGATATGACGCCAGTATAAACAGACTCAGGCTAAACAGGAAACAAGTGGCCCCTATCTACTTCAACATTTTTACTTATTTAATGTGGTGTTTCTTAACCCCAACCTTTTTCACATCCTATGGTATATTTGACTCTCCAGCAGTTTTATTCTAGGTGTCTTTGTGGGTAGAAAGGCTATTAAGAGGGTAAGGACCAAACCCAAATTCAAATAAAAAGCTCTACAAACAGAATAAAAGGGATTCTGTTTCCTTTCCTATTACTCAAAAGTCTCTGAATCACTCGAATGGCCAAATGGATAAAGTATGGTTAATCTGACAGTTGGGTCAATCTTTAGATTTGTTTCAGATTGCCACCTTCTCTTTTTAGTGGTGATCAGTGTTGGTTTGAAGTTGGTAGTACAGAGTGGCTTGCAACCCAAAGTTGGTGTCACTCCTCAGATAAAGTCTAAATTCGGGGGATGTACAGGTTTGCTGATAAACAGAATATTGAACCATAGCAAAATGATTAATCAGGTGATCCAAGATCTTATTTCTCAGCTATTCCTCTGTCATTCAGTAATCCCATTCAAATAAATGCAGTCGTACCACACTGTGTTGGAAATTGGAGATGCAAAGGCAAATCCCAAATAGCTTCTGCCCTGAGGAGCTTACATTCTACCTGTGGGATGTAGTAGGTACATAGGTGAGTATGTGGAGTAATTTCCAGAGGAAGAGGGACTAAGAACTGGGAAGATCAGGCCAGGTTTTTCATAAGAAGTGGCACCTTAACTGAGCCTTGAAGGAAGCTAGATATTCAAAGTGTGGCAGGAGTGATAAGAGAATCCATTTCAGGCATAGAAAGTGTCATTTAGGACATGGAGTGTGTAAAGGAATGAAATATGCAAAATAAATCTGGTTGGGGAGGGGCAGGAGAAGGGTATGGAAGAAGCATTTATATAGTGCCTACTAGGTACCCGGCACTGTACTGATTGCTTTTTACAAATATTGTTTCATTGGATCACTGGATAGTTGGAGAATAGCCAGATTTTGAAGGACTTTAAATGTCAAGTTGAAAAGTTTATATTTTTCCTATAGATAATAGATTTTTGTGTAGTGGAGTTTGATATAATGAAAATGGGAAGGCATACTCTGAAGTGTCAGAGCCTAGTAATGGAAAGAGAACTATATTTTAAAAATGTATTAAGGGAACAGCATAGAGGGGGAAATGTTGTATAGAGCATGAGCGACTGAATTGAGAGTTAGGGAACCTGACTTCAAGTCCTAGCTGTGTGACTTTTATAAAATACTGGTTAATTTCTATGGGCCTCTGTTTCTCCAACTGTAAAATGAGAAGAATACAGTAAATTGAGTTTCTAAGGCCCTTTCCAGATCTAAATTTTATGATTCTGAATCATTTTTTTATGGTTGTAATTTGGCACAAATTTCACCAATAGTCCAGGAAACGCTTTTAATCTTAAATTTGATCCACTGAATAAAATATGAAGGCAAAATCTTCCATGAAATCACAGACTTTCAGAGTTAAAAGGAACCTCAGAGTTCATGTAGTCCAATCCAAAACTAAATCACGAATACTGTCTACAGTATTACAAACAAGTGGTCATACAGCCTCTGCTTAAACACCTCCAATTAGAGAACTCACTAACCCCCCAAGGTATCTCATTCATTCAGCTATTGGACAGCTCTAATTGTTAGTAAGTTTTTCCTTATGTTGAGCCTCCTTATAACTTCCACTCATTTGCCCTAGTTTACCCCTCCAGTGCTAAACAGAAAAAAAAAAAGTTTAATCCCATTCTCGTTTGACAGACCTTCAGATTTTTGAAGGTTGCTATCATGTCCCCCTTATGTCTTTTGTTCTCCAGCCTCAACATCCTTAATTCCTCCAGCAGATTCTCACATGGCATGGTTTTGAATCCTTTACCCATAGAAGATTCCCATAGGCAATTAATTTATCTCACCTTGCCCCAGGGCTTCAACTTCTCTCCCTTCCACTTGAAGGAGTCTTGGCATCTCTGATTTGCTCATGGGAATATTTCCTGACATTCAGCAAGAAGTCACCCACAGCATGCTTGCCAGTGGAAAAAAAAAATAGTTGGTTTGCCCTGTGGAAGGAAAAGTTAGCGTAAAAGACAAGGTTCTTCTTTCCTCTTTCTACACTTAACTGCCTTCCTCCCCTATTCCTATTTTAATATAACTTTATGATAAAATAGTTTAATCTGATACTTCTAATTTTTTTTTTAGCTACATTGTCTAAGATCAGTTGTCAGAGAAGCATTCAGAGCTGATCGGAAGACTACAGGGCATAGACCTTAACTTATTTATTTCTGAAGTCCTGAATATCACCTACTAGATGCAAAGTCCTGTGCTACATACTTTGAAAATAAAATGACCCTGCTATAAAGGAATTTACAGTCCAGTTAGAGAAATAGAACTAACACACCTGAAAAAAAATAAGGGCCAGTCTGTAGTGGCAGAGAAGGCTACCAGAACGTGAAGAGCGAGACATTGACAATGGGTATTGGGCACCTCTGAAAGAGGTGGCACCTAAGCAGGAAAATTTCCAGGAGAAACAAAGAGGAAAGGTATTGCAGGTAGGGGGAACACTGTGTATGAATTCTCTTATGCAATAATATAGGCATATATATGTATGTGTATGAATTTGAAAGCAGGATCTTCTGTGTATTATCTATGTGACCTTGGATTCATAACAAAAGACCTAGTCTGATGATTCATCATAGTGTGAGGGTAACCCTGGCTTCTAGGAGGTTAGACTGTATATACTAAAGAAGCAATCTGCCTTTGAGCTTTCTCTCTTCCTTTTGACTCAGAAATATGATGACTCTGTGAGCCTTCCAGAGGATTAAATGGGGGATGCCCAGGCATATGTCTTGAGTAGGCAAGCTGCTACCTGAGAGGTGCTACCTCCCTTTTGTGTCTTGTTTCCATTAGTATAGGGTCTTGTAAGAACTTAAAAGTCCAGTAGGCATACAGCTGCAGTGGCAACATTTCCCACTAATAAGGTGATGGTAATGGTGTCCACTGGAGAGGCAAGGACTGGTGACAGAGTAAAATGCCCACATCAAACAGTTTGACAGGACCAGGAGAGAAAGCCTAAGCAGAAGCAGAAGGGGTCGAGAGTCAAGAGAAGAGTCAGAAAGAGAAGATTGAAATTGACATTTATTTGGACTGTGTTCAGTGGAGATGAACTTTAAAATTAGCTTTGCAAAAAAAACTTTTTACCCAAATTATTTATATTCCCAAATTCTATATGACATTTCTGCATTCTGTTCCAATCATTCTGTTACTACATGCTATGATTCTTTTATTTTTAATATTCCTTTTACTGTGTGAGAATATAAGATCTATTTTATAACTTTTCTATTTGTTCATTGGGCATCTTTTCGGGGATGGTCCTAGACTGGAACCAAAGTAGGATTCCCCTAGAATACCTGGGGTAGAGGCAATAAGTCAGTGAATTGAGAACTGGGGAGCCTACTTCCCTAACTAAGAATTCAGGCTTCTGAAGAAAGGAACCTGGAACATATTCTCATGGCTGGGCACTGACTGAATAGGGGAGTGGTTACCTTTAACCTTTATGCTGGGCATGAAACAAAATATACTTGATGAGGAGGTATGGAAGGGTTGTAGTCTGTATGAGGAAGTAACCTTATTTAGGAGATCAGAAACCCATTAAAATATTGAAAAAACCTGGACTGAGTCACAACCATTTAGGTCTTAGTTTTCTCATCTGTAAAGCAATTAAATATATGATGTCTAAGGTCCCTTCTAGTTCTAACTTTTATATAAGGCCCATTGGTGCCAGGAAGCCCTTCCTTCATTCTTTATATACTAATTAGATGTTTGGGAGCCATATTTTACTTTAGTGCCAACTAGGGAAATCGCCTTCTTATGCTTTGCTCGCTTCCAGTCAAGTGGTCCCTACAGAAATGAATGGTTCATCTCCCAGTTCACAGGACACTGAATTACCCCTTTTTGTATGTGGAGAGGGCTTTGGCTATTTTAGAGTTCACTGATGTTTTAAAATTGCTTCACATCTTTAAGGTGAGGTTTCAGGTAACTTCATTTCTTTTCCTTCTTCCTTTTCCTTTCTCTCCTTTTTCTTTTCCTTCCTCTCATTCCTCCTTTTCCTTTCCTTCCTTCCCTAAGCTTGAGATTTTTAGAGGGTCAAAAACTTAAAATGAATCAGCATTGTGACATCATAACCAAAACACAGAATTGTTGTTTTTCAGTCTTTTTTAGTCATATATGACTCTTTCTAACCCCTTTTTTGGGGTTTTCTTGGCAAATACATTGGAGTGGTTTGCCATTTCCTTCTCCAGCTCATTATACAGATGAAGAAACTGAGGCAAACAAGGTTAAGTGACCTGCCCAGGATCACACAGCTAGCCAGTAAGTGTCTGAAGTCACATTTGAACTCAGATCTTCCTGACTCTAGGCCTGGATCTCTATCCACTGAGCCACTACATTAACAGAAGTATAGGTTTCAATATAAATGTTGCAAATAAGTTATAGTTCCAATATCCTCTATTCTGGTTAGATGACCACTGAAGTAGTATCTTCAGATATGGGCACCACATTTTAGGAAGAACCCTGACAAACTGAAGCATGTCCATGAGAGGGTAATCGGGATGGTAAGGATATTGGAGACTGTGTCATATGAGGATCAGATAAAACAATTGGTAGAGATGTTTAGTTTAGAGAATAAAAGACCATTCACAAGCATGACAACTGACTCCAATCATTTGAAAGATCATAATATATAGGAGATATTAGATTTTTAAAAAAATTTGTCTCCAGACCACAAAGCTATCTAGCAAAAATGTTTATCCATTACATAAACAAAAGTATTTGTCCATTATTCCTAATGGGTAGAAGGCATGGAGAGTTAAATTTTGGTTAGAAAAAAGGGGGAGGGAAAATTCTTTCCAAGGAGGTAGTGAGCTTCTCATCCTTAGAAGTCTTCAAGTGGAGTATGGATGACAACTTATTAAGGATGTTGTAGATATGATTCCTTCTCAAGTGTGGGTCAGATGAGATGATCTCAGAGGTTGTAGATTTCTAAAAGATCAGTTGCTCAGATGTTTTCACATCCATGTCATTAAATTTGGTTGTTTATGATTCCAGAATCCTGATGACTACTCTGAGTCAGCACTGGGGCTATTACCTCCATTAGTCCATAAACCCTACTCATAGACAAAAGCTACTATTACACACACACACACACACACACACACACACACACACACACACACACACATATATATATATATGAAAATTCTAATCTATACTTTGGAAGGGTTGTTGGACTTTTTCTTTTGTGTCAGGCATTCATTGTATTATTGTTAGAGGAAGATAACCAAATATAGACTAATACAAGGACAAAATTCCCTTCACTCTATAATTTTCTCACTTTGCTTTTTCTCCATTTCCTGGATCAATCTTTGCTTCATGATGGCCATGAGTTGCCATTTACCTTTTCAACTTGGAACATTTTATTTCATAACTTGAACCTGGAAGTAAACATTAGAAAAAGGATTCCTGGCACAGACTTTGCTATTTACAGCTAATAGTTATGGCAGATGCTTTGTGTTTCAGGGGCACAATTAAAGGAGGTTTCATGTATGACCTTTGGTCTAAGTTTTCCGCTTCTGCAGGAGGAAAGCCCTGTGCAAGGCTTTCCCTTTCTTATTTAATGCTGCTGATCTTAGAGATTATTCTTTGACAATTAATTGGGTGGAAACTGCCTGGTGACCTTTGAGAGCTTTCCATTATTAACGTGTTCATTAGATAAATATGATTTCTTCAGGATACTTGGGGGGGAAAAAGAAGTAGAAAGTGTTTTTTAATTGTTCAGAGATAGCATCACAACTGTCACACATACAAAAACCCCCCACCACTTTACTAATCCATTTTTTTTAAAGGATCTTATAATGTACCTTCCTGGCCTTTAGCTAACCAAAAGGCTTGTCTTACAACTTAAAGTTATAAAGTGATAGCTTCTAATATTGCTATTATAAGTTAGATTGAGAAAAGTTGAATCCAGTTTTCATATGTTTTATTAAGGACAGAGACCATGTTTTCTCTTTCTTTCATATGTCCTAATCATTCCATGTATGCTATTTGTGCCCCAATACTTGGTGACTAATAGTCACTCTTCTAATTATAACCCTTCTATGTCTCTAGTTGTTCACACATCATAGCATCTAAGAAAAATGAAATTCTTCATAGTAAAGAAGCCCTTTCTAGAAGCCTCTAACAGTTTACCAATTTGTTGTTGTCATTCTGATCTGCAATCTTTTTTGAGAATGGTTTAATGAAAAAAAAAATAGTTACCTCACCAGGTTCTTGTACTAGGCCAGCCTCTTAAAAGGCATATAACCTTAATTATTTAACCACTGCAAACTCCAGTTATCTCATCTAGGAAATGAGGGTAAGAATAGTTTTCTTGCCTACCTCCAAAAAGGTTGTCTTGTGGATTAAAAGAGGAAATGTGCCTGCGAGTATGGTGTAGGAGTCATAAATACTATGGGAATATTATTTAATATTATATTAATTAATAATTATATTAATATATAATTATAATTAATATATAATTATATTAATTTAAATATTATATTATAAGGCATTATTACTTTTATTGCAGATAGAAGCATAACATTGGAAATAAACATCAGATTTCATTAGTATAGATTGCTCCCAGGCAAGGTAACTCTTCCTGCCAATACAACTCAACACCTTTTCTGCAACTAGATAGTTGCCTAGTGCGCTGAGAGTTTGAATGACTTGCCCAGGATTATGCACTTAAGGTGTGTCAGAAGCAGGTCATGAACTTGTCTTCCTAACTCCAAAGCTAGCTTTTTGTCTACTACACAATCCCACCTCCTATTTTCCTCCTCCTCCTCCTTCTCATTCTCATCATCATCACTTAATTTGGGCATTTTTGAATAGGCCTAGTCATGCTTTCATTTCTCAGGTTATGTGATAAATCTAAGCAGGGCCCCAACATGGATGGTTAAATTCATTTCCACCTAACATATTCATTCAGTTGCAAATTGCCTGATGAAGCCTACCTCAGACCATAATAAGAAATGAAAGAGAATGATTTATGATGAGGTTCAATACTAGATCCTTTTGTGAAAACTAATGGGGTTATTGTTGGAAAAACAGCTGCAAGGAGAAGAAAAAACTTCTTATCAGAATAGTCAGCAATGTTTTGATTTAAGAACAAGGCAGACATTATAAATCTGGGCATTACAAGTTCAGAAATAAGCTGACATCACTTACAGAAATGCCTTACATTGCTCTTTAAGTATGCTAAATGTAATCTATAGACTTTCATTAGTCCAGATGTGCTCGGCGACTGACTGAGGTCTGACCTACAGTTTTTGCCCTTTGAAGAATGAAGGCAGACAGATTGGTACATGTTGTTGCATAAGTTACAAGGAGAAATGGACCTATAAATCCTAAGTAATAAAGTAGATTGCTAAAGAGCTATATCATGGGAGAAATATTGGTTCCAAATACAATATGTTCTTCACAACATATAATATGCTCTGTTTTCTTGATTAATGTTTAAGTATCATGAGCAAAGCTGCATTTGTATGGAAAAACATAGCAAATACCATTATTGATTTCAATATTAAATAGAACAAAAGGCAAGCAGTATGGAATAATGGATAAAGCACTGCATTTGCTATAAAACAGTGGCATTCAGAGCAGAGCTCAAGTACCTTTTCATACACCTACCTGGGTAACCTTTAGCAGGTCACTTCAGTTTTCTGAGGCTTAGCTCCTTTATCTATAAAATGGTGGAGCTAGACTACATGACTTCTGAGGCTCCTTCTAGTTCTAAATCCATGATATTAGGAATTTGAACACACAAAATCCTTGTTTCTTTAAAAAAAATCATTTAGCAATCATTTAATTTTTCACTCTCCCTCCCCTCCATTGAGGAAAAAAAAAAGAAAAACTAAATTGTTGTAAAAAAAATGCATATTCAAGCAAAATAACGTCCCACATTGGCTATAGGCAATTTGAAAGGGTATTTCAAGTGTATGATCATGATTTTCTCTTGAGAAATTAGGCTTGATCTGAGATTCTGCAGATATGGGGATAATAGATGCTGAGGATGATTTTTGAGAAGGAAAAGCCATTTAGGGAAGGGAAGGAAAGGACAGAGCTCCTCCAAAGCTTTATCTCCAGCCTTAATATATGTATCTGTCTTCCTTCAGCCTTTCACTTTCAATTGCATACAGGCCATGTCTATTTGGTGGTCTTGTTAGCACCTGGAATTTAAATATGTTGAAAACTGGGTTTCCTGACTTCCTCATTACTGTCAACAGCATTACCATCCTCCTGTGATCTCAAGCTCGGAAATATTTATGACTCCTTGCTCTCCCACTATGATCAGGTCAGCTTCCAAGGACAGTAAGAGCCTTCCTTTGTGACAGTTCTCTGATTCAATTCTCCCCCCATATCCACAGACCTCATCTAGAAAAGGTAACATCTCCATCATCTGCATTATTAGAGCAACTGCCTAACTGCATCTCAAAATGGTCTATCCTAGGTTGTTGTTCAGTCATTTTAGTCACGTCTCACTCTGTGACCCCATTTGGGGTTTTCTTGGCCAAGATACTGGAGTAGTTTGCCATTTCCTTCTCTAGCTCATTTTACAGATGAGGAAACTGAGGCAAACAGGGTTAAGTAACACGTCTAGGGTCACACAGCTAGTAAGATCTGAGGCCAAATTTGAACTCAGGAAGATGCGTCTTCCTGACTCCAGGCCTGGCGCTCTATCCATTGTGCCACCTAGATGCCCCTATAGCAGCTACAATTTCATTCAAATACCAATTTTATTTACTTCCCTTTTCAAGAAGAGTTAAAGGCTTCCTATTGCTTATCACATTAAATCAACTACCATACTAGTAGTCTGATCACTTCTTGATACTAATCCTAAAAAATCTTCCTAACTTCCTTACCTCTAGTCTTTTCTCTACTTCTAGCCATCCTTTTTGTATTATTAGCACTGCTCCCTTGAAATCTCTGACCTCGGAATTAAGCCATCTTGATTGGTGAATGAAAATGCAAACTTACGTAACTCACCATATGTAGAGCAGATACCATATTTCACATCCCATCTCACTGTCCACATAGGTCATCTTGCTATCTATTCTGCTGCTACACATAGATCCTGTCCCCCTTTCCACCTCTTACATGAGGCACAGTATTCCAACCAAAGCTATTTTTATTCTGAAAAAGGAATGCCACTTGATTGCCCTGTGGATAAACTCATCATACTTGTGTGTCTTTCCAGACCAAAACTCTTTTCCTTGGCCCTCACTCTACTATATGTTTTGTCTGCCTGGATTAGAATGTGAACTCCTTGAAGTCATATCTTTTCTATGTCTTTCAGTTTAGAATAATCACTGGACCAAAATAAGGACTTCATAAATGTTTTTTCATTCATTATTTTATTCATTGTCTTTTCCTAAACCATAACTGTAGAAAACATTTAAGCTTTGTTATAAAATGATCAATGGTTTCCTATTACTTATGGAATTTAGTTGAAATTTTTAGCCAGACATCCTTAACCTTCTACAATCAAATTTCAGATAATTTTTCAGGTTTTATTCTGTACCACTCTATTATATGACTTACTCTTCTATAAAGTCAGCTTTTTCGCTGTTGCTTGACTGTCACATATTTTGTATCTTCATGATTTTTCATACCATTTGTTTTTAATTTTTAATTTTTATTTTTCAACATTCACTTCCATGAGATTTTGAGTTTTAAATTTTCTTCCCCTTCTACTTTTTCCCCCCTCCCAAGATGGCATACAATCTTATATAGGCTCTACATATACATTCATGTTAAGCATATTTTCCCATCAGACATGACATAAAGAACAATTAGAACTGATGGGAGGAACCACAAGAATGAAGCAACAAAACAAAACAACAAAGGAAAAGGAGAGTAAATAGTATGTTTCCATCTGCATTCAGACTCCATAATTCTTTCTCTGGGTGTGGATAGCAATTTCCATCGTGAATCTTCTGGAGTTGTCTTCGATTCTTGCATTGTGGTGAAGAGCCAAGTCTATCAAAGTCATCCCATAATGTGGCTGTTACTGTGTACAATGTTCTTCTGGTTCTTCTCACTTCACTCTGCATCAGTTCATATAAGCCTTTCCAAGGTTTTTGAAGTCTGCCTGCTCATCATTTCTTATATCACAATACTATTCCATTACATTCATATACCACAACTTGTTCAGCCATTCCACAATTGATGGACATTCCCTCAATTTCCAATTCTTTGACCCCACAGAAAGAGCTGCTATAAATATTTTTGGTACATGTGGGTTCTTTTTTCATTTTTATGACCTCTTTGGGATACAGACCTAGAAGTGGTATTGCTGGATCAAAGGGTATGCACAGCTTTATAGCCCTTTGGGCATAGTTCCAAATTGTTCTCCAAAATGGTTGGAACATTTCACAACTCCACCAATGATGTATTAGTGTTCCAATTTTCCCACATCTTCTCCAACATGTATTATTTTCCTGTTTTGTCATGTTAGCCAATCTGATTCAGCAGGTGTGGTAGGTGTGATGTGGTACCTCAGAGTCATTTTGATTTGTACTTCTCTGATCAACAGTGATTTAGAACATTTTTTCACATGACAATAGATAGCTCTAGTTTCTTCATCTGAGAAACTGCCTGTTCATATCTTTGACCATTTATCAATTGGGGAATGACTTGTATTCTTATGCATTTGACTCAGTTCTCTATATATTTTAGAAATGAGGCCTTTATCAGAGATACTTGATGTAAAAAGTCTTTCCCATTTTTCTGCTTCCCTCCTAATCTTGGATGCATTGGCTTTATTTGTGCAAAAATGTTTCCAAAAAATTGTCCATTTTGCATTTCATAATGTTCTCTATCTCTTGTTTGGTCATAAATTCTTTCTTTCTCCATAGATCTGAAAGGTAAACTATTCCTTGCTCTTCTAGTTTGTTTATAGTCTCAGTTTTATATCTAAATCATGTACCCATTTTGACTTTATCTTTGTTATGCTTGTAATTGCTCACATTTCTGCCAATTTAAATTCTACTCATCCTTCTCAACTCAGACGACAACTCAACCATGAAACCATGCCTGATTTCCCCAGTTTGAAGAGCACCCCCTCTCTTATAAACTCTTAAAATACTTTGCTTATTCTTTACAAGAACTTCCACACAACTTTAATTATACTTCTCTGTCTATACATCTCATTTCCACCTACTGTATTGTCACTCCCTTGCAGGGTCTTATTCGCCTGTGTATTCCCCTCAGCACCTAGCACGATGCTTTGTACATAGTAGGCTTTTATAAGTAGTTATTTGTTGAACTAAAATATAAATGAATCACCTAGAAATCAACACTATTTTACAGAAGCTGTCCCTTCTCACTCCAGTACCTCCCTAAACTCTTCCCTATACAGGTATCCCCTAGTTTAATACAGCTTGCTCCTGAAGTAGCCCTGTTTCCAACTCTCCAGCATTGCTGTGTGTCTGGAATTTCAACAAAGTGGATTATCACTACAGTTTTGCATATTACACCCCCTTTTCCACAAGAGACTTCATCTCACATTATGGGGATATTCTTCTAAGTTTCCAGTGCCACACACACCCAACTGTTTTTCTGTTATCCCTTATGTTCACTACATGACCAGCCCACTTCTTTTTCTAGTTATGCTTTGTTTTCATATCTTTTATATCACTTTTTGCATCCAATTTTTGTCAACAATTTGCTGCAGCTCATGTATGCCCACCATCTTTTGGGTGACCCTCAGTTCTCATTCCTTAGAGATTGTGGTATCCTGTGATCCATAGCCATGTAGCATCTTTAGAAGAATATTGATGTTAAAAAGATGCCCTTTAGTATCAGAGAAGAATGTGAAGTCATTTAAACTGCTGTACAATTTGCCAAATTAACATAGCCTGTTTCTCTCTCCAAGTCAGTTTTTGGCTCAATTCATTCATTGTCCATTGTAGTATCTGTCCAAGATATATATAATGCTGGACCAAATTCACAAGATGTCCATCAAGATATATCAAATAGTCTTGACCATTGGCTGGTCTTCATATTCCTAGTGGATTGTAGCATGACCCCAAGGGTCATAAGATAATGAATAAATTCAATTCAAAGGAATGAGATAATGGGTAAAGAGGGTTGTGTAGTTGTGTTGGAGAAAAGCCTTGTGATTGACTATCAGGAAGGGGAGGGGGGAGTAAGATGCATCTCATTCCTTTGAATTGAGTTAAATTAAACACTATGAAGCATTTGGGAGTCCAGGCAACATTCCAGGGTTTGATGCTATCAGCATAATGTCATTTATAATCAGAAATTTCTAGAGGATCTCTCACCATCTGTCAAGAATTCCTCTTTATTTCAACTCTATCCTAGAGACTCCAATGACAATGATTAACATATCATAGGATGATAGATATAGAGTTAGAAGGGATCTTGGAGGCTACTGTGTTCAATCTCCTTAAAACAGTCCCAGAGAGGTTAAAAGATTTGCCCAAGGTTACAGAGGGAGCAAACTTCAGAGAGGGATTTGAATTCCTCTCACCCCAGAGCCAGTATTCTTTCCACTGTAATATATTTCTATGTTTTATGCCTTGCTAGATTTTAATAATCACAAAGTCTTTGAACAAACTTAACTCAGTTATATCCTTCAAGGGATTTCATAAGATCTTAACATCTGTAGAGGAAAACTAAGACAGCATTTTGTATTACCAAGTCAAATCTTTATTTTTTTAATAACCAATAAACAATAAGCAGTGTGCAATCCTGTAGTCTTTAGTCTTTTTGGTAATCATGTCACTATAAAGAAGTCTGGAGTAGCTATTATTTATGAGAGCTTACCTCATATTTTCAATGAGGATGTTCTCAAAAGAGGTAGAAATTATTCTCATAAAGATTTTGTAGAGATGAGAAAATAAGAATTTCAGTAAGCAATTGCTGGTATTTTCTTGATCTCCTCTTTTCAGAAGGAATAATATCTGTAACTTTCCCCTGCAATCATTTGGAAATCTTCCCTTTGGACAGAGTGAAAATGGATATTCCAATGGATTAAAAATCATGGTGCCTCTAACATGTACTTCCTTAGAATGTATATGGTCTGATCTGCCTTCTTTAGCATATTGTGTACACATTTCTTATAGAAAGACATTATACAGGCCCTCACTCTGCAGGTAGCTAAGAATGCTACAATGGTAGAGCTGTTAAAGTTCCTACATACTGGGTACCTAGGTGGAAAGAGCACTGGTCCTAGAGTCAGGAAGGCCTTAGTTCAAATCTGGCTTCAGATACTTGACACTTATTAGCTGTGTGACCCTGGGCAAGTCATTTAATCTCAATTGCCTCACCAAAAAAAAAATAGATAAATAAAAAATAAAAAGATCCTAGGTACTAAGCATGTATCTAAATAGCACACCATGAATATTAGTATAGGCATAACTTAGAGATATTGAGGGTTTGGTTCCAGACCACAGCAATAAAGTGAATATTCCAATAAAGCAAGTCACATGAAGTTTTTGGTTTTCCAGAGCAATAAAAATTATGTTCATACTATACTGTAGTCTATTGAGTGGGCAATAGCACTATGTCTAAAAAAACCTATTTACTACCTTAATAAAAAAAAATACTTTATTGCTAAAAAAAATGGTAACCATCATCTCACCTTCAGTGAATCATAATCTCTTTGCTGGTGGAGAGTCTTGCCTCAATGTTGATGGCTGCTGACTGATCAGGATGATGAACAGGGTGATGGTTGCTGAAGGCTGGAGTGGCTGTGGCAATTTTGAAAAATAAGACAACATTGAAGTTTGCTGCATCAGTTGACTTTTCCGTTCACTTGATCATTTAGAAGTCAATGGAAAGTCATTAATTAGCTGGCTGGTGGAGATTCAGAACACACACAATATTTATCAATTAGGTTCATGGTCATATATGGGTGCGGTTTGTGGCACCCTAAAACAATTACAATTATAACATCAAAGATCACTCATTACAGATCACTATAACAGAATAATAATGAAAAAGTTTGAAATATTGTGAGAATTACCAAAATGTGACACAGAGACACAATTTGAACACATGCTCTTAGAGAAATAGTGCAGACAGATTTGCTCAATACAAGCCATTGCTTTGTAAATAAAACAAAACAAAAAAAACAAAACAAACCCATAATATCTGTAAAGCACAATAAAGAAAAGCACAAGAAAATGAGGTATGCCTTATGTATGTAGTAGTCCTATTCAAAAGGAAACAGCATCATATATTAATGCTTTGGTTAGCTGTTTCTGGAACAAAAAGGAAAAGAAAAAAATTGTTTAAAAATTAAATAGACCACGAGGTTTAGCTCAATTTTTCGCAAGTTCAAAGGGATATTAGCCAGATATTTCTCTTAAACTTCTAGGCTAGAGGTCTAATCAAATCTTTCCCCTACATACATTGCACCAGGGCTCAAAATTTTTTATTTTGTTTGTTATTTTTACCTTTCTGGATTCCTCTATTAATGTTAGTTAACTCTTAAATAGGTCATTCTTTTCCCTCTCTCTCTCCCTCCCACTTTCCTTCCTTCTTTCCTTCCTTCCCTCTATCCTTCCATATCTTCTTCCCTCTCTCCATCCATTCATCTCTTTTTATTTTTCAGAAGCAATGTCCACATTCAATTGCAATTTGGCCCTTTTTATCTTGATCTTAAAGTAGAGGTTAGGGAATTCCTGAGAAACATACCCTTTCCTCAAATTTGGTCCTCATTCAGTTCCTACAAACATCTTGAATAGGCCGTTGGAGGTCATCATTCATGTCAGATTCTCATCTTGGAACCAGTCATGTACCTCTGCTCCTACATTTCCCTCATTTATGAAACCCTCGGTTTACCTCTCTTGAGTGCCCATCAGAAAAATCTTAGGAATCTTTTTGGTGACTAAGGGCATTAGTTCTTCATACTTTGGGTCTATTAACATGGCTAAGTAGTTGTGCCCAGCTTGAACAACTCCAATACTATATTTGCAATGTCTTATTCTAGTCTCCATTATGGAGTACTTCAGACCTCCATAAAGACAACATAAAACGTTTATATCCTGACTTCTTGACACAGAAAAATATATCCTCTATTCCTAATGTTTTTGCTATAGACCTAAGTAGCATACTTCTCACAGTACCATTTCACTTAGAGTTTTCATTGTGTAATCTCAGACCAGCTTGGGTTATTATACCATTCAGTACCCACTGATGGTGCTCCCTCAGTTTTAGGGTGTTGTCCCCTATGGCCCAGTTCCATAGTACTACCGAGATTAGCTTTTGCACAGAAATATTTACTTCAGAAGGAATAATCACAAATATACAAACTTATTTCCCCTTATTCCCCAAACATGTGGAAGGCATAATCTCCTCCACACTTGTACCACCTCAGTGTGGGAAGGGGAAAAGGATTAGTAGATTCGTGGCTTAGCTTAATTCCTATAAATCACAGTCCTAGTTTCAATCCCAAACCTCCCTCAGGCTCCAGTTCCAGATGCCCTGGCTTCCCAGGCCTTCCTGCTGGCCTGGTTGACTGACTGCACCATTCCATCCTCTAGGCATCATCTCAGGCACTTGAAACTGAGAAGGATAAACAACACAGAAGAGAAACAAACACCCTCAGATTCATTTCTTGGAACTGGGGTAAAAGGGAAGGATGAAAGGAAAAACAGTCCTTTGCCTCTTACTGGTTCAGTTCATGATGTCCTTGCTCTGGGTGAACTGGGATCTTCACCCTCTGGATGCAACAGGCAAGAGTGGCTGAAAAGGGCACAGCAGACAAAAAGATCAGTGGGAAAGAGTAGTCAAAAAAGAGAGCTCAGCTGAAAAAGAGATAGCAGCCAAAAAAATGTAATTGTCTCATTCTCAACAGTTTGACAGATTCAGGCAGCCAGTCAAAGGAGGCCGTTTCTTCTTTGTGTATCCATGTGGTACCCAAACTGGACATGCCCAGATTAGCTCAGGTTGCATAAGAATCAATTAATAATATTAAATGTGTTTCCTTTCTATAGTCCCTTTTAATCTCTTGATTTTATCCAAGTCAAATTGCTTAGCATTCCACCCACAAAACTTGCTGACACCTTTGCTCATGCCATTTCTTCCACTTAAGAAAATATGTTTTTTTTGTCTCTACTAATTTATGTTTATTATTTTACTTTAAGAACTCACTACCTTAAAGCTTTTCCAAAGCCACTCTAGCTATTTCTTTAGGTCTTTAGGACTTTTGTATCTAGTCTAAATCAAACCATGCTCATTTCATGAATTTTATCAATGATCCTATGGAAATTGATCTGTTAGAAGGAAGAAAATTTGTTGGAGCATGGGCCCACCAGTTCTGCCCCAAATGTGGAGAAGGATAAGGTCATTCAAAATCGATTTAAATCCTAGCACTTTTGAAAGAGGGTTTTGATAATCTAAATCTGAAATTATCTGTGAGAATCCCAACAAATAAAACCTATTAGAACTTGTTTTGAGACACTAAAGCCTTTAATATTTTAGTTTTGAGTTAAACAGATATAAAAGGTTATCTCATTATAACCCTTGAGAAGGGTTTTGTTGTTTATGTCCCTTACCAGAGGCCAGAGCCAACAACTCTAAATGTTTTGAATAATACTGAATATTTCTCTTCATTTGGCTGGAATGAATTTACCTATGTATGCAGACCACTTGTATGTGAGCCAGTTTCCTTCAAAGAGCTATAATACATTCATTGCTCTATAATCTGTCTCATAATTTGTGAGGGCATATGTTTTCTCTGCCATTAAATCGTAGCCTCTCTAACCCCAAGATGTTAATTCCAATATGCCCCAGGGAGCAAATAAGACTTTTCATATTTGAAAGTAGGAGATCAGGCTGCACTTAGCCAAAGGAGGTAAGTCGGCACGAGGCAGGAAACTGTGTCTCCTTGCAGTATTGTCAAGCCAGAGGGTTATCTTCCTTCCACAGGTCAGGAGAAATCTTGTGGGAACTTGTGAAGTAATCTCCATGAGTACTAATTGAAAGTATTGTCAAATGGGCCTAGCCCCAAGTTTTAAGTGTCAACACCAGATGTTACTAGCTTAAGTGGTGTTCAGTGTTGTTGGAGACTGGGTGGGGAGGGGGCCTAAGGAATATTATCTTGCCTGAGGCTCAAGAAAGCCATAAGCTTCCTTCTACCCTAAACACTACTCACTACTGACCCTTTGGGCTAATATAATATTTGATGGGACTGACAATTCCTGAGCACAGGTGGCTGTGATGTAAGGCATTAGCTAAGTGAACATATTATGGAATTTAAGGGTGGAGGGATATAAAGCTTACCAAAAGTGAATACTGGAAATAAAGGATGCTATTCCCTAGGGCTGGGGTGGGGAAAGGAGAATTATATACCCCACTCCCCCAAAAAGGGTGGGGGAGGGAGAGGCTCTTAATGTTTTGTTTTGTTTTTTTAGTTATCACATATTGAGAACACTAGAATTTTAACTAGGGCAAATTCATGGAATTTGGAATTAGAATTGGTTTCACCTTTTAATTCTATCACTAAAACAGAATTGAATTCACCTCACTTTAATATTTACTTTGCTTTCCTTTCAACCAGGATAGTCAGGAGGGTCAGTCTTCCTTCCCCACCCCCTCCCCCCCAAAAATATGTAAAGAAATGTCAGGGTGGTAAAGACCAAAATGAGGGAGATGGTCATACTTTAAACAAGCAACTTCCTTTGAAATGAAAATAAAAGGGAAGATGGGTTACTTGAAAGAGTTTCCTTAGCCCATAAATTGTAATTTCCTCAAAAGAATTGGCATTATTGCCTGTCATTTATCTTTAATAAAAAGGAAGAGGCAGAATGACAAAACCATAATTGGCCTCCCACCCCCCAACAAAGGCCAAACTTCCTCCCTGCACTTTGGAGAGCAGTCACTTTGCTGAGCATTGTAAAAGCACTTACAGGTCTTAGGCAGTCCCCAGTAGAGTGTGAACAAAAGTTTCTCTAACAGAATATGATCCCTGAGGTGAGGTGAACTAAGTGGAATAATCCACCATACCGAAGCTACCAGGTAGTACATGAAAGACATAATTTAGGTAATGGGAATAGGCCTACCTGGATTGTTTAATGTAACTCCTATGATTATAATTTACTTATCCTGATTCCTCTATGGTGTCAGTCAACCACCATTTTTTGAAGTGCTAATTAGGTGCTCTGTTAAGTACTGGGGAAAGAAAGGCAAAGGCATTGTCCTGCCTTCAGAGAACTTACTTCCTTACTTCCTAAGGGAGGAGATAATATAGAAATAACTGTCTATGCTTAAGATTTGTACGAAATATATGGAAAATGACCTCTCTGGCAAGGCAATGGAAGCCAGGTGCAGGGCAGGAAAAGGTCTCCTGAGAAGGGTAGGATTTTAGCTGAATCTTGTAAGAAATGGAGGTGAGAAAGGAGAGCATTCCAGGCCTAGAAGGCAGCCAATGCAATGACTGAGTCAGGGGATAGAGTGTCATATACCAGAAACAGCAAATAGGCCAGTCTAGCTGGATCATAGAGTAGGTGAAGGGGGTCCAGAGTAGGAAGAGTGCAGGTAGAAGGGACCAAGTTGTTTAAATGACAAACAGAAGACTATAATTGATCCTGGAGGTAATAGGGAGACACTGGAGTTTCTTTAATAGGGATGTTGTTAGACCTATTTCTAGAAAAGCATTTTGGCCTCTGAGTGGATAGAATAGAGTGAGCAGAGATATGATGAAGCCCATATATTATAGGTGGTTTAATGGAGGGAGTGGAGTTAGGGAGTACTGTAGTTTCTTTTTATTTATTTGTTATAACTATTTTTTGTTCAGTGAGGAAAAAAAAGCTAGTATTTTAGGAAACACATAGGGTATATTCATATTGGAGTGGGAAGTAGAACCTAGAACCAGGATACATGTGTCATCTGCAGTCTTGGCACTAGGGAATACTCAATGAGAATTAGGCTTTCTATTGTCTAGTGTTCCAGGAACACTTTTCCTTGGTTGCCTGGAGATGGCCATAATGAAAACCAACAGGAGGAAGGAAAGTATCTTATTAAATAGAAATACTTTAAACCATGACTTAACTGAGTCCATGTGCCCAATATATGTATATTCCTAGTTTTAAGAAATGTCTACAGAAATTTAAAATGTCAGACTTTATAAGACAAAAAGCCCTTCTACAAAGTCATATATTTCAGGTTGAAATACAAGCTGTGTTAAATGGTTGGACTGTATTAATAAATTGTGATTTCAGAACTTAGCTTTATTATTTCTATACTTATCTATCAATGGGAGTACTATATGTAATGGTTCAATTCAAAATCCATCCAGGTCTTTTCATTCTCTGGGACTTTTGTCAATGTTGTTGTTGTTGTTGTTCAGTTGTGTCTGATTCTTTGTGACCCCATTCGGGAGTTTCTTGGCTGAGATATTAGCATGGTTTGCCATTTTCTTCTCCAACTCATTTTACAGATAAGGAAACTGAGGCAAACAGGGTTAAGTGACTTGCCCAGGGTCACATAGTAAATATCTGAGTCTGGATTTGAACTCAGCTCTTCCCAACTCCAGGCCCAGCATTCCATGCACTGTGCTACCCAGTTGCCCTAACTTTTGTCAATATCTTCCCATAAATCTTCAAAAATCTTCAAAAAATCTTCAACAGTCTGGAAATGCTAGGATCATAGATTTAGAGCTGGAAGGTACCTTTGAGGTCATCAAGTCAACCCCTCATTTAACAGAGAAGGAAACTGAGGCTTAGAGAGTTTAAGATTTCATCTATCTAACTGTCTATCTGTCTATCTATCTATCTATCTATCTATCTATCTATCTATCTATCTATCTATCTGTCTATATGGTTAAGAGGTTATATATTTGCCCATGGTTATACAGGGTCTGACAGAATTTTAATCCACATTTTCCTGATTCAAAGCTCATCATAATATTTAGTACACCACTCTACCTCTTTCAATATTCTTTCAATATTTTGATATCAGTTTAATGTCTTTGAATAATTTATTGATTCAATAAAGTCATTATCTTCTGATAAATACATAAGGGTTAGAGTATTTTGTTAGTTATTTTAAGTGAGGTAGGTTGATTAATAGGTTGACTCAATCATGCCTTACTCTTACAGTATAAAAACCCACAGATTCTGTAGAACCAAATGACACCTTAAAGGCTCTCTTCCAGCTAGTTATTTGCATTGTATATTACAATCTTATAAAAATTATTTAAAATATGTAACAAAATAGAGAACTTTATTTGATGGCCATCTGATTACTAATATGAAGTGCTGCAGAAAACAGAGACATTATAGGCTAACCAAAAGCATTTGTTGTCGTCACGGAGATTAATCATACTATTTCTGTTTGATATGGCAATTTTCTAGACTGAAAGCAAAAGTAAGGAGTACAATTACAAAAAAAAAAATGTAGAACCAGGAAGCCCTAGGCTTAGGAAAAATGATGATGGTCTGACAGGTAAAGTGTGTCAAGGCTTCCTTAAAATTCAGCAACTGATTGCAAAACAGCCTAAGCTCTGGGCCTGTGCATAGATAATGGTCAATCTTTGGGGTAACTTCTTAAATAATGATTGTTTTTTGCACATTTTTAAGAAGTTGTTGTCTTCAGTCGATTTTTGTATCTCTTTTTCTTTTTGGCCAATTCTACTTTTTAAGCAGTTGGTTTTTTTTTCCAAGCTGTTGTTTCTTTTTTCATAATTCTCTTGCATCCCTCTCATTTATTTCCCAAAGTTTTCTTCTACCTCTCTTATATGACTTTTAAGCTCCTTTTTGAGTTGTTCCGTGAGTTCTTTCTGGGCTTGAGGCCACTTCCCATTTTTCTTTGGGGTTTTGCCCATAGGTGTTTTGACATTGTTGTCCTCTTCTGAGTTTGTGTTTTGATCTTCCCTGTCACCATAATAACTTTCTACACTCAGATTCTTTGTTGTTGCTGTTGTTGTTGTTGTTGTTGTTTTGTTGTTTTCGTTCATCTTTTCTGGCCTTTTCCCTTTCTTTTAAATTTGAGCTCTGCTCCCAGGGTGGAGGGGGTACCATCTCAGGCTTCTTGTATGAGGGGTTTCAGGCCCTGGATGTTTACCTGGTGCTATGCTAATGTTGCCCTGAGACCCACGGGGAGCCGTTGTGTCTGGTGGTTTGCTGAGGGTGTGGGTAGGAGGTGGCTGGTGCTGCTGGAGGCTATAAGGTCTGGCAGCTTACATGTTGATGAATTGGGGTCCTAGTGCTGGTGTCTGGTGGATGCTGAGGCCAGTGGGTGTTTCTGCATTTCCCTGGGGATATGCTGAAGCCTGTAGAGGCTGCCTGTTTGCCCAGGGCTCTGCTGAAGCATGTGGCAGCTGCGTCTTTACTTAGGGACCCATTGGGTTGGTGGCTACCTGTTTGCCCAGGGCTCTGCTGAAGCACATGAGGAGTCCTGGTGTTGGCATTTGCCAGTTCTACCTCACTGGGGTTCAGGATCCCCCAGTGGTTTGCTGATATGGACCTTGCTGCTGGCTTGCTGGGATGCTTCCTGCCCTGGACTGTGCTCCCCTTTTACCTGAGTGAGAGAGGCCTTTCCCATTGATCTTCCAAATTCCTTGGACTAACATATTGTTTTACCCTGTCTTTTTGGGGGTTCTGCTGTTCCAGAATTTGTTTTGAGGTGCTGTTTTATGGCTGTTTGGAGGTGAACATGGGAGAGTTATGGTGATTTACTGCTTACTCTGCCATCTTGACTCCTGGAAGTCCCCATAATGTTTTTAAATAAGGGAATAACCATAGAATGTCTGTGCATTAGGAAAGGGATGTTTATTAGAAAAAGCATGCTGGATACAATGCAGTTTCTAGAAGGGGAAATCAGAGGCAGGGAGACGAATCGGAAAACATATTTTCCAATAATACAAGAAAGACATAAGGAGGGCCGCAAGTAAGGCAGAAAGATGGAAAAGAAGAAAAGGATCTTCATGGGGTGTTTAATGAATGCTTTTCAATTAAGTCATTAATTCATTTATATAGAGTTCCTCTTGTATTCCACAAACTAAAGAGATGCCTGTATTTTCATCTAAAACAAGCAATTCAGCTTAGATGATATACAACCCCAAACAGTGTCACTTTCCTATTTGAAAAGTTGGTCCAGCCCTGCAGCTGCATCCTTGTAACTATACCATACCAAAGAACAACCTGACCACCTATCACATCAACCACAGAAAGTCAAGACACACCCATTGTCCCACATATGCAGTATTAAAAAAAA
Source organism: Phascolarctos cinereus (assembly GCF_003287225.1). NCBI lineage: Eukaryota > Metazoa > Chordata > Mammalia > Diprotodontia > Phascolarctidae > Phascolarctos > Phascolarctos cinereus. Next base: position 172,564,345 of record NW_027555625.1, read on the forward strand.
ATGTATAGCAACAAGCTCAAAGAAGGCCAAACCCAAATCGAAATGAAAGGGTACTCCCAAGTGGGTGTGACTAAGTTGGTCACACTGGAAAAAGAATAGGTTCCAGGACAGGGTTTTCTGACAACTAAAGCAGCTATGGAATCCACCAGCCATACACAAAAGGAAAAGTTATTTTAACTGTGTAGACAATGGATGTTTTCCAAGTAACAAAAGCAAGGAAACTAAGAAGCTAAAAAGTTTCCTGTTCCTTATCTGAAGAACTCAAATTCCTCTGACCAAACCAAGTCATAAAGAGCTAGTCTCAGACCCACTGACTTTCACAATTGAATTTGTCTCATAGACAAAGCCAGTTATGACCAATGTGTATATCTTAGAAGGATCACTACCACAATGGATATGTATTATAATGTCTAGGACTCTTGCCTCCCCAGCTTGGAATTGCTTCATCTTTTTCCAGCTAAGCCCCTAAATCTAAAAAGTCTCCACACATTTCTAATGAAAAATCTCCTAAAATGCAAGTATGACTCTGCTATACTCTCCTTCACATAATAAACTTCCAAGTGCCTATTACTTCTCATATCAAGTATAAACTCCACTGTTTGTCATCTTTTCAACATGATGCTTCCTGATCTTTCTAATCTTTTGAAATATTACTTGGCTTACTTGTTGTTTCTCACAAATGATTTCCCATTTCAGTGCCTTTCCATTGGCTTTGTTGATTCCTGGAATGCTCTCTCTTCTAATTTCTTACTCATAGAATCTCTGGCTTTCTTTAGAACAACCACTTCTTCCAGGTGGCCATTTCCCGGTTTTCCCAGCAGCTATTGCCTTCTTCACTAAAGCTGCTTTCCATCTATTCTGTATTGATTTTGTGTGTACCAATTCATGCATATGTTGTTTCCCTCATTAAAATGTAGTCCTTTTGAGGGCAGGGACCATAATTACTTCTCAACTGTTTAGCATAGTCTCTGACATATGCTTAATAAATGTGTGTTGTTTCATTAAATACTAATTGGAGAAACTTGTTGCTCTTTCCATAATTACTGATAACAGGAAATTCTTAAAAAGGGGAAGAGTGGATAATTAGCTTCCATCTGTAAACCATCTTAATTATTTTCAGTCCTCCAAAATGAAATGGTAGCGATGATAAACCATCTTCAATGGACCCCTGCATCTAAACCAAACTTACCTGGATCTTTCTTAACAAGTCGTATGTTTTCCCTGATTTTTTGAGGTACTCTGCCTTCAGCTTCAGTGTCATAGGAACCATGTCTTACACTCCTAAAGGAGAATAAGGGAGTGGGAGATGGCTTCATTAGTTAAGTTAGTTTACCATCATTTCCACTTCTTGTAAGACTATAAGTATTTGAGATGGTCTCTATCTGGAGGTGAATTATTCAGTTATCCCTATCATAAAATCCCATTGCTGTTAGACAGATGGAGAAAAAAAGAGAGGGAGGCATGGAGGAAAGGAGAGGAGAGAGACAGAGAAAGAGGCAGAGAGAGACAGAGAGACACACACACAGAGACAGAGAGAGAGAGAGAGGGAGAGAGAGAGAGAGAGAGAGAGAGAGAGAGAGAGAGAGAGAGAGAGAGAGAGAGAGAAAGAGAGAGAGATATTATAAAATAGCAGAACATTCAATGCTTATTCCTTCCAACTCTAGGTTACCCAAGACATGTAGAGTAACATAGGGTTTACAAACAAGAATAAGACAACTTTGTTGCTCCCCAGGCATAAAGTCCAGGAAAAAATAACAACCATCACCAACAAACTCTCTCTCTTTCTCCACACACACACACACACACACACACACACACACACACACACACACACACATTCATGTAATTGTTTCAACATTTGCAAAGCACTTCTCATACATCAGTCCTGTTGAGCCTCAATAGATGCTATAGGTATATTTATTCTCATTTTACAGCTATGGAAACTCAGGCCCTGAGAGGTTCAGTGACTCTAAATCTAGATTTAAATCTAAATAGTGGATAAATTCCGCTATACAACACTGCCTGCCAAGGAAGGATCTTATCTTAGAAAGATAAAAATATGCTCAAGAGGAAGAAGATACAACCAACTATGAAGATTTGGACGTACATATTGACACAATTATACAATTCCTGTTAACAGAAAAATGAAATCTAGTTCTCTACAGATTGAGTGCAAAGAACATTTAGTGTTTCTTAATGAATTCAGAATTATGAATCCATGTATGATATCTTTCCTATAACTTCTCTGATTCAATCAACTGACCTATCTAGCCCTAATCTTAAAATAATCTTTGATTTATTCTTCATTTTTCGTGTCCATTTGGTCACCATTCTATAAATTCTTCTTTTAAAATGTCTCACATATCCTTTCTAGCACTAATGCTCTGTTAAGATTTTTGTCACCTCGTGTGACACTGGTCAGCCAACCTCCATTACTTCAGTCTTTCAGTTTTGCATATAGCTAGGAGACACATTTTCTTTGAATATTATTTTCATTGTCACTCCTCAGAAGGCTAGGGAATAGGGACTGATCCTGTGATTTTATTGTCACAGAGACCTCATGGTTGAAAAAAACTCTACCAATGAAGGTCAATACCTTCTTGGCAATTTATATTCTTAGAAAATTACCTAGAGAACCATGAGCTTAAATCAGTTGCCTAGGGTAACAAAGACAGAATTTGTTGCATGTGTTGGAAGCAAGAGTTGAACCAGGTTCTCCTGACTTTAAGATTGGCTCTCTACTCCTTTATCACATTGCCCCTCTCATTCATCAACAATCTTCAAGGTTCCCTGTTTTCTAACAAATCAACTCACTTTCAAGTCCCTTCATAATTTGACCTTATGTTACATAGCTAGCCTTATTTCATCCTAATCTCTAGCACATATCCTTTGCTTTAGCTAGTTCAATAGGAAAGTATTCAGATTTCTTCCTGCCTCCAAACTTCCATTCATATTGTCTACTTTACCTTTAATTCTCTCCCCTCTATTGTGCCCATCCATATTTTTTATTCATCACTCAAGGCCTGCCTTAACTCTAATTTCTTCCATGAAGTCTTCCTCGACCACTACAATCCTCACTGTGGAAAGAACTCTGGATTTGGAGCTAGAAAATCTCGGCTCAAGTCCTGACTCTGCCTTTATCTAAGTTTATGAGCAATACTGGTCATGTTATAGCCGCATTGAGCTTCAATTTTCTCATTCCTAAAACCATGATGATAATGCTTGTACTAAAATCTCAGAATTGGAAGCTACCTTAGACTATAACTTTATCTAGTCCAACTCATACTTGACAAGAAATACCATCTACAACAAAACAGACAACTAGTTATCCAACTTCAGCTTGAAGGTCTCCGTTAATGGGAACAAGCTCTATCTCAAGATAGCTCACTCTATTTTTAAAATCTCAAATTGTTAGGAAGTTTTTCGTTATTGTAAAGAGAAGTTTGTCACTGTGTATTTTCCATAAATTGCTCCTTGGATCCAAACAAAAAAAGTTTAATCCCTTTTTACAGATGACAGGCCTTCAAATATTTGAAGATTGTTATCGTATTCTTTCCTCCCTCCTTTCTTTCTTTCTTTCTTTCTTTCTTTCTTTCTTTCTTTCTTTCTTTCTTTCTTTCTTTCTTTCTTTCTTTCTTTCTTTCTTTCTTTCTTTCTTTCTCTCTTTCTCTCTTTCTCTCTTTCTCTCTTTCTCTCTTTCTCTCTTTCTCTCTTTCTCTCTTCTTCCTTCTTCCTTTCTTCCTTCTTTCCTTCCTCCTTCCTTCCTTCCTTCCTTCCTCCTTCCTTCTTCCTTCCTTTCTTTCTTCTTTCTTTCTTTTCTTCTTTCTTTCTTTCTTTCTTTCTTTCTTTCTTTCTTTCTTTCTTCCTTTCTTTCTTCCTTTCTTCCATCCTTCCTGTCTTTCTTCTTTCCTTCCTTGCTTTCTTCTTAACTGTGTCCATGGTATCTAATATATACTAAATCATTGATAAATGCTCAGTTATTAATTGATTGTTACTTCTCCTTGTTTCCACATTTGATACTTGACATTTTTAACCTGAGTTATTTGATGAGATTCCTCCACATTCACAATGATTTGTCAAAACACATTTCCTATTTCTTCCTCATAAGAACTGCTTTTCCTTATACCATCAGAATTTATTTCTAATAGAACTTCCCATGTCTCTTAGGTTGACTTTACCTGTAGGATTATAGCCTATGTGGTCATATTTATCCTTTTTTTGTAAAGTTTTTTTTTCTTATATGGATATTTTGGTTGCTGAAAGAGGTAGAAAAAGATCATTTATATGGAACATTGATACAGTGAAAGTGCTTGAGGAGAAACATAGGCTACTTTAAGAAGTTCACAGTATCAGAAAAAAAAAAGGCTTTACTTAAGACAAAAATGGCCACAGTATATTGTTATCCAGGAGCTAGTTGGCAAATTACTTTTTTTAAAATGTAGTGGTTCATAGTTGGGAAATGCTAAATTGAATAACTAGGGGCAAGGAGACACATATATAAGGACTATTGGAGATCATGCCAAACAGGCCATTTTTTGAATTTCTCATCTTAAGGTAGAGATGAATCGCTAAACAAAAGTAGATCCTGTTTTGAGGCAGGAAAATCAGTCAGGAGACAGAAGCAGCTGGAGACAAGATGTTGAAGTTGACAGAAGACAGAAGGTGAAGAGAAAGAGACTGTTTATGGAACACAGAACACAAAAGGATAGAACAGCAGCTGCTTCACATGGAGACAGTTAACTGGAGAAGACATCCTCTTCAACTTCTTTGCTGGGACCTTAGATGCATGCAAGAGTGGTATTGCTTTGCTGGGGGCTGATTAGCTGGAGAAAGACTGCATTGCCCTTTGTTACCATCTACAGCCAGATAGAAGGGAAACCTCTTAGAGGTGCCTATGTGACTTTTGTTGCTCTTTAAGAGCTTAAGAGAAAGGAATAGAAATGAGAAAAGCTAGATTTTGCTCATGTTTTGCTTGAAGCTGTGATGAATGAAGAAAAGGCATTATTTCTGGGAGGTGGTTGGAAAAAGCCGTATGTTACTATATGAAGAGCTATTTCAGCTGTTCCTTATTGCTAAGGGAGAAAACCTGGACAGAAACATGCAAACTCCAGGCTAAAGGCTACTATTTTACTGAAAGAGTATAATGCTAATATTGTTTGTCAAAAAGAGCCAAATGATTTTTTTAGCACCCTGTCAAGGATAGCTCTTTGTTAAAAGACCTTGATGATTCCAAGGATAGGAATAAAGCAGTTTTGACCAAAAGATGATTCATAATGCAGATTATTTCCTAAAGAAAACCAAGAATATGAAGACTTGTAAGCCAGAGTTTTGAATTACCTCAGACACATGGGTTTCCCTACTCACGTGCCTCTCTGTTTTTATAAATGTGCATCTCTATTTCTTCTCTCTACCAATATTGTTTATATTCATGGAAAGTTCAACCCAGGTTTATAGTTCATGTTTTGATTATTCTTGTTTTTACCTTATTGTTTAGTAAATGTTTCATGTTAGATTCAATGATATCATTGTGATTGATTTTATAAAATGGGAAACATACTGTTAGGAGCTTTGGAGTTATGTGGACAAGTAGTAAGAACTCATCTCTCCATGCCAGGGCCACCCCTAGGACCCTGAGAAAGCTTGATCCCTGGGAACCCCTAACCTGTCGACATGAATGCAGGCTGAGTGTTTGAACCAACTCTTGAGAGCCTAGAGAGATTAAAGGTCTAGGCCAAGCTCAGACTGCAGTCTGTGTCCTTGAAATCTGGTTTCCTAAAATCTAGAATGTATATATCAGAGTATTCCTGTCTTTTCTCTTCTATTTTTACAAACTCTAAGACATAGTGGGAAACCAAGTTTCCTATCATTTCCACATTTTCCCATTCTGGTGAGAATCATATCCAGAATAGCAGTTTTCCTTTTCAATTTTGCTACATTTTGAAGGATGAAATTACCACTAAAAGAAATGAAGAAATCATGAACTATTCAGCATTTGGAAGAGAGAGTACTCCAGCAGCTGTCTGGATAATTGAGGTCTTTATCCCTACTACATCCAAAGCATTGTGCCAGGCTTGTGATCTGTTTTCCAAATTCCTCTTCTTTTTCCTCTTTCTCTCCAGGTGGTCTACAGTATATCTGATGACAACATTGCTTCTGTTTCTGCCTATATTGATATTTACTCAAATGCTCTCTCTTATGCTTAGCTGCTCTGGTTTTTGGATTTCCTCTCATTCATATATCTAGTTAATATTCAAAGGATACTCTGTAATACTGTCCTCCTCCCACCTTGTGTATCTCATTTCTTTCAAATAAAGTATACTCTCCCAGAGTCACATTCCAGTCATAGGACTCATCCAATCAGCAATATCTTCATATGCATCCAAATTTAGTTTTTGTTTTTCCTAGTTCATCTTTGTCTTTCCCCTCAGTGTCTGCATGTTTATGTTTAGAAACCTAAGGCACATTCTTTTTTTATGACCACTTTATTAGTTTCCTATAAATTTCTAGTCATCTTGCCATCTGAATTTCTAATAATTCAAATCCAAATCCAATTCTTGTGAGATTTGGGGGTTGGGGTGGAATCTATTGTCTTCTCTATTCAGTGATTACCACTAAGCATGTTGTTTCCTTGGCAATTTCTGGAAATTTGTGGAAAATTAGAAATTGAGGGGTCTAGGCTAATAAGGAAAGATGTAAAACCTAACACTGTATTTAAGTGCTTTCCAGTATTTCTTAAAACAGCTCTGAATGCCAAAGGCAAACATGTATTGAGCATCTTCTATTTCTGAGCACTTATTTAAAAATAAATCAGTCTCAATGATTTCCATTTTCTAAATGGAAGCCCAGAAAAATTATGTCTTACCCCAGATCATACAACTTCTAAGTGACCATAGATTTAGAATAAATTCTTCCTGAGTTTTGGTACATTGACTTTTCTGCTTGGCTATAAACAATAATAAAAAAATGTGATAATAATAATAATAACAACAACAACACTGTGCTTGCTGTTTCTAAGCTTTTTGCAAAGATTCAATGTGGTCAGAGTCTCTGACTTTGAACCCAACCATATGGTGAATAGAGGGAAAGGAAGAAGGGGAAATCCTGGTGGGCCCCTTTGCATGGCTTAGATTGTAAAATTATATTTATAAATTATTTAGTTTGTGGTCTCTTGCAATTCCTGCAAATGATTTGGGAATGAGCTTTTATGAGCTATTCAGTGGCATCCTGTGATTTATCTGTTCCAAGACAGACTCAGTCTTGACTTCAATTTTTTTGCTTCTCTCCCTTCCTAAGGTAATGAACTTGACCATGGAATTTGTGTTCCAAGACTAGAGTGCAAAACAAAGCTGAAATGAGCCTAAAACTTCTGCTTTGTGATTCTAAAGGCTCTTATGTTCCAGTCTTGGAAATCTGTCCATATTATTTGTGGACAGCATTTAGATTATAGAATCCACAAGATTGGAGCAGTGACTTTTTCTTCACACTGACAATGGGCAAATGTAGTTGGTCTAAATTCCCACTAATCTTCTAAAACCAGGATTTTTTAGAGACATACAGATCCCATTGAAAACAAAAAGAATACTTATCACAAACATGCAGATGACAAAAAATTTGCCTTGACCACTAAGGAAAAATTTTAGCTTAAAAAAAAAAGATAAATTTACTAAAATAACCTATGTGCACTGGAAATCTGATCACTAGTTCAGACATATTCAAAATCCATTGAGCATGTCAAGTACCAAAAATATACAAATACAGAAGCACATATTTATGTTGTGACAAATATCATGTCTCTTTACCATCTTAAGATATTACCACAGGAAAGGTGAGGCAAAAAGTCTTTTATTTAGCTCCTTCTGGAGGTTAGAGATGAATTTGTTCTTTCTCCTAAAACTTTTGGTGTCTACTTTTGAAAGTATATTGATTGTCTGTTGGGATCAGAGGGAGCCTAATTCACCATTAACATAGCTTTCTCTTGAAACTTGTCACATGGCCACAACCACTCACTTCCTGAAATTGTATGTTGGTTCAGAGTACAGACCATCAAAAGAGTCTAATTAATCATTTGGGATATAAGCAAGGTATTAACTATTTAATGGCTACATTAGCAGAAAATTACCAACAACTATTAGGGAAAACAAACAAAAAACCCCAGCAGTCCAGAGAATGACTAAGTATTTTTGGTGTTGTATATGAAGAAAAACAATTCAATTCAAAAACATTTATTAAATATCTACTGTGTTCCAAATTCTGTGTAAGGTGCTAGGCAAAATGCACAAAGGCAAAATTCCTGCCTTCAAGAAGTTTACATCCTACTAATAGTGGAAACAACTCCTAGACAGATAAGAAAATACAAAGTGTGTGTCGAATAAATACAAAGTTTTCAGTGGCGGGTGGGGGTGCAAGGGCACTGAGTAGAGGCTAGAGAGGGGAAGTCATGGAAATACTCTTGTAGAACTGGAGGTGAAGAGGGAGAACATTCCAAGCAGGGCAGATGGCTGTTGCAAAAGCACAGGAGCAGGAGATGAAATATTGTGTATGAGGAATATCAAATAGCTATATATTTGGATCTATACAGTTTACATTAGAATACCAAGTAAGAATTTGTCAGAACTGAGAACCAAGAGTGCCTGAGACTGTCACTAAAGTATGTTTGTAATCCAGTTCAATAAATTGATGAGTTTATTAATGTATATTAGTGATCCCTGTCATCCTTTATATATTACATATAATATATTTCATATATTACTGACATTTGCTGCCATCAAATGTAAGATCCTTTAGGGCAAGGACTGTTTTAGATATCTCCAGTGCCTAGCACAGTGCTTTGCATGGAAGAGATGATTGTAAATGTCTGTTGAATTAACTTAAACCTTGTTACATACATATGGTATAAATAAAGCTTTGAGTTATAGGAGTTGTCCATGAGTCTTGCTTTGTCTGTTCTTATGGGGGAAACAAGTTGTGAGAGTTCTCATCTGACTTTTCAGAGGAGTAAATGGAGGCTATGCAAGGTAAGCCACTTAGCAAACTGCTTTGACAGAAGAGGGCTTTCACTGATTGATCAAGGATTAATGTTCTTACATTATCAAATAAACCATATTATTACTCTGCTCAAAGACCTTCGGTGGCCCTCTACCACTTACTGAATGAAGTCCAAATTCTGTAGCCTTGTATGTATGGTTTCTACAATCTGGTCCCTATTGATCGATTTGGTTTTTAGCTATCTCTGCTTCCCTACACAAATCCCCTATTCTAGAGGAAAAATAGTTTATTTCCAATCCCTGAAAATCCCTTGAATTTTTCCATCTCAATATTATGATCCTAGCCAGTACTTTATAACTGGCTGTCTGACTTAAGCCCCCAGAGTCTGACAGCTAGGTCCTTGAAGACTCAGAAGTATTCACAACCCTGGCAAAGGTCTTTGGGTACCTGCATGTAATATGTTGTAGTTCAGTCATTTTTCAGTCATGTCCAACTCTTCATGACCCTGTTTAGGGTTTTCTTGGCAAAGATACTTGAGTGGTTTGCCATTACCTTCCCCAGTTCATTTTATAGATGAGGAAACAGGCAAATAGGGTTAAGTGACTTACCCAGGGTCACACAGATAGTAAATATCTGAGGCTGGATTTGAACTGTGGTCTTCCTGACTCCAACCCTGGTATTCTATCTGCTGTACCACCTAGCTATGGATGAGTTTAACTCAATAATAAGTGATATTTCAAATGCATAGATTAGCAAGGGAGAAGCACTGTTAGAGATTTATTCCTTCAGCTTAAAGCTTTAAGTCCTATTGAAATGCAGAAGTTCTTGAGAGGAGCAAGATTTTACACTATTTGTCATTTACCACTTAGTGGGGATGAGTATCAATCAGTTCTTTCTCATATTTAGCCATGCAATAGTTTTGATTGAAGGGCAGCTGAGAGTGGAGAGAGAATGAGAATACTGATTACTTGGTAGAGAGAAGGGTGATGGAAGAAAAGGTGGCAAGTGCTGAAAGCAACCTTGGCCTAATCCCAAATTTTGTGCAAGGTGGTCTAAAGTGAATAGATCTTTGAGGTTTGAAGAAAGAAGTGAAGAATTTTTTATTTTTTATTTTTTTTTTGTAATGAATATAGAGCCCATGAAGAAAAAGTTATTTCTGTTGAAGTAGAGCTGACATACCTCTGCCCCTGGACCTTTCCACCAAGAATTCCCATTGGCTGATTTGTAAACTTAATTTAACTTTTGCCTTCATTGTTCTCAGGTTGTGGGTTTTTCTCAGGGTGGAGTGAGGTAGGGTGGGGAAGTAAATAGTGCCAGAGTGCCTGAATGAGGGTCAGCAGGAATTATCGATAATTGTCCAAGGAATACTCCCACAAAGTTCCTGGCTTTATTATTTGAGAGTTAAGAGGCTTTCAGGAAGGGAGGTTTGGTGGATACATATATACCTCTGGAATTTGGGATTCTTATCTGAAGCATCATCTGTCATACTGATTCTCAACAATGGAAGACCATTCATATTTAAACTTTAAATCGGTGGAGATGACTCAATGAAATTCTCATTTTGTTTTCCTGCCCAAGTTACAGCAATACTTCCCAAATTCCAGTGTTGCCTATCTAATTGTCTGGGTATCAGTGTGTGATCAGAACTTCGTATCCTGTTTGCAGATATATTGCTTCCTATCCAGACATTACCATCTTAACTGATTCTTTAAATAGAAGCAGGGATGAAAAAGGTGCCTTTCTGTTCCTTGTGCAGGGTGGTGGAAGAGTTAGAATTCCAGATGCTAAAAATCTACATTAACAAAAGGAATTATTAGACCAGAAAGAGAGACCTTACTTATCATGAGTTACTGTTTCAGACCATCACATTACATAAACAGAGAAAAGATGATGAGGAAAGACATTCAAAGACAATTTGGTACAGGCAGAATTAGTCATAGGCCAAACTGGATGCCTTCTGGAACTAATTCTAATGCAGCTGTGCCCTACTCCAAAAGAACTATCAAAAATACCTGTTACCCATTCATTTGGAACAACTGCAGGAAATAGTTGCTAACCTTGTCTTGGGCCCCCTCTCTGACTTCCCTACGGGGCTGTTGCCATCTGTAGTATAGGGAGCCATCACCGGCTGTGGGGCCTCCCTGGTGTCACACAGCTTGGCTACTCTTCATCATCAGCTACTTATGGAATATTGTGAAAGGTTCATTGGCTAAAACAATTATGGGAAAATTAGGTTTTATTGATACTTAGTTGCACAAAGGTAGAATTTGAGGTGAGAGGAACACTTTAAAATACAAAATATCTGAAGTGGTTTCTTCCTGTGTGTACCTCTGGTAACTGAACACAGGGCTGGCTGACCGTTTACCTTGGATCTATGTTGGGTACTGACAAGATCAGTACCGCACGGTGGATACGCCTCTTGTATATCCTGTTGTCCTCTGTAGGATGTTATCTCACTGTCATAGAAAGAACACAACTCCCATGATCAAGCCAGGACAAATGCTGCCCCATGGCTCTCCAGGTTCCCCTTCATATACCCTTGTATCTATCACTACTCACTTAGGTTGTGCTGATCTTTTCCCTTTCCCCTTCCAGGCTCTTCCACTTTAGAAGTAGGGTATGAGAAAGAGAGCAGAGGGAATTAGAATCAGAAGACCAGGGTTTGTGACCTATCCCTATCACTTTCTAGCCAGTGTGATTTTGGGCAAATTGCTTCATCTCTGAGACTCAATTTGTCTACTTGTAAAATGGGGATGATAATATTCATACCATTGACATCACAGGATTCCTATTATTTCAATGAGATAATGTATGTAAAGTAATTTTGTAACTTTAAGTATACTATTATTGTATTCTTAATGCTTTCTGCTACCATTGATGAAATAACAAGGTCTTGTGTACTCTGTGTTAATTATAGGCCCTTTCTGCTTTGATTCTGGTCACTCAGCACAGACTTTACTCAGATCTCAAAGTAAGACAGTATATACTTACATAACTATTGTAGAAATGCAACAATGATGAGTTGTTTGAATTCTAATTTTATACAGTCTGAAACCACTGAAATCTTAAAGTATTTTTGAGGGCTAATATTTTGAGAAACAATAGGCACCCATAGAATGAAAGCTTATAGGAATGTGTGTGTGTGTGTGTGTGTGTGTGTTGTGTGTGTGTCTGTATCTGAAAGGGAACTCAGAGGCCATCTAGTCTAAACTCATCATTTTACATATGAAGAAACTGAGGCTCAGGAAGGTTATGGTTTGTGTCACAGCCGGGTTTTGAACCCCAGCCAGTCCTTCCTCTGCTGTACTGCGATATCTCCTCGAGAGTCAGAAGACCAGTTTTGTCACTTGCCAGCAATGTGACCATGGATAATTACTTAATCATTAACATTCTTAGTTCCTGATCTGTAAAAAGGGAACCATTCACATGTGCTTGCTATCTATCCGAAAGGATTATTGTGAGAATATCTTGTAAATTGTGAAGTTTTACATAATTTTGACCTATTACTATCATTCCTACAGTAAGTCTCATTGTAGCATGCAGTGGGCTCCCAATAACTACTTGTTAATTTATTGATTGATTGTGACAGTAAGATGACTCTGAGTTTCTAAAAGCTATGACAACAAAGAATTTCTATAAGATCTTACTAGGTTTAAAAAGTTTCAGATACAGGCCCAGGGTTAGACTACATCATTTTCAAAGAATCCCTAGCCTAACTCAATAAAGAAAGGTTCATTGAAAAGCTGTTCACAGAAGCTTTCAACATCATCCTTGCATCTTCTGAGTAAACTTCCAGGAAGAGTATTGTTGGGAAGCATTTGAAATTGGTTCTTTTCAGAATCTTACATTTTATTTTGTAGTTAATGGTATTTTTAAAAAATTTTATTTTTAATTTATGGCATAAAACAAGCATTTCCATAACATAGTATAATAAAAAAAAAAGATTGCACACAAAACTGCAAATCTACTATGTACAACTTTCTATTTCTTTTAAATATATAACAAAGTTACTATGCAAATTTCTTTTTTTCTTCCCTTCCCCTCCTCTGCCCTAGTGATGGTCACCATTAGACATAAATAATGTGTGTGTGTGTGTGTGTGTGTGTGTGTGTGTGTGTGTATGATTATTCTATAAATACTTTAATTCATCAGTTCTTTCTCTGGGTGCAGATAGTATCTTTCTTCACAGTTCCTTTATAGTTAATTTGAATATTTATAATTATAAAAATTACTTACTTGTTGGAAGTTGCTCTTAAAACAATATTGCTGTTACTGTATACAATGTCCTTTTGGTTCTGCTCATTTCGCTTTTCATTATTTAGTGCAGTTTTTCCATGTTTTTCTAAGATCATTGAACTCATCATTTCATATAGCACAGTAGTTATCTTACAGAATCTTACATTTTAAAGATAATACAAAATGCTGGATCTTACATTTTATGGAAGCTATATTACAAGGGTAGAGTCAAGATGGTGGAGTACAGGGAGCATTCAAACAGAATTCTCCCACATTCCCCTACAAATAACTTTAAAACAACATATCAAATCAAATTCTGGAATGGCATAACCAACAATAGCTTGAAGTGAGACAATTTTTTCAGCCCAGGAAAACTTAGGAGATCAGAAGGAGAGTCTTTGGCCCTGGGGTGAGGGCTGGCCAGAGGCACAGAATACACATGGGCTACACTAGTTGTAGTTGTAGGCCTTGGAAGTGGCTGCTGTAATGGTGGAAGCAACAATAGTAGTACAAGAACTCTCACTGCCCAGAGACAATAAGGAGATAAGACACTTGATTAGAAAGGGATTACAGGACATCCCTGTGTGGGCACAGGGTAAAGGAGTAAGTGCTGCTTGGCAACTCCATTACCCACCATCCAGTTGCATTGCTCTGAAATAGACTGGGAAAATGAGCAAACAACAAAAAATGGAACTTGACTATAAAAGACTATGGTGACAGGGCAATTCAAGACACAGATTCAGAAGACAATGACATGAAAACATCTACAAGGAAAGCCTCAGAGAAAAAAAAAACAAACATGGAGATTGGTAAAAAAAAAACAAAACCAAAAAACCAACAGGAATCCCTAGAGAAGCTAAAGAAAGATTTTTAAAAGAGCAAAAAAAATTTTTTCAAAATAAGAAAAAATTGGGGGGGTAGCTAGGTGGCACAGTGGATAGAGCACCAGCCCTGAAGTCAAGAGGACCTGAGTTCAAGTCCAGCCTCAAACCAAACACTTGACACTTACTAGCTGTGTGACCCTGGGCAAGTCACTTAACCCTAATTGCCTAATAAACAAACAAATAAATAAATAAAGAGGTGTTCAAAATTTAAAAAAATGGGAAAAACTGGCAAAGAAATGAGAGCAATGAAAAAAAATACAAAAAGAGAATTAATAGCTTAGGCACAAAAATAGTGAAGAAAATAACTCCTTAAAAATAGACCTAGCCAAATGGTAAGAGAGGCACAAAACATCACTGAAGAAAAAAATATCCTTAAAAATTATTATTGGTCAAGTGGAAGCTAATGACTCCATGGGACATCAAGAAGTAATAACACAAATTTAAACAAATAAAAAAAAACAAAAAAAATGTGAAATATCTCATCAGAAAAAAAAAACTGACCTGGAAAATAGATTGAGGAAAGATAATTTAATTTAATAATAGTTTAAGAATTATTGCAAAATAATATGGAAACCCAAATCATAAAACAGCATGGATATCATATTTCAAGAATTTATAAAGGAAAACTGCCCAGATATCTTAAAACTAGGAGACGAAATAGAAATTGAAAGAATCCACTAATAACCTCCTGAAAGATATCCCAAAACTAAAACTCTCAGAAATGTTATAGTCAAATTCCAGAACTCTCTGGTCAAGAAGAAAATACTGAATGCTCAGAAAGAATATATTCTATTATCATGAAGCCACAGTAAGGATCACACAAGATCTAGCAACTACTATGATAAAGGAGTGGAAGGCTTAGATTATCATATTCTAAAAGGCAAAGGAGCTAAGATTTTAAGAAAAAATAACACCCAGAAAAACTAAGGATTATCCTCCAGAGGAAAAAAAAATGAGTATTTTATGAAATAGAGGACTTCCAGACATTCCTGATGAAAAGACCAAAGCTGAATAGAAAATTTGACATTCAAATATAAGACTCAAGGGAGGCATAAAAAGGTAAACATGAGTGAGAAATCATGAGGAACTTAAAAAAGGTTTATATTTCCAAATGGGAAAAGTATGCCTGTAACCCTCCTCTCTCTTAAGAACTCTATCATTTTTAGAGCACTTAGAAAGAGTCTACTAAGACAGAAGGCATAGGTGTGTTTACTGAGTAGGGGTGATCTCAAAAGAAAAATGGAAGACTGAGAAAGAGGGATGTCCTGGGAGAAGGGGGATGAAAGAGAAAGAATGGGGAAAATTATCTCACATAAAGAGGCACACAAGGAAGCATTTTTACAATGGAGGAGAAGAGGGGGGAATGTGTGTCCTTGTGAAAAACACACACACACATAAACACACACTGTTGGATGTAGAAATCCATCTTACACAACAGGGAAATAGAAGGGGAAGGCACTATGACAAGATAGGAGTTGTGATAAGAGGAAAAGTAGATTAAGGGAGGCAGTGGTCAGAAACAAAAAAGACTTTTGAGGAAGGACAGAGAAAAAATAAAAACTATATTACACATCTGTTAAGATGGAGCGAAGCTACAATCTGCATCAATGATCAGAGTACTTGCAACGATGAAAGTCTAGACCCTTAAAATAGTAAAGCATTATTACTAGCACTAGTCATACTCATAGCTGCTTTCCTTCATACTCAAAGAGGACTAAAATGACATCACTATGTCAGGGTCAATGTACAAAGTGTCTGACTGTGACTGATCAGACCATTATGAGCTCAGAAGGCTCTAACACAGGTCAGGCATAAATAATCCATATGAACATTTGGAATGGAGATGTCTCTAAATTTGTACATCTCACATTTCTTTTGAGCTACTGCAATTAATAATGATGAAGATGATGAAACAATGTTAGCATGAAAAGTGTTAAGAAAATGGAATTAGGTCAAATCCAAATGAACACATTTCATTTTTCAGCTGTGGAAGATGAAAGGAATGCTGGAGTTGGTGAAAATAATTTTCCTAGTCCATATGTGTGATGGTCACTTTCCTTAGAGGAGTAATCCCTAATTAGTCTCTATGAGTCACAGAAGGCTGTGTGTTGCCATCAATTTCAGAAACTCAGAGTGTTTTGATCTCACATATGGGAATGTTTCACCAATAGTGTTGCAAGCAACCTACTATGAATTTTATGCAATTGACTTGAATTCAACAAAGATTTTTAAGAGCGTGCTGTGTGTGAAGCATTGAACTAGATGGTGAAGGAAGCAAAAATTGAGATTTCAGTCTCTTTCCTAAGGGAACTAAAAATCTAGTTAGGCATTTTATGACATATGCACATAAACAGTTGTATCTAAAATTTTGAAGGATCTGTAATCTGATCAATGTGGGCCCTCTTTTCAGTGCTATCAATCACAACTGATTCACAACTTCTCCTCGTGCATGATTCTTGTCTGTCCTGTTCCAGAAGCTATCTATAACACCTACCCCAAATCTGTGGAGTCCTTCCTACCAAATCCTTTATGTAAAGACTTGATGAGTATACACACGGCACACAAGTTGTCCTGTCCATCTGTTTTTCTCTCATTAAATGGCTGGCACACCTCTTTTTTTTTCCCAGTCACCCTTTTCCATGATCTTTTATGCCATTTATTACAGAGCATTGTCAACACCGCAGCCTATTGATACTCACTATACCACCTGTAATTCTTATTCTTTACAGATCACAGGGTTCCATCACATGTAGCCATAGAACATCACTAAGACAATATTAGAATAAAAGAGATAAGTTTTTGTGTCAGAGAATGGTCTATGATCATTGATTTTTATTTTTCTGGTTTTATTTCTTTGAAGCATTTTTTAAAGATTTATAAAACCTACTGCATTTTGGTAAATTCAAATGAATATAATTTTGCTGATTAGCAGTGTTTGATTTTTTTAATGCAGCTTTTTGGAGGCAATGATCTATTATCTGTTTTTTTAAAAAATCTTTCCCTTATAAAGATGTTGAAGTATTGTGTCTTTCTAAGGAATAGCTGCTCTTCTCTGACTTTAGTTAAAATAAAACTAACACAGCAAAACTTTACACTATTTTTTAAATTCAAAGTACAAACTTAAGTTGCATTAATAATGGCCATGGAGACTGAGGTGAGAGTTCCATTGTTCCATACTTCAGTTTGACCACATGCACAATGAATGTTGCTTTCAGTTCTGGGCACATTTTAGGAAAGGCATTAGTAAACTGTAGGAGGGGTGATCAAGCTGTTGGAAGGAATCAAGATCATACCCTATGAAGAGCTGTTGAAAGAACTGGAGATGCTTAGCTTGGAGAACAGAATGGTTAGCAGGATATGATGTCTGTCTTAAGACATTGAAAGGGCTGTCTTGTGAAAGGGGGATTATGCTTATTTTCCTTGGCACCAGAAAGCAGGGCTAGAATTAGGGGGTAGAAGCAGGGAAGTGCCGGTGTCCGCTTGGACCTGCTTGGAGTAACTCGATTGTTAAATTTTCATTGTGAGTATTTGCACTTTGGAAATCACCAAATGTTACAGATCAGGGCTTGGTTTATTGTTTCATTGATTGTCTAGCCTTAAGAAAGTGGTAGTGAAGGTCAATATTTAGATTAAATTTAAAAACTGTCATACATATTTTTTTTTCCTGGAGAGTTGATAGTTAAACAATTGCCAGGACACCCCCTGGGGAGTAATAAAGAGATTTAAGTTTTATACAAAGAAAAACTGCCCAACAGATCTATCTCATCATGGAACAGGAATTCAAGCAAAAGTGAGATAAGCATTTGTCAGATATGATTTGTGTTGTTGTTGTGTGTCCTTCATTTTTTGAAGCGATCAGTGACATCACGGAGTGATATCTTGACTTGTGTGTGAATCGGGATTTCAGTGAGGCAGAGTTGCACGAAGTTATCAGCCTAACTTTTCCAGAGTCATTAAAGTCCAGTGGCAAGACAAAAGTCAAGATGACTGGCTCTGTCCCAGGATGCAGTGGATGACCTTGGCACCTTTGATATCTGACCAAGCTGAAAGCTGCCTTCATGGCCTTGGAACAAACCGTTCTCATCTGCCCATTCCACCAGGAGAAGTCGTCACATGCTTAGGGTAAACATCTCCTTAACTCACCAACAGGTTTGAGGCTTGTCGGTTACTCTCAACTTGGTTTAGCACATCTGCTGAGGTGGTTTCACTGCAGTGTGGCCGCTGTGCGTGCTACAGCTTCTTAGATCCAGGGTGAAGGTGGACACCCAAGGAGGATGAGCAGCCCTGAAAAGGGCTTGGCAGCCCTCATTCCAGAGGAGTTAGTCCTCCCCGAACACCTCATACACCCCAGACTTGGACTACGGTAAATGACTGCTGAGATCCTTTCTAATTCAGAGATTCTCTGATGCCATAATTTCTATTTTCCCTAGAAAGTACTCTGTGTGTCTATTTCTACTACCAAGATGTTCTAGAATAAGATCTATATCAAAATAATCTACCCATTTGGGGAGAGAGAAATGAATTCTGCTAAATTCATTTTAGGTACCACTGGAACCGTGCTGCTGTAGAGGCAGCTAATTATTGTAATGGATAGAGGGCTGGCCCTGAAGCCAGAAAGACTGAATTAAAGCCAACCTCAGACATTTATTAACTTTGTGACCCTGGACAAATTGTTTACCCTTTCTCACACTCAGTTTCCTCTTTGGTAAAACAGGGATAATAATACCTTCCAGTATTGTGATAAGAATAAATTGAAATGTTTATGAAGTGCTTTGTAAGCCTTAAACTATTAGGTAAGTGTTGTTGTTGTTATTGTTATTAATGCTAGCTATTAGAGGTGACCCAGGAGTGTCAAAAGTTTGCTAACTGAGCACAAAGTGTAGGCTCAGGGAACTCTCAGCAAGGAAATTTGTTCTCCTAGTGAAGTTAAGGCAACTTTTTGTCACCTTACTGTTTTAAGGAGTTGCATGGGCCATTGAAAAGAAAGTGATTTGCCCAGGGTCACACAGCTAGTATACATATCAGAGGCAGAACTGGAGCTCAGGTTTTCCTGACTCTGAGTTCCTACCACCTTGCACAGGATTCAAGTTTTCTTATTGATGCACCATTAGACTGCAAATATTATTATTACCATTTCATTGGTGAGAAAAATGTAGAGTAAGCAAGTGAAATGACTTGCTAAAGATGATATGACTATTAGATAGCAGAAGCATGACGGGATCCTAAGTCTTCTGCTTCTCAGGCCTATACTTTTTTCTCCCATAGCACCCTGCCTCTCTCTTTTAGCATTCATAAGAGCTTTTGATGATTTCTGGTTACCAGGGGGGAAATCACAAGCATAGACCAAGAAGTTAGGAATCTGCGAATGGTCAAACAAGCATCCCAATCTTGTAGAAAGAAGAGGAAAAAGAAGAAGGAGGTGGAGGTGGAAGAGTAAGAGGAGGAATTTGCCACATCCTATTTAGGTCATTATATTAACATTGAAAAGTGGCATGTGGGATAGATGGGGAAAAATTTCCTCCTGTTTTGCAGATGACAAAACTGAGGCTCAAAACCATTTGGAGATGATAAAACATATAGCATGGTAGCATGGAAAAAGCATTAGCTCTGGAATCAGAGTACCTGGGTTCAAATTCTGCCTTTGTTACTTAATATATTCATGACTTTAAACATTTCAAATGACCCCCCTGAGATTCTACTTTCTCAACTGTAAAAGGAGGTTAGGTTAGATAGCCTCTAAGGTCCCTATTTATTTTATGATCTAATAACATTTTACAGTCATAAAGAATTTTACATCCGTCATCTCATGTGACATTCATAACAACCCTAAGAGTTAGCACCAGTACTATTCCTCCACATCCTCTTTTAACAGATGAGAAAATGGAGACTCAGAGACATAAATTGGCTCGCCTAAGTCATAACTTAATAGAAGCAGAATCAGGATTTAGGATGATAGAATTATAGTTTTACTGCTAGAAGAGATTTTTAGGAATTATCTAGTCTTGTTCCACCCTTTGCTTTTGTTATTGTTTGTTGTTCAGTAGTTTTAGTCGTGTCCAACTCTTCATAACCCCATGCTGAGGTTTTATTGGCAAAGATACTAGGCAGTTTTCTATTTCCTTCTCCAGTTCATTTAAAGATGAGGAAACTGAGGCAAACAGGTTTAAGTGACTTGTCCAGGGTCAAACAGCGAGTAAGTATCTGAAGCCAGATTTAAACTCAGGAAGATGAGTCTTCCTCACTCCAGGCCTGGCAATCTATCTAAGGTGCCATGTACCTGCCCTAACTTTTGCAGATGAGGAAAATAAGGTCTAGAAAAATTGTAAGATTTGATATAGCTTGCAAATGGCAGGTCATGCATTCATACTCTGGTCTAATAACGCCAAATTCTTTAACTCTGTCAGCTTCTCTTCTGAATTTAAAGCCAATCTACTTCCTACTTTATTCTTATAGTATAAGTTCTATAGAGATTTCTTAAAGGTCTTTCATTGAGACCTAGGATTATCTTTGAGCACACATGGCCAAGTTTTAAGATGGGGCTATTTGAGATAACACGGAAAATCTACTTAAAGTAGAAAATCAAAACTTGATCTCCTGTTGTTACATTGAAGAAACTTTGCCCAGCAGAAGCAAAGAACATAAGTCATCCTTCTATGATGACCCTGAGCTTGTCATTAAGAAGATTGATGTAGGACAGTCATATCGGTTAAAGGAATTCATGGGGCTAATGATTTGCTCTCTTCCTCCCCATTTCATTTTAATGGTCAGTGTACCATAGCTCACTAGACAAATTTCCATTGGAGCATTCATGCAGAATCTGAAATGTACTCATCTGATGCTTGTTTGTCAATATGGAATGAATAAAAAATAAACTTTCCCCCCCAAAATTTAAAAAAATGTTGTCCCTTGATGAGTATTAATTAGGATGGTAGTAAGTCATCTTCCCACTTTATTTCATTTCATAGTATTGGAATATTGGCTCCTTTCCCTCATTGTTTTTGGAATGTGGAAACTGTTAGAAGTTATTGCTAATGTAACAAAAACACACCCTTGTGTCTTAAGGATTTCAGGAAACTATTAATAACTCAGGTTGAATAGAGAAGTCAACCACCACATGGAGCTTATATCCCCCTTGGTAGATCCCATTTCTCACTACAAGTTTCTTTGGCATTCTTAAGTATTTTAATAGTCTGATGGGTTCTGTGTGAGCTGTTATATGTCTGTTCAGGAACCTCAGGAAGCATTCATAAAGGAATACTAAAGAGAACTGGCTGTGATATCATTTTACTGTCCTCTTTCTGAAAGAACCTTCACTTAGAGTAACTATGATGGAAAAGCCCTAACTTCTCTGTACAATTTACACAGAAAGCAGAGGGAAGCTCAGATAGTTAGGTCAAAACATCTCAGCCTTGGTAGCTTCATCTGTAAAATAGGTATTCTAGAAGCTGTAGCATGCAGAACAGCCACACCCTGATAAAACCATTGTCTCAGCAGAAGGCTAAACCAGATTGAGAGTAACTGACTGGCCTCAATCCCATTAGGGGAGTATCTACACCAAGCATATGAAGACTTTCCCTAGCAGAACTGGCAAATGAGAACAGTTTGTTTTAATGGTCAGGAAGGCAGCGGAAGCAGTTTATCAGTTTACAGATTATCAGACATTCAAAATATCAAGGTTATCCATTGTATCCTAGACCATAGCCAATCATCTTGATTTTTGTCTTGCCCCTGGACTTTGATGACTCTAAAAGAGAGAGTGAGACTGATAACTTTGTGCAGCTCTGCCTCATTTAAATTTAATTCACTCACAAGTCAAGACATCATCCCATGATGTCATTGATCCTCTTAGAAAACAAAGGACAAACAACAAATAAAACAAAGAAAAATATAAAGGATGAAAAATATAAAAGAGAATGTGAAACATCTCGTAAGAAAAACAACGGATCTAGAGAACAGATCAAGAAGAGAAAACATAAGAATAATTGTACTACCTGAAAGTTCTGATCAAAAAAAGAATCTTAATACAATAATACAAGAACTAATTAAAGAAAATTGTCCTGAAGCATTAGAACAAGAGGGAAAAATAGAAATAGAAAAAATTCACAGATCACAACCTGAAAGAGAAGGTACAAAGAAAACTCACAGGAATATTATAGTCAAATTTCAAAATCCCCAAGATCACAAACAAAATATTATGAGCAACAGGAAAAAAAAATTCACATATGGTGGTACCACAATTAGAATTACACAAGACCTAGCAGTGGTGACACTAAAAGATCGTAGGTCTTGGAGCACTATATATCAAAGAGCAAAAAAACTGGACTTCATGCCAAAAGTATCATACCCAGAAAAGCTAAACATAATTTTGAATGAAAAAAACGAACATTTGATCAATTGTAAGACTTTCAGGACTTTGTTAAAAAAAAACCTGAACTCAATAGAAGATTTGACATACAAGAGCCAAGAGAAATACAAGGTACATACCAATGACCTATTACAAGGGACTAAATAAGGATAGAATGTTTACCTTTTATGTATGGAAAATGTAAAACCCATGTCTGTTATTACTAGTAATTAGGTAACTTATAAGAAATATTGGAGTAGATCTGAGTATGATATGACTTCAAAAAACAAAATCATTCAAGAACAGCTAAAAGAGTAATTATTTTTTTACAAATGAAGTGCAAGAGGAAGAACTGATAAAGAGGAATTAGGCGGGGGAAGAGGGCTGTTAGTTCTGGAAACCTCCTTTCAGCAGCAATGGGTTTAAGAGGGGAAAATATATACACATTTAGAAAAGTATAAAAGTCTTTTACATTTAGAAAGAAGTAAAACTCTAAAGAGATGGGTGGGGAGAAGATAAAGGAGGGATCTTTACAGTGAAGAGTGAGGAATAGGTTAAAAGTGGGATAAAGGAGGGACTATAGATTTAGTGGAATGGGAGGATAAGGGAGGGATTGCTGGAGTGGGGGTAGGTCAAGTAATAGGAGGGGAAGGTATGAGGTAGAAGTAAAGTAGAGGAGTTAGGAAGGAAAAAAGAGACACGCACAAACAAAAACAAAGATTAGGAGTAGAATCTTTTAGGGAAAGTATATGTTTATATATGTATGTATATGTATCTATATATACATGTATGAATATATCAATACCTAAATATGAATATATCCATGCTCAATTATAGCCTTGGGGTGGTGGGTAGGAGGGAAGGAAGAGGGAAAAAAAGAACAAAGTAAGAAGTGTACAGCAGAGAACAAAAGAAAACCTACAAGGAAGTGAAGAAAAGATAGTTTTCAACATAATGCACAGTATTTAATATGTAGGCTTTCTTGAAATGAAAAGTTATTGCTATATATTTTGAGTCCTCTCCTATATTCTGCTGTGCATATGATATATTTTTTTTTCTTTTCTTATTTTATATTTAAGTTTAATATTCAAATTTATGATGTTTCTTTCTCTTTTCTTATTATGTATTTAAGTTTTAGCATTTGTCTAAAATTTAAAAAAAGAAAACAAAGGATGAATAACTCTAATATTACCTACCTCAATAGGGTTTCTATGAGGTAAGTTCTTTGTAAATCTTAAAACCTTTTAGACATCTGACCCAGGCTTATGATGATTCCTTGTAACACATCCTGGTGGGCAATTATGGCACAGCAGAGAAACTGGAATTGAGAAGGCCCTGTTTTGATCCCAGCTCTGCCATTAATTAGTTCTGTGATTTGAGGGCAAGTCATTTAACATCTCTGGTTTCAGTTTCCTCATCTGTCAAATGGGTGGGGGCAGATTGGAATAGACGATGATCTTGTTCCATTCTAGATGTCTATGATTCCACAAAGGTGGATTACTGGTGGTTGCTTTTTCTATCCTGATGGGCTGGTTTGTTTTTTTGTTTGTTCGTTTGTTTTTTAATTGCCAAAGCCATAAAAGAACATGACATCTCATTTGAAAATACTGTTAAGTGCATGTCAAAAATACTGTTTGTATTTTGTCTGGGCTTGTGATTTCATAGCTATAGGGAACTCTCAGTAAGGAAATTTGCTCTCCTAATGAAGTTAAGGCAACTCTTCATCAACTTAAGGCTTTGAAGAATTGCCTGAGACATTGAAAATAAAGTAACTTGCCCAGGGTCACATAGGTAGTATGCATCAGAGGCAGAAGCAGAGTTCAGGTTTTCTTGACTCTGAGGCCTTCTCTCCATTCTCTATGCCCATGTGTAAATAATGCCATGCTAAGTAACAACTGGAAGACTACAACAATAATAGCTGACATTTATATATCTCTTGAAGATTTGTGATGTGCAGAGTTTATGCACATTATCTCATTGGAGCCTAAATACAACTTTGAAAAGGTTGAAAAGATGAGCCTCCCGAGGCAAATCCCACCACAGAGATGAATCAGGAATTCCTTAGCCTTGTATATTCTGCCAATGGTGGGTGACCTCTGTGAATTAACCCTAGATCCCTGAAGGACAGAATTCCATCAGGGATGTTTCCATCTTCCTGGTCACTCCAGAGCCTAGTTTGAGGGATCCTAACAAGTAGGAAGAGAATTATCTTCATGAGAATTCCCTATTTGTGGAGGGAATAGCAGAAGACTCAGAACCTAAGTTTACCTTTGGCCATGATTTAAGAAACTTTCTATAGTAGAGCACTGTCTAAGGCTAAGCCACTAGGTGTATTATTTCTTCTGTACTGATAAGGCATGAGGGTAATGACTGTCCTGAAGATTGTTGTATAAGGTCTACTGCTAGTTTTCAGTGTAAAGTTAGTTACTGCAAGGATAGCAAATCTAATAGGATCATAGAAATTGAAATTAGGGAAAAATTAAATAAATACTGCCCTATAAAATACATTTTAAATACATTTATGTTCCCAACACTGCCAGCTGTGAAGACTTGACGTAGGGAGGAAGCCGCAAAAGAATTAACATGATCATTGACTTGGTTATGTTTTGGCTTTTTCATGTCTATCTGCCTGAAGATTTGGATCTGAACAGACACGTTCAGGCACACAGAACCAGACATACTTCATGTTCTATTAAGAGCAGGGGATCAGGACAGAGATTTTTCTTCACATGAGAACAGTCAGACTTGTTTGACAAAATAGAAGAAATAATGTTTGGTCTAGCAAAGGTCAAATGAAGTTAGAGTCCTAATAGAGTCCTGGATCCAGAATGTACAAGATTGCTAATTAGATTTCCTGGGATTAATAATTTAAATGCCAAGGGGAGGATAAGAACAATTAGCAGGCTTTCCAGTGTTCAACTCTAGTGCCACAAGAGAAGCGAATAGCTGGAAGGAAGCCCAAATGATGGTTTCATCCATGCATCTTGTCAAGCATCACTCTATTGGATAGAAGAATATCATTCTTTTCCTGAAATATTTCTGGATAAGGCAAGATTCCATACCATAGACTATTTCAATGTCCAGTGCATTATCTATATTATTCCAATCAGAAATTCTTCATCATAACAAAATAAAATCCATGGTACAGATTAAACACGGTTTTTTTTTCCTTATGCTGTTCTTAGCAGAGATAAATAAGTTGTGTTCTAATGATTTATGCTATCTTAGTTTAGTTTAAACTTACACATTTCTTTAGATTGGATAAACCCTTTCCTTGAACTTTACCTCTTATGTCTTTTAAAGAATTAGTGAAAAAATATTTGTTTAGCATTTACCAAGTGCAAAGTGCTATGTTAAGTGGCAGGGATATAAACACAAAAACAAAGATTGTCCCTGCTTTCATGGTGCTTACATTCCAAAAAAGAGAAACAAAGGATGAAAGGAGTGGTTGTTCAGAAGGGATATTTTGATTTACAAAATTATAGGGATGGCTGGAACTACAGGGGAGTAGACTGATATACTCTTTCTAGTGGCAATGACCATACTGATTGACAGATTGGGGAGGATGTTGGTTGACTGCCACCCAAGTGCATACCCAGGATAATCTTAGAATAGTCCCTGAACTGTCCTGAACCCAAATTTGTTTCTTGGAAGTACTCTTGACTAGAAGGAGCCCATGTGCAACTTATCTTAGTGTGCATTTAGTTTCCATTTGACTTAGTCCTGTACTAGCATTAAATGATGTTTCTGAAGCATCTACTTTGTACAGAACATTATTGTCCTAGGTGCTAGGGCATATGCAAAGATTAAGTATGATTAATGTACATCTTAACAAAATAGTATTTGAGGTCCTCTTCAGCTCTACCTCTGCAGTCCTGTGAGACACAATCCAAAGCAGTGGGAAAACTCATTTTGGAATGGGGAGGTAAAGGAACCCTTTACATAGGAGGTGATATTTAAGCTGGAATTTAAATGATGGTCAAGAATGCTCCATGAATAGAATAGGGATGGAGAGGAGAGAGGGTATTCCTAGCTTAGAGAAGAATTTGAGCAAAAGCTTGGAGGAGGTATAGTCTAGGATGTATAAAGGAATCAAGTTGTCTGGAGCATGGAGTACATGCATATAGGGGAAGATTGTGAGATAAATATAGAAAGACAGAATCACTTTCTGTGATTAGTTAAGCAAGGTAAGTCTGAATAATCCTGTTTTGGTTGCTTTACTGAACTTCTGTGTGGGAGCCAATATTAGTATCAGCAGCATCCATAAGAGCTCTGACCAGAAGAAAGGAAGGAAAAAAGGAAGGAAAGAAGAAAACAAGTCATTGAAGAAATAGATGATATAATATGTATGTATATGTATGTACACATCTGTATAATATCTATGTATACGTGTGTGTATATATATATATATATGTATATATAAAATATGTAGAAGTATAATAGAGTCAGAAGATGTGGTAGATAATTCCAGTTCTGCCATTAAGTAACTATATGGCCTTATGGAAGTCACTCAGTTTCTTTGGACCTCAGTTTCCCCATCTACAAAATAAGGAAATTAAAGAAGACTGTCTGTAAGGTCATTTCTAGCTCTGTTATGATATCAATTAAAATGTCATTTAAAAAATTCTCCTGGTCCCTTAGGATTCATTTATTAAATGATGCTTTCCAAATAGCTAAAAAGACCATTTTTTTCCCTGGAAGGGGAAACAAAACATTTGCATTATGTGGAGGGTCTAGGCCCTTGTCACTAACAGGAATAGGCCCCTAAGAACATTTTATACACTAAGGAACTAAATTCCCACTGCATTATACCAGTGATATTAAATGCAATGTGATTTAATGATAGTCATGTAAGGTAGATTATCTGAGCAAACTAAACTGGAAGAATTCTTTAGATTAGTATCCAAAGGTGCCTTAATGATTGCATTTTGTCCAAACTTCAGCCTACTATTGCTTGTCCTCGAAGGTCTCGTAACCATTCACTTATGCAGTCCACCCTGAAAATTACTTTACTCACAATTACTTTTTTTTTTTTTGGTATCAGTCCCAATGAGTCTGAGCCAACATATAATGATGTTTCCAGGATGGAAAAAAAGAATTTCATTAGGTCACTATTGTGACATTTAAATGACAGAAACAGATCAAAGAAAAACCCTTTTGGAATATTTTGGCAAAAGTTGCAGACATCTCTGAAATGGAACCCTTCATTGAGAGTGACCTGCTGTATCTGGGGAGTTGACCCTGTCTATAAACAACAACAATGAGAACAACAACAACACCACAATATGGCAACTTAAGTTTTCCAAAGCTCTTTGATACATTACCCCATTTAATACTGGTAACAGTCAAGCTGTGGACTTGAGATACAATTGCAAATCTGAAATGGACCTTAGAGATAATGTACTAAATTTTATGTTTGTTGAAAGAAAAAACTTTTGTAGTGATGCCTTTTATCTTTATATTACCAGAAGTCAGGGTACATGGCACATTTTTTCCTCTATTTCTGTTTGGGGCAAAACTTTTCTCTTGATTGAATCTTTTCTTATAACAAAGAAAACAATAAAAACACGATTCAGTAACTGAGTCTGACAATATATACCATGTTTTGCCCTAGTAATCCCTGCCTCTCTGTTCAGGATGATCACTGGTTTTTCAGTTACTTAGATCTAGGCTTCCTTTTGGTAATCTTTTCATTTGCATTAATTTAGACATTTTTCACATTATTCTTTTTGGTTTCTCTTATTTCACTCTCTATATATTAACACAAAACTTTCCATGATTTTCTGAATCCTTCATTTTTATGAGTTCTTACTGCATGATCATATTTCATTACACTAAAATAGCTTGGTTTTTTCAGTCACAAATGATGGGCATCCACTTTGTTCCAATTCTTTGGTACCACAAAAGTGCTATTATGAATATTTGGGTACATATCAGAACTTCATTTCTGCTTTTTAAAAACCTTCTTTGGGGTATATGCCCAGTAGTGGGGTAGCTGAGCTAAAGGGTATGGAGAGTTTAGTCATTTTTATTTCATAATTCCAGATTGGTAGCCAGAACAGCTGGACCAATTTACAGTTCCAGTAGTGTCACAGTGTACCTGTCTTTTTGCAGCCTGTACATCATTGACAATTTCCATCTCTTGGTCATTGCCAGTTTTTGAACTGCGAAGTGAAAACTCCAAATTCTCAAGTTCTTTTTCTCTTCTGTTAACAGGGCAAGGTCTTCTGGATTCAAGACCAACCTTTTCCTTTAAAATGGACAACACACTCAGTGCCAATCCAATCTGGAATGGATCTGAGATTGTGTTGGAGAATTTCCACCTCAGCTTACAGGAAGTGAGGTAGAGACAGATGAAAATGAAACAGATTAACACTTGGGAGCTTAAAATTATTTTTCTAGATTGCACCCCAGCTGTTTAACCACCTTCTTGCTCTTCCTCTGCCTGTGCTTCTCCTCCTGTGAATTGTATTATTCTTTGAGACTAGTTTCCTGAGCTGCTTCAGTTTTTCTTCTGAAATACTGACCCTCCAAATTCTTTCCTTTGTTCCTCTAGCATAATTTACCCTCATGAGGTTTGACTCTTCTAGTTCCTTAGCCCAAGGCTTGCCTTATCGTCTTACCCCATTACATTCAGCAAGTTAAACTTCAACAATCTATCTTTTCCTTGGGCCAGCAGGTTGCCAGTTGCTTTTGCCCATTTGCTTTTCTTCTTACTCCCATGAATGAACCTGATATTGGACACTAATAGTTTCTTCATTATGAAGATCCTGGTTGTTACAAACAAAATACAGAGCATGTTTTGGCCCCAGCATTCTAAGTCTGGTCTGAAGAAGAGGTATAACCTAAATTTTACATGACTGCAGAGGCAGTGATTCTAACACTGCTGTTCTAAATAGCTCCCTCTTTCACAAAGAAAATGAACTCCAGACAGATTAAAAAGCTTTGCAGTCTGGGGACTGATATTTGAAACTCACTTGTCAAATTTTTTTCTTCTTTATTGAAGATCTTCAAGAAAATGTTGGCTGACTAGTTTAAGGGATGTTACATAGAGGGGTTCCCAGTTTGTATATGGGTTGGATTAAATGACTAAGGAACCTTCCAAATGTGAGATTTTGTGATTGGGGAAGGTACTTCATCATTGGTTGATTGAGTGATAATTTAACAACAACAACAAAAACTATTAGCCTGAAAAAATGTGCCAATTTTCAATTTCTCACCTGCTTTCCAGTTAGATTCCTGAATCCCTAGACCTTTTCTCCCATGCTACTAGAAGTCTCCTCACTTTGGAAGTTCCCTCCTCCTTGGAATTCTCAAATTAGAAGTACAATCTACCCCTGTGGCTCCTTCTTCTGATTGGCCAATTACTGCTACAATTTACATTTTAAGGGAGGCATTGAGGGCAGTCATGCCTTCATTGCTCTTCAGGCTCTTCTGACTTTCCAAACTTTCTCCACCATGTTCCAGGCAGGTACCTTCTCCCTCCCCACTCTGCTGTTCAGCTTCCTTTTACATGTTATCTTTTCCCTTTAAGATATAAGCTCCATGAGGGTAGGGGTTATTTTTCTTTCTGCCTGTATTTATGTTCCCAGTACTTAGGACAATGCTTGTAAATGTTTGTTGATCTGACTTAACTTGATGTAACATATTCATATTCAGAGCCACAGGTAATATGTATTTGATAAACAGCAAATCTTTAGGACCTGTAGAGAAAAATATTAGAGCTAGACATTGTAATTTAAAAAAAAAAGTTTACTGAACTATATCGATTTTCACTTGTGGAATATACCCTACCTACCCCACCCAGCTAGTCATCCATTATAACAAAAACAATTAAAAAAAGTGGAAATGCCAACTAACACATCAACTGAGTCTGAAGTCTGATAGTACATGAAACATTTAATCCAACTCCCAGTTGAGCATTTTCATTGGCTCTTCCCTATGCTTGTATCACTTCTTTATCTCCTCTTCCTAACTTCCTTATCTTCCTTCAAGTCTCAGCTAAATTTTTGTCTTCTGTAGGCAAAAGACTTCCCCAGTCCTCCTTAACCTTAGTGTCTTTTCTTGAGGCATTGTTGCTCTTCTTTAAGATATCTTTGCTTCATCAATGCTCTTCCTAAAATGTAATGTCAAGTCAATGGAAGATTAACAGAGGAAGTTATTCAGAGTTAAATTATTTAACATCAAATAGTTGACAATGGATTTTTTTCCTTGGCTATGGTTATAGTGAAGAAAAAGCAAGATAAATACCAGCTGGACAGGTGGCTAGATCAATTACCAACTGCCTTGTTGGGAAGCTCAAACCTATATATCTGCTCTTCTCTGCTCTCTACTCCCACAACCATCAGAACCCCCTGTTTCTAACATTTCATCGGGCATGATTTTAGGAGAATAATAAAAAAGAAAGTGGCCTTTTCAAAAACGGACAGAACAGTTTTCCCTTATAAGAACATTAGTCCAATTAGTGTTGCTGTGTGTACTTCCTTAAGCTTCAGCTCCTGGTTGGAAAGGAAGCATGTTTGCTAAGTACTGCTGCAATTGGAATGGTAAATATTTGTGTGTTTTTATAAATGAAAGCTGGGTAAATATTTGTAGAAAGTCCACACAAATGGTCAACACCTTTTGAAACAGCATTTTAATCAGGTTCTTTCTCTGTATTGACCACTATGGAAAATTTTCTATTATTACAGTAAAGAATATGTCCCTGAAAAAGATTGCAAAGCCAGACACCAACTCTATTTGTTTAGTAGATGTACTGTTCTCTGGCAGGGTGCTGGATTGCCTTGGAATTATCACATGGTTTCTGGTTTACCTGGGGAAAGCAGTACTTCAAAACTAAACCATAAGAGTAAATGATGATGACGATGACACAATTATAAATAATAATCATAATAATGAAAATAACACCTTATACTTATGTACCATTTTATATTTTACAAAATCATTTTATTATAACTTCCAGTGATAGAAATCAGAGCCACACCAATATCCTGTTGGTATATTTGTCAATTGGTCTCCAGCAAAGGCTATATATCTATTGTTGAAGGACCAGATTGTCTAAATCCAGAGGTGCTCATTGGTAGAAGGCTGGAACCTAGGGAAATGAATTGTTCCATGATGATCTTTATAAAAACTACAAAGTTATGATAGGCTCGCAATCTATATAAATGGAAGGAGTACCATATCAGTAAAATCATAGATTCTTGAGTACTGAAATATGAGTCCATTTCACTGCCAAGTGTTGAATCCATGTTGTTTGCTAGGTCTTCTATGAAATCTAAGTATGAAGGAAGTGATTTTTTCCTATTAAACTTTATGGGAAAAGCCTTCAGCATGTAAAGCTTTACAAGACATAAAAAATGTATAGTACTCAAATTATTAAAATATTGCTAACTGCAAGTTAAACTTAAGAAAATGCTAGGCAAAATATGTCACAATGAGAGAAATTTGCACTATGAATATGTGCTAAAGATTAACGTCACAAATCAATAAAGTATGACTGATGTTTTCTAAAATTCTAAAATGGACTAATCTAGGAAATAAGAGAGAACCATATGGTTCAGTGGAAAACACATTTGTAGTGAAGAAGACTTTCCCTTGAGTACTGGAAAACCACTTACTATTCACGTGATTGTGGGAAAATGGCAACTTCTCTGAATCTCAGTTTCTTCATCTAGAAAAGTGGAATAATCATACTTGTATTACTTTCTTCTTAAAATTATTGTGAATAAAGTATTATATGCCTAATAGGGACAGCTTCTGTCATGGTTAGAAGCTTTAGATAGAGTAGTTGGCAAGTCATGTGCTGAGAATAGATTAACTTCAAAGTTGTATCCTTTCCCAAGAGATAACTCTTGAAATAAAGAGGGAACATTGGTAGAGCTGCTCACAAGAGAAGTCTAGGAACCATAACTAAAGAGTATGGATTGGGTTCCAAAACTTGGAGGAGTCAGAAATTATTGTAAATAGAATTTAGGATGTGAGGGGGTGACCTGTATGTGTAAATTATTTATTCATCTTGTTAGTGATCTCCGTGCTTGTGCATGCTTGTGTGTGTTGCACAGGTATAGTAGCCTATGAAAATGTATCAAGTGAAGCATTGTAATTCCTTCATAATCACTTTTGAATGGAAATAACTATTTAGTTCTCAGAGCAGCACTTCTTACTTGACTCATTTTTTCTACTTTTTCCTTGGAGAATTCATCTTATGTTTAATAATATTGCTGAATCCTTTTGGTTGAATAAAATTCTGGTTTTGAGGAATTATATTGTGATACTTTTGAATGACAATGTTCTGACCAACCCTTTCCCACTTGAACTTCTGTCTTTGAATGGAAGTTGCCTTTTAGGGTTCTGAAAAATCTGCGGCATTTATATCTTCATACATAGGTGGTGAAGGGGAAACACTTTTAACATAATTACGAGGAAATGGAAAATAGCCAGTTAGTCACAGGAAGAATATGGAATAATACCAAAAGATTTGGTATAAGCAAAGGATAACAAAAATACCTCCTTAACCACATTGTCATTGAAAGAGTTCTGCACCTGCAATCAGGACATCTGGATACAAATCCTGGTTCAGACATTTCCTAGTGATGTGATCTTTAGCATATTGCTTCGCATCATTGAATTTCACATTCCTTAACTATAAAATAAAAGAGTTGGTCTAGGTATTCTCTTTTAACTTTAAATCCTATCATCCTCATTTCTAAATAAGGGGATCACAAAGGGTAATACTTAGGAAGCTAGAATATTGACAAGAAGAGCTAGGTGTTGCTGATTTTTTCTGGCCCACAAACAAGGCTATCTGACCCACACAGCCAGAGTAATTGTATCTTTAGTTCAGTAACATGCCTTTTTCATTACTTTATTATGACTCTTCCATTTAAGATTTTTTTTAACAGTGGACACTGAAGGTTCAACAAGAGAATATCTCAGCCAATTAATTGATGCCAATGAATGGGCAATGCTATTCAGTTTTGGCCTCTTATAGCAAATCTCTGCACTTTATTGCCTTGTAAAATACAATAGGAACAGGATTTCAGGGTAAACTCTACTGGCATATTTAATTACTTTGGCATGTTTTTGGTACATGTGTTGAAAGATTAAAAAATACAATCCTCTGGTTATTGCACTATTTACTTAATCAATCAATCAATCAATAAACATTTATTGAGTACCTAATATATGCGAGGGTCTGTGTGCTAAGAGATATTTTGGTTTATGCTAAAATCAAACAAGAATGAATCATATTAATTAGAATCACAGAATAGTAGTAATAGCAATAACAATAATACCTAGCATTTATATAATGCCTGTTGTATGGCAGCCATTGTACTAAGCACTTCACAAATATTATGTCATTTTATCTCCACAATAACCCTGCAAGGTAGATACTATTTTTATCTCAATTTTTCTAGTTGTAGAGTCTGAGGCAAACAGAGTTTAAGTGATTTGCCCAAGGTCACAAAGGTCATAAGTATCTGAGGTAGTATTTTAACTAAGGTCTCCCTTCCTCAAGGCCAGTGCTCTATCCACTGAGCCACCTGGCTGCCTACATTATTACCAAGACTGATATCAAATGCCACCTTAGAAGAGCTCCAACATTTTGCAGTTGAAGAAACAGAGGCTTATGGAGGAGCAAGTGATTTACCCACGGTCATTGCCTAATAAGTAGAAGCACCAGGATCTGAATCCTATCTTTTGACTCCTAGAGCTTTTTCTAAATACCATTCTAACTTTCTTCATGAATATTATTAATTCATTGAGTTTGCCAATATTTCTGTGACATAGATTGGCATTCATAGCCTTTCTTTTCCCCTACTAAGTAAAGTGTCACAGGTTAATTAAATGTTTTCTCCCCTCAGGGACACAGAAAATTCATTAATCAAAACAACGTGCCTAATACTTCTTCCTAATACTCCTCCCTATCTCCTATGAAATATTCTGAACGGGAAGACTTTTCACCAAACAAAAGGGAGTTTGATAAATAATTATCCCATCATTTCTCAAGATGAGTATTCTCTACCTGTCAGTGACTGTTGGTCTCCCTCCCCCACACCAATTAGTGCTCCTCCTGCATTCAGCACCATGATCAAAGCACGAAACTTGAGAAATACCTGAACGGAGATAAGAAATTATGGTCCTCCTTTGGTAAAATGTTCACACATATCCCATTAATTCACACGAAGTTACATGAAAATATAAAAACAAAAGTGAAAAATCAAGTTTAGTGGTAAAAATAAAAAAAAATCATGATGGGATGATATTCTCGTTGCAAAGTTTTTAATATAGAATATATTTGTGTGTGTGTGTGTGTGTGTGTGTGTGTGTGTGTGTGTATGTATATGTGTAGGAACATAACTAAGATTTAGAATACCCTCTAGAATGCTGTGAGCACTATTGCTTTATCTGAGATAGTTCAGGAAAAATTCTATCTGGAATACTGGAATAGGAATCAAATGACTTCTGCATAACTATTATTTTTTCTCAGATCATTACTATTATCTTGTATTGAGGAACAATGTTACGGTTGGACATCATGGAGACGTAAGACAAAAAGATCTAGGTTGAGAACATAAGCAAATCATTTAACCTTTCAGGGCCCCCAACTATGCTATAAGATCCTAACTTAAAGATGAATTGTTGATTTGCTTTGGTAGAAGTAGTTTATATTTCTTGAATTCCCTGCACCATTGTAATCAGAGTATCTGCCCTCTCTTACCAAATTCTATTATGTCGCAAATTTTTTGTAGTCAATAAAATCCTTATGCTTCAAATAAATTAGATCTTTGTCTGCACGGAGGTTTGCCATGGAGAGTTTGCATTGAATAGTAGTTCATCTGAAAAAAATCTGAATGTCTTAGTGATCTCCAGTCTCAAAATAAATCAAAAGTATGATATGGCACCCATAAAATCTAATACAATCTTGGGTTTCATTATAATACCACTTTACTCTTTGGCCAAACTATGTCTAGAGTATTTTGCTCTGTCCTAGATACCATATTTTGGGAAGGACAATAATATTATCTAGAGATCATTCAGAGGAGGGCAAGTAGGATATTGAAGTGTTTGGAGATCGTGCTAAACAAGAGTCTGTTGGGTAACTGGGGATTTTTGTACAGGAAAAGAGAAGACTTATGGATGACATGATAGTTGCCTTCAAGTATGTGAAGGACTCTAATGTATTTTTCTTGGCCTCAGATTTCAGAACTGGAAGTAATGATTGGACATTGCAAAGAAGTAATTTAGGTTTGATGAAAAGAAAAATCTTAAGCATTAGAACAATATATCAAAGGAGAATGGGGCTGCCTTGGTGTTGATTGGGGCAGTAATGGATTCCATATCTCTAAATCTCCTTAAAAATGGTTGGATGACCTCTTATGAAGACCATTGTAGAAAGGATTCTACTTCAGGCATTGATCACAGTCAACAATCTCCGAAGTATCACCTTATCTCTGTGACATACTTTCTGAAAATTATATTCTGAAGCAAGAATTGAGACTTCTTTACTTTAGTTATTTGAACTCAATAAAGGATTGTTCTTCATGAAAGTTACCTTTGAAATAGTGATACATGTCAACTTTATAAATACTAATGGAAAGTATGTTTTTATTCTACCCTTTGCTAGAATTAATATATTCATATAGTTGATATACAATATAAACAATGATACTATTTCATTGTTATAATGTCATGTCATAAATGCTATTTTATTTATTAATTTGATTTTGTGGTGATTTTTATTATTTTATTATTTTTATTTTACAAATCATCTAATGAAATATTTTTAATAAACCAATGATCCATTCTGTAATGCACTACATAAGATGCTTGTAAAATAATAATTGATCTCTTTCCTCTATAATCCAAGAAGGAAAAGTGGTTTAGTTCCTATTTTTTGCCATTAAATATGTGAGGCAACTGAGGACCCAAAAATATTGATGACTAAAAAAGATTTGTGGAACTCCTTTCTTACTCACTGGATTTGACTTCTCTCCACTTATACGTGAGATCATTTGAGAACAGAGAAATTCAATCTGTCACCTTTCTGATAACCAACAAGATTATTCTAGAAAGAATGAGAATATTCCAGCTATTTATGCTCCTAAATTAATGTTTGAAAATACTATTGCTATCAAAATAAATAAATATATGCTATAGGGGTTTTGTATAAGGATTGCTTTATTTTCTTCTTGGATAGTTTCCTTTAATAGTAAATCAAAGGCAAACCTCAGAGCTAGACTCTTACACAGAAATTTGACACTAGTCTGAGGCTGATTTTCAAAAGTGGTTGTTATACCTAGCAATCTGATTATCTCAGAGTCCTTTCCTGTTTACTTCTTGCCCACCACAAACAGATAATGACTGGAGAAAGAGGAGAAGGGACAGATCTCTTCCCAAAGGTCACTGAATTTCCAGGATCACAAGAACTAGAACGTGCAGGTGCTCTGTGAAAGCCACGTCCACTACAAT
Organism: Phascolarctos cinereus; assembly: GCF_003287225.1. Lineage (NCBI taxonomy): Eukaryota > Metazoa > Chordata > Mammalia > Diprotodontia > Phascolarctidae > Phascolarctos > Phascolarctos cinereus. The sequence goes on from NW_027555625.1 coordinate 172,601,269, forward strand.
CATCAGAGTTTCCTATAAGCCTATAGACTCAGAAAGTCTGAGGTCATGAGAGTAGAGAACAGAAAAATTTCACAGGAAATGATAGCCGATACCAACTCACACAAAGGACCAGTTGAGGAACACCATTCATTGGGAGAGAATTCACTGAAATACAAAGTCCAGAACAAATATCATATAGGCAGACCCAACGTAGGTCACAGCTCTGCAGCAGTTTTTCCTGGCAAATTGAGAAAGACAGCTGCTTAGATGGCAAATGTTGAGGGCATATAAATATGAATTATTACCAGCATCCTTTGCCTCCAATGGGGCAACAGCTGATGAGAACATAATTCTGTTGTCCTTACTTTTCTCTACTCTTGTGACCTCAGGCTTTCTGAATCTATAGGAAACTCTGCTAATTGTGATTCCGTAGAGGATGTGGCTTCCACAGAGTACCTGCAGGCTTAATTTTCAGGAATCTGCATCTCTGTTGGCAACCATGAATAATTAGAATTGCTGACAAACTGGTACCTGAAAAGGATGAGCAAGGTGGGGTGGAAATATATAACAACCAACATTCAACAGAGCAAGCCCTGTGTGCTTAACAAGAGACAGGCACAACTCAGCGGTTTTCCTTCACATGGGTCTCATCAAACAGTCTTGGTGGTTTTGATCTGTTTGCAGTTTATAGCCGTGGAGGTTCATTTTCTCCTGAATGCATGTGGCACGGCTCGACATCAAACTGAAACCCAGAAGTTTCATTTAGCTCAGCTGCCCAGGGGCTCCTGAGGTTGTGAGGTTTTGTGGTGTTGTGAGACAGAGATGAGTTAGAAAGAGCCAGACAAGACAGATGACTAAAGCCCTTTTTTTAGGCTGGGACTGTGTGTGCTGGACCTCAGGCCTATGGAAGGCTAAACAGAACCAAGGAAACTTTCATTTCTCTTAGGTCAAATGTGGGGTAGATAGAGTGAGGTCAAAATGTTCGCTCTGATTCCTGTCCCTGTAAGTCTACAGCAGTCCCCTCATTTTAAACACAAGTATCCTTTCCTTTCTGATTTCTAGAGCTTTGGACAATTAAACAAAACATCAGGCTGTAGGCTGGGGTCTATAAACTCAGTGATTAAACCATTCTGTGCCTACTCAGATCACGCTTTCCCATGGAAATAGTCAGCTATGAACCATCAAACCTCATTTTTCAGGGTGTTGCCATGTAGAAGTGATGTTGCCATCGGTCCCCCAGGACAAAATTATGATAGAAATTATATGCCGGAAACAGAGCTAGGAATAAGCAAGGTAGGTAACCAGCTTGGGTGCAATGTAGAGGAGTGGGCATGTGGGTTTAACAAGGAATAAATTTAAATATTATATTTAAAAATATTTTATAATGTTCCTGTCAAGGTAGTATATGTTAAATCAAGTCCCAAGCGATAATTGAAGGTCCAAAGTCTCTAGTGAATGCTTGCATATAAGGTGTGTCATTCTTAAATGTGGGCAGCTATGTGACAATAGAAAGAGTTCCCAGCCTGGAGTCAGGAAGGTCTGGGTTCAAATTTGGCCTCAGACACTTACTGACTGTGTGACCCTGGGAAAGTCACAACCATGTTTGCCTCAGTTCCTCATCCATAATATGAGCTGGAGAAGGAAGTGTCAAACCACTCTAGTTTATATGCCAAGCAAACCTCAAATGGGGTCACAAAAAGTCCTACATGACTGAAAAATTATTGAACAACAACATATCTTAAATGCAAGGATAATGGTGGTAAAAACAATCTTTTCCTAAGTTATACAAATATTTTGCCTCAGCTCTGATAATTCAGTAAACATTTGTTAACTGATTGATCTCACTGGTGATGGCTGTGTGAGACTATTCTGTTGACTACATAGATTTAGGAATGGACTTGATGCCACCCATCTGGCATAATGACATATAAACCAGGCCCTTAGCTTAACATGTCTCTGCTTCCTCACGGCGTCACAGATTCTACCACTTAGTATTTTTTTTTCTTTTTGGTGAGGCAATTGGGGTTAAGTGACTTGTCCAGGGTCACCCAGCTAGTAACTCTTAAGTGTCTGAGGCTGGATTTGAAGTCAGGTCCTCCTGACTCCAAGGCCAGAGCTCTATTTACTGTGCCACCTAGCTGCCCCTACTTAATAGTTTCTCCTTCAGTTTTCAAAGGTATTTTGATCTTCAAGAGTTGTTTATTAAAATAAAGGCACATTTATGAAGAATCCCACTTTAGGCTGTTATCAGCTAACAGATTAGGTGAGGGTAAATTATTTTGATTCAATAAACTTTGAATAATCATTATGGGAAAAACATTCTGTGAAGTACTAAGGATATGAAAACAATATCAAAATAATGCTTGCCCTCAAGAAGCTTATAATCTACTAAAGGACATTTCCTTCATAAGCCTTAAAAAAAACAAAACTACAAAACATTCCTTAGTATTATCATTATAATCTCATTCTTCTTATCCTTTTCAGTGTGGTTCAGATAGAAATAGTCTCAAGAAGAGTTGGTATCCTGGTTTTATTCTTCTGTGTTTAATGTTTTCTGGAATATGTTGGTGAATAAAATGGCTGGTGTTTAAAATTGAATAAAAGAATTGGGATGTAAGCCCATCTTTTCTAAATTTTTTAAAAGCATCTTTGGGATAGCTCCAGTAGTAGTAGTAGTAGTAGTAGTAGTAGTAGTAGTAGTAGTAGTAGTAGTAGTAGTAGTTGTAGTAGTAGTAGTAGTAGTAGCTATTATTCAGTCGTTCAGTTGTGTCTGACTCTGTGACCCTATAAACCATGACACACCAGGCCCTTCTATTCTCCATTATCTCCCAAAGTCTATCCAAACTCATATTTGTTGCTACCATGACACTACCTATCCATCTCATCCTCTGCCATCCCTTTGTCCTTTTGCCTTCAATCTTTCCCAACATCAGGATCTTTTCAAATGAGTTTTATCTTTTCATTACGTGGCTGAAGTATTTAAGCTTCAGCTTCAGTATTTGTCATTCCAATGAGTAGTCTGAATTAATTTCCTTAAGTACAAACTGATTTGATCTCCTTGCTGTACAAGGAATTCTCAACAGTTTTCTCCAGCAGCACAATTTGAAAGCATAGATTTTGTAGCACTCAGCTTTCCTTATAGTCCAACTCTCACAGCTATACATCACTAGTGGAAAACTTAGTTTTGACTATAGAGAGCTTTATCAGCAAGGCAATGTTTCTGTTTTTTAGTATACTGTCCAGATTTGCCGTAACCTTCCTTCCAAGGAGCAAGAGTCTTTTAATTTCATTGGGGCAGTTGCCATATGCAGTGATCTTTGGGCCCAAGAATACAAAATCTGACACTGCTTGCATTTCTTCTCCCTCTGTTTACCAGGAAGAGATGAGACTAGTCACCAAGATCTTAGCTTTAATAGTAGGTAGGACAAAAGGGATCCCACGCAATTCAATTTCTTCTTGAATTGTTTTAATTTCTTCCTTCATCTATGAAATTTAAAAACATTTTGTTCCATGTAGTTTAGATGTTATGAGCATTTTATATTAAGATCTGTTAAAAAGATTGTTCTTAAATTTGTTTGAAGTAATGTTATATCTAAGTAGTTCTAACCAATAGTTTTGTCTGTAAAGATGCTGAATCATCCTATATTTCAATAAAGTTTATTAGATGAATTCTCCAGAAGTTTAGAGATTTGTACCTGCATTTTGGAGTTTTTTATGTTAGTTTTTAAGGATAGGAAACTTTTGGTAATACTAGTCATCTGATTTTTTTTCTAGGCACCTGGTAGATGCTAAATTTTGCTACCTGCCCTGCTATGATACACGTTTCCCCCGTTTCATTACTTCCTCCTCCTCCTCTTCCTCATAGCTAGCATTTATGTAGTGTTTTAAGGTTTGCAAAGTGCTTTATAAATATCATCTCATTTTAACTTAATATCAACCCTAGGAGGCTGATTCTATTATCATCTATTATTATCTTCATTTTATAAATGAGGAAACTGAGGCAAATGGGTGATTAAATGGCTTATTCAGAATCATATAACTAGTAAGTATCTGAGGATGGATTTGAACTCAGGTCTTCCTGACATCTAATGCTCTATGTACTTTGCCACCTAGCTGCATAACTATTTTCAGTATTTTGATTTTTAAAGAAAAGCCTACTATGCTCATTTTGGCAGCATGTATACTAAATTGGAATGATACTGAGAAGATTAGAATGGTCCCTGTGCAAGGATGACATGCAAATCCATGAAACATTCCATATTACATATATTCCATTCCACTCTATTTGCATAAAACTTCATGACTCAGTCATTTAACAATTTCTATTGACATGGAATTTATTATTTTTTAATAATAACATCTATGTCACATGGTTATTGTGAGGATCAAGTAAAATATTTAAAATGCTCTGAAAACCAAAGTATGATATTATTATTGTTGTTGTGGTTGTTGTGGTTGTTATTGTCTTTGTAGTTATAGTTATTAATTATCCTCCCCCAGAAACAAGCCACTTTAAGTTACATTTGACAAACTGATGGCATCTATCTTTTGGTAGTCTTTATACTATTTTGTGAAGTGAGGTCTATTTGTTTCACAAGTATTTCTGTGGAGGTTTCACTTTTTGAAAATCAAGCTCTGAGGACATTTGTCAATCCTCTTCCTCATTTTTCAGAGAAAATGTTCATCTTTCTACAGTTACTTTGAAGTTGGCACACTCTGTGTCTCATTACCACTGGGAAAGTTTTCATTTGCTTACCATCTAGATCCATTGTAATGTGCGTTTTACTTTAACCAAAGATACATTAAGACTAGTATTCTGATACAGTAAGACTAGTTGATTGCTCTAAATCTGTACTTCCTATTAAAAGCTAAAACTAATTAATTGCTTTAAATCTGTACTTCCTGTTAAGCTTTGACTTCAGGATTCCAGTCAGTTTCTTAACATATGCAGGTCCTCAGCTTTCCCTTTGATTGCCTTATGTTTGATTTGTCTTGTCTGACATTTATTTTTAAGTATTACTTTGATCTACTAATTCAATTGCCCTCTGTTTACAAACTGAAAGCTTTCAGTTTTGATTCATCTATGATACGCATCAAGAATTTTGTACTTATCAATACAAGTTTCATTTCAATATCATTTAAGAATGTTTCCGTGAAATAAAATAGTTGTTTAATGTGATTTTCAGTGGAACCATATCACAATATCGTCTATGTACATATGTACATATGATGTTTTAAAACAGTTCCCATACTCACTCCTATTTAGAAGTGATGCTGATGGAGCTAAGACTAAGAAGAATAATAGTGGGGTTAAACTATCTCCCTAGGAGATGCCACATTTTATATCAATTATTTTTGACATTATTGTGTTGGAGCCATGTTTTAAATATATAACATCTTTTCATATCAGCATCAAATACTCATTATACTTGGATCTAGTTTATACATTTGCAGTGCATGACTAAGCCATATGTGTAGAACTGAGTTAAAGACTATGATAATCAATAGACAGCATAAATGTTACAATGCTTGCTCTTTATAGCCTCTGGCACTTTGGGAGGAATTTTTCTTTTTGCTTCTCAGCCAAGATAATTATTTTCACAGAAGTGTTTACATATTTTGAGCAATATAAGCTGTGGATATTTTTCATAAAGTTCTTAAATATATAATTTCCTTTATTCACAGGGGTCAGTTAGTGGTATTTAGGATGTTTAGTTGTAAATACATGATGTCATCTCTTAAGAAAGAAAAAAATCAGACTTACATCAAAACTTGAGATGTTTGCTCCCAGTTCATATGCCATTTTGAGGTATTTGAGCCATGATTCTGGATTTTTTTCTGGGCCAACTCCTCTCTAGTTTTGAAGAAAAAACTAGTTTCTGTCACCTTTTTGTCACAACTATTCTGCCATTCATTATATTAACCACAGTCAAGAAATAGCTTTCTGTTTCATGTTTGATTCAAATTGGGCTTTTGTTATGTTATATTTCTTTTGACTGTGTAGATGGCCAGAAACATTCCACCTCCTTTTTACTTTAGGTTTCTCTATTTTAAATGGGTGTTAAACTATTATGTTCTTTATACTGGTTTGCCTTGTCATGGCTTTAATGTTTTGGTTTTCATTTTTTATTTTAGGTTAGGATATCAGGAACTTCTGATTTATTTTTGTTTTCTGTATTCCATTCCACATGTTTCTTTTTTCAGTGCCTTTAGTAATATGTTCAATTTTTCTACAATGTATACTAGGTATATATTGATCTAACCTTCAAGTTATTTGAAGGCGTATTTTTCAGGTCTTTAATAGTTTCTCCAGCTATTTCTGTCATAATACTTGACATATCCTTAGGAATAACCCCAGGTAGTTCCATCTTTCCTTCTACTTTTACTTATTGCAGTTTTCTCATTTATAAAATAAGAGGGTTGCATTTGTGCTTCTCTAGATATCAAGATTATGACTCTATTATTCTAAGACTCCAAATCCAGTGCTTCTTCCACTATACCATGGTAACCCTGGGTGCAGCCTAAGCATCCTATAGGAAGAAGGAAGGAAAAGAAGAAAGATAAAGAAAGAAGAAAAAGAAGGAATCAGAAGAAAGAGTAAGATGATATTAAATAAAAAGAAGAAAAGAAAGCATGAAAAGTAAGAAGAAGGAGGCAGAAGTAAGGAGAAGACAGAAGAGAAAAGAAGAAAAGGAGGGTGAAGGTTGAAAAGGTAGAAGGAAAAAAAAGACAGCAGGCAGCAGGAGAAAGAGAAGGAGGCAAAGAAAGAGAAATAATAAAAGCCTGAAATACTTGGAGTCATGCAGCAGAGTTTGTGGTTTGTGTTAATTTTTTAACCATTTACTATTATGCCAGGTAACCCCTGATTTGACATTTTCCAGGCATCTTGCAAGAGAATGCAACCTACATAACAAATTACTTACTTGGATTAGAATGAATAGTGTTAACAAACTTTTTCTCTCACACACCTATGCATATGACTATTTGAATTGGTTGACCACAATTAGCATTGGTTTTTATGTATTTTTGACCCTACCAGGAAAAAACAAACAAACCAACCAAACTTACAGTGGCTGTGTAGAAAAGAAGGTCAATAAGTGAGATATCAGAATAGTATAAAGTTAAAACTAAGCAATGTTGAAATACAAAGGAAGACATACTACCATTGTCTTTGAACTTATAAAATGAAAGGTCAAATGACATGTGAGGAAGAAACAACTTTGCAAACATTGGTCTCTGTGGCTACTTTGTGTGTTCTGAGACCTATGGGTGAGGGTGCCATGGAGGGAGATACCTTTTAAGTTTTTTTTTCTTTTTTTTTGCCAGACTTGTGATTTCAAGAATCTAGGGAACTCCTGGTAAAGAAACTCTTCACCACTACTGATTAGAAACTCAATTTCAATTTACAATATCAGAGTTGGAATTTTTATAGTTGTTTATGAAGTAAAGAAGTCATTTGTTCATTTTTATATACCTAATATGTGTCAGCTACAGAAATTGAACCTATGTCTTCCTGAATCCAGATTTGTTTCTTTATCCATGGTATCGCACTGCCTTTTTTGATATAAATATTCCCTTATCATAGCTTATCTTCAAGTAACACCTTAATATATTCAGAATGATATAACCATAAGGAAATCCAGTTTTAGAACCAGAGTTAGAGACTATCTGTACAAATTCCAGCAAAAACCAATGGCTCTATTTAATGGGATAGATAATAAAAAAATATATTTCTAGTGTTTTTGCCCAATATTCTGATTGTCATTATTTTCTTTGTTGATTAATTAGTTTACATATTATTATGATCATAGAACTTGAATGGAAGTGATCTCAACAACCATCTATATCCATATACAAAAGAAACCCTCACTACAACTTGACAAGTTGTCATTCAGATGACATTTTTGGATGCCCTCAAATGATGAGAAATTTACTATTTCTCAAGGTAGGCCTTTCTACTTTTGGATATCTCTAACTGTTAAGAATTTTTTTTTGACATTAAACATATATGTGACTCTTTGAAACTTTAAGTTATTGCTTTTGGTGCTGCCTTTGGGGCCAAAAAGAATTAATACTTCTTCAAATATTTCAAGATAACTATCATGTCCTCCCACCTCTTCCCTTTTTTAGGTTAAACATTTCTAGTTCTTCCAACAAAACTTCATCGTGACATGAACTTTACCATCCTCAATGTCCTGCTCTGAACATTCTCTAGCCTATCAATGTCTTTCATCAATCTTGGGCTTTGATCAGGACACTGTATTCCAGATGAGGTCTGATAAGGGTGAAATACAAAGGGACTATCATCTCTTTATTCCAGGAAGTTGTCACTCTCAATGCAGCCCGAGATCACATTAACTTTCACATTACATATATGACACTGCATATATGTAGAAAGCTTGTAATTAGTTAAAAACCCTAGATCAGTTTTCAGATCATCTACTATCTAACTATCCCTTCCCTATTCTATGCTTTTGAAGTTGATTTTTTGATTCCTCTGAAAGATTTATATTTATCCCTTTTCAATTTCTTCTTTGACAACACACTCAAAGCCTTTCCACTATGTTCTATCTAGATAGTGACTTATATGCCTACTTTCCCATCTATACAAAGAATTCACGAAAGTCATCTATATATGACTGAGGTGCATCCTCGTTAAGGCTGTTAGTGGATAATAAACAGGCTTTCACAAGAAAAACATTCAACAACGGACCATATCTTTATATTTAACAATGAACTGAAACATGTAGAGAACACAAAATCCCATTTTGTGTTTGATTTAGTAGAACAATGCCACTTCTTGCATGTTCATTTACAAAAAGGTATTCCTTACCCATACTACAAAGTCATTCAACATTCCCTAGAAGATACAGTGAAAGAAATAGCCCTGTTCATTAACCAGAGGAGGCAAAAAACAGGAAGATCAATGGCTTGTCAAACACATTTTTCAGTGTGATGAAGGGAATCCAGAGCAGTATCTAGTTCGAAGAACAATTCACCATGGACCTTGAGGTGCTCTGGATGATCCCCTTTAGGAAGATTTTGCTGATTGCCACAATATTACATAACCTCCTAGAAGAGAGATAGAGTCACTAAAAGAAATATCACCTGTTCATCCATATAGGAAAACTAAGTGGATGAAGAATAAATGTCTATTGTCTGATTTTCTCCATGCATTTGGATGCACATCAGATGGTTTGTCCATTAGTATGTAATTTGGGGACTGTACTATCCATAGATAGTAAAGGTGGAAAGCGAGTTGCAACCAGATTCTAACAGCAGGAAGAGTAGGCTGGATTGCCTTCAAGAGATTCTAAAGCTCTTTCACCGACCCCAAGCTTCACATATTAACATTCCACTGGCATTTCTATATCACAGAGCCACATAGACTATTATGCATCCAACAAGTTAAGAATGAACATCAAAAATGGGTATGGAGAACACATGCTTAATTTGAGCAGGATCTAAAATATAGCCAATAAAGAACTCTGAAAACATTAGTAAAATAACCTCATTAAGAAATCATATGATAAAAAGAGAAGATGGACTGGTCATGGGGCAAAAATAAAGTCTGCCAGTGAAGAACCAGAGTACTTTATAGATACCCAGAAAATGTTAGTGGAAAACAAGACCTCCAGCACATTTAATGGACTCTCAGGACATATAGGAGGCCATTGACAAGAGCCATTCAGAATAGTCAAGTATGGATGGGCTATGATTTGCATTTTGAAAGGAACACGTGAATCAATGATACATACATACATATCCATATAGATTTTATATATATATATATATATATATATATATATATATATATATATATATATATATATATATATATATGTGTGTGTGTGTGTGTGTGTGTGTGTGTGTGTGTGTGTGTGTGTGTGAGAGAGAGAGAGAGAGAGAGAGAGTCAGTCTATATATATACATATATATGTATGTATGTATCCATTTTAGTGAATTTTATGTTATTATTTTCAATCCAATGCTCTGGCAAGGTCTTTTCAGATCTTGAGTGCAATCCAATGGTTTAGTTGTTTCTTCCATCTTGGTCTCATTTGCAAAGGTTTAAAAGATATCATCTCTATCTAAGTCATTGATAAAAGTCTGAAATATCATAAAAATCAAACAAAGGCCTTTGGAGCATGCCACTGGAGATCTCTTTTCAAGATGACATTGAACCATTAATGACTTATCTTTGATATTGGCCATTCAACCAGCTCTGGATCCATATAATTGTATTATTCTTTAGTCCATACCTCTCTATCTTCACAAGAATAAAATGATACATATTATATCCCCAAGGTTATAAGCCATTTTTTAGAGTTTAATGAAATTATCTCTGAATGAAGTTTCCAGAATTTGTCATACTCATAGATTAGGGCAATTCTATGGATATAGTTTAATCAGATATTTAGCAAGTCATTTGATAAAGTGCCTTGTTCTATTCTTTAAAAAAAATTTTTAAATTAATTTTTCATTTATTTTTGTCTTGTTCTATTTTTGTGAAGATGAAGAGACATGGACTAAACAATAATCAATTAAAGCATAAGCCAAAGGACTTAAAGTAAAGCAGGAAGCCTAGGAGAAATGAAATTCTGTCTATTAAGTCGACTGCACTATGGGTAGGGGAGATAAAAAACAAATCAGTCCATCCTGTCAAAGAACTTGTATCCCATTGGGAGAATACAACATGGAATTGTTTGAATAACTGGACCCAAAGAGTAGTGATGGATTTATTGTCAACTTTTCAGGTCTCCAGAGAAGTATACCAGGGATCTATACTTGGTCCTGCACTGTTAAGTATTTTATTAATGACTCAAATGCACAAATGGCATGCTTATTAAATGTTCAGATAACACTAAGCCAGAAGAAATATTGAATGCACTGACTGGCAGCAAAGAAAGGTACGTGTTATATGAGGATCAACTAAAGAACTTAAAAAGTTTAGCCTGGAGAAGAGAAGTTGTACAGGGATGAGGGTGGGTGATGAGGAGAGGCAAAGAGAGTGGTTTTCAAATATTTGAGGAGCTGTCATGTGGAAGAGGGATTACATTTCTTTTTTCTTTTTCCTTTAAAGGGTGGAATTAAATGGATTGAAAGATGAAAAGAGGCAACTTCAGTTTTGAACTAAGAGGGAAAAAACTTCTTACTAACAATTAGAGTTGACTATATGTGGAATAGACTGTTTGAGCAGTAGTGTTTTCTCCCTCACTTGAGGTCTTAAGAGCAGAGGCTGGATAGCCACTTATTGGGTATATTATAATTGAGATTCCTTTTGTGTTAGATTAGGTTGATTGGATTAAATGGTTACTAGGGTCTCTTCCGACTCCAAATTCTGTGATTTACCCAGATAAGTAAATACAGGGTAATTTGAGGAAAATGAAAGAACTATTAAATGAGTGATCAATCAGAAAAAGATTCTTACAGAGGACTGGAGTGGGGAGCATATATTTCTGGCACAAGACAGCTTACAAGGCAAAGAGAGGGAGATGGTATTCTGAGTTTGGAGAAAAGCTATTGGGTCAGCTTGGCTATAGAGTTCCATTGTTTCTAAAACACTTTAATTTAGTCTCTGTAGGATGTTTTGCTCAGAGAGGGAATACTAAATTTATTGAGCAAGAACTATGTCCATATTCTTATGTATTACAAAAGAGAAGATTATAATAGAAATAAAAAGGGAGGATAAACTATCTGTTACCTTCCTGTTTTAATTAATTATTTTTGCCAAATTTCCAATTCTTGCTAAGCTCAATTGCTTCTAGCTCCTGAGGGACTGAGAGTGTTATTAGTGTCCTCCAAATTTCAGTGCCCTCAGACAGTCTCACTGGCTCCTTGTTATTCATGATTCTTCTTATTTATGATTGATCTGAACAATATAGAAAGATGAATATACAGCCACAATCTTGAGGAACAAGGTAAATTGTAGAGTTATGCTGAACACAAAGTTACTGAAGTTACATGGGTCTCATGAGAAAGGTTTGATTAATGTTCTCAGAGGAATCAAGAAGTTGGGAAAATGTATCACCCCAGCAACTTCCTTTTGTCTGTCTGTCTCTCTCTCTCTCTCTCTCTCTCTCTCTCTCTCTCTCTTTCATCGTGGTGCTCTCATTCTCCTAAAGGCACTCAATTGATACCAGCTATTTAAATGCTTTGTTCTCATGTAGACCATTCAAGTCACTTTTATCTTTCATTTAGACCTATTGAGTTTTGTATTTTATACTCATATAATTTTGTTGATTCTCTTCATAAGTCAACTTTTTTTTCTCTGTCCTTTAAGGAATATGGTTTTTTGAGAAGTGGAAAAAAATCTATTTTAAATAAATGCCTCATTCTAGGCTTGTGGTTCTTTCTCCCTTATATCTATTTGTTTTACACGTGGTCACCACCATCTGGCATTGGCATTGACCAATGTGGACAGCCTGGTCCTTTATAAATAACTCATCTCAGGATTTTTTTTTCTTTGAGTGCAATGAGGTTCATTTCTCCAAAAGGTAATAAGGAAGAAAAGGAAAAAAACCCCCAGCTAAACCAAATTTGAGCATCCTTCCTGAGTCCCTCTTCCTCACTAGCCCTCATTTCCCATGCTTGGGCTGTCCCTTGAGCAGGGAGGTGAGAGGCTACCTGGCATTGAAATGAGTGGAATGTTCCTCTGGCAAATCGAAACCTCTCTTTGCACTCAGCAGGGGCAAGCTTTGCTTTCTTCCCCAGAAGGAACTGCAGTGGTGAGCCATAATCATCAGAGTGGTTTCATAACACTTCTACTGTTTTGGAACTAGCTGTACTTGACATCTGTGCACCTCAGGACAACAAGAAAAGTTCCCCCTCTAGGAGCCCTGCAAATGTACTTTTTTTTTTTACCTTTCTCTAATAATTCAGTCAGGTTTTACCAGACCAGACAAGCAGGAGATGACTTTTCCATAGCCATTTATTCATGCCAGGAAAGCTCATGGCTTGGTTACATTTCTCTCTATTGGTGCTAATTCTGTAGCTTCTGTTTTTTATTTCAACTGGATGAATTCCTTCAATGTCAGTTCTATGATCTCATTGAAATGACACTCTCCCCCAAATATGACCATTTGGATTAATTTACTCCAGCCCAAGGAATTGCAATCTGCTTTAAGAACATTATTTTCAAGGTACCCTCATTCATTTTTCAATGTTCCCTAGGCAGAAGATGTTCTATGAGAATAAATGAGCCATACAGAGAAAGTACCGATAAACTAGCTAAATCCACTATTTTCAATCTAATCATGGCAAGATGGACTTGCCATCATCACATTTGCCAAAAAGCCCTCACTTAGATCTTACTTGAGGAACTTTGCTTAAATAAGGCATAAGCCAAAGGTCTTTTCTGGATTACTATGAGGGGGCCTTAGGTTGAGGGAATGGAGATGTCTAGGCATTAAGTCTTTTTTGCCAACAAGAATTTCAGAAGGAAAGAAAACAGGGGGAGAGGGATAAAATTTTCTTCAGCTATTTGAAGGGGTATTATGTTGCAGAAGGATTAGAATTAGAATCAATGAGTAGAAGTTATAGAGATGCAGATTTGGACTTAATGTGAGGAAACACTTTCAACATCCTAACAGAAAATCAGAGTTGTCATTAGTAGCATGAGGTGTCTAATAAGGTACTGTGTTACCTGGAGGCCCTCAAGTGGAGATTGTATGACTCATTCATTATGAATATTGTAGAGGGTATTTCAGTTCAGGTACAAGGTAAACTTGATACCATAGTAAGGACCTTCTAACTATGAGATTCTATGATAAACATCTCTAAGATTTAAATTTAAGCATATAAAAAATCAAGTTACTGGTATATTTGTATATAGTACGTACTGTTTATGTGTACAGAACATCTTTATGTAGCTCTCATTATTCTTTTGCTCAGAATCTTTTAATTAATCCCAATTTCCTCTTGCTTCAGATCTGAACTCGTCTGCTTGATTTTCAAGATATTTTATAATACCTCTCTAAATTTATTTTCCACTACCCTTCACTATAGTCCAGTTGTCCTCTATCTTGTCAGTCAGTCAATAAGCATGCATTAAATAGTTATTATGTATCAGGTACTGTGCTAAATGCAGGGGAAACAAAAGCAACAACCCTGACCTTGAGAAGCTCAGAGTGTAATGGGAGAGGATAAATGTAAATATCTACATGCATTCAACACATATACACATATAATACATACATGTATTTTATATGCCTATATCTGCATACACACCTAAATGTAATTAGACACAATCACAGAGAGAACAAAATAATAGTTTTAAAGTGGCCTGGCAAAATTTTTTGAAGGAGGTGGGATTTTATCTGTGAATTAAAGAAATCCAAAGAAGCCATGAGACATTGAAGAAGAAAAAGAAAGTTCCTGGCAAAGGGATCAGCCAGTGAAAACACACGCATTAAAGGGATGGAATGAGTGTTATGTACGAGATACCTCAAGAGGCCAGTGTCATTGCATCACAGAGTATATGGAGGGGGGAAGTAAAGTGTGAGAAGATTGTAAAAGTATAGAGGGACAAGATTATGAAGAGGTTTAAAAGTGAAACAAGATTTTATATTTGAGTATGGAGTTAATAGGGAGTCATTGGAGTTTATTGAATGGGGGAAGTAACATGGTCAGACCTATCCTTAAGGAATCAGTTTGAGTAGTGGGAAACTTGAAGGGAGAACAACTCTAAGTGGTCTCCCTGCAATAGTACTAGTATGAGGTGATAAGGGCCTGCAACAGTCTGGTAGAAGTGACAGGAGAGAAAGGGACATACACAGGAAGAAGGAGATTGTGTGTGTGTATGTGAGGGGGAGGGATGATGTCAGTGATGCTAAATGAGAAGGGAAGAAGAATGAGTGCAGAATGAAGGTCCTTAATTTTCTCCACCATAGAGATGATGTCCTCCTTTAAGGATGTGGTGGATGGCTTGAAGGGAAAAGAGAAGGTGTAGAACTACCTTTATGGCAAATAGGGAGGAGAATGTATTAGGGATGTATAGAAGAAATGCTTTCTTCTTATGAAAATTGCCTGTTCATATCATTTTACCATTTATCAAATGGGGAACAACTCTAATTTTTTAAAATAAATTTGGCCCACTTCCCTCTATATTTGGGAAATTAGGCCATTATCAGATAAACTTGCTATAAATTTTTTTCCTCAGTTTCCTATTTTCTTTCTAATTTTGGCTGCATTAGTTTTGTTCATGCAAAAACCTTTTAATTTCATGTAATAGAAATCAACTATTTTACTTCTTATAGTCTTCTCAATCTTTTGTTTGGTCATAAACTCTTCCCTTATTTATAGTTCTGACAGGTACATTTTTCCATGCTCCTTGAATTTACTTACGGTATCTCTCTTTATGTCTAAATCATTTACCCATTTTGACCTTGTGTTAGTATATGGTGTGAGATGTTGGTCTATGCCTAGTTTCTGCCAAATTACTTTCTAGTTTTCCACCAGTTTTTGTCATTTGATGAGTTTTTACCCCCAAATCTTGGGTCTCTGAGTGTATCAAACAGATTACTATGGTAATTTACTACTGTGTATTGTGTACCTAATCTATTCCACTGATCCATCACATTATTTCTTAACCACTATCAGATTATTTTGATAATTACCACTTTATAATACAGTTTCAGATCTGGTACAGCTAGACCACTTTCCTTTAATTTTTTTTTCATTGATTCTTCTGATATTCTTGACCTTTTGTTCTTCTAGATGAATTTCTTTTTTTTTTCCTAGCTCTATAAAATAAACCTTTGGTAGATTGTTATGGCACTAAGTAAATAGACTAATTTAGATAGAATTGCCATTTTTTATTATATTGGCTTGGCCTACCCAAAAGCAATTAATATTTTTCCAGTTGTTTAGATCTGACTTTATTTATGTGAAAAGTGCTTTATAATTGTGTTCATATAGCACCTGGGTTTGTCTTGGCAAGTAGATTCCTAACTATTTTATATCATCCATAGTTATTTTAAATGGAATGTCTCTTTCTATCTCTTGCTGCTGGTAATGTATAGAAATGCTGATGATTTATGTGGATTTATTTCATAACCTGAACCTTTGCTAAAGTTGTTTATTATTTCCACTAGTTTTTTAGTTGATTCTCTAAGTATGTCATCATATCATCTGCAAAGAGTGATACTTATGTTTTCTCATTACCTATTCCTTTTTATTCTCATTGTTATAGCTAGCATTTTCCAGTACGATACTGAATAATCGTGGTGATAATGAACATCCTTGTTTCATCCCTTTTGGGGTTTTCTTCGCAGAGATATTGAAGGGGTTTCACCATTTCCTTCTCCAGCTCATTTTATAGATGGGGAAACAGACAAAAAAGTTTAAATGACTTGCCCTGGGTCACACAGCTAGTGAGTGTTTGAGGCCAGATTTGAACTCAAGAAAAATTTTCCTAACTCCAGGCCCAGCATTTTATACACTGCGCCACCTAACTGTCCTTCAATTGTTTAGACTTGTCCTCACTTGCGGGAAACATGTTTTGTGATTGTGTTCATGTTGGATTTATCTTGGCAGGTAGATTCCCAAGTATTTGATATTGTCTGCTGTTATTTTAAATGGAATTTCTCTGTCTCTTTCTGCTGGGTTTAATTGGTAGTATATAGAAATGTTCATGACTTTTGTAGGTTTATTTTATATCCTGTAACTTTACTGAAGTTATTGTCTCAATTAGTTTTTTTTAAATTAATTATTTAGTGTTCTCTAAGTAAATATAATCATATCAACTGCAAAAGTCATAATTTTGTTTCCTTCTAATCTAGTTTTATTCCTTCCACTTATTTTTATTGTCTTATTGCCATAACTTACATTCTTAGTATAATAATGAATAATAATAGTGATAATGGAAATCCTTGTTCCTCCCTTGATCTTATTGGGAAGGCTTCAAATTTATCCCCATTACAGATAATGTTTGCTCTTGGTTTTAGATAGTTACTAACTTATCATTTTAAGGAAGGATCCATTGATTCCTATGCATTTTGGTATCTTTAATAGGAATGGATATTGTTTTTTTGCCAATGGCTTTTTCTGCATCTATTGATATAATCATTTTTGTTGTTTTTTTTATATAGTCAATTATGCTTACAGTTTTCCTAATACTGAACTAGCCCTGCTTTCTTGGTATAAATACCACCTTGTATGTGTGTATAATCTTTCTGACATAGTGTTATAATCTTAATAGTATTTTATCTAAAAATTTTATATCTATATTCATTAAGGAGATTGGTCTATAATTTTCATACTCTATTTTAGCTCTCCTTGGTTCGGTCATATTTGTGTCACAAGAGGAATTTGGTAGGACTCTTTCTTTGTCTATTTTTTCTAAATAGCTTTTATAGTATTGGAATTAATTGTTCCTTAATATTTGATAGGATGTATTTGTAAATATATATGGTCCTGAGGATTTTTTTAAAGGAGCTATTATGGCTTGTTCATTTTTTTTTCTGAGATAGTGTTATTTAAGTATTCTATTTCCTCTTCTGTTAATCTGGGAAGTTTTTTGTATTTTGTAATATTTTTAATAATATTTATCCATTTTACTTAGGTTTTTAGTTTTACTGGCATATAATTGGGCAAAATATCTCCTAATTGCTTTAATTTCATCTTTATTGAGATGTATGTATCATCAATGGTTTTCATCTTTCATTTTAAAAATCAAATTAACCAATAATTTATCCATTTTCTTGTTTTTTAATAAAACCAGTGCCAAGTTTTATTTAATAGTTCAATTTTTTTCACCTGAATTTTACTAATTTCTCTTTTGATTTTTCTGGACCTCATTTTGGTGTTTAATTGGTCTTTTCATTAGTAATGATTGAAAGTTCTCTATGTCATTAAATAACTTTTCTTTCCCTTGAGAGAATATACTTGACTTTGTTGGGTAGTTTATTGGTTGTCATTCTATCTCTTCTGCCTTCTGGAATATAACATTCCAAGTCTTCCACTCCTTTACTGTGGTAGCTGCTAAATCTTGTACGATCCTGACTATGGCTTCACAGTATTTGAATGGCTTCTTTCTAGCTTCTTTAAGCATTTTCTCTTTCACTTGGGAGCTCTGCAATTTGGCTATAATATTCCTGGAAGTTTTCGTTTTGGGATCTCTTTTAAGTGTTGATTAGCATATTACTTCAATTTCTATTTTATGATCCAGTTTTAGGATATTGTGGCATTTTTCCTTGATGATTTCTTCAAAGATGATATCTAGGCTCTTTTTTTGATCATGGATTTCAGGTAGTCCAATAAATTTAAAATGATTTCTTCTTGATCTGTTTACCAGGTTAGTTGTTTTTCTAATGAGATATTTCACATTTTCTTCTATTTTTTTCTTCTTTTGATTTTCTTCTATTGTTTTATGATGTCTCATAAAGTCATTAGCTTCCAGTTGCCCAATTTCAATTTTTAAGGAATTATTTTCTTCAGTGATGTTTTGCACCTCCTTTTCCATTTGGCCAATTCTACTTTTTAAGTAATTCTTTTCTTTCAGGGTTCTTGATCCCTTGGGCCCAGAAATAATATTGTTCTTCAGGGTTTCTGATCCTCTGTGACCAAAAGTGATACTGCCCCTCAGGATTTCCAGTTCCTCTTGCCCAAACCTGCTCCTTTCTGCCCTTGAATGATGACACAGAAGAGATATAGGTAATGGAATTTCCAAATAACATCTTGTTCTGTATCCAGAACTAGCACAGTGGTCTCCTGTAATCTCTTTCTGACCAGTTGTTAGATCCCCTTACTACCTCTAGCTTAAGAGCATCCCAAACTGCTGCTACTTCTGTCACCACCTCCTGGTTCCCTCACTGGTGTTTCATGAATGTGAGTTCTGGGCTTGCTCTGGTACCCCTATGTCACAGATTTCTTTTTTTTTAATCTCCTAATTTTCTGGGGGGCTGGAAGAATGTCTCACTCCGAGCTTTTGTTGGTTGTGCCACTCCAGAATTTGATCTGAGGTGTTATTTTAAAATAATTTGGAGGGGAATGTTGGGAGAGCTCAGCTAAGTCCTTTCTCTGCTTCACCACCTTGGCTTTGCCCTAAATACATACTTTTTGACTTGGCTTGACTAAAGTTGTTTATTTCTTTGTACAGCTAAAGTGGAGTAGAGGATATCATGGGAAGTGAGTAGACTGAGGAACTGGGAAGCTAAGACATTTTAGGTAGCATCAAAAATGCCTGTTGAATTTTCCTAATGAGGGAAGGAATTGAAGTAGAGAAGATGTCTGTGAGTTAGGTCCTGAAGTCCCTGGGGACCAGTGGATATTAGCTATGAGGATCTTAATTGAATGATTCTTAAAGTTTTTCATACAGTCCTCACCTACTTGGCCTTCTGTAGGTGATATTTCTATGTCCAGAAGTCTATCCTCAAGGCAGATATAACTGGAGCCTGGTCTGGTCTTGGCAATTTGGTTTAATGAGAAGACAAGAGATGGTGGGTCCATGGGGGAATGTGAAAGCCTGGTCTCAATTCTACCTGGTGAAGTCATGTCTTGGGTACCTCTGGTTGCCTCAAGAGGAGTTTAGGGGGCAGCTAGGTGGCACAGTGGATAGAGCACTAGCCCTGGAGTCAGGAGGACCTGAGTTCAAATCTGACCTCAGACACATAATACTAGCTATGTAACTCTGGGCAAGTTACTTAACTCCAATTGCCTCACTAAAAAAAAATAATTGATAACTGGTCAAAGGATATGAACAGACATTTTTCAGATGAAGAAATTCAAGCTATCTATAGTCATATGAAAAAATTCTCTAAATCACTATTGATTAGAGAAATGCAAACCAAAACAACTCTGAGGTACTACATCATGCCTATCAGATTGCCTAACATGACAAAACAGGAAAATGATAAAATATTGGAGAAGATGTGGGAAAATTAGAACATGAATGCATTTTTGGTGGAGTTGTGAACTGATCCAATTTGGAGAGCAATTCAGAAAAACCTAGAAAGACTTGTATGGACTGATGCTGAGTGAAATGAGCAGAACCAGAACATTGTACATTGTAGCAGCCACGTTGTATGATGACTAACTTTGACAGACTAAGCTCTTCTCAGCAATGCAAGGATCTAAGATGTCTCTAAAAGTCTCATGATGGAAAATGCTATCCACATCCAGAGAAAGAGCTATCGAGTTTGAATGCAGATCGAAGCATACTATTTGCTCTTCTTTTTTCCTTCTGTTTTGTTTTGTTTCTTCTTTTTTTGTGGTTCCTCCTATTGATTCTAATTCTTCCTTACAACGTGATTAATGTGAAAATATGTTTAATAGGAATGTATATGTAGAGCATATATCAGATTGCATGCCATCTTGGGAAGGGAGGTGGGAAGGGAAGGGGAGAAAATTTAAATCTCAAAAGCTTATGGAAGTGATTGTTGAAAACTAAAACTAAATTAATTAATTTAAAAAAGAGGAGTTAAGAAGAGGTGTAGTTGATCTTGGCAGGGGGGCCTAGAAGCCTGACCTAATGGCAATCACAAACAGGGCCATGAAGTATGATCTCTCTCTCTCAAGTATGACACTCTTCTCCAGTCCCTTTAAATTCTTAGAATCCTAACCCATTTTTTACTCTTTCCCTCTGATAAAAAAATAAAAAAGATCCTACTTCTCACTAGAACTAAACCTAACTGAATTCCATTTTATCTCCCTTTGCCTGTCTTAGGAATTTGCTCTAGCAGCCAACCTCTGTTTCTGATGTACCTTTTACATCTCCTTTTTCACAGTTTTCCATATGTGTTAGATATGCTCAGGTCTCTGAAACTTAGAAAAAATTTCCTTAACCTTCTGACTGAAAGATGCCATATTTTTCTTCACTTTTACTACTAAACTTTTAGAAAAAAGTGTTCTATGCCTGAAACTCTCACTCTCTCCCCACCCACTCTGTTCTTATCTCCTTGTAGTCTGATTTCTTTTTCACAAATCTACTAAAATTGTCCTCTCAAAAGTTACCATGATGTCCTAATCACTAATTCCAATGGTCTGTTTTGAGTCCTTTTCCTTTCTCTACCACTGAACAATGTTAATATCTTTAGGGATACTTTATCCTCATTCAGCAACTGAGAAAACACATCCTTCTGAATTTTTTTTCTGCCTAACTGCCTCCTTTTCTCTATCTTATTTGTATACTTTTTCATAGTTCTCTTCTTTAGCTATGAAATGAATCAGATCTATGAAGAAATGAAACAATAAAGACTTCAGTGAAAGTGTTTAGCACACAACCCATGCTTATTCCATTGTCTTGAAGTAGACAGTGGAAAGTGGGGATGGGTTTGGAGGTTTGATATCCAGGATACTAATATTTAAACTGGCCAGTTGTTGGGCCCTTCTTTCAAGATTTCTTGAATCTTTTGCACAGGCTATTGTTTTTCCCCAGGTTTAAATTACAGTTGGTCGCTCCCTGATTCTATCCACTCAAACTGCTAGTGATTCTTAAAATTACCTTATTTACTTTTGTATGTGTATACATTCACATTCAGATGCACACACACACACACACACACACACAGGGCAGAATAAGCAAGGAACTTCCTCTATGTTTTTTTTTTCCTCTCCGTAGATTATAGTTACATTCCTATATATTATATAGGAAAGCAGGTACTGCTTAATTTTTGTAGCTGCCTGATACTTAAATGCAAGTTGATTGATTGATTGATTCCATAAGTCTCTTATTTATTTCAATCAGTTTAAGGGATTCTACCTTCCAGATACCATCTATAGATGCTTCATCATGCCAAGAAGTCTAATAAGAACCTCAGGTTCATGTTATGTATTAGTTTTTCCCACATAGCTCAGCCTATGGTTGGCAATTTACTTACTGCTTCTATTCTTCTGATCCTGTGACTCAGAACCAGTCTACCTAAGCAGAAATCCCTTCCCTTTGCTTCCTCTTATTCACATATATACTCCTCTCCAATATCTATAATATTCTTCCTGCCTTCTCCATTGAAAATCTTGGAACTCTAGATCTATTGCTTTTAATTTTTATTGATATATTGTTTTTATATCTATATTTCCTAACACATTACTTTATGCAAAGGTCCATTCCTTAAAACAAAAAGGCAAACAAAAAGAGTTCAACAAAACCTACCAACACATCAACCCAGTCCAAATTATGTGTGATATTCTACAGTTATCATCTTCCAACTAAGCAAAGAAGTGAGAAGAGTACAAGTCTTGCCTTTTCTTTGAGTCCAAGCCTGGTCATTATAATTTTATATATTGCTGTTTAGTTGTTTTTTTTTTATTTATGTTGTTGTAATAATTGCTTTTATTGATTTCTTGGTTCTTCTTACTTGATTAGCATCAATTCTCATGTTTCTCCACACTTGGATTTTCCATATTCTTTGCTTCATACCACACAGTGATTTTACATTAATTCAACAGAGCACGATTTGTTTAGCTATATTCCCAATTGATGAACATCTGCTTTGTTTCTGGCTCATTGCTACTACAAAAGTGCTGCTATAAATAGTTTAGTGTATTTGAGACCTTTCCTTTTATCACTGACCTCTTTGGAGCATATGGTTCACAGTGGGGATCTCTGGGTCAAAGGGTACAGTCATTTTAGTCTTAGAATAGTTCCAAATTACTTTCAGAATTATTGGATCAATTCACACATATGCCAACAGTATATTAAAACCCCTGAAGCATTTATTACTCACATTTTTGAGGTAATTTTTAACAATTTTTTGGGTGCAAGATTGAACATCACGATTATTTTGTTTCACATAAATGGCAAACAGACAAACTTAAATGTGATGTCTAAAGGAATTTCTAAACAATTGGAATTGTCTAAAAGTAGGATGGTTTGCCTCAAAAGTGCTGGATTTTCCCACCTTGGAGACATTCAAGAAGAAGATGGCTGGATGAACTGGTAATTGCCATGTTAAATTAGAAATTAATTTTGTGTATGGTTTAGACTAGATCGCTTGTGATATCCCTTTTAATTCTTAAATTTATGATCTTTCAATTATTGCCAAAAATGCTTTTCAGTTTTCCCAACAGTTCTTATCAAACATAGAATATATCACCAAGTAATTTATGTTCTTGGGTGTATCAAACAGTGGGTTATTTACTTTAATTGTCTCATTTTTCTTTTACTAGTCTTTTCCATGGATTTGATTTTTCTATTTTAAGAAAATGTAAAATAATTTTAATGATTGCCACCTTACAGAATAATTTGGGATTTGAAAGTGTCATTCTTCCCTTTGTTCCCACTTTTTTCATGGTTTCACATAATATTATAACTCTTGTTTCTCCAAAAATTAAAAACAATAGATCTAGAATTCTGATACTATTCCATCATGTATATGTGTGTGTGTGTGTGCATGTGTGTGTGTGTGTGTGTATGTGTGTGTAAAACCTTTTGGAATTTAATTGGTATGGCTCCAGATGAATAAATTAATTCATGTATCATTTTCATTACATTAGTGTAGAAGATCAGGGACAAATAAGAATTATTCCTGCAGTTATTTAAGTATTTATTTTGTATTTAAATAAATTTTGTTCCTATGTTTTGCTTTTATACTACATATATTTATTGATATATCTTTCTTTTCTCCTTTCCTCCTCATAGAGAAAACTTCTTTAAAAATTGGGTTGCTGTACTTATTTAATAATTTTAATGAAATACATTTACATTGGACATACTGTAAATAGCCAGAGTATTATATCTCAGAAAAATTTTCTTTGATACTTTCTTTGATAAAGATGACATATATACTATACAATGGTAACTTATTTGAGGGCACATTACATCATCTAATAAATTTAATTAACATATAGCTTACATGAATCAAGGTACTGTAGAAACTTATGGCAATGACAGTATGTTAAAAGTTACTCCTCCAAAATCTTTATACATGAATAATTTAATCTCTTTACATTGTAGAAGCATTGAGTATACTCTGTAACTCTGTGTCTTCACTTGAAATTTACATGCTAGCATTGCTGACACTTCAGCTGTCACAATACTTCTAAAAAATATTTTTGGTTTCCAACATTCACTTCTATAAGATTTTCAGTTCTAAATTTTCTCCTAACCCCCAAGATGACATGCAATCTGATATAGTTCTACATATACATTCATATTAAACATATTTTCATGCTAATTATGTTGTGTCACAATAATTTTTATTTCCAAAATTGATAAGCCACTTCTGATTAACTCACATGATAATGCCAAATACTTAGATGCATGATCTAAATACTATTTTCCTGAAGACATCTAAATCAAAAATCAAAACTTGTTGTCTTGAAGCACATAGATGCCCTGATGAATTGTCCTGTAGAATATGAATTTGTTTCTTGAAAACTGTTGTCCAAAAATCTTTGGAAATGAACTTCATGATATCAACTGATCCTTGAACCTTGTGGTATCCTTTGTAAACCTGTCTCTGAATCCTTTCCCCCCTCTAAAACCCATTTTTTTTGCATCATAGTAATGTATCTCCCATTTTCCACCTCTTGTTGGTGAAACCATTTCCTGCTTCTTCTCCTAGGCTTCAGGGACCCCAGGAGGTAGAGGTCAAGACCCCACCACTGCCACCTTGGAGATGAATACTACTACTACTTCTGGGGCTGCCACCAGGCCCCATTATGCCAGAGCCCATCCTGCAGGTGGCTGGGGGTTAGGGGATTCACCCAGAGAGGTTTCCTTTACAATGAATAATAACAAATAAGGGGAAAAACAGTTCTGCTAAACTAACCAAAGAGACTAAATAGTCTGAAATGACATGAATTGTTTCTCCTATATTTACTCCAACCTTGGCAAAGAAAAAGGGAGGATTGACTTTTGGGGGAATATGCTTATGTGTTATGATTTCACAGTATACAGTTTTAATTTTTATTTGTTGCTTTGTAAAAAGTTTACATTGTTGTAGTCATTGTGTAAATTGCTTTCCTGGTTCTGCTTACCTCATTTTGCATCAGGTCATCTAGGTCCTCCCATGCTTCTCTTATTTTATCACTTCTTATTGAGCAATACTATTCCATCATATTTAATTACTGTTAATTCCATTACTATTCCATTCCATCATATTCCATTACTGTTTTTTTTGTCATTGTCATTTTGACCAATATACATTTTGTTTCTAGTTCTTTGCTCCTACAAAATTGCTGTTACAATTTTTTTTTGTGTGCATTTGAGATTTTTCTTGTTATCATTTACCTCCCTGGTGTATATGTGAGCTCTCTGGGTCAGAGCATGGGAATTTTAGTCACTTTGTTAGCATGTTTCTAAATTACATTCCATAATGGTTCAGGGCAATACAGAGCTCTATCACCAATGCATTAATTTTGCTGTCTTTTAAAAATCCCTCCAATATTCAATCAATCAATGAATAAGCAAGCATCTATAAAGCACCAAATATGTGTCAGTCTCTGTACTGGCTACTGGGATACACATGCCAAGATGAAACAGTATCTACTCTCAAGGAGATTATATTCTTGTATAAGTGTATTCCCTAAGGAGGGAAATATTTGCATAAGTTCATACAGAACAATTATGAAGGGAACAAATGCGAAGTACTTAGTGAGAAAATTCAGAATTGGGGACATCAGGAGAAACTGCATGTAGAAAGTCTTGTTTGAATTAAATCTTGAAAGTAGAAGTATAAAGAGGCTAGAAAGACAGGTTGGTGTCAGGCTGAGTAGAGTGTTAAGAGCTAAGTAAAAGGGTTTGTATTTGATGCTAGAGGCAATAAGCAACCATTATAGTTTATTGAATTATAAGAAACATGGTCAGAGCTGTACTTAAGAACAATCATTTGGGCAGTTGCGTAGAACCAAGTATCAAATACATTGGCAGATTAAAATGTAATTGATAAATATTTGAGGAAATAAATAAAAAAAGAACATTGATAATGTCATTATGTGGTTTTCTAAGTCAATATGCAGGTGGCAATGTATCAATTTGGTTTTAACAGGACCAGTGTAGAAAATAGACTGTGTTGGAGAGTCTTGAAGCATGGGGCTCAGTTAGACTGTTGCAATAACCTAGATATATAGTCATGAAGGCTAAATGAAAATGCTGCCTATGTAAGTAAAAAGAAGGGTGAGATGTCAAGATTTGTCAAATGATTAGATATATGGATTGAGGGAGAGTAAAGAAGAGTGGGGAGTCAAGGATTGCACTGAGGATATGAACCTGAGAATCTGGAAGAATGGTGGTGCCTTCAACAAAAGTAAAGAAGTTGGAAGAGAAGTGGGTTTTGGAGGTACGTATAAGAAGCTCTATTTTGGAAATACTGCATTTGAGATATCTCTGGAACATCCAATTTGAAACATCAAATATGCAGCTCATACTGTGGAATTGAAGAATATATGTATGTACACATGTGTATACACATATATTTGCAAATTATACATATATATATATATACACACATATATTTATATATGTGTGTGTTGTGTGTGTATGTGTGTGTGTGTGTATGAATCATTTGTATAGAGATGATGATACACTGGAAAGTAATGTGGCCACTGAGAGAAATTCTATGGAGAGTTAGAGATTTTATAAAGATGACAAACAAACAAAGGATATTGAGGAGTGGTCAGAGATTCAGAAGAATAAGAAGAATCATATCATGTCATGAAATATCAGTGAAAAGAGACTCTAGGACGAAAGGGTGGTCAACAGGACAAAATACAACAGAAAGGTCAAGTACATACAGAATGTAATGAAGGACTGGGTCTTGGAAAAGAATAAGCAGCAGCTGGACAAGGTGAGAGACTTGACAGTTGATGACAATATGGAATTGAATTGGTTAACTATAGGATTGAGATTGGCCTGAGAAAGTACTCAGGGATGGAGGAATTAAGGTCACAATGAGGGCAAAAAAATAGGTGTAGGAAGGATAAAACATAGGGACAAATATAATGCTAGGCAGTTGTGGTCAGATAAAGAAGGTTAGAATTTCTAATTAAGGAAGCAAAAAAACTTGAGAGTAATCGTGAGAATTATTTTATGACCACCCACCCCTATCTGTGGCCAAGATGGAGTGAAGGAGTAGATTGTATAATTTAAAAGGTTAAAGATTTGGGAGGTCAGGGAGCAGCAATATGAGTAATGAAGTTTCTATCATAAAGGCAGGAGTTGGGGAAGAGAGCAAGAGAGTAAATAGATGCTAAACTTCATGATAAGGGAGAAAAAAATGACCTGTGGCCCAGTAGGAAATAGTCTCTGGGGGCTGAAGACAAGTTGGTGAAGACAAGGCAGGGACTTGCCTGAGCTCTCCCCTAAACCCTTGAAAGACTTTTAAATAACACCCTAAAATAAATCTTGAAATGGCAGAACCTAGAAAAGGAGAGGGTGAAACAATTTTCCACCCACTTAAAAGTTTGGCAGGACAGGAGTGTTGCATGAGGGTGAGAGTGGAACGCAGTCCAGTGTAGGCTGTAGTAGCTGCTTCCAGAGTTCTCAGCCCACATATAGTAAGGGGATCAAAAATGTGATCAGAAGATTACATGGGTCTCTTTGCTGGCACTGGGCACAGTACTCTGTTGCTTTGCCCATACTCAGATCCAGGTTGCACTCCAGGGCGAGTGCCAGCAGTTCCAGGGTGAGAAGGAGCACTAGCATAGCAGAGCTTGTAGCCCATGGGCCTCATCAGTTCTAGGACAGGAAAGAGTGCTTATGGTCTTTCACAGACCAAAGCACAGGCCAGGAGAGTAGTAAACACACCTTTCCTTAGATCATACCACCTTGGAAAAACTGAAAACTTACAGGTCCCTAAAAATATCTCTGAAAATAGTTGCACAAAACCCATGAAGCTTGGAACAGTACACCCTCAACCCTGCAGCAGAGCCCCACTTTAGCAAAGAGTTAAAAATCAAGAAATAGGCTGGGAAAATGAGAAAAACAATGAACAGAAAAAATATTCTGACCATAGATGTTACTATGGTGATAAGGAAGATCAAAACACACACTCAGAAGAAGACAGTGAAGTCAAAATTCCTACATCCAAAATCTCCAAGAAAAATACGAATTGTTCTCAGGTCATGGAAAAGCTCAAAAAAGGATTTTAAAAATCAAAGGCAGAGGAAAAATTGAAAATAGAAATGAGAGTGATTAAAGAAAATCATGAAAAAGGAGTCAACAGCTTGGTAAAGGAGACACAAAAAAATACGAAAGAAAATAAGACCTTGAAAAATAGCCTAACCCAAATGGCAAAAGAGGTCCAAAAAGCCAAAGAGGAAAAGAATGCCTTGAAAAACAGAAATGGCCAGATGGTAAAAGATAAAGAGAACTCCTTAAAAAGAAAAATTGGCCAAATGAAAAAAGAGGCACACAAATTCACTGAAGAAAAGAGTTCCTTAAAAAAAATAGAATTGGCCAAATGGAAAATGAGGTACAAAAACTCACTGAAGAAAATAATTCCTTAAAAATTAGAATTGCGCAAGTGGAAGCTAATGATTCTATCAGACATTAAGAAATAAACAAAACCAAAGGAATGAAAAAAAATAGGAGACAATGTAAAATATCCTATTAGAGAAAACAACAGACCTGGAAAATAGATACAGGAGAGATAATGTAAAAATTATTGGACTTTCTGAAAGCCATGACCAAAAGAAGATCCTAGATAGCATCTTTCAAGAAATAGTCAAGGAAAATTACCTTGAGATTCTAGAACCAGAGGCTAAAATAGAAATTCAAAGAATCCATTAATCACCTATTGAAAGAGATCCCAAAATGAAAACTCCAAGAAATATTATAGCCAAATCCCAGAGTTGTCAGGTCAAGGAGAAAATATTGCTAGCAGCCAGAAAGAAACAATTCAAGTATTGTGGAGCCACAGCCAGGAAAACACAAGATTTAGCAGCTTCTATGTTAAAGAATTGGAAAACCTGGAATATGATATTTCGGAGGGCAAAGGAGGTAGGATTACAACCAAGAATAACCTACCTAGCAAAACTGAATATAATCCTGTGGTGGAAAAAATGGATATTCAATGAGATAGAGGACTTTCAAGCATTCCTGATGAAAAGACCAGAGCTGAATAGAAAATTTAACTCTAAAATATGAGACTTAAGAAAAGCATAAAATGGTAAACAGTTAAGGGAAATAATAAGGGACTTAATAATTTTAAACTGTTTTACATTCCTATGTGGGAAGATGATATTTATAATTTATAAGAACTTTCTCATTATTAGAGTAGTTAGAAGGAGTATATATATAGATAGAGGGCACAGGTGTGAGTTGAATATGAAGGGATGATATCTAAAAAAATAAAAATAAGGGATGAGAGAGGAATGTACTGGGAGAAAGAGAAAGGGAGAGATAGAACAGAGTAAATTATCTCACATAAAAGAGGCAAGAAAAACCTTTTACAGAGGAGGGGAAAGGTGAGAGGTGAGGGAGTTAGTGAACCTTACTCTCATCAGTATTAGCTCAAAGAGGGAATAACATACACACTCAATTGTGTCTAGAAATCTATCTTACCATACAGGAAAGTAGGAGGAGAAGAGGATAAGAGAAGGGAGGGGGCAGTGATAGAAGGGACAGCAGATTGGAGGAGTCAGAAGTAAAATACTTTTCAGGGGACACAGGGTAAAAGGAGAGAGAGAATAGAATAAATGGGAGGGGAATAAGAAGGAGGGAAATACAGTTAGCAGTCATACTTGTGATAAAAATTTTGAAGCAAGTATCTCTGATAAAGGCTCAAACATATAGAGAAATGTGTCAAATTTATAAAAATAAGAGCCATTCCCCAATTGGTAAATGATAAAAAAAAGATCAGTTTTAGATGAAGTAAAGTATAGCCATGTGAAAAATACTCACTATTGATTTGAGAAATGCAAATTTAAAAATTCTGAGGTACTACCTCGTACCTATTAGATTGGCTAATAAGACAGAAAAGGTACATGACAAATTTTAGAGGGGATGTGTGAAAAATGAGATATTAATGCACTATTGGTGGAGTTGTGAACTGATTAATCCATTCTATAAAGCAATTTGGAACTATGCCTAAAGGGCTATAAAACTCTGCTTACCATTTGAATCTAGCAATACCACGACTAGGACTTTATCCCAAAAGAGGTAAACAACAAAAAGGAAAAAGGACCTATATGTACAAAAATATTTATAGCAACTCTTTTCTGAGAGCAAAGAAATAGAAACTGTGGGGATGCCCATCAATTGGAGAATGGCCAAATAAGTTGTGGTATGTGACTGTGATGGGATACTATTGTATTGCAAGAAATGATCAGCAGGATGCTCTCAGAAAAACCTGGAAAGACTTGCATAGGTTAATATAAAGTACAATGTATGTGTACAAAGTATTTGTACAAGTATATGTACAAAGGAACAGAGATATTGTAAGATGATCAGTTGTGAATGACTTAGCTATTCTCAGCAATACAATACAAGACAACTGAAGGATTTATAATGAAAAAATGTTATCCATCCCCAGAGAAAGAACTAGTGGTGTCTGAATATAGATTAAATCATACTCTTTTTTTACTTTATTTTTCTTCAGGTTTTTTGTCTATCTTTTTTTTTTTCACGTGACTATTATGGATATATTTTGAATGACTACATATGTATATATCAAATTGCTTGCCTTCTCAATGAGTGCAGCTGGGGAAGGAGGAAGGGAGAGAATTTGGGCCTCAAAGTTTTAAAAACACATGTTAAAAATTGTTTTTACATGTAACTAAATAAATAAATAAAAATTTAGCATGATCTACATTAAAGGATTGGAGGGCTTAGAATATAAATTCTGGAGGGCAAAGGAGCTGAATTAACCAGGTTCAACTTCCTAGCAAAAGTGAGTATAATCCTTCAGGGGAAAAGGGGGGATTCAATGATACAGAGGACTTTCAAACATTCCTGATGAAAAGACCAGAGCTGAATAGAAAATTTGGCTTCCAAATATAAGACTTTAGAGAAGCATAAAAAGGTAAACAAGAAAGGGAAATCATAAGGGACTTGATAAGATTAAACTGTTTACATTCCTACATGGGAAGATGATACTTGTAACTTATAAGAACCTTCTCATTATTAGGGCAGTTAGAGAGATTATATATAGACAGATGGCACAGGGGTGAGTTGAATATGATGGGATGATATCTTTGAAAATAAAATTAAGAGGTGAGAAAGACAAATGCACTGAGAGAAAGAGAAAGGGAGAGGTAGAATGGGGTAAATTATCTCACATGAAAGAGTCAAGGAAGAACTATTACGGTGGAGGGGAAGAAGGGGGAGGTAGCGAGGAGCGCTTGAACCTTACTCTCATGAGAATTAGCTCCAAGAGCGAATAACATACGCACTCAGTTGGGTATAGAAATCTATCTTACCTGAGAGGAAAGTAGGAGGGGAAGGGGATAAGGGAAGTGGCAGGTGCTCATAAAAGGAAGGGTGAATTGGGAGAGGAAATAGTCAGAAACAAAACATTTTTGTGGAGGGACAGGGTGAAAGGAGAGAGAAAATAGTGTAAACAGGGAAAATAAGATGGAGGGAAATATAGTCAGCAATCATATCTGTGAAAAAAATTTTGAAGCAAGGTTCTCTAATAAAAACCTCCTCTCTTAAACATATAGAGAAATGGGTCAGATTTCTAAAAAAAAAAAAGAGCCATTCTCCAATTTGCAAAAATTCAAAAAAAACAACATATGAATGGTCAGTTGTCAGATGAAGTAATCAAAGCTGTCTATAGCCATATGAAAAAATGCTCTAAATCACTACAGATTGAAGAAATGCAAATTAAAACAATACTGAGGTACCTCCTCACACCCATGCAGGGATGGGGAACCTGGGGCATTGAGGTCACACATGGCCTTCAAAGTCCTTGGGTGTGGCCTTTTTGGTTCCTGGGGTGCGGCCTTTTGATTGAGTCCAAGTTTTATAGGACAAATCCTTTTATTAAGGGATTTGTTCTGTGAAGTTTGGATTCAGTCAAAGGGCCACACTTAAGGACCATCCTAGAGGGCCACACATGACCTGAAGGCCACAGGTTCCCCATCCCTGGCTGGCTAATAAGACAGAAAAGGAGAATGATAAATATTGGAGGAGATGTGGGAAAATTGAGACACTAATGCACCATTGGTGGAGTTGTGAACTGATTCAGCCATTATGTAGAATAATGTCGAACTGTTCTCAAATATTTATAGCAGCTCTTTTCTAGTGGCAAAGAATCAGAAATTGAAGGGATGCCCATCAATTGGGGAATTGATTTGTGGTATGTGATTGTGATGGAATACTATTGTGATATAAGAAATGAGGAGGTAGATACTCTCAGTAAAACCTGGAAAGACTTACCTGAATTGATGCAAAGTGAAATGAATAGAATCAGGAGAGCATTTACATAGTAATAGCAATATTGTATGATGATCAACTGAGAATAACTTAGCTTTTCTAAATAATACAATGATCCAAGACAACTCTGAAAAACTGATCATGAAAAATGCTCTCCATTCCCAGAGAAAGAATTGATAGTGTCTGAATACAAATTGAAACATAATTTTTTCACTTTATTTTTCTTCTTTTTTTTTTAAATTTTGATCTATGTTTTCTTTTGCAACATGACTAACATGTAAATATTTGGGCATGATTACACATATATAACCTATATTGAATTACTTGCCTTTTCAATGAAGGGGATGGTGAGGGGCAGAGAGAATTTGGAGCTCAATTTTTAAAATGTATGTTGAAAATTGTTTTTACGTGTAATTGGGGAAAAATAAAATATTAAATAAAAAAGAAAATAGTTTCTGTGATTTGGATAAAGTAGAAAAGTTTGATTCTGAATTGAAAATTTCAAAAGAGGGGAGGTTGCTAAGCAATGGTGGCCATGCTCAGTTTTGTTGATTGTAATCATCTGTTTTATCTTTTGTGATTTCTTCTGTTATTTGTTAAGACTAAGGCTTCTCTCCCTAGCTATAGCTGTTAAGGGTTGATTTTGTACTTTGCTACTTTATTGAAGTAATTGTCTTAATTATTTTCATTGTTGATTCTATAAGATTTTCTAAAGCATATGTAAAACTACCAGCAAATAGGAGTTTCTGTCTCCTCTGTGCCTAACCTCATTCCTTTAATCTCTTTCTCTTGTCTCCTTGCTATTGCTAGCATTTTTTTTTCTTGGCGAGGCAATTGGGGTTAAGTGACTTGCCCAGGGTCACACAGCTAGTAAGTGTCAAGTGTCTGCTCTAAGACCGAATTTGAACTCAGGTTCTCCTGACTCCAGGGCTGGTGCTCTATCCATTGTACCACCTAGCTGCCCTATTGCTGGCATTTCTAAGGACTATGTCAAATAACAGTGGGGGTAAAGGGACAATTTGCTATTACTCCTGTAGTTATCAGGAAAGTTTCTAATATTTTCTCATTATATTTAAGCTAACTTCTGGTCTTAGAAACTTTTTGTCCTATCAAAAACATCTTTCAATGGCTATTATTTATAGGTTTTAAAAAAATTCATAAATGAGTATTTTACTTTGCTAAAGGTATTTATTGGATTATATATGTATACATATATGCATATATATGTAGGATATTTTGGTTTTTATATGTAAATTATCATATTTTCCTAAAGGCCAACCTTCTTTTATATCCCCAGTATAAGTTCAACTTGTTAATAGTAAATGTAAAAAAAAATTAATTATTTTAGTCCTTTTAACAGGATTTTTAAAATGACTGTGCAACAGTGTTTGCAACACATACTGAGAGGAAGGAGTTATCTATTTCCAAAGAGAGCAGGAAGTTATATTTCCTCTTTGACCAAAATTTGTCATCACAATTAATCTGAGCATGGCATGATTATTTACACTATTGTAAATCATATAGTTATTGTGAATCATATATATTGCTCTTCTACTCTTCATTCTGCATCAGTTAGTACAAGTCTTCCCATAGTTCTCTGAATTCTTGGTGTGAATTTCTTATGGTGTAATACTATTCTATTTTATTGGTATACCACAATCTATTCAGCCATTCCTTAATCACTGAGTACCCAGTATATTTCCAGTTTTTTGATACCACAAAGTATGCAACTATGATTACAAGCTTCACCAGGGTTCAAGATAAATCCACAGAAATCATCAATATTTCCATATTATACTAACAAAAAAAGGTAAGGATGGAAAAAGACATTTCATTCAAAATAGCTATAAAATACGTAACTTATCTGTGAATTAATCTACCAAAATACATGCAAGTTTTATAGAACTTTAACTACCAAATACTCTTTACAGAAATAAAGGAAGACCCAGCAGAGATTAGCTTGTTGGTTTTTTTTTTGAGGGGTATAGTATTTTTCATATTCCCTTATCCTGTGAGCCAATATCAAATTATTCTCCCCTTAGATTTTTTTTTTTAAATCTCAGGCTTTGTGATATCCTCTAATATGTTTTTGGAACACAAGAGGGTTTGGTTTTTTTTTTTAACCTTATTGCATGTTGGTTTTTCCCTAGACCATTTAGAGGAAGGAAATTGCTTGCCCCTTCCCTCCTCCTTTCAAAAACAGATGTGCTTTTGGAATACTTTTGTGTTTATCAGGATGAAGTAGAAGGGATTACTTTGGATAAATTTCTGCATCAAAGGAAGAGTTAAACTAGTGAAGGCTTTATAACATAA
Source organism: Phascolarctos cinereus (assembly GCF_003287225.1). NCBI lineage: Eukaryota > Metazoa > Chordata > Mammalia > Diprotodontia > Phascolarctidae > Phascolarctos > Phascolarctos cinereus. The sequence continues at coordinate 172,635,818 of NW_027555625.1, forward strand.
AATGAAAGTATCTTTCCTATTTCAAAACTGTAAAATTCATTGTTTGCTACCTTTGTGTGAATTTGGACAAGTTGTTAAGACTTCTCTGGGCTTCAGTTCTCCAAGCAGAAAATGTAGGGGGACCAGATTATTTCCAAGGTGTTTCCAACTCCAAAGCTATGTTATTAAGAATTTATGACATTTAGAATCCTTCAAAATGTGTCACTGCCCTAGCTTTCTAACTGTATCTCAAAATACTCTCCACATAATAGATATGCTCCAGGCAAGCTGGCTTACTTTCCATTTCACCATGTACATCCTGGGCTTTCCCACCTCATGTATATACAATTGTCACAATATACTATCAACAGTATAGGACTTATTGCTCCAAATCTTACATCTGATAGTGTGCCAGAAAATTATTCAGTAGCCATGAGGCCATTGAAGACTGTCTGACTGTGGCAGCCTGTCCTAACATGGGCCTACTGCTAAAATGTGAGAAGTCCAAGTGAATGATGGGATTTCAGACTAAGAGTAAAAAAACTAGAAAGAATTAACCTATTTTTTTAAACTACACATCTTTATTGGATGTAGAGATGCTCCCTATTTTATTTTATGTTTTTGATTGCCACTTCTTTATGTCCTAATTTTAATTTATCTCTTATTTCTATTATTTCTAAAACACACTAAATTCTATGTACATATTCTGTACAAGGCTTACCACTTCGTGTTCAATTAATCTCGGTTAAATAGTGATAAGTTTGTAATGTTGTCTTTTTATTAGTTTTATTTTTTAATTAACAGAAAGAAATCTATTCTCTCTCTCTCTACCATCTCCCACCCCACTGGGAAAAAAAAAAGAAAAATAAATTTCCTGCAACAAATATGCATAGTTGTCTGTGTTAATATCTATCTACTACCTATCCATCTATCTATCTATCTATCTATCTATCTATCTATCTATCTATCTAATGATCTATCTATCAATATTGGTAACTTGAATTCAATACCTCTTTATGAGGAGGTGGATAATATGCTTTATCACTGGTATTCTGGAATTGTGGACGGTCATTGCATTGATTATAGTTCTTATAACTTTTAAAGTTGTTTGTCTTTAAGGTGTCGCTATTGTATAAACTGTGCTTCTGGTTCCATTCATTTCATTCTTCTTCAGTTTATAAATATCTTCAAAATTTTTCATTTTTTACAATATTAATTTTATAATATAAATTATTTCAGTTCTGTTCACTTCACGCTACATGTTATTAAAGCTCTTTCTATGTTTCTTTGGAATAATCTATTTTCTCATATGTTATAGTATATTAGTATTCTATCATATTCATATATCATAATTTGTTCAGTGCCAATTGATAGTAAACCCCTTAGTCTTCAGCTTTTTTTTGGGGGGGGAAGGAGCATGACAAACAAAACTGTTATAGATAGTTGTGTATATGTAAGACTTTTTCCTCTTCCTTTTGTCTCATTTGGGTATTGGCTAAACAGTGGTATTGCTAAAAAGCATGTACTGTTTAGTAACTTAGAAGGCATAATTCCAAATTGTTTTCTATAACCATTCACAGATCCACCAACAGTACATTATCTCTTTTCCCACAGCTCCTCAACCATTTATCATTTTCCTTTTTTCATCTTGGCTAATCTCATGGGTGTGAGGTGGAATCTCAAAATTCTTTAGTTTATATTCCTCTAATTATTAATGATTTGGAACATTTTTTCATATGACTGTAGATGGCCTTGATTACTTCTCTTCAGAATTGACTTTTCATAACCTTAAAACATTTATCATTTAGGGATGGCTTTTGTCTTTATAAATTCTGAGCAAACATGATAGAGAAAACAATTATTCTACCTTGCTAAGGCACAATCTTCCTTTCTTTTAACGAACATTTATATGTTCCATCAATTGTAATTACTTGTTAATGTTATTTTGCTTCACTGTTTTCAGGAAGTATGCTTTGTAAATTTGTTGTGTTAAATCAAAATTTACCAATGAAAACAAGAGAAACTTTAAAATAGCAATAATTTATTTTATTAGTATTATCTGAGGCTTAGAAAAGACGCTTGTGACATAGTCAATAATTCCTCATCAGACTCATTGGCAGTGAAGAAGCTAACATGTCATGAGCGTCTTAAATGCACCCCGTCTCAGGATCTATGTCAGTACTGTTTCATCACTGGTCCTCTGGAATCAAGTGAGATGCTTAAAAAGTGCTTTACAAATACTGAAGTACTACTTTGAACACCATTGGACACAGGTCAGTTGACTTCCAAGTCCAGTGAGCTTTCCATCACTCCATGGCATACATTGTTTTAATTCAAAGCATATAGGTACTTTGAGTATTACCTGTAGCCTTGGCGTCAAACACAAATAAAAAAGGGAGCAGTAAACAGTATCTAAATATCCCTGTTGGCCACATAATGATGTAAAAAATAACTCATTTATATATTTCTCTTTAAATTTAATACATCAACATATTAAAATCAGATAGGAACTACATTTTAATTTGGTTTGAGCGCCACTCAGGAGTATTGTGGGCCTGTTTGACACCTCTGGTCTTCAGCATGCATCTAGATGTAGTTCATTGCTAAACCTTTCTTTTCTTTCTTTTCTTTTTTTTCTTCCTTACTTTCTTCCCCTCTTTCTTTGCTTCTTTCTTCCTTTCCTTCTTCCTTTCTTCCTTCCTTCTTTCCTTCCTTTCTTTCTCTCTCTCTCTTTCTTTCTTTCTTTCTCTCTTTCTTTCTTTCTTTCTTTCTTTCTTTCTTTCTTTCTTTCTTTCTTTCTTTCTTTCTTTCTTTCTTTCTTTCTTTCCTCCTTTCCTCCTTTCCCCCTTTCCTCCTTTCCTTCTTCCTTTCTTTCTTTTTCTTCAGATTAAGCAAAAATCAACTGTTCCAGGCAAGGAAGAAAACAGGTCTTTAATACTGAAGAACACCAGTAAGAAGATTAGCACTCAATTTTATGGAAACCTAGAGAACCTCTTCCCAGCCCCCCTTTCTTTTTTCTCCACCACCACCTCCACTATCAGTATTGCTAACCGTTCCCCCCCACACACACACAACCACACCCACACCCACACTTTTTACAAAAAGAACTGTCAGGTCTCAGTTGCGACTTTTTTTTTTATTTCCTGATGGCTTTTCCCCCAACACTATGGTGTATAAGTTCATTCTTTCACTGAATTTGGAACTCATTTACCGGTAATAAGGATGGTGATGAGATACCTTATTCTCTATTCTCCGAAGAGTTCATTGACAATTCAGACCCATGGATGTGAAAAGATTGTTCACCTCATTGGAAACACAGTCCTCCCAGCACAATGAAAAGGCCCTCCACAACAGCAGCCATAGCTCTATTTTGTTAAGGATCAGTGGAATCTGACACACTGTTTCTCAATCTCTCGAGAGATTCGTGTTGCCAAACAGTTTAAAGTGTAAGAAACAGCTCTGGTGAAGGAAAGAATGGAGTGGCTGTTTTTTCAAACAGGGAGTCTTAGGTGACAATTCCTGTTGGGCTCCCAAAAGCCCTTTCAGAACAGCTTTCTTATTGCACATAAATGTAGGTCATGAAAGTAATGCCATCTTTCACTCCCACAGATAGAGGCCAAAGTCCAATTCTTCCTTTGTCTTTAATGTAAACAGGACACATTATTTTCTCTTTGCACAGTGTAGCTATATTGAAACATTATATTGTGTTAGGCAAAGATCCCCTCTTTTCTCTCCCGTTCATTCAAAGATCATTTCTCATGAACTTGCGCTAAGGGACACAGCATTCTGTGCTAGGTGTGCTCTGAGAGGATGTGAAAGAAATAGAAGCCACAGTTGCTGTCCTCAAAATGTTTATAATCTAGGTAGGAAGGTAAACTATGGACTCTAATAACAGAAGAGGAATTTCAAAGCAGCAGGTGAGCAAGCACATGTGGAAATGTTGCAGCTGCCGGCTAAATGGAGAAATTGACAAGGAGGGTAACACTATGCCTGAGATGTATCACAGATAAGTTTGAGCAGAACAAAAGACCTATAATCTTCTAGTCCAGAGGTGTCACACGCACAGCCAGGGGTCATATTGAATGATGACACTACTGAGTACCCTTTAACTAGATTAAAATGCAATTGGGAAATACATTTGACAAAATAAATGCAAATTCAATAGAATATTCAGTTTAATTTCAGTCATATTTGATTCTACATGACCCTATTTGGGGTTTTCTTCACAAAGATACTCGAGTGGTTCGCTATTTCCATCTCCAGCTTATTTTCCAGATGAGGAAACTGAGGCAAATAGGGTTAAGTGACTTGCTTGAGGTCACACTAGCTTAAGCTAGTAAGTGTGACTGTAAGCCCAGCGCTCTATCCATCTAGCTGCTCCATGATAGAACATAGATAATGTTAACATGTGTTTTTCTAAGTTAATACGTGGTTTTTGAGGATTGTGATGTATGGCTTAGTGGCCCTGGTTTCTATTTGACACTGCCACCACTGCTCTGGTCTTTGAGGAGATTTCCATAATAAGTCTTTGGCCAGTCACAGATGGAGCTCCTGTCAAATCCCATCCACTGGATTAACTGTGCCTACTTTTGTTCTCCTTTGAAACCCTTGTGATGTGGTGGTTGGTCAATGAGAACTGATAAGGAGGCCAAGGAAAATAAAGTACTTCAATTAGCTTGCTGTTATTGTTCAATCCTGTCTGACTCTTCATGATCCCATTTTAGGTTTTCTTGGCAAAGATAATGAAATGATTTTTCATTTCCTTTTGCAGATGAGGAACTGAGGCAATCAGGATTAAGTGACTTGCCCAGGGTCACACAGCTAGTAAGCATCTGAGGCTGGGTTTGAACTCACAAGGATTAGTCTTCTTCACTTTAGGCCTAGCACTCTCTATCCACTGCGCCACTTAGCTGCTCAGGTAGCTTAATCTTGCTTAATTCCTTGCCCTTGACCCATTCCTTAACCTTCATACTAAAATTCTTCCTCATCATGTCAGAATGCTGAATGTACCTTGGGATTGTTAGTGTTAAAGATAGTGCTGTGCTATGGGAAAAGCATTAGATTTAGACTCAGAGGCCTATGGTTCTAATCCCAATTCTGCCATTTCTTATCTGTGTGACTTTAGGCAAGTTACTTAAACTTTCTGGGCCTCTGTTCTTTGTTTAAAAAATGAGTCAGGATGGACTAGATGGGATCTAAGGTTCACTCAAGATCAAAATCTGTAATCTTATGACTATAATTTGAAATTCCCTGAGGTTTCTCTAGAAGAAAATTTTGGTCTGCCAGAATATGCTGGCCTTAGATTCTGACACTGCAGAACCAATTTTATTGAATTTAACAAACATTTACTAAATGTCTACTATATGCAAAGCTCTGTGCTACCTGCTTAGAAACAAAGCATGACTTGAACGTGCAGGCCTTAAGAGAATGGGACCATTGTACATACTGGCAAATAATAGCAACAATTTTCATCATCATCATCATCATTATCATCTCTACATGTGTATGGTATTATTTTTTAAATAGAATTGCAATAAATGTATGTCTGGGGATATAATCAGCTTCATGAGAGACCTCACATGCTTGTCTGCATATAGGCCTTTATGTGTTAGGGCATTTCCAAAGCTTTAAAACAGATGAACTGGTCAGGTTAACTCTCTGTCTCTATTCTGTCTCCCTGTCTATGTCTGTCTCTGTCTCTTTCTCTTTCTCTGTATCTCTGTGTCTTTGTGTGTCTCTGTGTGTCTCTGTCTCTGTCTCTCTCGCTCTCTGTTTGTCTCATACTTACATATACACTCTGTTTGAAGCAAAATTCAGTTTGCTATAACCAAATGGAGTCTATGATTTGGAATTCATCAGAAGGACTTAACAAAATGAACAAGTCCCTCAATTTAAGAAGCCATGGCAATGTAATATGCAAGAGGCATTTCACTATGTTGAGTAACACAAAATCCTCCACGTGGAAATCATTTAAACTTTAATTTTTTTTCACATCACTGTGACAAAGACCTTTTCCTACCACAGCACTTCATAAAACATTTCAAGTCTTTTTGTGCTAGACTTTCACACTTCTGTAAGTGGTAGAGGTGAACATTTCCCTCATATCGCTTTTAATTAATACTTTAGAAAGATAAAAAATCCAAGATCTAGTTATTTAGTTGTACTGGGTATTTGTTTATTCCTTCCTCTCAGTTCTACAACATCCTAAATACAAAACAGATGCATTCCTCTAGGCTTGACATGCTAAGTGTCATGGCTTATACAATGTGTTTTGGTATAAAGTACCTGATATGGGCCTTGTCCAAAGGTTTGGTAAGCTTTCCATGTCCATCTTCAAAGATAGTTACACTGATGGCTTTTTAAGAGGCTTTTATACATATCTCAGTATGGACAGCAGATTATCTTACTTCCTTCCATGTACCTTACACATGACACTCCATCTCCCAGCTCTAGGCATTTTTATAGACTCATGCCTAGAATTCTCTCCCTCCTCATCTCTACTTCCTAACTTACTTGGCCTTCTTAAAATTTTAACCAAAATCCTACCTTCTTCATAAAGCCTTTCCCAGTCCTCCTTAATCTTAGTGCCTTTCCTCCAAGATGACATCCTATATGTATATGTATATGTATATGTATATGTATATGTATATGTATATGTATATGTATATGTATATGTATATGTATATGTATATGTACATGTATATGTATATGTATATGTATATGTATATGTATATGTATATGTATATGTACATGTCCATGTCCATGTCCATGTCCATGTCCATGTACATGTCCATGTATATGTATATGTATATGTATATGTATATGTATATGTATATGTATATGTATATGTATATGTATATGTATATGTATATGTATATGTATATGTATATGCATATGCATATGCATGTATATGTATATACACACATATCTGTGTATATGTGTATGTGTGTATGTGTATATCTGTAGATGTGTATACATGTATATGTATACATATATGCACACATGCATAGATAAACACATAATGTACGTACATTTATGTGTATTACACATATTTATATATGACATACACACATAATACATGTATACATACTTGTAATATTTGAACACAGCTATTTGTGTGTTGTTTCCCATATTAGAATGCAAGCTTCCTGAGAGAAGCTTGAGAGAAGGGACTTAAGAAAAAAACAACAACAAACTTTCTTATCTCCAATGCTTAGCATGTTGCTGGGAGCACAGTAGGTTCTTAACAGAGGCTTGTCAACTTCACTTAGTATCCCATACTGCAAACCTACCTCTTAAAGTCTTAGCTTTCTCTGGCTGTGAAGTTTTCATTATACATTTCATTTGTCTTATGACTGCTTCTTTTCCATTTGCCTAGATCCTTTCCACCTGTATGAAAAGTTTAAGACCATTTGTATAAACTTCACAATTTCTCTTAAACTGTTCCTTAGTTGAGTAACGATTAGCTGTTCATTTTCCAAACTTTTTTAAAAAGGAATGTGCCATCATTATTTTCCTTGGAGCAATGCAGGATTTGGTGGGTTTTAGACTTGAGAACTGGAAAAGCATTTTCTTACTCTACAGTTGTTGGAGGCTGGTGCTGGGGGCAGGCAGGAGAGAATGACATCGTCATCCCAGAAGCATATTTAGACTTGAAAGTTGTTTAGAATAACTCTAGAGTTACACAGTTTCCATTAAGAAACTGTGATTATGAATAATTGCCCTCAACTAATTTAATTCCATCCTCTTGGGCTTTTATTAGGGTGATGAGCTTAACCACATGAATTTAGTTAAATTGCCCCATCCTCTCTAAAGGAAGAAAATTAATGGGATTGATAGAACTTTGGATGGCAAGGGAGAGGACTAATAATAATCATGTATTTCCTGCTGCCTCCTTTCCCATTAGTGTGGTGAAATATAAGTAGGTGTTTAAAAATGAATTTACAGTGAAGAAGTTAAGGAGATTAGCATAACTTTAATAGGTATTCTCTACCCTACTTAATAGTAAGTGGCAACAATAGATAGATTCGGTTAGCTTTGTGCTCAGTTTGTAAAGCATCTAAACACTAGATCTTTTGGAGCCAAGCTACATATTGATTCTTGGTCAGAATGAAGAGTAGCACCAATAATTTCCTTATAGAAAGTCCCAAAAGTACTTTTGGGGAATCTGTCCTTTAGGATTAGGAGTGGTTTATATGGCTACCTAGTAGCATGAATATTACATGAATGAGCAGTTTTGTTCAGTACCACACACAAGTCTATTGCAGCCTGGAAATTTGATGAAACTTGAAAACTGGGACGTGGAGCCTGAAAGGCTAAAAACTCTAAGTAGAACCATGTTCTAAAGAGGACAAAAGATTTGAGGCTGAAGACAAGATGCATGAGAAAAAGAAACAGGTGCTGGGGAAAGAGAAGCAGAGAAAGAAAAAATAAAGGATTCAACAACAGCAAAATGAGAGGAAGACATGAAAAAATTCTTTCTGAAGCTAGATGTGGGAAATGAATACTGGAATATAAACTTTCCCCTAACCTTATTTAAGGCTTATAGATTTAACTATATTACTCCTCCTTTTCCATAGAGCTCTGGACTTGCTAGCTGCATGACTCTGGGCAAGTCACTTAATATATCTCAGCCTCAGTTTCCTCATCTATTAAATGGGGATAATAATATCATCTACCTCACAGAGTTGTTATAAGGTTCAAATGAGATAACATATAAAGTGCTTTGAAAATGTTGAAGTATAAAGCAATGGGTCTAAATATCTAGATTCAATTTTAAATTGTCAAAGTTTAAAATTGAACAAAGGCTTTTGGGACATCCTATATATTGATGAGTGTTGTTCTTATTAAAAATAATAATAAAAAATAAAAATTTGTCATCAAGTCATTTCTTCTGTCTTTGAAAATTTCCTTGTAGTATTTGTTAAATATCTATTTGTATTATCCACTCACAGAGAGGGTATGGCTTTTCACTGCCTTTCTTTATTACTACCTCTTGTTTCTCTTTCCACCCCTAACACCCAATCCATATTGCACACTATAGCATTGTCTTATTCTTCTCAGTTCCTGGCTCAACATCCCAACACTGAGAATCTAGAAGTGGAACTTGGTATAGAACCCAGGTTTTCCCATTGCAGCAGTTTTATCTGATTTTTAGAGAGAAAATTCTTGCTTCCAGCAAGATAGTTGAGGTAAAATCCTTGTCAAATCCAACCTGTTCTTCATCACCTAAAATTTGTAAGAATTGTGCCAAATAAAGTAAAAGACTTCAATTTCAACAATTATCTATCTATATAAAATGAAGAATGTGCTACAGTGGAACATCCCTGATTTCATGAATGACTTGCAGAATTTCTACACCTACAAGTAATACCACAGTCATGTTTTTCTCAGATTTCCTGCCCTTATAACATCTCTCACTGATCTAATGTAGTGTAATATCACTAACTAGTGACTACCAAAGGGGTTAGATACAATTGCTCACCAGAGGAGCCTCTATCTTGATATGACTGGATCTGTAGAAATAACTAATAATGGAAACCAACATATTCAGATATGCCATGGAGCCATCATTTCATTGACACTATCACCCTCTTTCATACACTCCCCTTGTGATACTCCTTGTCATATGTCTATTTGAAAAATGAATTAGAAAATAATTACCTGTGCATGGTAAAGGCTGCATTTGAGATATTGATGACACAATTTAAAGGAAGTAAATGTTATAAAACATACAGTGATATTCACATTGCTTGTAACAATGAATAGTTTTGATATGGTTTAATTTCATCACAGCAATTCTGCTGACTCAGAATCTTTGACTTTTATTGGATGAAACCAGATTAAACTTGCTACCCCCTCCACCTTTAGTGATTACTATTTCAATTGAGTAATGGCTTTATTACTATCCATATGTACCCTATTCCTAGCTTTTGTTGTATTTTTAATTCTGTGGTTTGTAAGAATGATTAATCCAATAAAACAAATGAAAGTAATAACCCATAAAGTATATACTTAATTGACTTTTAGAGATATTGTATCACCTCTTAGTATGAGGAAGCCAAGCATTTAGAAGATCATTCAAGTCCATGAATTAAGACAGCCTCTAAGTTGTATCTGAACACAAAGGTAAGTGTGAAAGAAAACAAAAAAAAATTGTAAAAAACTGAAAAAATTGTTATTGTTAAACAACCTAATTAATCTTAGGAAAACAAGAAAAAACAGAGACCTGGAAGCTAGAGAGCTAGTCACAAATTCCTTTAAAATATGTTATAGGTCTCTTGAATTTGGAAGAAGAAATGAGAAAACCAGTTAAAATAGCTTTCAATCATTGCTATTAAGAAAAAAGAAACACTTGTCAGGAGCGAGAGAAGACAAAGATTGGTATAATGAAAATTGGAACAAGTTATTTGTATTTATCTTTTCTCCCCCAAACTATAAAAAAGCCAATTCCAGAGGAAATGGGACATAAGCCTGTAAGAGGGAAGGCATTTTCTTCAGTCTAAAAATTCATCCCCCTCAAAAAAAATCATTGGGAATTTTTTTTACTGCCAGTGGGACTGGATGTTTTATTCCATTAAGGGAATTATGAACTTTGATAAGTATATTGATATATAGAGAAGCACAGTTTTTCCAGAGTTTCAAAAACTACCAAATGGAGATAGATTATAGTAATACATAGTATTGTAATATAGTAATATCATGCATGGCAGAAGATTTAAGAAAATTATCAAAGAGATAGATATAACATATATTGATGGCCTAAGAACTTGCCCAATTTAAACTTTGTTGTAAACATATGGGCTATAATGTCAGCTAGTCTTGGAAAACAATGCCTGTTTATCATACAGATACTTAACATCCAAATGTAATATAAGTGTAGTTTCATGGTGGAAATTTAAAGAATGTGCCAAAATCTTATGAACTCAATAGCAAATTGTGTAAAGGAAGTGATACAGGAAAAGGAGACCATATTGAATATAAAACATTATTTAAAAATGTAAAATTTTCAAGATGTATTATATGTCAATAAATTTAATTACCTTGTTCCAGGTAAATCATGTGAAACTGCTCTGCCTGGTTTCAATTTCACAAAACTAATTTGTTCCTTCTAGCCCTACCCCCCAGGATAATCTCATTACTTCTGAACCCATCGCTATGCTGCTAAACAAAGCCTTGATTGACACCATTTCTCTCAGTCTCCTCCTCTCTGATTGGAGGGCTGTAGGGTAGAGTACACTTTATAGGGGGAAAAAACTGTACTTTCGGACTCACTACACTCTGAAACTGCTGCTCTGCCTGGTTCAACTTCACGGAACATGATAACCACACTCCAGGTAACCCCTGATGTCTCACCACCCCTTCCGCAGCCTTTTCTACCTTCTTTTTTGTCTTAGATTGTAAGATCCTTGAGGGCAAGGACTGTCTTTCTTTTTATTAATTGTATCCCTGTCCCTAGTATATGATAGTTGTTTAATAGATGTTTATTGGATTGGATTGAAATGTTCATGCTAACTAATATAAGAATCCTCAGCTTACTTACTCAATTGATTCCACACTGACTGTGCATTTATTTTTCTCAGTGCATCATCATGATGATCTGCCTCTGGTGCTTCTTTTTGTTATGGAGATAATGCTATGCCAGTGAATTATAATATCCAGCTTTTTATTTCAAGCTACAAAGTCTTGAATGATACTGCCAAAAAGCTCTATGGACTATTTGAGAAACAGTCCATTTTAATATGTGAAGGCTAATCACCAGAAGGTTGATTTTTGACACCTTAGACTTACATTACATATGATCTTTTCTTTGAGTCCACCGTTTATCCATAGCACATTTCTGTGCTGTCTCACATTTCATGGCCTCCTAGGTAAAGTGTAATCTTCATATTATTTACCACCCTCAGCCAGGTAGGCATATAGATGTCACAAACTGAACCCTAGAGCCATATTTCTTTAGCATTGTATCTCTTTCATTGGGACAAGTCAGTCACCTTGTATACTGCAGTTTTGGTTTTTTTATAATAACCCAGGTCACCAGTCTACTTAGAACTTGTATTTTTATATAAACTATGGCTTCTACTACTTCCTTTATTCACGGTTCCCAAATCAATGACTACATGGTAGAATTAACGGTATCCTCAAATGATGTGCAACTTATCATAGGAGTAGCCAAAGTGTCAACCAGAGGTTTGCAAGAGCCAGCTCATAATGGCTCATGAAAACAGTGTATACAAACATACATATACACATATATGTATATATATACATGCATACATATACATGTATAGAATGTGTGTGTGTGTTCAGAAAGTTGATTGTTAAACACTCACCTGCACACCTGGGTCTAACCACTATTTTGCTTTGAGGAAACCCTCCTATATAGGAAATCAAGTCTGGCTATCTCTCATGACTAAAAGATCTTCCTAGACATTGGCAGGAAAGATAGTAGCCAACCTCACTGACCATCAGCCATGGATTAATCTTGTGGTCTACTGGATTGAAGTACATTCCTTGCTACTTTTCCAGCCTGTCAACCAGAGATACAAGAATAGGAAACCTGGATTTATTTATTATATTGAACCTACATAGTGTCAGGTATTGGGGATTAAACTTGCTCTGTACGTATATATAATCTGATTTTAACCACTCCTTTGGATATAGTATCTCATAGTCATTAATCCATATGCCACTATTATTCTATCTACATGCCACTCACAGGTATTACTAAGGAGCTAGGTAGTGGCATGGACAGAATGTTGGACTAGGAGTCAGAATCTTCTCAGCCTCTTCCCAGATGGGTGATCCTCAGCCTCAGGCTCTTTATCTATGAAATGGGAATAGTAATAGCACCTATCTCACAGGGTTATTATAATGATCAAATGAAATATTTTTATGAAGTGCTTTACAAAAACCTTAAAGCACTATAGAAATGCTATTATTGTTATAATTATCAGTACTAGCTATTACTAATACTATAATTGCTGCTGCTGCTGCTCCCTGTCTTTTCCAAAATATCACTCCAATTTCATTCCTGAATAGCCTTTCTCTCTTCCTGTCAAGCTCCAACCCAGGGTTGCCGTTCTGACAACAGGTCAACTGCATTTATGTATTGGGACTTTGTTGTCCTCTGGTTGTTTGCTTTTATCTCCAACGGTTTAGCATTAATATGGCTTTCTTGCACCTCTATTCTCTCTGGTTAGTGTTTGAGAAATTCTGTGTGTGGACCCCAATAATTGAGGACTCCCAATTTTCCCGTCTATCTTGACCCAACCCCTGTCACATATCCATGAAATAAGGTGCTGTTATATATTCTTAATAAGACTAGCCATTTTAAAGATAAGCTATGAACATGACTGCAATTGACATTAAATGGCTTACTTTACAACACAGTCATAGGGTCATAGAGTTGGAGTGGGAAGGGGTCATCTAGTTAAACTCCATCATTATACAAATGAGAAAATTAGCACCCAGGGAGAATGAGTGACTTGTTTGAGATCAAACAGGCTATCAGTGGCTGAACTGGGAAATATTTTTGGACCTGAGATAATATGTACCTAGTCCAGCATCATCCCAGGCTTACTCACAGACCTGATCCAGGCCTTGTTCACTCTAATCTAATTCACCCTAATTTAACCCATTGTCTACCATAACAACCTAAGTTCAGGTAGGTTGAAAATATTGGCCACCAGAAGATGATTTTTTTCTGACCGAATAAACTAAAGATACCATCTATTAAAGAGTGGGATGATTGCAATCTACAGTGATGGAACTCTGAGATACCAAACAATGACTATTTGTTCCATTCTTCTCTTCTGTGCTCCTGTAGCCTGCATCCTCTGTATTATATAATGTAATTAGCATTTATATGATGTCTTTCAGTGTTCAAATAGAATTATCCTAAAATGATATGTGTTTTGAGACCAGAGCAATCCACAGAAATATCTAACAAAATGCTAGGCACATAGCACTCAGTAATTTCTTATTTATTGATCAATGCATACATTTATTTTATGTATAAATATAAGCACATATGCATATATGCATATACACATACATATTTATGTATATATAGAAATATATATATATATAGAAATATATATATATATATAGAAATATATATATATATATATATATATATATATATATATATTTCATTTGTGCTTTCATTCTGTTTCATCCCCTCCTTCTTTCAGAATTTAAATGCTTAGCACAGTCTTAGCACATAGTAAGTTCTTAATAAATGCCTGTTGACTTGGCTTGACTTATCAACCAAAAATCTTTCTTTAGTCTATGTTTTCCATTTAACTAGAAAATCCTAATCACTGAATTTTGTCAAGTATTTGATACCAAATGATTAGATAAAGACTATTTAATCTAGATTGGCTATATACCAGTATTTCTCACAAAAGGAAATGTTTTATGGAAAACCTTGTAAATAAAGAGACTAGCCTAAACTAGTACAGTTCTAATGCTGCCCTGATGAACAGAAGCTTTGAATATACAAGCTTCACATTCCAGCTGATGAGGATTGTTGGTAATTCAATATAAAATATGGAATTATCTTTATCTGAAAACAAAAAGATATACAGATTGGAAATCATAACCAAGACTTTTTTTCTCCAAAAAAGAATAATCAGGAAAGCTGATCACCATGTAGATGATACTGGGAGATCATCAGTCAAAGGATCTTAGACTTAAAGATGAAGGGAAAATTAGAGGCCATTCATTCCAAATCCCTTCCACCCCCCCAATTTTATAGATGTTACTGTATACAATATCCTCTTGGTTCTGCTCATGTCACTCTTCATTATTTCATGTAAGTCTTTCCATGTTTCTCTAAAATCATTGAGCTAATAATTTCTTATAGCACAGCAGTATTCCATCACAATCATATACTACAACTTGTTTAGCCATTCCCCAATTGAGAGGCATCCCTGAATTTTCCAGTTCCTTGCTACCACGAAGAGAGCTGCTGTAAACATTCTATGATATATAGGTTCTTTTCCTTTCTCCCTAAATCATCTCTGGAAAAAAGAGTTTCATATGAAAAATGATCAAGGTTAGTCTATTCTGGAGAGCATATAAACAGTATACATACAGGAGACCATATACTTTTGGTTATAAGTAAGAGGAAGTGGCACCTCACTACTAAGTTCTGCCACTTGAACATAACCAAAACTGCCTCTTGTGGATATAATGTGGAACATGATCATTCCCTTCATGCCACACTCCTGAAAACTCCACCCATTGGCCTTACAACCAATGTAACTGTATAAATACTTCACAGAATCAATAAAGGCAGATTATTGGACAGAAGGATAAAATACCAGACTGGCCATCATAATCTCTGTTGATGTTTTCCAAACTTTTTTGAATGTGTACCCCTATCAATAATATAGTTTTGATCACATAACTCAGTATAAACACATACACATTATAAAGGGATAGGGGCAGGACCGCCAGCATAAGTAACATCTGGGTGAGGAACCATCTTCTACCAGTAATGATTGGCACCTTCTTTGCAACTTTCAACCTTAGAGAGTTGCCTTAGGCACTGAAAGTATAATTGACTTATCTAGGGTGACTCAACCAGTTATGTGTCAGAGACAGTACTGGGATCCAGGTGTTCCTGACAGTACATTACAACATCTAGAGCAAAAGAGATTTTAAAAAATGAAATGAATATCAAATATACAATGCTTTATATTATTTTACTTTATTTGATTTAGCAACAAAAAAATTTTCCTTTCACTAAGACAAATCACTGATAATATTTTTATTGAGGGCAATATGTGTGAATATGCTTTATTATTTTTGAACATCTTAGTCAAATACTTTGACACAGTGATTTGAAGGTCTGGTTCCATATTCATTTGATTTCAATTCTTGTTTTTAACGGCTGTTAGAAATGAGAATGATGCCTCATGAAGATACATAGATCCAAATGGAAGAAGTGCACCATTGGCGTGGTAACTAAACCATGATACACAACTTTTATTCCCCTCCACCAATTTTGCAAATATTTTCATCAGAGTTCCACTGGTGAATTTTAAGATTCCCTGATTTCAATCAGTTGTTCCTGTAAACTTTTTGAAAGGGGTTGCATTTTAAAATTATTTTTTATTGCAAATTGGTTTAAAAAAACCTACTGAAACTCTCCATTTAGAAGGTTTTTAACAGGCTAGAAGATTCTGCTTCAAAGTTCATAAAATATCAAGAAATACTGTTTTTAAATATCTTGCTAACTCTAATTTATACTTCATAACTAAAAGTAACTAAAATTTCAATGCAGTATACAACTTACACGTACAAGATTCATCATTACTGAGCATAGATTGTAAATCCATGTTCCAAACAAGCTTTTTGATGACTTTGAATGTATTTTTTGTTCAACTTGCCTGATCTGATTAGATGATCATTGTTTCTATCTCATTAGTTGACTGTTTAAGAGCTCATACTGAAGCAAAAACTCGTCATTTCTGCCATTTTCCTGTTTGTTTGTACTGACAGTTTGAAAGTTATTCAAGTCTGTTTTCATTGCAGGAATCTACTTAATTTACTTATCCATTTTGTGAGCATTAGTTTAGTTTGGATTAACCTAACACAGAGATAAAGCAATCCATAAATTCACTTCAGGCACATGTAAACTGTAATATGAGTCAATATGCTGAAAGTGAACAAACCAGAAAGTACACCACTATCAACCTTTTGGAACCCTGACTCTTGCCTCAGTATACCCCAGGTATTGAATGTGACACTGGACCATTTGGCATGTGACCAAATGAGGGGCCTGTGTCAATCACTATATTAAATACTAGTAGTGCTTAATTTACTTTTCTTATTTTAGTTAAAATAAATAAAAATTCTAATATTTTCTTTATATAACTCTTCTAGTGATGTACTCCCCACTTTGGAATCTGCTGGTCTATGAAGCTGATTATCTGCCCCCTCCATTTCTGAAACCTGACAGAGATCACCCAAAAGTTGTACAGAGAAGCAGAGTCCAAATATTCTAAGTTGTTATCGTAAGTGAAATATTTACAATAGATACATATCTTTCAGAACCTAGGAAGTAAGCATATAGAGACTAAATCTCTACATAGAAAAGAATAGTCTGTTAGTTTTAAAATGAGTTTAAATTTCTTTTTTTTCTTTTTTATCCTGTAAGGAACACACTTAATGGCATGAGATCTGAGAAAGAAGAAATAAGGAAAAGCCATTCTGGGGGTTCTATCCAGGTGAAAAAGAACCTCTAGCCTTAGATGCCTTTTCAGACTTTTGAGCTATTATTCTTCCATGAAATCCTACTGGAAAGAGCCCGTGAAATCTATCATACTGTGTGCTTGCCAACATTTCAGATGTGTTCCTAAGAAGGAGCAAGGCCTGGCAGTCATTTCCAACCTTCAGAGCTTTGCATAGAATTCAAAACATATATCTGAGTATAGGTAATGCATGGAGACATGTTTTGAATTTAAAATGAAATTTGAAAAGGCCCAGGAACAGTTTGTGGGGACTGTCTTGTGGACTTCATTTTAAATTCTGAAAGAAGTTCCATTTTAACTAGCTTCAATTCAACACACGTGGTTCAATTCAAGCATTTTTGTTTCCTTCAGACTCTGAGCTTTCAAGAGCTTAAACACAGTTTCTGGGAACTAATCCAAAATGGCTGCCATGGTGTAGCAAATTTCATAAGAGCTTGAAATCTTCAATTGATGATTGAACAAAATTCAGTCAATGAAACAAATGAATCTAGAGAACTCAATAATATCCTAGGTCAACTTATCATGAATATGTACAAAAGGTAGTTTACTTATTATTCTATACAAAATTAAGAGACTTCTTCTGGCAAGTCTTATTGTATATGGTTTTATAGGCCCTGGTTTCTGAATGATCCACAGTTAATAGAGTAGCAAACCCAGAGGAGGACCTTGGGCCAGGGTCCAAGCCGAAGACAGTTGGTTTAAATTTGTATTACCAGAAATGGGAATCATTGTATCTTCAGATGGCTCCAATTTTGAGCTCAGATATAGGAATTACTTGAGTCATAAGTGGGATCATTGAACAAGCACTTTCCATGCCAAATGGCTGAACAGAATTTAATTATGTTTTGCCAAGAGAGTCTACAGTAAAAAGCTAATTCTAGTGTTCCTCTTTTAGTTTAAGCTTCAAATACATATTTATCACTGTTGTTTAGCTGTTTTCAGTCATGTCTGACTCTTTGTGACCCCTTTTAGGGTTTTTTTTTTTTGGAAAAGATACTGGAGTGCTTTGCCATCTCCTTCTCTAGCACATTTTATAGATGAAGAAACTGAGGCAGAGTTAAATGACTTGCACAGGGTCACACAGCTAATAATTTTCTGAGGTTGGGCATGACCTCAGGTCTTCCTGACTCTAGGCCCAGTGATCTATCCACTGCACTATCTAGCTGCACAATATATACATACTTACCATTGACTTAGTATGTGGGAGTTATGATACTAGCACTTATGAGCAATACATACATGTATAAGACATGGTCTTATAATTGAGTCGAGGAGATATATGACCAACTGAGGGGTGCAGGAATTATGGTGCTGTAGTATAGAAAACAAAAGTGATCACAATTGGCTAAGGTGGTACGGTAGATAGAGCACCAGGCTGGAAGTCAGGAAGACCTGGGTTCTAATGTTTCCTCAGACACTTATTACTCTTGTGTCTCTGTGTAGGTCATTCAACCTCTGTTTGCTTCGGCTTACTCATCTGTGGGTATAATGGTATCACTTACCTTCCGGGGCTGTTCTGAGGAACAAAGGAAATAATAATTGTAAAACATTTAGCATAGTACCTGGCATATAGTAGGCCATATATAAATGTTAGCTAGTATTATTAGGGTAATCTGGGGAGGATTCTATGGAACTGGTGGGCCTTTAGTTGAATCTTCAAGTTAGATAGTTTTAGAGAAGTAGGAAGGAGACAGGGAGGGTAAGCAATTTCCACCAAGTAACACAGAAAGTAAGGAATTTTAAGCTGAGTCCTTTGACAACAGAATCATTACTCTTTCCGGCTATGCCTCATAGATTTCAAGATGAAACTTACGCTGTCATATATAACTTTTAAAAGGATCCAGAGTATTGATTTTTCACAAGGAAGGCTGATTTGGTTTGTTGACAACTGTTCTAGCACAAATGCATTGATTGACTCATTATAGAGCCTCTAAATGTTCATGTCACTTCTAGGGCTCTATAAAAATAGGCTGAATGTGTAGACCCAGAAAATTCTTCTTTGGCATTTTCAAATGGTTCAACATTAGAAATTGATAAAATTTCATCAGTAGAAATTATATTAAAATAGATATATTACCATCTGACTTGCCACTGCACCCTAAGAATCATGGGATTTTCCACTGCACTTGCAACTCAGTCTTCTATGTTATATTGTCTCCTCCATCAGTGTGTGAGTGCCTTGAGAGCAGGGACTGTTTCCCTTTTCTTTTTATATCCCAAGCATTTAGCTTAGTGCTTTACACACATATACATAGTAAGTGCTTAATAAATGTTTCATTCATATATTCCCTCAAATAGAAAGTTTAAGTACTACATTTATACCCATGAAAATAAAAGGACATGGGAAAAAAAGGTTTCTACCATGTAGGATTGATCCTCTCTAGAGAACCTATTAGAAAAAAAAATGGAAAAGTATCACATAGGATGTGGAGGTATGAATGGATTGCATTCTGTAGTTGTGGGTCATATCCATGACAATACTGACATATGGTTTGAAAGGAAGAGAACATCTGGGACTTAGATTTCTATTCTATGGTGATTGGTATTCTCAATATCTGATATTAATAGGTCCACCAAAATATGTAAATCATCTACACAAGAATTAGGGACAGTGACAAAAATCACCTTAGAAGAAGGCAAGGATAGTTTGTGTTCTGCACCAATTTAGGAAGTCCTCACAATCAGTGGGATATCTCATATTCACATAGCCCTTTAAGGCATACATAACACATTAATTTGAGAAACTTTGAGTTTGACATCATAATGGCCTTTATTATACTCTATATTTGCTATAGAGTTTTCCCCCATGTCCTTTTTTAAATGTTTAAATTAATTTTCTAATATTTTTTGCACACATACTCCTATTTAGAATGGTATCTTAACTAACTTGATTAAAGGTGTCATATTTTGTCTTCAAAAGCTTAGATAAGAAAAATATGTTATCCCAAAAGTCTCAGTGTAGTTTTAAGGTACTAAAGCTTAATAGTTTATCAAATGGTTTAATAAAAATGATTTTTCCCCTCCCTTATCTTTGCTTAGCTAACCTAATTTCTTACAATTCCCCCCCCCTTCTCTAGTTGGGATGATATCTTCACTATTCTATTCATTATTCACTATGATATATTCACATATTCTAATTATGAATTTGATGTATTCATTACTCTATGCCTTCTACCTCATCTTTCTCTCACCTAGGATTTCATCCCTAAGCTCATCTTTTACATGCTTTCCCAAATCCTACCCATATTTCAAGGCCAAGCTTAAATTTTACCTCCTCTGTGAAATCTTTACTTACTCATCGATAGTCCGTCTTCTATGAATATCACTGATGCTTATAGTTTCTATTAAATGCTATAGTCCTATTTCCTCATGTATAAAATAAGCAGGTTCATTCAGTTAATCTCAAAAGTTCCTTTCAGCACTAAAGCTAGGATCCTCTGAACTATTTAATATAGATAGTTTCCATAATTCTCCACTTCACTTTCCTTTGGGAGAAAAATGACCCTCAAATCTGCTTGTTGTCAAATAGAAACTTTCTCATGATAAATCAGAGCATTTCAAATAACTGTTTTAATGATGTCCCTTCCTTCATCTTCTCTTCTGTAGAATGCATTTGCTCCCTGATCCTTTCTTTTCTCACTTCCTTTCTGTAAAACCTATCTCTCCTTTTCCAGAAATTAAGATTCCTCACTGGATAAGGTGATGGGTAACTTTCAGGGAGTTATTATTGTGTATTTTGGCCCTCATTCAGCTGAAGGGCCTATTGAAAATATGGAATATGTGTCATGTTCCTTTGAGTCTGATTTTTATCCTATGTAACCATAGAAACTATCCTAAAAAGCTATACGAATGTGATAGCCTAAACTGAGAACTTTGGACACATGGACAAAGCTAGCAAAGCTAGCAAAATTTCTATCCATTTAGGATTGTCCGTAGCCAGGCCTCATTAGTACCATCAGGAAGACAGAACAATTAAAGTTATTAGTGTTATGGATTGGCTCAGTGTGGGGAGGAGTAGGATTTGAGTGAGCAGGAAAATTAAGGTGATAAAGGCTAAGAAAAAAGTTATCAAGGTAGAATCTTTGAGGAACTCCTCAAACAGTCTGGAGACATTTTTGAAGCCTGTACTAGATGCAAGGCACCCTTTTAGTCTAGTTGGGTACAAACATCAAGTCACATGTAAAATCTTACACAGAAAGTTGAAAGACAGGGCACCTACGTTTTAGTCCCACCTCAGTCACTTGCCACACAATGGTATTAGGCAAGTCATTTTCCCTTTTGGTGCCTTAATTTCCGAGACACTCAATAGAGCTGCAGACGTCATGGAGAGTTGAGAGCCAGGCTGAGGTCATTGGCTAGTACAGCTGCCTACACAGGTAACTGCTGTGGCAATCTGTATCACAGCCAGAGACGTGTGTCGTCTCCTTCTGGCTCACCGGGAAAGGAAGAAGACGGGAATTAGCACACAAAGAAGAAGGAGGTGTCGGTGTTTCCTCCTGGAAACCTTGAGTAGTAGTGTGGTACGAGGAATGGTGGTGGCATCAGCTGCTCTCTGGACAGTAAAAGCTAAAGCGCAAGCAATAAAGTATAAGGTTTTTGTTTGTTTGTTTGATCACATCAGCTCCCTCAAGTGGCTAAGAAGAAAATGGAATTTCAGGGAATATGGAGGAAATGCCATCCTTATTCACTCCCTTGCCTTACTTCAGTTGAGGGTGATTGATTTTAAGTACTGTGTTGTCGTTGTTATTGTTGTTTTTATTCTGTTAAAAGCTGCATATGACTGATCTAATTTCGTCTGTCATAAGCATCCATGGTTGACTTCAGCTTTTGTGCTTACATGTAAACTGGTTCCCAATATGAAGGTATGAGACAGTGCTGGAAGCTATGTTAAATTTATATTTATATTCATTCTTTTTATATTGAAATTTCCATGTAAATGTTAAATTCATAGTGAAAACAAAATTTTTAAAAGAATGTCATTTCAATGGACAATCTACAGAGCTTGTCCACCAGTATCTTTTATATCTGGTGTAGGAACTACAAATGACAATGAGTTGGGCCCAGAATTGAACAGGAAGAGAAAAGAAAGCTGAATTGCTTTCAGGAAATTGAACAGCTCCTTCAATGACCCCAAGCTTCTCCAATAAACAAAGGCACATCTTTTTAATAATAATAATAATAAAAATCATTCTACAGTTGTTACCAAATTGTTGTGAGATATGGAGTACAACATTCAATGAAAAATTGAAAATGAATGTCACACAGAGGGCAAAAGAGAGTTGGGTATGAGCAGGGTTTGACATGTTACCAAATATGTGACTTCAGAGAATAAAAGGTATTATCAGGGAAATTTATGATAGGAAGAGTAGGTACGTTGGTTACATGCTAAGGGGGAGACATAAGAGGTAGACTACCACTTTACTGTTATTCTCTCAAAATCCTGAAAAAGCAATGAAGGTCTCTAGCAAGTTGGATGGATCCCCTTCAGCAAACTTAAGGGGAAGATGTAGACAAGAGTAGGACAATATAGGTAGGCATGGATGGATTGCAAACTGCATCACTGGAGGAAACATACATATTGATTCAATAATGAGTCAATATCAGCATTTGAGTATTTGTTTATTTCCCATTTTCACTAATCCTGGAAATTGTAACTTTGACTAGGAAGTAAAAGGGTGGCATATACAGGCTTATGAACAAAGGCTTTTTGGTTGTTCTGTGAAACTGTAATAATCTTGCTGTTTTCCATACGTAAAGAAAATGTCACTTCCTCATCACTAGTTAGGTAATTTATGATTGAATTGTTTACCTAGCATTACTGATATTTGTATTGACCCATTTATGCTTCTGTGTTTGATTGTGAGCTACAGCATAGCTTTTTTTTTTTCAATCAACACAGCTGATCAGGGACAAAGTTGCAGTCTGCACCCATGAAACAGCTTGATGATTACAACATCCAAGAAGACTTTAGTCAGTCATGTATGTATTGAATTCGTAACAGTGGCTTCATTAGTCTAATAGGCAGTTGGGTTATTTGGCCATTAGTTGTAATTGAAAAAGTCATGGCTTAAAAGAGAATAAAGTATGATGATGCAACAGTGGTAGTCCTGTGGTCCAAACTGCTGATGTTTTTTTCTTTGCCACTTTTCAGGACAGTTCATAGTGTAGTTGATAGAAATTTGTATGTGAAATCAGAAAGTCCTGAATTCTGCCTCAGACACAATAACTATGGACCTTAGGTAAGTCACTTATTCTCTCAACCCCAGATTCTTCACCTGTAAAATGGGAATAATAAAATCACTTATCTCATAGGGCTTTTGTCAGGATTTGATGAGATAATATATGTAAAGCACTTTGCAAACCTTTCAGCTCTACATACATGTTTGCTATTATTACTGCATTGGTTTTCATGTGGCAGCCATTTCCATATATTTGTTATAAAAGTTCCTATAACTCATACCTTTCTCTTATGCAACAAATATTTGAGTGGCTATTACTGTATATTTTAGTACTGCATTAGATTCTATGAATGATTATAAGACATAAAATGTGGTTCTTGCCCTCAGGGAGATTACATATAAGTTGGGAAGACAAAGCATACAAAAATAGTAAGATATCTGAAAAAAGAAGGATATATGATTGCATGCCAGATGAATGGTGAGTACAGTGCCCTGTGTAGAAAAAGAAACTTATTAAAATGATATGCAGAATTAATTAACTGTCACAAACAAAATTTCTGAGAGTCCAAGGGGAAAGAAATTACTGTAGGCTGAAAGTCTCAAGGAAAAACTACTAAAATTGTCTTTGAAGGATGAGGTAGCACTAAAATAAGTGGAGAAAGGGATTTTTCAGATGGGAAAAATACGTATAAATTTTGTTTTTATGAAATAGTGCAGCAGCATGTGAATTCCTTAGGACAAGCAATAGTTTTGATATGGTTTCATTTTGGTCATGTCTGCGTGCTTCTACTGACAGTACATGGACTTGATATCTCTGACATTGACCAGATAAAACAAGATTGGCTTCATCTCCCCACCTTTAATTAGTCCTCTGATGCTGAATGGTGGATCTGGTGCCATTCTCATAAGTGTTGCTGATCTCTTTTGTTGTGTTTTCGATTCAGTGATTTTTAAGAATGGTTATTCCTCCAAGGAAATATGCAAAATTTATGATTCCTAAAAAGCACACTTTAATGACCATTAGGTATATTAGAACAATGTTGCTTATATATGGAAGTCAAGGTTTTGAAGATCATTCAAGCCCACAATGAAAAAGGATTAGTTGCACATAAACACAAAGGAAGATGGTGAAAATGAAAACCAATGCTAAGAACTGGCAAACTAATTCTAGAAAAAAGTTTAACTAATTCTCTGAAAGCTAACAAAGACCTTTAGAGGGACCTACCAGCTAGAGGCCTCGTTTTTGGTCATAAGTAGGTTGTACAGTGGCTAGAGTGCTCGGCATGGAATCAGGAAGATCTGACTTCAAATGTGGATTAAGACTTACTACCCATGTGATCCTAGGCAAGTCACTTAACTTCCATTTGCCTCAGTTTTATTCAACTATAAAATGGAGTTAATAAAAACATCTAACATAAGATTGTTATAAGTATCAAATATAATAAGATTTATAAACTGCTTAGCACAATTCTTGGCACACAGTAAATACTTATTCCTTTTGTCTTCCCCTTCCTTTATTAATTTCTCTATAATATGATATTGGCTTCTTGAAATTAGAAAAATAGGGAGAAGACTGGGGGGAAAACTTGATCGTTGCTCTGAAGGAAAAAAAAAGTTCATTATGATCAAGATAACACATGCTTAAGATTGAAAAATACTTTTAATAGATGAAATGAAAATTTTCTTTCAAGACTATACCAATACTTTTGTCAGAAGAAGTACAATTGGGCCTATGAAATCTAGGCATTTTTTTCAGAATGCAAAGTGTTTTGGATATTTTTTACTTTTAATAGGCTTGGAATTCTTGTCTCCATTGGGGGAATGATGAACTCTAATAAATACACTGACAAGTAGAATTGCTCTGGAATTGCAAAAGTGTATAAAAGGAGATGTTTTATTGCAACACTACCTTGTACCATTCTACACATCATGAAAGATTAAGAAATATGTCCAAGATATGGAGATAAATGTGCTTCAGTATCCTTGGAACTCACCTGATTTAAACTCTATTGAAAACATGTGAGTTATAATCAAGGCTAGATATGGAAAAATAAACTGTTAATCAGAGATACACCTAACAGGCAATGTTATAAAAGTGTGGTTTCACATTGGAAAATTAAGAAAAGCATGTCAAAATCTTTTAAACTCAATGCCAATCGTGCAAAACAAGTTATTACTTCCAAAGGAGTGCCTATTATATCTGAAAAGCTTGTCAAAGATGTAAAAATTTATAACTTTTATAGCTTGTAATTAATTTTAATTATATTACTTCATCCCATGTAATTCACAAACCTTCATCCTGAATGATTCATCCCAAGGAAGCATTGGAGATAAGTTTGGAAAGTGAGTTAGAAAGGGTCACATAATTGATAAGATATTGCAGAAGTTGTTTCTGTATATCTCTGCAACCTAACCACACCAAAAGAAAGAAATATGTTCCAAATCTATAATAATTAAAGTTGTCTGAAGATACAGTGCTTAAAGATTTAATTTACACTCTCCAAACCCACCCTACCCAACATACCAAGAATGGCATCAGAATTAATCTCATATGCTTCTGGGTCAGGGTCTGGTTGAAGTAACTTCTAACTAATTCTTTCCTCCTCGTAATGCTAACTCTCCATATTCTATATGAAGTGGAAAATATTGTTCACATCCAAACACACAAAAAAGAAAGGGAGTGTGTGTATGGGGCAATGAAAGATAAAGTACTATATGGGAGAAGAGAATTATGGGCTCAAGGAAAACAGAAGAAGAAAGCTTGCTGGAGGGTTGGTCCTCTATGGAGCTTACTCTGGCAAGGGGCTCACCCTGGATCCCATCTCCCCACAACTACAGGAGGTTGAGGCCACCCAGTCTCAGGGGTTTGAGCAGAAGAAAAAGGGCATGCCATAGCAGATGAAGGGTTAGAGCCAAAGTATGAAGAGGGAAACCAGAAACTAGCTACTGGGAATATATTATAAGAAAAGCAGTTAAAAATTTAAAAGTCCAAGAGAAAAAGGCTCAATATAAGGTTAGCTCTCAAGTGTATAAACCACAATGAGACTCATAAAGACAGAAGGAAAAATGAGTAAGATTTTTAAAAGGCTATAACATATTGAATAAGTATTATATTACGAAGGAAAATGAACCCAAAAAACCCCAATGAAGAAAGAGAATTCTGAGGATTCCCTAGAGGTAATGAAATAACAAGAAGAAACTCCAGAATGGTTCAAAAGAAAAATTAAATATTTCCTGAGAAGCTGATCCTAATCATCAATGAAAAAATGAACTTTTAGAAAAAAAAAAAAGAATGGGCATTACTGCCCCCCCCCAAGAAAAGATCAGAGGTCAACAGAACACTGAACTTATAAAACTTAAAAGAAGAAACACATAATGGATAGAGGAATGAATGAAAAAAAATACTAAGATGTGTCACGGCACTGTACTAAGGCTTTAGGATACAAATACTAATATGAAACAATCTTTGAAAATAAAGATCCTGCTCTCAAGGAGCTTGAATTCTAATATGAGAGGAGAATGGAGTCTGGAGAGCATCAGAGGTAGTGAATTGCTATTCAGTTGCCATTATGAGGGTATATTCTCCCCAGCAGGAGATTAGCAGGGCAGAGAAGTACCATTATCAAGAAAAGATTAAGCAGTAAAATTGAAATTCTCTCATGTTTCTTGGTTATTCAAACAAAAATCATATCACAGGGTAAGAGAAAGAGGGAGCATTATGAAATTTTAAAAATTATCTGAGGAGCAAAAGATTTAGAATGATCTGTAAGTCACGAGGATAGGAGAATGAAGACCTTCATTAATATTCTGTGAACTAAATTCTATGCTTCTTAGTGTATTAGTATATTATGTGGGGTTGGATAACACAGTGGCAAGTCAAGTATGAAGAAAGTAGGCAAGAAACAGAGAGGATCAGGAAATGTGTGGAAGTGAGAGAAGAAAATAATACTTTTTTTGGTCTCTTAAGCCTGGGTGGCCATCGGAGAAGAAAGGAAGATCTAGTAGAGGAAAAAGAGTTATATGGGAATCAAAAGAGGAGCCTTCTACAGAAGGGGAAATGAATTGGTGCCATTAAAGTATGTTCCTGTAGGGGCAGTGGTTTAGAGAAGTTATATGTCTGTGGTGAGACAGGGGCTATGTAATGAATTTTGTCCTGGAGGAAATCTATAACATAGGAGAGACTTGCTTACCTTCTCAGAACAAGGGCTGTGATTATTAGGTTTTCATTATATCCCAGGAAAGGACATGCATAGTAGGGGGAGGGGTATAGTACCCAGCCATGGCAATAGGACTAGGTCTAATGATTTGGAACACAGAGTGACATTTGCCACACACTATTGCTTGTATTTTTGTGTGTAAGGCATAGCAAAAATGAATTAGAATTTATCTAATTTTTTTCAAAGAGAAGGGAATATTATGGGGTAAGATATGCAAATGTATTAACATAGAAATGGAGCAGATGAGGGGCCTTAAATATGATGCTCTGAAAGTTCTTCCTCTAACAACAGATGTAGAGAAAACAGAGAAGGATCATATAAGAGGATAGCAAACAAATGGGAGAATAGAATTCAGAAATGACAAGAGGAGAATAAAAAATCAGGAGGAGGACAAAGTCACTGTTAGCTTATGTCTTAAGTTAACAGGTTAGTAGAGAGTTGTGGACAGATTTTAACCCCTTACTTATATGGGCAGAGAAAGAGAAGGGTAAAAAGAAGGTAACATAACTCTTCTATCTCCATTAACAGCTCTGCTAGTCTACCCAAAGATAAACTGATCACCTGAAATCTTATCACCATACTGATTGACACAAATTTTTGATACTCAACACTTTGTCAACTCCATCAGTTACCTTTCTTTCTGATGGGAGGGCTAGAGATTGCGAGAGCAAACTTCCCAAAGCCTTCCTTTATACAGGGCTCTGAATTGTCCAGAGATAACTCCATTTTCCATCAGCTCTGTTTGGTTTTGATTCCAAAGAACATCACATCACCTAAAGACAACTCTTGTCTCCATCCCACCCCTTTTCAGCTTTCTTTTGTGTGGTGTCTATCTATATTAGATTGTAAGCCCCTTGAGGGCAGGAACTATCTTCCTTTTTCTTTTTTTGTATCCCCAGCACTTAGCCCGGTACTCAGCACATAGTTGGTGTTTGATAAATGTTTATGGAATTTTGTGTGTGCCCATGTATATGGGCGTATGTATACATAGATATGCACATATACATATACTTACATATGTATTATGAAAAGTAAACTTGTAACTTATGTACATTCACAGACTTGAGATAATATGAATAAATAGGGACAGGGACACAGAGTCTGTGGAAAAAAACTACCGTTATATTAGGAAAATCAAAATTCATCAAAGGGAGAAGAAAGAAAAGAAAGAAAAGTGGATAATGCCTTGAATGACAGTGCTGAATAGTGGCAATAGTACTAGATTAGCTGTTCTAGTTTCTATTCAATTCAGTTCTATTCCATTCTGTATGACTTCTGATAAATCATCTAAACTTTCTGGGCTTTAGTTACTCACCTATAAAATTAAGAAATTAATGATATCCATTTCTAAGATTCTTCCAAGCCCTGAGATTGACTCATCTGTAAAATAAAGGAGCTGAACTAGATGTTCCCTAAGGTCTTTCCCAGCTCCAAATACTATGGTCTTATGATTTCATCTGTAGGCATTGAAGATTTTTATCTAGGGAGTGATATGATGAAAAAGAATTTTCAGGAAGATTATTTTGGCATCAGTGTGGGTACTTGAATTGAAGGGGTGGGAACAACGTCAAGGAACAACGATCCAGTTTCAGAATATTTTTTTGCTGCCTTATCTCTTGAGATGAGAAAAAGGAAACACAAATATTTACCTTGATGTGGCATCTAGTCACATTTTGAAGCAGAGCACATACCCCTTATGGTCATTCCCTTTTCTCACGTCTCTTGTCTTTGGTGTTCGGTATTTGGTATTTAAAGACTGGACTGGATTTCTTGGAGGAATGAAAACCCACCCACATTCAAAGGGCATTAAAAATGATCTGTTCTGGGTAAAATTGGATGGAACATCAATGTATTGCATCATATTAATTTACCAAGTCAAGTTCTATAAGAGTTGCTAAGACTTGGTGAAAATATGAGGCTTTTCCAGAGCTGGACAAAGAAACTTACAAATGGATCAGATTGAAGTGATTACAAAGAGGAAAAAAATGAAGGGATCCAAAGATAATAGTTTAGACTGTGACCGCTTCTTGTCCCTAAAGTCTTTTTTCTTTGCCAGTGCTGTCAACTGTTCATTAGATTTCTAACACCTTTTTCCAGAAGGATTGCTCAAGACACATAAAGATCATTGCCTGGGGCAATTTAGAATGGGGAGAGCTTTTCTTATGGGCTGAGATCTGTTTTGCCTAACACAGTCAAATCATGAGACTTGTCTTAACATCATATGCTCCTCAAACTTCAAAAAGCTAAAATTAATATGCATAGGGGGTCAGCTTCTTTTTTTTTCTTCATGAATTATTTTTTGGAGCCAGCATAGTGGAGTGGGAAGGGTATATCATTTGCAATTGGGAAGATGTGAGTTAGAAATTCACCTTGGACACTTAATAGCTCTCTGATAGCTCTAAATAGCTCCTGTGTGAGTCACTCATTCTCTCTGGGTCTCAGTTCCTCATCTGTAAAATGAGGGCATTGGACTAGATGGCCTTTGACATCCCTTCCATCTTTAAATATATAATGCTATTATCTTAGGATTTGAAGATATATTCATGAGCATTATATGAAACATAGTATAAGCTTTAACAGCCCTAAGTTCTGATTTGTTTGTCTAAACCCCTATATTGTGATTGTGAAACCAGAGTTACCCCTTGGTTCTATAGCATAGAGATCCTCTCTGGGGCTCTACATCAGTCTCTACCACCCTTTAAGCTGGGCCTTATAAACTTCATTTTACTCTTAAGTCCTCTCTTCAGTGCTTCTTTTCTCTTCTATATTGCCTAAATCCAAATAAAAAATTGTTGGATCTAGGAATCTTAGGACTTGGGTTCAAATGACAAGTTTGCCATTTATTGTGTATGTGACCTCAGGAAAATCACTTAACTTCTCTGGTCCTCATTTTTCTTATCTACAAAATGAGAGAATTAGGCTAAATATCTTCTCAGATCATTTCTAGCACTAAATCTATGATCCTACAATCCTGTGATCCCTAAGTACTTATCTACTGCTGAAATCAGAAGTATGCTTTTGCTATAATTGTATATGGGTGATTCCATAGTCAGTCAATTTAGTGAGATGAATTTTAATGAGGTGAGGGTTAAAACAAATTCAAACAGGTTACTTAGACTAAAGAACTGTTTTATTGAATGGATGAATCAATTGAATGGCATGGCACTTGTGGCAGCCCCACAAAGACACAACTTGAATCCTTTGCTTCTTGTCTCACTCTTCTGATTCAATTTCACTCTATGGGTTTTGTTGCAGCAATGCTTCAGCTGGAAAGAACATCCCAGGAAGAGTCACATCCACTCATCTTATCAGTCTGCAAGCTGTTTTTTATACACACACACACACACACACACACACACACACACACACACACTTACACACACATACACAAAGCACAGCTAATTATCTGAATGATTTAATCTGCAGGGCAATTAAAACAAAGCCAAACAAGTGAGGAAAATTGTTTTGATTTGTTTTACTCTTGCTAGCTAATTATTTTGTTTGTGCTTAGTGATGCTAAAATGAGACACAGAGACAAATAGATTATTTGTTATCTGTATTTTCTCCAGCTTTTCCTGCTGCTACAATGGCATTGTCCCCCCCACCCTCATTTCTTTTGACAACTCATATTTTTCCCTTGTTATCTTCATCTCTCTCTCTCTCTCTCTCCCCATTCTTGGTCCCTCAGCCCATCTGCTACCCTATGGGCTCCATCTCCCAGTGTTCCTCTCTCTCCTGTAATTACAAGAGGAACATGTTCATAAAGCATTAGAATAAGTACTTGGTTATCATTAATGCCTTGGGGAGAATTATAGCCTCAGCTATATGTTCAGTTCCATAAGCCAATAGTAAGAGAAAAACTAGATGTGAGTAACCCATAAATGTATTTCTATTTACCCTTCCTACTCTCCCATTATTATGAGCCCAGAAGGAGCGAATAATAGGCAACAGTTGACTTTTTTGTTACTTTCTTCATATTAACCTACAAACAAATTTGGCCTCCTTGTGTTGTGGCACTCTGCATCTCTGCCAGAATGACAAGAAGAGAAGCCAAAGACATGACCAATGACATCGAAAAATATTTTGAGATGTATGCATCAATATTTTAGAAGTATGAAAAGGAAAGGAAAAGAAAAGCTGAACATTCTGCTGAAATCTTAATAGTAACACATGATGGAAGTTTAACTTACTTTACACTTTATTACGGATACCTAACACTAAGTTACTGTGGCACATGACTAAAAATCTAGTGTGATATGCAACATAAATGTTGAATTAATTAATTATAATCAGTGATATTGCAATGAATTCCATATGACAGTAGGCTCTTTGGCAGAAATTCAATTGTGTGCAGCTCTTCCCAGCACTTATAGATTAGTATTCAAACAATATAACCTCTGTTTGTGCCTCAGAATTCCTCTTTTGCGGTTGCCTAAAATTCTAAAGGAAAACAGTAGAACAATGAGTGCAGCGAGAGGGGATGGAATAAGAGTCTTGGGAAGTGATGGGTCCTCATGTTCATGTGGCCCCTCCATCTACAGAGGGCAACCTCAAGGAAGGCAGAGAATTACACCTGAGGTGCTGGTTATGGGCTTGCAAATGCCCAAAGGTCAAAAGTGTCTTGCGGTCAGGATAGCAGGCTGATCTGAATGGGTTACTACATCTCACTGAATCCTGGATACACATGGAATTCCTGCTTCCCGTGAAGTGTTTCGCATTGTCCAGGAGACTGGGTTGTCATGCCTAAAGGTGCGAGATAAATGACAAGCAGACATATGTTTGTATAATCTTCATTACCTTTAACATAGTTCAATATAATTTCCCCAAATGTTTCATTTATTTTTATTTCAGAGATTGTGACAGTTAGGATTTTGAAGTACAAGCCCGCATCTGTAATCAATTTATGAACCTCCCCAGTGCAATCCTGAAGAGAGAGAGAAAAAAAGAAAGGGAATTATTTGGAGTAAAAAAGCATTGAAAAACAAGCAGAGTGGAGTAATAGCACATCTGTTTTCGTAAGAAATCATGGAACCTGGCCTTTTTTCAGTGGGGTATTTTACTACCACATGGCTTTAATCCTACATCTGGGCCTGTTGTTTTATGAAATATTTCCCACAGATGATGTCAATTATAATTTTTGTCCCGGTCGTCAATTTACGGACTTTTGGAATAAGACAAAATGAAACAACCAGAAAGAGAACTACTTATGTGGTCTACTCTCTGACAAAATTATAGCTGTGTGATATGCATCTAAAATCAATAACTCTGTTAATGATTAGCAGAAAACATTGCTTGGTTTATGAGCAGAGATGTGGCCCACACTCTGCAGATGTTTGGCTCAGAGTTACATTTTTGTTTGCTGTGTATTTACCAGCAGATGTTCAGCAGTTTATTTAATACCTCTTGTATGAGCCAGTAGTAGGTCTAAGTCTGTGCGACATTTATAAGCCATCTGCCAGCAATACAGGTGGAATGCTTTTATGCTTTCCTTCTTCCCCCTTCTTTAGTGATGATCTATCAGAGAAATCAGGAATAATTCTTTATAGAGTTATATGGCTATTAAGATGTGGAGCTCTGATCTTGCGTGTAAAGATTAAGAAATTTGGATTCCCAACACATGGCCTTTTAGTGGCTCTGTGAATGCAAGGCTTACAATACTCAGGCACTAGCAATCAGCCCAAGGATGGCGGAAGCTTTGGGAAGACGGCTAAAAATGGAATTTATGTTTATACTGAGGCAGAACCAAAGTTGTTGCCAGGAGCCATTTTCATCTTTGCTTACTGAGAACCATCCTATACAGGGAAGGTATGGATGTTCTTTAAAGAGAATCATTCTACCACAATATCAGTCCACTAAGTACATACTGAGCCAGATTTTTCCAGTGAATTTGACTTCCTAGGGGGGAAAAGGCATCTGGTAAAGACTCTAAGTCTTTCAGCATATAAACAGTTCTGTGTACAGGCAGAGAAAGTCTTTCTAATGTAGTATAATTGAAGTGTCCCTTTCCCCTATATAATGTTCTCTAATGACCTGTCAGAGTACCTGAAATTCCTCCATTAGAGAGTCATTCTATTGTAGATATACCATTGTCTGTCCAAGAGTACTCATTCTTTAAGTCTGTGAAGTCTGGCTTCTATCCTCTCCATTCTACTGAAACCAACATTTTTCAGAGCATCTGTTACCTCATAATATACAAATCACCAAGCTTTTCTCAGACTTTATATTCCTTATATCTCTCTAGCATTT
Source organism: Phascolarctos cinereus (assembly GCF_003287225.1). Taxonomy (NCBI): domain Eukaryota; kingdom Metazoa; phylum Chordata; class Mammalia; order Diprotodontia; family Phascolarctidae; genus Phascolarctos; species Phascolarctos cinereus. Next base: position 172,669,703 of record NW_027555625.1, read on the forward strand.
GAAACTTTTGGAATGAAGCCCCCCCCATTCCCTTTAATGATAACATATTAATTATATATCTGTGTTGTTTTTCTTTCTCCCTTATTGGCTCTACTTATACTTTAAAGCAACTTGGTTTAGGAGAATAATGATTAAACTTCAAATCAGGAGACATGAGTTTAAATCCTAACTTCAACATTATCTATATGACTATAGTGCAGTGACTTTAACTTTCTTGATCCTTTTCTTCATGTGAAAATGGTAATTAAAATATTTGCTCTTCAGAATCAGATAATGACTGAATCTTAGAGTTGAAAAAAACCTCAGTGACCATTTAGTCCAACCTGTTCCCCAAAAGGAATTCCCACAATAAAAATACCCAAATGGTCATCCAGGCTCTGTATGACTTCCACTGAAGAGGAATTTACCCCCTATCAATTCCACTTTTGAACATCTATAATTGTTAAGAGTAGTTTCCTAAACAAGCCTAAATTTACCTTTTTGCTAATGCCAACCTTTCTTCCTGGTGCTTTCATCTTCTTTCCAAACACAGGAAGTTAAATCCCTATTCCATATTTAATTTAAAATTTTAAAATTAATTTAAATTGATTGGCTTAATTTAACTTAATTTAAATTTTAAATATTTGAACACAGTTATTATGTCTCTCTGAGCTGAGAGCCTCCAAAGATACCTCTGAAGTGAATTCTTCAAGAAGCTGCATGACCACTTGTTAGTTAGTTATTTTATATTTTGTTCCTTTTGTGTATGGATCAAAATAGATGGCTACTTAGGTTCCCTCCCACAATACTTTTTGTGAGTAAATGTTGCTATCATGACATATAACATAGAATTATTATGATAAATCATTGGTTAACACTTAAATGACTATATAAGTGTGAATTTTATTATTCTGACTCCATAAATAGAGATGGTATTAAAATAAGTTTTTTTATGTTATTGTTTTTGCTGTGCCTTCTTCCCTAATCCAACAAAATGAGGCAATTTTTATAATGTTCTTTATTTAGTCCTCTCTTTCTCTCCATTCTACCTCTCTTTCCTCTATTCCAGTGAAAGGAAGGAGACACAATTACTACATTTTCAACCATCTCTTACTGGCCATAACCCAAATTTGTTGAGGGCAATTCTTGAGGGATCTTCTAGTTATTGGGGAATAGAAGACCTAAGAACTGAGCCCTACTAATTATACATATGATTTTGCTTGAGTGATATACATTTAACAAAAGTTATCATACAAATAGACTATAAAGGATGTTTCATTTTTCTAGCATCTGGTATATGCCTATGATATGGGGCTTATATTTTGTTTCATGTTTTAGTTATTGGTATATTTATGTTATTTACCCCAGTAGTTTACAAGCTCCTTGAGGACAAGGAGTATATCTTATCTTTTGAACTCTCCATGATAATGCAGTGGGAGGGAAGAAAAGAGAGAAAAGAAAGAGGGAGAGAGAAAAAGAGAAAGAGACAGAGACAGAGAGACAGAGAGACAATGTACTATAAATATTTAATGTATGACTAAATGAATTAGCTTTGCAAAATTAAATATGCTAAACAAAGGTAGGATAGTATTAGAGTGGATTAATACAGTCATAGTTACATACTGGTTAGAGTGTGAAATTGGAGTCAGACATTGGTGAATTAGACCCAGTTTCCTCAAATTGAAGTAATAATATGTGTAATACCTACTCCACAGGATCATTATGAGATTCAAGAGAGATAATGCTTCAAAGCACATTACAAATGTTTTAGCATCATATGTGTCATCCAAAGATAGGAATTAAGCCCCAAATGCAACTTTTGCCAGCCAAAATAGATAAAACAGATTCACTAAAGTTCATATATTTTACTCAGAATATTTCTTTAGTATCTCACTTAGAGTCTGTTTATAATTTACACAGCATTCTAATAATCCTATTTTGTTTTCAAACCTAGAGCATATTGGAACCAGCAAGTTAAAAGGAGTCAAAGTACATCTCCTACAAACAAGCCTACTAACAACACCAAAAAGTGACAACTAACAGCAAGGGAGGGCAACAACAATGACAACAAAAAACTAGAAAAAGTAAACATGAGACTCCAACCATATAACATCGTATAGAAGCCCAACAGAAATCAATTATTCATATTGATGGTTTTGGCCCAATATTAAAAAGTTAAACTAACCTCATTTTTATTTTCTTCAAACCCACATCCTTCCAAATTTCCCATTTCTATCAAGGACACCACCATTCTTAAAATTGCCCAGGTTTATAACCTTGAACTCATCACTGACTCCTTACTCTCTCACAGTTACTGAATCTTATGAATTCTGCCTTCACAATATTTCTCACTTCTAACACCTTCTCACTACTCCAAACCCCACCAATCTGGTTAAGATCCTCATCACTTCTCCTGATTATTTAATGATTTCTGAATTGTTCTCCCTGACTTAAATGTCTTCCCAGCAATATTCCTAAAATATGGGTCTTACCATGTTACTCCCATGATCAAGGAACTCCAGTGAGTCTAAGTTCTCTTGAATAAAATAACTAAAGTTAACAGAAAAAAAAACTTAAAAAGCAGAATTGATGAAATACAAAAGGAAGTACAAAAGGTCACTGAAGAAAATAATTTCTTAAAATTAGAATTGGGCAGCTGGAAGTTAATGACTCCATAAGATATCAAGAAACAATGAAACAAAATAAAAACAAGAAAAAAATAGAAGAAAATGTGAAATATCTCATTGGATAAACAACTGACCTGGAAAATAGATCAAGAGACAATTTAACAATTATCAGACAATTTAACAATTAATGAAAGCCATGATCAACAAAAAAGCCTAGACATCATCTTTCAAGAAATTACCAAAGAAAACTTCCTTATTATTCTAGAACCAGAAGGTAACATAGAAATTCCAGAGTTCCATGTAAAGGAGAAAATATTGTAAGCAACCAGAAAGAAATAATTCAGATATCATGGAGCCATACTCAAGATCACCCCAGATTTAGCAGCTACCACATTAAAGAAGCAGAGGGCTTGGATTATGATATTCTGAGTGGCAATGGAACTAGGATTACAACCAAAAATAACCTATCCAGCAAAACTGAACATAATCCTTTATGGGGGTGGGGTGGGGTGGGTGTTGGGAGGGTTGGACATTTAATGAAATAGAAGACTTTCAAGCATTCCTAATGAAAAGACAGGAACTGAAAGGAAAAATTTGTTATTCAAACACAAGACTCAAGGGAAGCATAAAAATGTACATGTGAAAGAAAAATTATGAGGTACGTAATATATTCAAATTGTTTACATTCCTACATGGGAAGATGATATTAGTAACTCCTGGATTTTTTTTTTTATTAGGGCAGTTGTACGGAATCTACATAGACTAAAGGCATGAGTATGAGTTGATTATGTTGGGATGATCTCTAAAAATATAAAAGTGAGAAAAAGGGATGCATTGGGAGAAGGGAGAAGGGAGAGATAGAATGGGGAGGTTTTTCTCATAGAAAAGAGGCATGCAAGGAAGAGCTATTACACTGGAAGAGAAAGGGTGGAGTGAACAATGCTTGACCCTCATTCTCATCAGAATTGGTTCAAAGAAGAATGTGTTTGTGTTTGTGTGTGTGTGTGTGTGTGTGTGTGTGTGTGTGTGCATGTGTGTACTCAGCTACATATAGAAATTTATCTTAATAAGGAAATAGTAGGGGAAGGGAGTAAGAGATATGTGGGAAATGATAAAGACAGATTAAGGGAAGCAATGGTCAAAAGCAAAGCAGACTTTTGAGGAGAGACAGGATAAAAATAGAGAGAAGGATAAATATAGGAAAAATAGGATAGATGGGAATACACAGTAATCCTAACTGTCAATGTGAATAGGATAAGTTCACTCATAAAATGAAAGTGGATAATAGAATGGATTGGAAATGAGAATCCAACAATATGTCATTTACAAGAGGCACAGAAAGACACATACAGAGGTAAAATATGGGAACTTTAAAAAGCAGTAGTAATCATGACGTTAGACAAAACAAAAAAAAGGTAAACCCAATTAAAAGGCATAATCAGGGAAACTATTTTGCTAAAAGGTACCATAGAAAATGAAATAATATAAAAATTTTATAGCAATTTTCTTATAGTATTATTTCCAAAGGACCATAAAACTATGCATACTTTTTGACCCAGCAATACCACTACTAGGTTTATATGCCTAAAGAATTCTAAGACAAGAGAAAAAGGACCTATATGTATAAAAATATTTATTTTTGTGGTAGTAAAGTACTGGATATTGAGGGGATGCTCATCAATTGCAGAATGGCTGTACAAATTGTGGCATATGGTTGTAATTGAGTACTATTTGATACAAGAAATGATACATGAAAAAAAAGACAGCATAAGAAGAACTGATACAAAGTGAAGTGAGAAGAACCAGAATATCATTGTGCACAGTAACAAGGTTGTAATGATGACCACCTGTGAAAGACTTGGCTACTCTTATAAATACAATGACACAAGACAATTCCAAAGGATTCATGGCGAAAAAATACTATACACCTCCAGAATGACAATTGACGAACTCTGATTATAAATTGAAACATAAATTTCTCACTTTATTTTTGGTTGCTTTTTTTGTGATATGACTATGTAGAAACATGATTTGCATGATTTCACATGCATAATTGAAAAAATTTTGCTAAAAATTTTCTCAGGGGATAGGGGATGAGTGGGTGGTATGGAAAGAATTTGGAACAAAATGTAAAAAGAAAAGAATGTTAAAAACAAATAATAAATTTATTTTATCATTTTTCCAAGAAAAATGGTTAAAATAAGAGCTGTATTACCTAAAAGATTAAGATTCACTTATTTAGAAAACAGAATTCCCTGACAATTCCAGGTAAATGATTCTTATTGTTGTAGTTCAGTTATTTTTCAGTAGTGTCTGATCCTTTGTGACCCCATTTGGGGTTTTCTTGGCAAAGATACTGCAGTAGTTTGCCATTTTCTCCTCCAACTCATTTTAGATGAGGAAATGGATGCAAAAAGGGTTAAGTAGCTTGCCCAGGGTCACACAGCTAGTAAGTGCTTGAGGCCAGATTTGAACTCCTAGTTCCTAGCTGCTTTACAAAAATTCTTCAAAAATACACAAAATTTGCACATCCCAGAACGTCTCGTATTTTGCATGTAGGGTCTTTCGTTTATCTTTAAGGCAGTGAGTAGTGTTTTTTTTTTTAACCAGTCTTGGTGGACTCATGATTTGGCATTATATTAATCAGAGTTCTAGAGTCTTATAAAATTTATTTTATCTATATGGCAGTTGTATAAAATTTCTGCTGGTTCTGATGACTTAATGAAATTGTCACTTATTAGTTATGCATTATCAGTCCTTACAAATTTGAGGCTTCACTGAATCGCTTACTTTTGCCATTTTTTACTGAGAATGTTCCATTACATTCATACACCATATGTTGTTTAGCAATCCCCATCTTTATTTTAACTCACTTTTTTTCCTTTTCCTAGCTACAACAAAAGAGTGTTGGTATAAACATTTGTAACATTTTGACATAGTTCCAAATTGCTTTCCAGAACAAATGGACTAATGCACAACCATACCAAGAGGATGCAACAATATGACTTGCTTACCACAGTCCATACAGCAATTGTCATCCCCCCATTTTTTAATTTTTTTGGTCACCTTTGCCATTCTGAAAAGTGGAAGTCTTTACATTTGCATTTCTCTAATTATTGATGATTTGGAAAAAAAATTATATGCCTATTGATTGCTTATATTTCATTCTATGAGAACTGTCTATTCATAACTTTTGACTATTTAGATATTGGGTGATGTCTGTTATTCTTATACATTCCTTCTATATCTTGGATGTCAGAATTTATCAGTTATTTGCAATTTTCCCCCAGTTTATAGTTTTCCTTTTAGTTTAAAATGTATTCATTTTCTTTGTTCAAAAACTTTAAAATTTTATGTATTTAAAATTATTTTCTCTTCTATAATCTCTATCACTTATCTGGTTTTAATCTCTTCCTACATTCATAGTTACAGAAGACAGTTTCTTCCTTGCTCCCCTAACTTGTAATGTATTTGTTTATATATCAATTTGGAGCTTTCCTTGTATAGTATTTGAGATATTGCCTTATTATGCCACTTCACCTTCCGCTGTTTGCAGCATTTTTTGTTGAATAGCAATTGATGTTTGGATTTATCAAGCACTGTGCTGCTCTGTCCATTTGCTTCTGTATTTTATGTACTATACTTTTCCACTGATGAACCTCTCTATTTTTAACCAGTATCAGATTATTTTGATGGTTATATCTTTGTATTACAGTATAGCTTTTAGTCTGGTAATGTTATGCCTTCTTCTTTCCCATTTGACCTCATTCCCTTTGAGAATCTTGACCTGTTTTATTTTCAGATAAATTTTATCATTGTTGTTTTCTAGCTCCTTTAAATATTCCTTTGGTAGTTGGATTGTTATGGCATAGAATACGTGGCTTTTTTCTAAGAAAATTTTTAGCATTCATATTTACAAGACTTTGAGTTCCAAAATTTCCCCCCCCTCCCCTCTTCTGAAATTGGTAGGCAGTTTGATATGATTTATATACATATATATGCTGCCATGTAAAATATATTTCCATATTCATAAAGTTGTGGAAGAAGAAACAGATCAAAAGGAAAAATAACAAACATGATAAAGAATAAACTAAGTGAAAAATATGTTTCAGTCTGCATTCAGAGTCCATCAATTCTTTATCTGGATATGGATAGCATTTTCCTTAGTGAATCCTTTGTACATATCTTGGGTCATGTGTTGTGGAGAAAAGCTGAGTCATTCATAGTTGATCATCACACTATGTTGCTGATACTATGGTTCTGCTCATTTCACTTTGCATCAGTGTGTACAAGTCTTTCCAGGTTTTTTTTTCTGAAATCTTCCTGTTCATCATTTCTTATTGCACAATAGTATTCCATTAAATTCATTTACCACAGCTTGTTCAGCCATTCCCCAATTGATGGACATCCCCTCAATTTCCAATATCTTCCCACCACAAATAGGGCTGCTATAAATGTTTTTGCACGTGTAGGTCCTTTTTCTTTTGTTATGATCTCTTTGGAATATAGACCTTGTAGTGGTATTGCTGGATCAAAGGGTATGCACAATTTGGTTGCCCTTTGGACATAGTTAAGAAATTGTTCTCCAGAATGGTTGAATCAGTTCTCAACTCCACCAAGAGTGCATCAGTGTCCCAATTTTCCCACATCCTATCCAATATTTATCATTTCCTCTTTTTGGTCATATTAGCCAATCTGATTGGTGTGAGGTAGTATTTCAGAGATGTTTTAATTTGCATTTCTCTAATCAAAAGTGGTTTGGAGCAATTCATATATTTATAGCTATCTTTGATTTCTTCATCTGAAAATTGCCTGTTCATATCCTTTGACCATTTCTCAATTGAAGAATGTTTTGTATTCTCATAAATTTGCCTTAATTCTCTATATATTTGAGAAATGAGGCCTTTATCAGAGACACTTGCTCTAAAGATTGTTTTCCAGCTTTCTGCTTTCCTTATAATACTGTCTGCATTGGTTTTGTTTGTACAAAAGCTTTTCAACTTAATATGATCAAAATTATCTATTCTTCATTTCATAATGGTATTTATCTCTTGTTTAGTCATGAATTCTTCCCCTCCCTATAGACCTGACAGGTAGACTGTTCCTTGCCCTTCTAATTTGATTGCTTCATTGTCTATGGTAACTTTTAGCAAGATGTAGTGTCTTTCCTTATCTCTTTTAATTAGTCTCTTTTTGCCTTTACTTTGTCTAAGATAAGGACTGCTATTTTTTTATGCCAGCTGAAGCATAATAGATTCTGCTCCACCCCCTTGCCTTTACCCTAGGTGTGTTTCTCTGCTTCAGTGTGTTTCTTGTAAGCAACATATTGTAGGATTCTGTTTTTTTATCCACTCTGCTATCTGCTTCCATTTTATGGAAGAGTTCGCCACATTAACATTCACAGTTATAATTACTACCTGTGTCTTTCCCTCCATCCTGTCCTTCCTCTTGTTTGTCATCTCTCTCCTTTCACCCTTTTCCACCTCACCAGTGTTTTTCTTCTGTCTACCACCTCCTCTGATCTGCCCTCCCTTCTGTCAATCCCCTCCCCTTCCCTTTACTCAATCTCCTCCTCTCCTATTTTCCTGTTGGGTAAGAGAGATTTCTATATTCAACTGATTGTATATATTATTCCTGCTTTGAGCCAATAGTGATGAGAGTAAGGTTCAAGTAATGCCCATTCTCTCCCCAACCCCATCTTCCCTTCCACAGTAATAGGTCTTTCTCGCTTCTTCATGTGATAAAGTTTACTCCCTTCTACTTCTCCCTTCCTTCTTCAACCATTGCACTCCTCTTTCTCATCCCTTAATATTTTTATGTCATTCCCTCAAATTCACCTTATACCTATACCCTCTGTCTATATTTATTTCTTCTATCTGTACTCTCAGTGATACAATTTTTGAGTAACAAGTATAATCTTCCCGTGTAAGGACATAAACAGTTTAACTCTATTGAATCTCATGTTTTCTTTCCCTTTTTACCTGTTTATACTTCTCTTGGGTCCTGATACTGGAGGCCATACTTTTGGTTTAGTTTTGGTGTTCTCTTTAGGAAGGCTTGAAATCCTTCTATTTTGTTTAATGATCATTTTTTACCTTCATGTATATGCTTAATTTTGCCAGATAAGTGATTCTTGGTTATAATCCTAGCTCCTTGGTTATAATCCTCCAAAATATCATGTTCCATGACTTCCAGTCCTTCAGTCTTGCAGTTGCCAAGTCCTGTGTGATCCTGATTGTGACTCCCCAATATTTGAATTGTTTCTTTCTGGACACTTGTGGTACTTTTCCTTGACCTGATAATTCTGAAATATGGCTGTGATGTTCCTTAGGTTTTTATTTTGAGATCTCTTTCCTGAGGTCATCTGTAGATTCCTTCAATGCTTATTTTGCCCTCTCATTCCAGGACATTAGGTCAGTTTTCCTTGATAATTTCTTGAAAGATGTTGTCCAGGTCCTCCTTTTGATAATGGTTTTCAGGTACCAATCTACCAAGTTGATCCATCAGGATATATATCTAAGACAGACAATAAAATGGACAACAAGTTGGGCCCAGAGTTGAAGAGAAGCAGGGTGAGCTTGAATGGCTTTAGGAAATTCCAAAACACCTTTAATGAGTGCAAGTTTCCCCCAGAAACAAAGGCCCGTTTTTGATGCCAATATTACTATTACGCATACTACTATTGTAATATTATTACTAGTTTTGCTTTATGGCAACAAGGCATGAAAAATAATAGTCTCCAAGGACTTAAAATCAAATATCACACTAAACACAAAAGAAAAGCAAATGGCACCAACGTCTTTCTAATCAAGGAACAAAAAAGTGGCAATTATCATCCTATGAAGTAGTAACGGTAGACACTGTTTTGGAGAGAGAAAGCACGACTTTTTTCAAGTTGTGTTTACTTTATCATAATTGCTATCAGTAAGGCTTTTCAGACACAGATTCTTGTGATATTTAAATCTTCCAAGGTGCCCAATACTTAGAAGATAATTTATCTATATACATTCAACCAAGGAAGAGATGATAAAATGTCAGTTTAGAAAGGACTCTTGTATATATTCTTTTTTTTTCAGCCAAAGACAAGGTTTATTAGAACATCCATCATATTGGGCAGACTCTTAAGGAGTCTGAACATTAGTAAGCTATTAGCTTATTGGCTAAATTATAAGAACCTAAGCAGCGGCTAAATTATAGGAATCTGAGCATTGGCTAGATTATAAGAATCCCATCTCTTGCATGTATCTTTTTATTTAGGGTGCATCAAATTGGCCACAAGTGAGGTTTGTCAAATGCCTTGAATCATTTACTAAATGTCTTGAAGTTGGCAGAACCCAAATCTTTTTTTTTTGTATTTTTCCCTTAATTTTGAAACCCAAGTGAATCCTAGGGAAATTTGATCCATATGTTACTAGTTCATTTACACTTAACTCATCAAAATGTTCTTTTGTAAGAGCTGTTTGATGTCCAAGATGCCTTTTTTAGTCATTTTTCTTAGAAACAGGAAGTTTTTTTTGTTTTGTTTTTTAAGAGTGAAGTTGGAACCCCTAAAAGACTGAATTCAATTCCAAATTCTTAACCACTGGAATTGAAGGGGACTTTTGACACTCAGAACAACACATTCTGTGAGCTCAAAATAACTTCACAACAGCGTTTTGGTTTGGGGTGCTGTTACACGCATGGGATTCCTGTCGGCTGATTGAAATACATTTTAATAGAGGCCATGTATTGTTCTCCAGTTACTAGAGCTGCCTCTACAAGGAAAAACAATGAAGATATCTACTTAATGCCTCAAGACAAATGAGATGGTTTTTTCTGCTATAGGGTATTCTCTAATGTTTTGAATATTTAAAGGAAGGGCATTTCCACCAGACTATAATGTGATAGAACACATCTATATCCCTGGTACTGGGAGGCAGAAAAAAATCTGCATCATAGGTTTTCTGCATTTTTTTGGGAAGAGATGTATTATAGAACACAATGTCAATGGGCTTCAAGTCTTAACAAATCTGCAATGAAGTGTTTTACAATTGTACTTTACCATCCCTTTTTATATGTTAGTTCTTTGGACTATTACCCAAAGAGAACATAATAATTAATCTTATTTTGTTACAAAATGTCGAGATAGAGATAAGTAAAATTTATATGGCTTGAATAAAAGTATTATGATGCTAAAAAAACATAATTCAAATTATGTTTCTGCTTCAGAATTTTCTTAGTAAGTATCCAATTTATGGTCCAACCAAGCCATAATTCCTATAGAAAAAAAAAATCAAAGAAAGGTATATTGGATCTTCACGATAAAAAATATACGTCCAAATGTGTTTAGCTTCTTCTCATTGTCTTCTATAAGTCTATCAGGGTCCATCAATGACATGTAAAAATGGAGAAGATCATTCTTGCTCTAAGGTTTAGAAAAACCTTAAAGCACCATATTTGTGGAGGTTATTTTTGTTATTGTTGTTGTTCTTATTCATGTTATCATATGTAATAAAGATGAAATTGTATTGAATGATGTGTCAAACAGGTTTAAAAGGGAAGAAAGTGTAGTAATATTTCTTTTTCTGATTGTCATGTTATACCACTACTCAAATAGCTTCAGTGACTTCGTCTGAGTCAAGTCCAAACTCTTAGCCTGATATTAACAATTCTAATATTTGGTTCAATCCTCTCTTTTCCAGATTTTTCTCTTATTTATTTCCTTTATACATCCTATATTCTAATCAAATAAGATAATTCATACCCAGTCTCTCAAATCCACCCTGCATTTTTCTGCCTTTATTTGTGCCATTCTCACCTATACCATGTTCTTGCTTTATCTTTGCATTTTAAAGTCACATCTTTCAAAGCTGACAGTAACTCAAATCACACTTTCATGAATACCTTTGGTAAATACCATTATGTCTCAGCATGAAGCAACCTCTCCCCTGTCTGACCTCTCCTAGTACTTTTTTTCTTCATGTATTAACAAATTTTCCTTTGTTATAAAATTTATTTGGGAATATAACTTATCTCTCCTTATGTCTTTTCGTACTTATTTTTATATCTCCTGAAACACATCAGATAATTATATGCATATCCATTGTCCCAGAAGTAGCTTGGGACAATCAGTAAGTTGATTTCAGGATGGTGAATTTTCTTACCTACAGAAGCTCTTGAGTCCATCTGCTAAATTATTATAGGGGTAGTGGACAGGAGGTGTTAGCTCTGTACAAGTAGAGGGCGTTACAATTACAGATTCCTGAGGTATCTTTCAGTTCTTAGCAGGCTAATGTACCTATTTGGCATTCAATAATTTTTTTTTCTTTTTTTAATAAATGACTGAATGTCATGGATTCTAGGCTTTGTTTCTAAAAAGCATCCATATAAACTTGGTTGAAATGTTGTGAAAATATATTTCCAGCCTAAAAAATCTGGTTTTGGAAATGGAAGATGGAATATAGTATGCAAGAAGAGCAGGTAAGCCAATGCAGCTGGATAACAGGCTTCCAGGAGGGAAGTAAAGTGCAAGAAGACTGAGAAAGTAAGCAGGTCCATGATAGATCTTTATTAATGATATGCCTGCTAATCGTAGGTTTTCTAAGGCTCTATACTGGGCTTTCTTCTCATTTCTCTCTATAGTCTCTTACTTGGTGATCATATCATTTTTCATTCAATTATAATCTGTGTGTAGATGACACTCATATCTTTTTGAACATCTCAAATAAGATTTCCTGTAGACATCTAAAATTCAACATATCCAAAACAGAATTAATGATCTTTTCTCCAAACCTCCCCTCTTACTCTCAAGAACACTCCTCCCAGCCCTACCCATGTTCACAACCTTTGTGTCATTCTTCACTCCTCACTTTCACTCGCTACCCATATCCAATCAATTGCCAAAATCTCTTTTTTAATTTTACAAAATATCTCACATATGTCCCCTTCTTTCCACTAACATGTCCAATACCCTAATCGTCTTCTGGACTATCTCAATATTCTCCTAATTGGTTTCCCTAACTGAAATCTCTTCCCTACCCTAATCCATTTTTCACACAGCTGCAAAATTATTTCCCTGCATCCTCCTACTCAATAAACTCCATTTGTTCCCTATTATTTCTATGATCAACTATGAATACCTCTTGAATTTAAAGCTTTTCATATTCTGGCCTCTTCTAATATTTTAAATTTGTTTATAAACTACTCCCTTTCACAAACTCAATGATTCAGCCATGTGGGTGCCATTGTTATTCTTCATATACGATGCTTCATTTCCCAATTCCTTGCTTTTGTTCTGGCTGTCCTCCAGAAAGCTTTGATGATTGATATATGAGAGTCAGTGTTGTGTAACGAAGACTAGGGTAGCCTTGGAGCCAACAACTCCTGAAGTCAACTCTTGACCCTGACTGTGGTCTATGGGACATAGTCCAGGAATTCAATCTCTTTAGGTACCAGACAACTCTTTAAGAGAATAAGTCACAGACAGTGTTGTTGATATGCATGGATAGAAGGAGTTCCTTACATTGATCTAATCACAGTTCTAGCCCAAATATTTTTGTGTATATTATATTCAAGATTTATCATGCTACCTATCTTATATAAAATGGTTGAAAAAAATGTAATTAGCATTCCTTACTGTTTATTAGAAACAACTTACAGATACATGTGTACTGATTATGCTAATTAAAGGGAAAACCTAGCACCAGTTATTGAGCCCAATTGCAGGGAATTATAAAACTGCAGATCAGTTTTTGACATGGAGCTCACATTTAAATGGAGCTTTAATGTTTTCTCAGTGTTTTAGGCCCAGAAGGTAGGTAGTGTGAGTAGTTTTCCCATTTTACAGAGGAGGAAACTGAGGCAACAAGCAGTTAAGAGTCTTGTTCAGAGTCACACAGCAAATCTCAGAACTGGGAATTGAATCCAGTTGTTTTGATTCCAAGTTCAGCACTATATCTACCATACTAATTACATCTTTCCAGGTAGGTGAGACAGGAACTATGGTTTTGAGGTTGCTAAAGGACTAGTCAAAAATACTATTGCCAATGACAAGTCACTTAGATGAGTAAAAGTACACAGAAAAATAGCCAGATCATTCAGTCATCATGTTCACTGGTGAATTCTGATTCTCTAAATATTGGAAGAAACAGGCAGCTAGGTGGCATAGTGGATAGAGTTAGGAAGACTGCTCTTCATGAGTTCACATCTAGCCTCAGACACTTACTAGCTGTGTAACCCTGGGCAAGTCACTTAACCCCATTAGCCTCAGTTTCTTCATCCATAAAATAAGCTGGAGAAGGAAATGGCAAACCAGTCTTGTATCTTTGCCAAGAAAACCCCAAATGGGGTATCAAAGTGTCAGACACAACTGAAAAATGACTCTGCAACCAAAAGGGAAAACATGTACTTAGAGATAAGTGAGAGGCATGCCATGTTATCATGGCTTATAGGTGTCCATTGCCCTATTTACTATGAAAATCTTAACTCCAAGTGTTTGGAATTTATAGTGCATAATACAGTATGAATGAATTTAAGCCAATGAGCTAACTTTATAGAAATTTTATTTATTTTATTCTGAACTTAAGAAATAAAAGAAGCATTTCCATAACATAGTAGAATAGAAAAAAAGATGATTGTACATGAAATTTCAAATCTTTATGTACTACTAACTCTTCCTTTTAAACATATAAAAAAGTTATCATGTAATATTTTCCTTTTTTTCTTCCTCCCCTTTCCCTGAGAGATAGCTACCATTAAACCATTAAACACAAGTCTCTCTCTCTCTCTCTCTCTCTCTCTCTCTCTCTCTCTCTCTCTCTCTCTCTCTCTCTCTCTCTTTCTCTCTTTCTCCCTGTAAAACCGTTATATACATATTCAATTTATTCTTTCTCTGGATGCAGATAGTGTCTTCTTATGTCCTTTGTAGTTAATTTGGGTATTTATAATAGTCAAAATGTCACTTAATCCATTACGCAAAATTGTTCTTAAAACAATATCGTTGTTACTGTATACAGTGTTCTTTTGGTTCTGCTTATGAGGTAACTTAAGGGCATATGGATTTTAAGCATTATTTCAAGTTGCTGAATTACACCCCTTCCTTTCTTAAAGGAATTTTAAGCATCGGAAAAGGATGGAAAGAAGGATTTTTTTTTAAATGGAAAGTCTTCTCTGTACTCTGAAATCTCAGCCTTGTGATCTTTCATGAAAGGTTATTACAAAACAATCCCTTGTTTAATTACAGCAATTTGAATAGTCCATTTAGTGCAATTTACACCCTTCCCTCCTATTTCCTTAATGTGTTTGTTTTAATTGAGAATTCTTCATTGATAAAGATCATAATTACTCTATTATATCCTTTTATGGGCCTTCACAGAATTACAAAATCACAGAATGTTAGAGTTGGAAGCGGTCACAAAGGTCATCTAGTCCAACCCTTATTGAAACAGGAATTCTTCTTCAATTATTTACTTAAAGACCTCTAGTAAGAGGGAACCCACAAACTCTTGATATAGGCCATTCTGTTTTTGAACAGCTCTAAGTGTTAAGAAGTGTTTCCCTAAGGCAAGTTTAACTCTTCACAATTTTTCCTCTATTACTCTAATTTGATTTTTAATATCATTTACATTTAATATCATCTAATATCATTTAATATCCTTTAAATTAAATTTAATATCACTTAAAAAATCTTTTTAGGAATTCTGATTGGACTTGTGTATAGTCTCAAACTTTTCCTTTGAGGCTTTGCTTTTAAATGTTTACACATTATTGTTTTCTTTTGAGTTTCCGTCTTGAACTTCCCTGTTATCAAAGGTTTTGTGTGGGGGAGGAAGATGAGATTCTTTTTATTGTTGTTTGCTTGTTTTTCCTGCCTAGTTCTTGACTTTGGATTTTATATTAGAGTTAGTCTGTGCTTGCCTGTGTTCAAGGGTTGGGGAGTCACTGTCCCAGCTTCAGGATTTTTTCACCCTGCTGTTTTCATAGCTACTTCTAGGCATCTATAAGTTTTAGGCACTTCCAAGGTGGTGGGATACAAGGAGAAGTTTTGTCACTGTTCTCCTGGTCTGTACTCTGGTCCTTACCCAAGGAAGGTCTCTGCTCTCTGGCAACAAAAAACTGCTTTCTTCACTGATACTGTGACCTGCACCCTGGTAGGTTCCTGTTCCTTTGCCACCAAAATGTAAACACTCTTCTCTGCCCTGCCACTGTGATCCAGAAGTGAGTCACGGGCAATGCAGTTACCAAGCGGCACCTGGAACTGTACCTTTGTAATCTCTTTCTGACTGTATATTTAATCTCCTTACTGTCAGTGAGTGGCAGTGAGTGCTCCTGGTACTGCTGCTGTGGCTACTGTCACCACCATCTCCATGTCCCACAGCTGGTGTTGCTCATGCTCTGCAATCCTGGCCAGCCTCCTCCTATGTGCTACCTTATTCTGACCTCTTAAGTTGTCCTGGGTGGGAAAAATGTCTCATTTGAACTTTTTTTGGTTATGCTGCTTTAGAATTTGATTCGAGGAATTATTTTTACTGTTGCTTAGAGGAGAATGTTCAGAGGGCTAAGCTAGAATCTTCCCCTTACTTCGCCATCTTGGTTACATCCTTTAATCTGGCATGATATTTAGGTCTTTCACCATCTTGGTCATTTTCCTCTGAAGGTTCTTAAGCTTATGAATGTCCTTCTGAAAACTGAGTACACGGAAATAAAAATAATACTGCAGATGTCATAGCTGAATCACCCACCTAGTCCTGGAAGCTATAACTTTCTCAGTGCTACAAAAATGCATTTTTAAAAAAAAATTGTGACTGTTTTTTTGTGTGTTCACTGTTAACTCATACTAATTTCACAATCTATTAAAGTTCCCAGGACTTTTATTTTTCAGATAAACCAACAGCTCTTTATGGACATCTTCCCCCATGCTTGCATTTACAAAGCTGATCTTTTTAGATTCAAATGGAAAGCTTTACAACCATGTCTCTTTAATTTGATCTTATGAGATTTGGCCCTATATTGGGTTGTCAAACCTCTTTGTACTCTGGCTCTGTCATATAGCATTAGTTATCTCTCCCAACTCTTTGTCATCTGCAAATTTGATAAACTTGTCAAGTATGCTTTTCCATAGTTCATGCTAAATGTTCTTCATTTGGTCCTGTGATGTGAACTCATTCCATCAAAGGCAGCTAGGTGCTCTAATACACCTTATCTTAAGTTACAGCTCCCTGCTTGATATTTATGTTCTCTCTTTTCCAGCCAAAAGATTATTCTCCTTGGCAGAGAAAACAGAAACAAACGAATTAAGTAGATCTGCCTTCTCTTCATCATCTGTTATCAGCATCCCCTCCATGCCAAGTAGCATTCCTGTAACTTCTTTGTTCCTCCTCTTTCCCCCAATGTAGATTTTAAAAGCACACTCACATACAAAGTATTTTATCTTCCTTAGGTTACCTTGTCAGACTTAACTCATTCTGAACTTTAGTATTCTTGACACTATTTTTGCAGGACCATGTTACATTTCCGTGTTCGAGATCCATTACTTTCTCTAGTTTCCATTGTCTATATGTTTTTTAAAAATATAAGTGGGTCATTAAGTCCCCTGAACAACTATATGTGCCTCTTTAGACAATTACCCTTCTTTCCTTTTATCACTTATTTTCCTTTGTATCTTCAAAATGTCATTCTTGACAGCTTCTCATCCTTCCTGGACTGACTTCCCATGTAGAATTTTAGATTAGGTGATCCTACCTAGCTTTTCTCTAAATCCTCTGAAATATACCCTCCCAAAAACTAAGGTTCATTTTATACTATTCCTGGTTTTCCTTTCTTTTATTGTTTAGAATTTCTATAATAGAGTCCTCCTCCTAGGGTTTCTATCATGCAGCCAATTCAACTTTATTGATGAGAAACAGATCCAGAAGCATCCCCCTGTTATGGTCCCCCCACATTTTGAAGGAGGAAGTCATCATTAAGACAAATAAAACAAGGTATGATATGCTTTGCTTTTGGCAGAGAGAGAGTTTCAGCAGATTTATAGATAACTGACATCCCCATCACTACGTTAGCATGCCCTCATGTAATCTGCTTCCCAAAATACTCAATTCTTCCCTCTTTCTGTCCACGTGGTCTGTAGTATATTTTGAAAAAATATTCTGTTCCTCCTTTCATTGATCATTTATTAAACACATTAAGATTCTGTCCTCAACCTTTTGGATTTGATCATATGAGCATATCTTCTTAATATACAATGTTCTTTTCTATTCCCTTGAATAAATTTTCCCTTCCAGATACATATTTCAGTCACATACTTCATCTCTGCAAGTCTTCATGATTTTTGTGAGGTCACATTTTTCTAATTGTGATAGGAACTTTAACTTTTATCAGTATTCACTACACACATACACACACACACAATATGTGTGTGTATCTCAGATGTTATGTTGTTTTTTAATTTTGGTTCCTTTATTTTATTTTGTTGTTTGTAAATTTCTAGTCATCTCTTCTGTTTTTCTATATCGTGGTTATTCTCTATTGTATCTAGCTCTGTAGATATCTATCTACTTGGCAATCTGTCTGCCTGCTTGCCTGAGAGTTTTCTCCCTCTCTCTTTTTCAGTAAGAAATCCTTTGATTAGATTTCCATGACACTGGACAAACTATATCTAATTTATATTTGTAAGATCATCTCTACATTTTTTTTACTAACCCTTAAATATACACTCTATTCTAAAACCCTATTCTTCCTATATTTTAAGCCATCTTTTAGAAACCCAAAATTTATTTTCTGATGTGGCATTCTTAACATAGTTGCTCATCTACAATTAGTGATGAAAACAGTTTATATATTCCTAAAATCTTCAATTTCTTGTCTAAGATTTACTAATCCTTAACATACATTCTACGTTGATCTGGCAGTGTTGTTTATGCCCATTTGAATCACCAGAAGTGCATATTCGTCACTGAGTAGGCAAATATTGAGAGATTTATTCTATCTTAGAAATATGGCCTGAGAAAGCAATAGTCCTCTGTTATTTCTCTCTTCTCAAATTCGTCTCAGTACCACTCCCTATCACCTCTTCACCATTCACCACAGTCTAAGTTGGAGTTCTTTCTCCAGTTACAACTTACAGATCACTCATTGACAATGCCTATAAATAGACATCATCATTTCTTGAAGGAAAAGCAGCTGCCCCCCATGTTCTCTAATCTCCTTTTGGTTGCTTCATCTGTTTCCAGGGGTTAAATTATCACCTTTATGTAAGAGATTACCAAATGTATAAATAGAGCCATGCTTTATTCTCTGATTGGGTACCAGGGGTAGGGAACCTGTGGCCTCGAGGCACATGTGACCTTCTAGGTCCTCAAGTGCAGCCCTTTAATTAAATCCAAACTTCACAGAACAAATCCCCTTAATAAAAGGATTCATTCTGTAAAATTTGAACTTAGTCAAAAGGCTGCACCCAAGGACCTAGAAGGTCACATGTGGCCTTGAGGCTGCAGGTTCCCCACCTCTGGGTACACTATCTCTAACTGTCAGGTGCACCTCTACACATAGATGTCTCATCATCATCTCAATCTCAATATGTCCAAGACTGAACTGATTATTTCCCTGCTTAAACCCATCCTTCCTTTAACATTTCATTCTTCTCTGAATTTTACCAACATCCTTTACCCTCAGCCAGGCCTGAAATTTCAGCATTAACTTTTATTCTTTCCTTTCCCTCCTGATAACTATTAGTTGATGAGATCTTTCAATTCTATCTCTTTAGGATCTCTTTTATCTATTCCCTTTCTTTCCACTTAACCTACACCTTAGCACTGATTGCCATTATTTCTTAGACTAGTTTAATGGACAATTTTAATTTTATAAGTGCTATCTGTAGCTCTTTGTCTTTCAATGTATCCATCACATAATGATCAAAATATTTATCCCAATACACAGTTCTGACTAGGTATTCCCTTGCTTAAAAAAACTTTGGGGGCTTTCTATTACTTGTAAGGGAAGATGCAAACTTCTTAGGTTGATACTTAAGGTCTTCCACAGTCTAGCTCCAACCTAATTTTATATAGTTAGATGATAGAAAATAGATAGATAGATAGATAGATAGATAGATAGATAAGCAGATAATCAAAGAATTTATTAAATGCTTACTAGGTGCTGGTATTACAAATACAAACAAAAAGAAAGACATCCTCTGTTCTCCAAGAATTTTCATTCTGATGGAGTAAGAGAAACTGAAAAGGGTTGCTGAAAGGGGGGGTTATAGAAGGAATCAGGAGAGTCATGGCTGAATCAGCTTTGAAGTGAACATGATTGACACTGGTGCTTCCTTAAATTGAGATTCAAAGGACCAACTCACCAAGCAGAGAAAAAGATTGTAGAGGAAGTAAAGTTGCCAGAGTGAAGATTCATAGATTTATGATTTTTTTTAGCAACATAAAATTTCTTCTTCTGCTTCTGTGCGTTCATGGGATTTCACTAATGTCTGAGCTGTTTCCTCATTTCTGTCTTTCCAAATCTGGCTCTTTCTTCAAGGCTTAGCTCAGGTGCCAAATTTTCCATAGAGCTATCACTCGTTCTTCCCTCATACCCCCCAACAATGTTCTTACCCTATTTTCATAGGGTATTCCCAGAGCTCATTGTATGGACCTCTCCTTTGCCCTAACACTTTTCTCTTTGTATTATGTTTATCTCCTTTGTATATTGTATCATTCCTAACTTTCCTTTTTTCCCAACCCAATGTAAACTCCTGAGGGTAGGGATTGAATCATTTTTGCCTGCATATCTATCCCCAGAGCTTATCATAGTACCTTGTACATTTTAGGGGGTATGGGGAATGGGGCTTGGCTTCTGAATTTCACAGTGTGGAAACTGCTGGTTAGGAAATTCTAACTGGGAAGATCATCACTTTCTCTGGAATATATCAACTTAGAGAACTATCTGGGAGAGGCACTAAAAGGTTAACTTATTTGTCTAGGGTCATGCAAGCAGTAGTGTGGTTGAAATGCCAAGTGGGGCAAGAAGAAGCCTGGCTAGTGGAGAGCTGGCCTCAGAATAAGGACTACCTGGGCTCAAGTCCCACACTAATCTTACATATAATAGTTGACTAATAAATGCCTGTTGAATTAAACACCTGCTATAGTCAGGGAATTGTTTATAGTCCCCTCAATAGGATACATAGCTCTGTAAAAGTAAGGCCACTTTGTACATGTGTTAAGCAGTGCTGAGCATCCTTTTAACTTTGCCTGATGTCCACATTAATATTGTAATAGTCTGCCCCTTGAGAAAAGAAGTTTTTCGTATGATGAATCAATGACTCTCACTTTACATAGTGATTACATGTTTTATTATTTTAGTTGGTATCCAAGAATAATATTTTTAAATTGGTTTAATTTTCTTTAATATGTTATTTCCTGTCATTGGTACTATATATTTCCCTACACAAAGCACAGAAATACATAGCTGCACACATACACACACACACTCACACACACACACACACACAAATTCCCATAAAGGTGAAAAAGTTCTGCTCTCTCCCACATAGTGGTTTAATTTGTTTCTCTAAGAGGATAAAAAAAATCAACCTTGGTTGGTGTTATGGTGAAATGAGCATTAGAGTTGGAATAAAGAAAACTTGAATTCTAGTCCTAATTTTGCTACAAGATATCTGTGGACTTTAGCCCTCTACCTAATACGATGAAAGGGTTGGACCAGACCTCCTAGGTCCCTTCCAGCTCTACATTCCATGGTGATAATTGTGCCTATGTTGGGGGCAATGCACTGATTGCAATTGTTTTCTACATTCTGATTGCAAATGATAGGCATGAAAAAAGAACATGCCCAGCCAAGCATAGCAAATGTGCAGAAAGATAGTTGTATAAAAACAATCAAATAGTCCTGACTATTTTTTCACTGTTCTTACTCCCTGTATTTTTGCTTCAATTTTGGGTAGTTCTTATCAATGCTGGGAGTGGAAATTATTTCCTTGGGAACTCTTATGATATTGTTGTTTCACCATTTTTTGCATCCTAAGGGGATTCCTACAACTGATGTTATTTTTGTTTTTTTCTTCCTAATTTTGTTTTAACTGCTGGTTCTTATTAATTCTGCTGTAGAGTGATAGGAGGATTTGGGATCAGCTGAGATGAAGGTCCTTGGATATAAGTTAGAAATTAAGGGTGAATTGAATTATATTTGCTTAAAAAATCAATAAATTGAGGCACTTAGAAAAATAATTAAAGATAAGTTTACTGCAAAAGAGAAGAGTGATTCAAAAGTACTACTACATTAGTAAATATTCACATAGCCTCTGGATTGCCCCATGCCAACTTAGTGTCTCATAACAAGGAGGCAAATATCATGTTCTTCCACTGAACATGAGGCTCTTCATAAGCATATTCTTTTACAAACTACTAAAGAAAATGAACCTTATTATTTGTAATATACCTTTGATTCATCACCTCCATGGAATGTATTACCTTCCATTCTACAAACTAATGCAAGAAATACAAATCCTACATGTTAGCTTTGATCCTACTAGTGAACAAATGATTTTGTTACTATGGTAACATGACCCTTACCCTGCAAAATGGAAAGTGAAAACTTTATTTCGTTGCCAAGATGCTTGGAGAGTGAAAAAAAAAAGCAGTGAATTTGGAGTCAGAGATTCAAATCCTGGGCTTTTCCAATTAATACCTTAACAAGTTACTTGACCCTTCTGGGCCTCAGTTTCCTCATATCTAAAATAAGATGGTTGAACTGAATGACCTCTAATGCCCCTCTAGTTCTGAATCTGTAATTTTGTGGTACATTGCCTAGATTGTCCAATGCAGGAACTCCATGGTTTAAAAGTATTTGTAGGCATAACTCAAAGCACTTCTCTTGGAAGAATGGGTACTTTCCTTGCTTTCCTGAGTATCTATTCTATGATGCTTCAAATACCATCTCTAGCCTCTTACAACTCCCCTGCAGATCTCTTAACTCCTTGCATGGCATCCTCCAGTTCCCCCTGTGTTCATCCTCATCACAACTTTCCAGCTCCATACAACTGCCTGACACACCAATGCAACTCCAACCAAGGCTGTACCCCTATGGACAATGATAACCTATCTGAACTTATTCCTCTATGATTAACATATTTCCTCTCCATCCCAGTGATTCTGAAACCCCAGTTGCCATCGTTCAAACCCTGTACTGCATTCTCCATTGATCACTCCTTTATTGCCATCCCCCTCAACCCAATCACCCAACTCCAAGGCTGTGTACTTCCACTGTGCTCTCTGAAATGCCTGAATTATAGGTAACACATGAGTTTTTATCTTAAACCTTTTCCTTTCTCATTCCCTCCATCTTCTTGCATTCACTGAGACCTAATTCCTTCCTGATAACATAGCTTCCCTGTCCATCCTTTCCAGCACTGTCTACAATTTTATTAACAATCCATTCCCACAATGATTGTGATGTGGGAGTTGGAATACCTACTCACCATTGCCACATTTGTGATCTCCCTGTACTACCAGCCCTCATTAACCATTTTTCTTTTAAAGTTCATTCAATCCATATTTATCACCCACTGAAAATTATGGCAGCTATTTTCTGCTGATCCTGAAGACACTCTCTTTACTTCCTCAATGAATTTAGTGTGTGGCTCATAGTTTTTTTCTCTTCCCAAACTCCTACCCTCACATTAGGGGACTTAAACATACATATTGACTCTCCCTCAAGCAGGCTTACTTCCTAATTCCTTAACCTACTCATTTCCTATAACTTATTCCTCTACTCATCCTTAACTATACACAGATGGTTGTACCCTTAATGTTATTGTAACCCACAAATGTTCCACTTTCATGTCTGTGAACTTTGGTCATAATTGATTGTCATTTCATCTCTCCCTCTGCCTCATTACTCTAAATTTTGTTCCTCATCCATGGCCTCCAATTCTTCTATCCCTCAGTTTTTTCCCAGGTCCCCAACCTTGTATTGACTACACATTTTGTTTCCCTATCTTGACTCCTTGGTGAACCAGTCAAACTCCTCTCTGGACTCTTCTCCTGACACCATTGACCAATTATCCTATTGAAGATCTAACCCTATGAAATCTCAGTCCTGGATCATTCTCATCACCTAAACCATCTTTGTTCCTACTCAGGTACTGCTGAAAAAAGGTGGAGAAAATAATGAAAGCATTTCACCTGGGCCCTCACTGCTGTAAGACAATACTTTTATACTTCCCTATTCAATGTACCATCCCACTTAGCAAAGTGCCTTTTCAAAAACCTTTTATCCATTCTCAAACCTGCCAAATTTTCGCGTGTCCTCACCCTCTCATCTAAGAACCTTGCTTAATTTTTTTTTTGGGGGGGTGAGGCAATTGGGGTTAAGTGACTTGCCCAGGGTCACACAGCTAGTGTCATGTGTCTGAGACTGGATTTGAACTCATGTCCTCCTGACTTCAAAGCCAGAGCTCTATCCACTGCACCACCTAGCTGCCCCAACCTTGCTTAATTTTTCACTGAAAAACAAAACAAAACTGAGGACATTGTCTGAGAACTCCCTCTTCTTTCACCCTCATTTCCTATCACTCATATGCTTTCCATCACTATCTCCTCCTTCACTCCTGTCTCACATGAAGAGGTGGCCTTTCTCTTGTGAAGGCAAACCCCTTTACATGTACAAATTATCCCATTCCATCCCAACATCTTCAGCAAATTGGCTTTTCTATCATCTCCACTCTCTCACTCATTTACAACCTCTCCCTCTCTACTAGCTGCTTCCCTACTGCCTACATTTATATATCTCTTATCCTCAAAAAACTCTTGATCAGTCCATCCTATTAAGAGATCATCCTATATCTCTCCTCTCTTACCTGGCTAAGATCCTTGACAAGGCTATACTTCTAAAAATTATTCTTATAATCCTCCTGTTTCTTTCCTCTCATTTTCTTAATAAATCTCTGTAGTCTGGCTATTGGCCCTGTTATTCAGCAAAAACTGGTCTCTCTGAAGTTACCACCAGTCTCTTAATTGCTAAATCTAAAAGCCTATTCTCAACCTTTATACTTCTTTACCTTTTTGCACCCTCATTTCGATGCTTTTTTTCTATAGAGAGAATATCATGTTTTCATGATACTACTCTCTTCTGGTACCTCTTCTATCTGTCTGACTACTTTTTCTCAGCCTCCTTTATTTGATTTTTATCCAGGGCATGCCACCTAACAGTGGGTACCCCATCAAGATTCTCTTCTGGATTTTCTTCTCCCTCTACACTATTTTTCTTGACAATCTCACCAGCTTCTATGGATTCAATTATTAGCTCTAGGCCAATGATTATCAGATCTATTTTTCCAGTCCTAACCTCTCTCCTGATGTATGGTCTTCTATTTCCAATTTCCTATTAGACATTTCAAACTGGGTATCTCATAGACATCTTAAACTCATACTGAAATCATTATCTACCCTCTTCCAAACCTTTCGTTATTCCATTTCTTTCTTACTATCAAGGGTACAACCATCCTCTCAGTCTCCCAGGCTCACAACCTAGTTATTATTCTTAACTGTTCATTCTCCCTCATATTCCATATCCAATTAGTTGCTAAGTCTTGTTGCTTTTTTTTCCCTTATGATACATCCCATGTATACACCCTGCTCTTCTCTGATACTGCCATTACCCTGTTGTAAGCTCTGATTACCTCACTCCTGAACTATTACAATAGCCAGTTGGTTAATTTCCCTGACTCATGTCTTGGGCCACTCCAGCTTATCCTCTCTCAGGTGTTAAATTGATTTTCCTAGAGTATGTGTCATCATGTTATATATTCCAAATAGGTAAACTCCAGTGGCTCCCTATTATATTCAGATAAAACTTATATTTTATCTGTCTTTTAAAGCCTTCTATAATTTGAAGCCCTTCCTACATTTTGAGTCTTTTTATACCTTACTTTCCTCCATATACTCTGAGATCCATAGATACTTATTATCTATTGGCACAATAGTATGGCTTCCTTACTATTCTTTCATAATCCATCTCCTAACTTTGGCCATTTCAGTGACTGTATGTCATGCTAGAATTCGCTCTGTCCTCATCTTCGTCTCCTGGCTTTCCCGATTTCTTTCAAGTTTTAGTAAAAAATCATACCTACTAATAAATAAGAAGCACTTCCTGATTTTCCTTAATCTGAATTCTTTCCCTCTGAATTTATCTACAATTTATCATATAAATATATTTTGTTTATAGACAGTTATTTGCATGTCATCTCCCCTGTTAGACTGGGAGCTTTCTGAGACCTGGGACTGTTTATACTTTTCTTTGGATCTCCAGATTTTAGCACAGTGTCTGGCATATACTGAGCTTTTATTTTCCCCTACTTAATAGTATTTTTTTTCTAATTGCATGTAAATATAGTTTTCAACATTCACTTTTATCAGATTTTGAGTTCTAGTTTTTTTCTCCTTCCTCCCTTCCCCTAGATGGCAAGTAATTTGATATAGGCTACACACATACATTCATATTAAACATATTTCCACATCAATCATGTTATAAAAGAAGAATCAGAACAAAAGGGAAAAACCATGAAAAAGAAAAAACAAAAAAGGAGAAAATAGTATGCTTCAATCTGCATTCAGACTCCACAGTCCTTTCTCTGGATGTGTGTAGCATTTTCCATTGTGAGGCTTTGGAATTGTCTTAGATAATTGTATTATTGAGGAGAGTTAAGTGTATCAAAGTTGATCATCACACAATGTTGCTGTTACTAATCAATGTTTTCCTGGTTCTGCTTACTTTACCCAGAATCAATTCATGTAAGTTTTTTCCAGGTTTTTCTTAAATCTGCTTGCTCATCATTTCTTATAGTATAGTGGTATTCCATTACATTCATATACCACAATTTGTTCAACCATTCCTTGATTGATGGGCATCCCCTCAATTTCTAATTCTTTGCTACCATAAAAAGAACTGCCATAAATATTTTTGTATGTATGGGTCATTTTCCATTTTTGCATAGTAAGCTCTTAATAAATGCTTTTTGACTTGATTATTATTTGGGGGGGGCAATTGAGGTTAAGTTACTTGTCCAGGGTCATACAGCTAATAAGTATCTTAGGCCAGTTTTGAACTCAAGCCCTTCTGATTCCAGGGCCAGTGCACTACTGTACCACCACACTGCCCTTTTTTTTTTTTTACTTTCCTCCAGCCGTATTTATTTACCATGCCCAAAGTCCAGTGATACGGCGCAGTTTGATTTTGACAAATGTCTCAAAATGTTATTTTCTCACTAATTGCTTACCAAAGGCAACCTTAAAATAATAGACAGGAAAGACGCAAGTAGTACATTTAATGGCTGCCAGTTTTTCTTTTGCATCCTCCCTATATTCTAATCCTTTATATTTAATTTCTATTATTATTATTAAATTATTATTATTTAAATTTAAAAGAAAATATTAGCATGACATATAGCATTGCATTAGAACATTCTAGTTATAAAATGATGTTATTCATAAAAGTGCTTCTATTTTAGTGAATCTGTAATCTCAAATTCCCTTGTGGAGAAGCAAAACAAATTTTCCATATACATGTCACACACATATACATACATGGACAAGACACAACTACACTGCCTTAGTCATCTCTGATCTGAATTAAGGAAAAGGTTTTCCACACTGGAAGTTTTTGCACTAATTTTAAAAAGATAGGTCCACAACAAAACAATACTGAATGTTCCAAAGTCTCGGTGTAGTTTGAAGCTTTATTAGCTTATACAGAGTGTGTCCCCAAAGTCTTAGTGCAGTTTTAATGCATTAAAGCTTAAAACTGCACTAAGACTTTGGAGACGTTTTATATGTTTATGTATGTAGTTATGTTCTCTCCTGTTATAGTGAGGTTCTGGGACTGCTAATAATAGTGATGAGAATAATAAACAAGATCAAAGAACCACAACAAAAACAAATGAAGCAAAGTCTAACAAACACAAAGCAACCAAAGATACCTCCTTAGTGATTACAAGAGATTGTCATGTTACATATAACTTCTTTCAGTGTTTAGCATCTACACTTAGATAAGGTTCCTTATGCAGATGGGTGTAACTCACTTCTCACAAACATGTCTACTAGCTGCCTAGGAAGTTTTACAGCCTCTCAGGCACCTAAATTATTACAAATTTAACATAGAATCTTTTGAAAGAATAATAATATTAATAAAAAGATCCACTTGCTTACTAGGCATGCTGATGTGGGTGGTCCTGGGATTTCAGAAATGACTTTTAGTCTTATTCATTTTTCTTTCGGTCAACCTGTGTGGCCCACCCAGAGGGGATCTAATAAGAAATCTAATTATAAAATACGGGAAAGGGGAATTTGGTTGCCAATATTCTTCCAAATAAGAAGCAGAGCTCCAGAGAACCAAGAGCTTGACCAGTGGAACCTGCCTTCTACATATCCCCAAATGAAGAAAATGAGCTAAAATGCTTTAACATTAGCTTTCTTGCCAGCAGATTATTTGATTCATCTATATCTGCTCTCACCTAGACTGTTGACTTTGAGAAAGAAGCAAGAGAAAATTAAAATAAAGATAATTAACCTTGTGAAACTAGAATCAGTCACTGCAGAAGCTAGAGTGAAAGTAAGTTTAGCACTTGGAAGAGTTTTTTTCTTGGACTACTAATGTTAGAAGTCTAAAGACATTTACCTAAATGACCTGAATTTTAGTGTGAAGGAATTTTGCCCAATGGTTGGTAAATTAGGAACTGAAATATTATCCCTAAATCACTCTTTCAGTGCCTGAAGGCTGGGGGACAATGACACTGAAGGGCAGCTAAAGACTTGCAAGATATGGTTGTGCATAGATGAAACATGTTGCCTAAGCCTCTGCGGTATTCTAAACTTCTTGCTGAAAGGTCTCTTTAGATTAATGCTTTCTCACTTAATAATCTAAGGTGTGGACAGAACCCCCACTTTTATAAGGAGTTTCACGCAGTCCCTTCCCCTCATTTATCCTCTTCCAAAGGTATGATATTTTTCAGAAGAAACATTATTAAACTCTTGGTAGATGTGTGCATTGCTCTAGCCATTCTAGAAAACAATTTGGACTATGTCCAAATAGTAATTTAACTACATATCCTCTTTGATGTGAAGGTACCACCACTACTAGGTTGTATCCTAAATAGATCAAAGAAGGGGAAAAGGACTCATGTTCAAAAATATTCATAGTAGCTCTTTTTTGTGGTGGAAACTTAGTGGATGCCCATCAATTCAGGAATGGCTCAGCAAATTGCAGTATATGAATGTAATAGAATACTATTGTGCCTTTAGAAATGATGAAAGGGATGGTTTCTGAGAAACCTGGAAAGACTTGTATAAACTGATACAGAGTGAAGTAAGAAGAACCAGGACAATTTGACAATAATGAAAACATAAAGACAGACATTATTGAAAGACTTAAAAACTCTCATAAATGTAATGAATACCCAGGGTTACAGAGGACTCTTGACGAAGTATATACTCCATCTACCTCTTGACTGAGAGTTGATGGATTCAGGGCATAAAATGAGACAGTTCATATATATGTGTGTATGTACATATATTTGTATGAATATTTGTGCATGACCATAGTTTACCTCAGTATCCCTAACCCCTCTCCTCCCAGAGACCCTTCCTATAATCCCACATAACAATAATAATTTAAATACAGAAAAGAAAAAAAAAATCAGCATTACTGAATAATAGAGAAAGTCTGAAAATATGTGTGATGTGTAATACTTGTGTGCCTCCTACTTCTGCAAAAGGATGACATGAGAGTATCTGATTTGTATATTAAACCTGGTATTGCATAGATGTTAATTGATTCAGATGTATTCTTACCAGCTTTTATTTCAGGATGCCAATAAGTCTCTGAATATATTCAGGTATAACCTTCTCATCGATATGTTTATGCTCATAATGTCTTTCCTGAAGAAGACAAAGTTACTTGTAGAAATCAATTTCATCCATTGGTTATCTATGACCTTGAGATTTAGACTTAAAACCTTTAGTTTTTCATTATTTTGACATATATCAAGAATTTTGCTCTTATAAGTCTGAATTCTCATAATGGCTATGTCCTTCATAAACATGTATAGATACATACATACAGATATGAATTATATATATATATACACATATATATATACATATATATGCATATACCTGCAATACAAATGTACACATATGCATACATATTTTCACATGCATGCATATGTGTGCATGCATGTTGTATGTTCTGGGAATGATCTGTGATATATGTACGTGTATATGTGTGTATATGGTATATAATCTATCTACATCACATATACATACATCTGGCCAATATGGGATTTTTTTTCTCACTGATAAATACATTAAATGGCTATTTCATTATTTGGAATCTTTCTCTATTGAGATGAGTGTCATTTGCACTTGATAATTGTAAATTCTTGACATAGTACAAAACAGTCTCCCCTCCTTTCCTTTATCTTCCCCTTACCTTCCCTCCCGCTCCCTTCCCTTTCCCTTTTCCCTTCTCCCTTCCCTTCTCTTTTCTTTTCCAGAGTAAGAATTTAGCTTTCAGATCTATGGATAAGAGAATAGTTCATTACTAAAAAGTGATAGAGAGGATCACACAGAAGATAAAATAGACAATGTTGACTATGCAAAATTTTAAAGCTTTTGTACAAACCAATCCAATATATTGTAAAAATTAGAGAAAATTAGGGAAATCTTTTAGCTAGCTAGCAAATAGCTTCCTAGAGACAACAAGATGATTCCATGTGTAGGATGCTGGGCCTCAAGTTAAGGAGACCTGAGTTCAAATTCAACCTTAGACTACTAGAAGTGTGACCAGGTGCGAGTCACTTAACCTTTGTTTGTCTCATTCTCTTCATCCTTCAAGAATGGCTACACTGATTTACAGATTGACCAACAGTGCAGTAATGTATACAGTTTTCCGCAGCCCCTCTAAAATTTGCCATTTTCCTTTTTTGTAACCTTTCCCAGTCTGATAAGTGTGAGGTGGAACCTCAGCATTGTTTCCATTTGCATATCTCTTTTTATTTCTGATTTTTGAATTTGTTCATATGGTTGTTGATAGCCTAGATTTCTTCCTATAAAAAGTACCATTTCTTGTTTGTCTATTTACCCATTGAGAGGGAGCGGTAATGCTTAGTCTTATACATTTGAGTCAGTTTTGTATATATCTTTGATCCAAAATCTTTATCAGATAAACTTATTGCCTACTAATTTTTACAGCATAAGTTTAGTGTGTACAAGAAGTTCTTAAATTTCATATTATAAAAATTGTCAATTTTACCTTCTGTGCTCTCTGTCACTTATTCAGTTAGGAACACTTTATTCATAGATCTGAAAGGTAAGTTTTTTATTTCTCTTTTTAAAAAAAGATGAACTTTTCTATCTAGTTCATGTAAAGGTCTGAAGTTTATCTTGGGTTCTGCTGTGAGGTCTTGATCTAAAACTAATTTTTGCCAGAATACTGCCCAATTTTCTCACGTTTTTGTCCTGACTCCTTCTGCCTAAGAACTGAGGTCTTTGGGTTTATTAGACAGTATGGTATTGTGTTTATTTGCTTCTGACCCCTTTATTTTCCACTTCTTTTTCATTATCAGCCTTGAGATTCTTTATCTTTTATTCCTCTACATGAATGTTATTATTTTTTCTAGGTGCATCTATAAAATATGCTTTAGGGAGGGTGATTTGTATAGGACTGAATAAGCAAATAATTTGTAGTATTTTCATTTATATTATGCCATCTCACTCTACTAAGAAAATGATTTAATTTTTAATAATAATAGGGTTGATATAATTCCTGGATGCATCTTGGTTGACATGGTAGATATGGTCCCAAGTGTTTTATAGCTTTTGTAGTTAATTTGAATGAAATTTCTCTTTTTAGCTCTTCCTTCTAGGTTTTGTTATACATGTATGTATACATATCTATAACATGCATACATACATGAATGCTGATGACTTTTGTAGTTATATTTCACATCTTACAACTTGCTGAAGCTATTATATCAGCTAAGCTTGAGTTGACTCTCTAGATTTCTTTAAGTATACCTTCATAAATCTGCAAAAAAAGTGATAATTTTGTTTATTTGCTTATGTTTATTCTATCACTTTGCTTTTTCTTATCTTGTTTCTATAGCTAGCAATTTTAGCATGTTGAATAGCAGTGGTAATAACGGGTATCCTTGCTTTACCCAAGATCTTACCAGAAAGGTTTTATACTCTTTTTCTTCATTACATATACTCTTTGCTCTTGGATTTAGAGATATAACTTACTACTTAAGAAATGGTCCAGTTGGTCCTTTGATTTCTAGGCTGTTTAATAGAAACAATATTTGGAATTTTCAGTTTTTTGTCCTTCATTTTCTTTCTTTTTAAAAATTATTTATTTTATTTTTAATTTATGAAATAAAACAAGCATTTCCTTAATAGTATAATAAAAAGATGAATGTACATGAAACTGTAAACCTATTACATATAACTTGCTCTTCCTTTTAAATACATAATAAAGTTATCATGTAAATTTCTTTTTTTTTCTTCCCTCCCCAACAATGACATCACAGAGTGATGTCTTGACCCATGTGTGAATTGGATTTAAGTGAAGCAGGGTTGCATAGAATCATCAGCCTCACTCTCTCTTCCAGAGTCATCAAAATCCAGTAGCAAGACAAAAGTCAGAATGATTGCTGATGGCCTGGGCTGTAGTGGATGACCTCGGTGTCCTTACTGTCTGACCAAGCTCTAAGTACTCCATACCACTTGCTTCCACTGCCTTGTGCCATTGGAACAAATTGTTCTCATCTACCCATTCTGCCCCATGCTAGGACCAACATCCCCCTAATTCACCAATAGGTTTGAGGCCAGTCAGTTACCCTTATTCTAGTTTAGCCAATCTGCTGAGACAACTTACTAGACGGTGGCTGCTGCACATGCTACAGCTTCTTGGAGCCACACATAAGAGTTGGGTGAATCAGGTAGATACCAAAGAAGGATGAACAAACCTAAAAAGGCTTTTTTAAAAATTATCTAATGATATAGTCACATAGTTTTTATTAGTTCTATTATTAGCATGAATTATTGTATTTGTTGTCTTATGTCAATCTAGCCCTATATTTCTTAAATAAACCCAATGTGGACATAGCTTATAATATTTCTGATATGTAGTCATATCCTATTTGCTAATATTTCATTTAATTTTTTGCATTGATATTTATTTTGGATAGTGTTCTATGGTTTTTTCCTATGCTTTATCTGTCTCTGATTTAGGCATCAAGACCAAATTTGTATCCCAATAAAAGATTGGATGAATGCCTCTTTTTCTTATTATTGCAGTTTATGTGGTAATGGAATTGGTTTTTCTTTGGATATTTTATACAATTAATTATAAATGTTAATAGCCCTGGAGTTGGTATATTTCTGGTTGGTTTAACAATTCCTTTATGACTTATTCAATTTATTTTTCTGATACTGGTTATTGGATTATTTAGATTTTCTGTTTCTTCTTTTTAAAATCTGGGTATTTTATATTTAAATATTAATTGATTTCCTCTAAATTATCAGGATATGTGAGCAAAAGATTTTCTTATTATTTCCTTTATTTACTCTTCAAGTGTTGTACGTCTGAAAAATGTCAATTCTTTTCTGTCCCAAATTCAGGAAACATCAAAGATCTACATCTCCAATTTTTCTAAATTTTCATTCTACTTCTTAAGTTTTTACTTTTTATCTTTTAATTAGATTTGTCTAGGTTTTAAAAATCATACATTAAATTTATCTACTATTATAGTTTATTATCTATTTCTCCCTCCAATTAACTGAATTTTAATTTATTCAGATATTGTCTTATTAGATGTGTGCATGTGTGTGTATGTGTTTGTGTGTATGACACTGATTTATGATCTATGGTATCTTCAAGCATAATGCAGTTTCCATGATTATTGTTTTTATCTTATCTACATTTCATGGTGCCTTGTCTGAAATTATGATTACTTATTTCTTTTTTAACTTTTAAATTTGTGGTTGTATTATCTGAGATGATGAGTCCTACTACATAATTATTTTTTCTTCTTAGTTCAGCTGAAGCATAATATATTTCAACCCAGTCCCTCATTTTAACTTTATGTGAATCTTTGTCTTTCAAATATTTTTCTTATAAACAACATATTGTTGGATTATGCTATCCTCTTCAGCTTTGTGGGTGAGTTCACACCATTTGCATTTACAAATGTGATCCTTAATTGTCTATTTCATTTTATCTTGTTCTCTTCTACTTTTCCTCTTTTGTTTCCCCCAGCCTCTTTACCAATAAGATAAAATTTGTAAAAAAGAGGGACTTACTTGACCCTTGTGAACTTATAAATCAAATGGTTAGTTTTCTCTCTGTTGCAACTGTTCTCCTGACTTCACCCAAGTATAATACCCTGTACCTCCCATTTTTGTCTTCTCCTAAGATAATTAAAACTGAATAAAACACTCATATCCTTACTCTCATTTTAACATTTCTCTATGATCCTTCTCAAAGATAT
This sequence comes from Phascolarctos cinereus, assembly GCF_003287225.1. NCBI lineage: Eukaryota > Metazoa > Chordata > Mammalia > Diprotodontia > Phascolarctidae > Phascolarctos > Phascolarctos cinereus. The sequence goes on from NW_027555625.1 coordinate 172,703,834, forward strand.
TAATATTGTCTCTAAAGGACTGAATTTCTATTTACTCTGAATTGTTCATTAAATTTTCCAAAAAGGACGCTGAATTCTACTCTTCAGAGGTACCTTCCCACCCAGCTCTATGGCTGTATCTAGATCTTATCAGACTTCATTTCAGAGTGGTCCCCTTTCATTGCTGAGTTCTACTTGTGCCCAGAGCTTGAGATGCACCTGTTCCACTGCTTGATAATTGACATTTCATCTATAGCTCTGTTTACTATTGTCATGTTCACATCTATCATCTCCAGGAACATACTGTCCTCTGGCATGGTCACCTCTGCTCCACACTTCTCGTCTTTGCCCTGTTTCTTATTTTTTGTTTGTATTACCTACCTTTAGGTCCACAATGGGGTCCAAATGACTTATAGATTTGTTAGGATATGCCAGATACAGTAAACTATTTATTCTTCCATTTTCTTAATAGTCATCACATCTATCTTGATATCATCTTTGGCCTGGCTCCTGGTTTCAGTATGACCCAACTTTCCTGAATGGTTCTGAGTATGATAGAGAGGCCAGTGAAGTGGGCCTCATCATCTTTGGACATTCTAATCATCATCATCATTCCAGCATTCTTTTGAAGTACACATATGTGAGATGGGCACCTTTGTGACCTTTGATGCTACTATTTTAACGAGAAATCTAGCATCTTATTTCTCTTTAAGTACCAAAGAAAACTGATTCTAGTATCCCCACAGTTACTTTTCTCTACCAGGCCATTAATATTTGTTCTAGTGAAACTTCCCAGGGAGTTCTGTGATAGATAGCCAGTGTTCCTTAGCTGTTATGAATGATTGACTCATCATTGGTGATGAAGAAAAAAAAAGCTCAAGAGTTTGAGCTGTGTATGCATGGGAGCTAGAGATTACCTCTCTAGATAATCTTGGCTTTTCAAATATTAAGAGAAGAAATATTCTGTTCTTCACAATTCACCCTTAGCGGATTTTATCTTTAAGCATCATTGCTAGAGGTATAATTATTTTTCTGTTTTGCATGTAGCAGGTGTTTAACAAATGTAAAATGGCTTTGAATGTATCCATTTAAAAAACAGAATGAATTGATGAAGAGACATTTATTCAATGCCAATAATGTGCCCAAAGTAATATTAATCACTGCCAAGGAAACAAAGTCCTTCCTACCTGCCTAGAACAACTGGATGCATGGATCCTGCCCTCACTGAAAAAATTGGGGGAGGTCAAATTTGTATACGTGAAGCAACTGGGGGTAGCATATTCATTCTATGTGATGTGGTACCAACTGCGTATGTAAGAGGGGTTAATAGAATGGAAATCTTTGGAAGTCAGAATAGTTTGGGGAGCTTTCCTGGAGGAGGTGGAATTTGAGATTGCATTTTAAGAAGGGGAGACAAATGTGGAGAGAATTTCAGAAAGGGGGAAATTGTAATAAAAAGCAGGAATCAGCATAATAAGCATAGGGGCAGTGAAGTGATAGAACTGATGGGAGAAACTGAGGCATATTGGTTCATTCACTCTTCTCATCCAAAATTGATGGTGGATTCTGTTCAACTGATGATAGCCTTAAAGTTAGACAATCCTTTTCTATCTCTATTTTTTCATTTATAACTGGCAGATAATCCCCTTAATTCATCACTGAGAATGCAAGGATTTAGAGGGATGAAGTTTAAGAAGACCTAGAGAAATGGCTAAAGGACTGGATGCCTCTACACCACCAAACCGGCAAAAGATCCATACGCATGCGTGCGTGCGGGCGCGTACACCCAACTACCCAACCACCATAGGCAATCTAAGCGTGCAGATTGTGCCAACCAGCTGTAACTCTTCCATACTTGTTTCCCACATTGTTCAATCTTTCCAAATCTAACCTTAACTCCAGTTCCTTTGTAAATGCTTCCTGGATCTCTCCTCTCAGAAAATCTTGCACTTCTTTTCCTTTCTTCCCCCATGAAAAATAAATTTTATTATGAGTTGGTTTCTAACACATAAACTGTCAGCAACATCTGAGTCTCCCCTAACTGCATGAGGGGAAATTTGAATCCCTTTTCCCCCCTCCCTTTCCCCTTCCCCTCCCCCCTCCCCACATACACTTGGTCCACACTGAGAGACAGTCTTTGAACTAGAATAAAAGCAGCTTGACAGACCTGGAAAACGGGACTTCCTCTTCCAGGGTGCTTTCCCTGGTGCTTGGGAACTGATTTAGAGTGCTTAAAAGAGAGGTTCAGACTGCCTTAGCCCTCACAGTCCCCTGCCCCAGCAGGACTGTGAGAAGCAACTAAGCTACCTTGACTGAAAATGGAATTTACTGTCATTACCCTGGGCCTCTCAAAATAGACAATGGAACATGCTAAGCCATCTCACCCAGGGTGTGTGGGAGTGGAAGTTTTGTAATCTGAATTAATTCTGTTGGACCAGCAGGGGATCTTTGAGTAAATTACTATTTTGGCAGAAAAGAGAAAGAGCAGGCACCCTGTTTATGTCCTAATTGTATTATAACAGGAGGAGATGATATGATCTCTAGGGAAGGAGGCATGATTCTATACCCAGGTGTGGCTTATTTTCAGTGAAATGAAACACTTCCCAACGAGGAGTCATTAGATGCTAAAAACAAATCTTGGACAAACTGGCTTATTCTCTTACAGTAAATGAACACTGGCTCTGCTTTTTGTTGTCATTTTATGTCACCAACTGCATTGTGGCATTGTTTGTTGCCTTCCGAGATTATTTCCTGGTGCACGATTTCCCCATTAAACTCCAGCAATTGGATAAACAATACCCAGGATGGAGCCTCTCTCCAGGACTGAGAAATTTTATTTCAAGGCAGGACCTCAAATAACCACACACACATACACCCCCCCCCAAAACAAAACATAACAAAAAAACAAACAAAACAATTAAAAAAACAAAGATAAAATAAAAGAACAATGGAGAAAAGAACAGAAAAGAAAAAGAGAGAAAGGCAAACTTTGGGAGCAAAAGGAAAAGAAAGAAAGAAGAGAGCAGAAGGAAGGGGAGAAGAGAGAAGGACTGAACTATAAGGCTAACAATCAAAAGAAGAGTTTAAAGTTTTTTAAAAAGACTTCTTTGGACAGGGGTTGATAATTTGGCAACTATCTATAGGCCTCCATTTTTTTTTATCAAGTGAGATAATATTTGTAAAAGCACTTAGCACAGTGCTTGGCACATATTAAACACTATATAAAAGTTATTATTTATGACTATTGCTATTATTATCCAGAAAGTAATGAGGTTGGACTGAGATCTCTTCTAGTTCTAAATCTAGGATTCTATAGTACATGGGTTGTTTGCTGACCTTTCCCTTCAACTCCCAAACACTTGGGAGAAGCACCATGCACTATGAAAATTATTGGTTGTACACCCCCTCCCTACACTGCCACCCATGAAAGCTAGGGTTTAGCTCATAATTTTTGCCACAAGCTTCACCTTTTAGCCCAGAAAGAGTCACCATGCAAATACCTTCATGGATCTTGTAAGGTGGCCAATGTCTGCCCCATGGAATATAGTGCAGTCATAGACTTAGAGATGAAAAGGACTCTGGAGGACATTTAGTCTCAACTTCTCATGTTTACAGATAGAGAAAATGATGTCTAGTCAGTTATAGTTAGTCAACAAAAACTTACTAAATGTTTATTATTTGCCACCCACTGTGCTAAGCATTAAGAATACAAAGAAAAGCAAAAAACACAACCCCTACCCTCAAGGAGCATACACTTTAAGTGAATTATCAAACATCAAACAGGCAACAAGTGGTAAATCAGGGTTCAAATGAAGTCCCTAAGTGCAAATCTAAACTCTTTCAAAGATACCGTACTAACTATGATATCTGTCCACAGATTGGATATCCAGAAACATTGATGGCAAGGTAGTTGAAAAATAGTGCCCAATGTACCTAGCAGTGATTCAGTTGCCAGGTAGTCTGATGCAAATGTCATCTAGACATTTGATCTCCTGAAATCTTAATTTCTTTTTTACCCCCTAAGCACATGGTGAGGGTGAAGGTGTAGCTGAACCCTACTGAAAACAAAAGTATTTAATGAGAAAGCACACAAATGGAAAAGTTTAGAAAAATGATACCCAGTGCCTTTAGTATGTCCACATATTGGCAAGATCCCAAACTGTTGATATGAAAAGCTAGAGAAACAACTCATTTATTTCTCACGCTCCCTCACTGCATTGCATCATTGCCTAGAATGGCCACCTTGTTCCACGCCAATTGATAATTTGGGCCCTAGCACAAATCAATGCCAGAAGTGGGACCATATACTCTTAAGTACTCCTGGTATAAATACTGATGGAAGAATAACCTTTTTGTGAACTACCATGTGGTAATCCTCTAGAAGCTAGGGAGTTAGTGTTACTTCAATGGACCTTTCATAAGTGTCAAAGCAAAGTACACCTTCCCTCTCCTCCCACGTCTCCCAATACAACTGCCTTCATCCACAGAGGGAGTTTGCCTAGTAATGATAGCAAACATTTATAAAGTCTTAAGATTGGCAAAACATTTTACTGTGTTACATATATTTCTTCTTTTTTTTATGTAATCATGCTTATTGAAAATCATCATAGTGGTTTAATAATTATTTCGTTTGGCCTTTATGAATCAGTTTAGCACAAGACCATGAATGGCAACTGCACCCCCAAGCCCACTCCAGTCTCCCTATCTCTTATACAGCTAGGTATAATAATAATTACACTAGTAAGCTCTTAAACCAAAGAGATTTTGAAGTTTATTCTTAATGGAACACTCTGTTACTTAATGAAGAGAACCAGGCCCAAATTAAACAAAGAAGCAAGAGAATAATGTTCGCAGGGGCTTCAAAGAGCAAGAGTCCAAGGCAAACACTGATTTCCTTCTCAGGTAATCTTCAGGAGTTGGTACAAGGCAGTTTGGTAAGTCATTGTAAAGAAGGATAAATAAACCACCTTAAGAAGGTAACAGTTTATTGCAGTGAGGACTTGGCAAAATTATAGAAGCAGGGTACAGATGGGTGGAGTCTTTATAGAGTCAGGATGTGACTTCAGAAATAAGATGATGAGGGCTTAAAGAGCCAAGAAGGAGTATGTGACATTATTATTTCTTGTGGAAATTTGAATAATCAGTAAAGGGCTGTCATTTTTGATCAATCAATAAGTAAGTACTTCCTTTTTAAGAACATCTAGGGTATTCCTGGCACTATACGAGGAACTGGGGATACAAAGACATAAATATATAATTAATATAATATAATATAATATAATATAATATAATATAATATAATATAATATAATATAATATAATATAATATAATATAATATAATATAATAATATAATACAATATAATATAATATAATATAACATAATATAATATAACATAACATAATATAACATAACATAACATAATATAACATAATGTAACATAATGTAACATAATGTAACATAATATAACATAATGTAATATAATATAATATAATGTAATATAATATAATATAATGTAATATAATATAATATAATATAATATAATATAATATAATATAATATAATATAATATAATATAATATAACATAATATAACATAATATAACATAATATAACATAATATATGATATGATATAATACAATATCATATCATATCATATCATATCATATCATATCATGTAATGTAATATAATGTAATAATATATTCCTTCATGGATACTGCATTCTATTGGTGCAGGAGGTAGGGGGTGGAGAATGGGAGAATAACATCTACATATATAGGTATATATGAAGTAAATATATAAAACATATAGACAACAAATACAAGTTAATTTGGGGAAGAGGGAGGAACTAGCAGTTGGGAAGAGGGATCAACAAAGGCCTTACATAGGAGGTATTGTTTGAGTTGGGTTTTGAAGGAAACCAATTTTTTTTAAGTGATGCAGGTGAAGAAGGAGGGTATTACATATGTGGGATGTTCAATGGTGTAGAGATGAGAGGTAGAATGCAATGTGTCAGCAACAACAAAGACAGTGTAGTAGGAATATGGTGTGCATGAAAAAGAATAATATTCAACAAAAGTGGAAAGGTAGGTTAGAGCCAGGTTGTGAAAGACTTTAAATATCAAACACAGGATTTTACATTTGATCATAGTATTAATAAGGAGCCAATGGAATTTACTGAGAGCTGATTGAAGGATGGCTTAGAGAGGGGAGAGCTGTGAAAGCCTTTGTGACTGAAAAGTGGGTTTCTCTACAGAAAGGACACTCAGGCCAGGAAATGGCATTGGAAGGTATAAATCATTAAGTATTAAGTGCCTACCATATGGAGACACTGTTCTAGGCCCTGGGAATACAAAGACAAAATGTGAGAATCTGTGTTCTCAAAAAGTTCCTATTCTATCAGAAAAGAGAATAAAGTCTGTCTCAGACATTGAATTTCAGATAAGAAAACCAGGTATAACTGAATGGAAATTCCAACAGGAAAACATTTTTTTGGGTGTGATGTAAGGAAATAATTCCCTAACAATTACAACTACCCCTTAAATGAAATGAGATGTCTTTGAAGACAGTGGATTCCCCCTCAATGGGGGTCTTTAAGAAAAGGTTGCATGACTTCTTGTCAGGCATGCTCGTAGAAGAAATCATTTTATGGATGTGGGTTGGACCACATGCCACTGGTGTTCACTGCAACTCTAAAATACTGTACTTCAAAATGGTCAGCTGGACAAAGCCTATGATGCTCAGTAACATTGTTTGCCTTACTCCCTGAGTCAGAGTCTCCTAGTGCCTAAACTACCATCAGTTCAAGGTTAGGGCTCCTTAGAAGCTGCATTACCTTTTTTAACCCACAATGAGACTATTTAGTAAACTCTGCTTTTGTTTATGAACTTATAAGGCTAAAACTCTGGCCAATCAAATTGGTCCGAATTGTGTGGTTAAAACATTGAGTTAGACAACTGGTGGTCTTCATTTTTTTTTCTTTCTTTTCTTTCTTTTTTTGTTTTGTGCTTATCTGTCCTTCTAAACCTGATTTTAATTCCAGATTACTGTTTTCCATCAGAGACAGTCTTCCAGTCACCCATATACTAAACCTTGGGGTTATTTTTGCCACCTCCCTTTTCCTTACCCCTCCCATTTAGTAAGTTACAAACAAGATCTTGTTGATTCTTTTTCTACAACACCACTCCCGTCTGTTCCCTCTCTCTATACATGCTGTATTTGCTATCATACAGGCTTTCATTATTACGCTCCTGGACTGATTTGGTTGCTTCCTAACCACTCTTCTGCCCTCCAGTCTCATTGTATTCAATGTGTACTTCACATGGCTACAAGATTGATATTCTTTATATATATATATCTGATCATTTTACTACTCTGTCAACATATTTATTTGATATTAATTGCTTATTGTATGCAATCCAAACTGCTTAGCCTGGCATTCAAGGCCTTCTGCAATCTGGTGCTATGTTATATTTCCAGCATTATCTCACATTCCATTTCCTCTATCTACATTCAGGCAGTTTGGGATATGCGTTAAGTCTTCTGTAAGCCTCAAATTGTCTTGCCGTGAGCCCTTTTCCCATGCTGTTGCCTATTCATGGAATGCCTTGCTTTACTCATCCCCTCAACTCTCCCTATTCCTCTTTATCTAATGAAATCCCACTAGGCATTCAAGGCCCAGATCAAATGGATATGTAATTAATTCCTCTAGTAAGAAGTATTTTTTCCTCTTTGGATTTGGCATTGCACCTTTTGGGTAGTTCTCTTAGACATTTATTATATTTCATTTTGTTCTATGGTTACTTATAGCCACTAAGGTAGCTCCTTAAAGTTACTTATAGGTTTTCAGGTAGGATCCTCAAGCATGGAAGTTCAAGGTAAATCCTGTGAGTCTGCACTCCTAAAACAATGGATCATGAGCCTCCGCACTAATGGCTTCCAATCAACAGTCAGCCAATAGACACAATTTGTTCTTAGCAAAAAATGTTTACTATGATGGCACAGTAAAAAATGGTAGCCTCAAAAATTCTTTCCATAGACCTAGGGCACAGTTTCCCACAAAAAATAGATGGCATCTGTACAAAAAAAAAAGGACATAAAATTAGAGTTCAATGGTAGTAAGATTCATATGTAGGGAACCTACAACCATTATCTAGGGAAACAGCTCCTGTGGAGAAGGTGCCAATCACTCCCACCAACTTCCAACCAACTTCTAAATACAGGATAGGCAGGCTAGACTAGCATTCTGAGGGAAAGACAGCATGTGCCAAGCAAATTAAACCACCACTACTACCACTACAAACTTGAACACCCTCTTCCCTCAGATCCTGATGGAGATAGCCTTGCACACTGAATTGCAATGTTTCCAGCCTAGTGTCCTCAGCCATCATCCTAAGAAACAACCTTTATGGACATTTTGCCTGGCAAGTGCTACTGCAATTGTTATAACTACGTAAAGCCCAGAAAATAAAGTTCTTGCCACCAAAGCCTTGGTACCATCAAATCGTTCAACATCAGAAACTGAAATGAATTGATCAGTGTAAATAACACTTGAGAAGAAGCATTAACATCTTTGTCATTGCATTCTAAGAGCCATAATACCTTTCTATTTGATTTCTAGTTGAAACCTTCATATATCCTCCCCTTTAGAATCTGAGCTCCTTAAGAACAGGGACTGTTTGATTTTTCTATTTGTATTAGAGTTTAGCATTAGTGCTTTGAACATAGTAAGTACTTTATAAATTCTTCATTCCTTTCCTCCCTCCTTCCTTCCTTTCTTCCTTTACCCAAGTAGCTCAATGTCCCTTTTAATCTAAAGTAATCTTTATATAGCACCCCTTGGTGCAGCATTTCTGTTTGATATGTTGCTCAGTTGAAGTGTTGGAGGTTACTCATCTCTGAAGGTTAATTCTCAATTTCTAGAGTTTGTTTTCTCTTGAATCTATGGTCAGCAAGCTTTTTTTGCTATCATCAGGCACAGTCCTTGAAAAACTAGCTAAGACTAGTCACAGCTTCTCTGTATACAGAGAGTCTATGTTTCTACTTCACCAGATGTGCCTCAAACTCTATTGAACTGGCCAACTTTCAAACTGTTGGAAGAGGTATCTCTTCCTAGAAAGGGGCGAGTAACCTGTGGCTCAAGGCCACACTAGGTCCTGAAGTGTGGCCCTTTGACTGAATCCAAACTTCACAGGACAAATCCCTTTAATGAAAGGATTTGTTGTGTAAAATTTGGACTCAGTCAAAAGGCTGTACCCAAGGACCTAGAAGGCCACATGTGGCCTTGAGCAGCAGGTTCCCCACTCCAGTCCTAGGTGAATAGCTCTACCACTAGACACAAGTGTTGTTTGAGAAAAGGGAAAGAAAAAAAAATCTCCTTCCTCAACTCCCTCTCCCCACAATCAGTATTATCTGGTATTGGATAGCACTCCAAAAAGTTGCTCCAGGGATCAAATGATGACAGAATTGGTGAAACCAGGTTTGGGGACCCATCTGAAACATGGCAAGCCTTTTCCAATTCAATCAAGGAACCCCCTTCACACTTAGTGGAGTGATATAATGTGGAGATTCATCTTCATAGTTTTAGAGTTTGCTTAACACTTTGTTACCTGCTCCTGACTTTCTGTGATTATATCCTGGGCTTCTTGGGTTGGTCAGTAGCCAATTCCCCGAGGATTAACTTACTAAATTGTGAGCTCCTTGAAAGCAGACACTTTGTCTTATTTATATTTTTAACTCTTCATTGACTATCACTTATTGATTCTTTCAACAAGAATTTACTAAATGTATATACTACGTTTCTGCTACTATCTTAAAAACTGAGGATAAAAATGCAAAAGTTAAATGGCCCCTGCCTTCAGGGAGCTTACATTTTACTGGGGGGTAGTATATGTGCACAAAAAAATCTATGAAAATGAAAGCAAACTAATTTTGATGAAACGCAATTAAAACTGCTACAGGTCAAGAAAGAACTTGGGATACCAGCAGAGCTTGAGATGAACCTTATAGCTAATGATGGATTCTAATGGTCTAATAGTGCATTTGAAGTTCAGAGGAGAGCCTGTACAAAATGATGGGAGATGGATTTCATGTATGAAAACATCAGAGAGGACAGCCTAGTGGGAACAAACAGGATTTGAAGGAAGTCCTATTAATTAAGCCTGGTAAGGTAGGCTGGAGCCAGATTTTGGAGAGCTTTTAACACACACACACACACACACACACACACAAATGAGTTTGTATTTTATCAGAGAAGCAATAGGGAGCCACAGGAGTTTCTTGAGCATGAATGACAAGGTCAGAAGTTTCTCAAATTTTAGGAAAAACACTTTGGTAGTTGCGTAGAGGATGTATTGGAAGAAAGAGGGACTTGAGGCAGGGAGACTAATTGGAAAGCTGTTGGTCAGGTGAGAGGTGTTAAATTCTTGAACTACAGTGATGTCTTTTAATTGGAGAAAACTGATGAGAAGAAAGAGATGTAGAGGTAGAATCAACAACAATTGGCAACTAATTAGATAGCAGTAATTAATGTGTCTTGAGGGAAAGAGGGAAGGAAACAAGCATTTATTAAGTGCCTACTATGTCCCAGGCACTGTACTAAGCTCTTTGCAAATATCTCATTTGATCCTAACCACAGCCCTGTGAGATAAGTATCATTATCATCTTCTTTGGAGGACACTGAGGCAGACAGAAGTTAATTGACTTGCCCAAAGTCACAGAGCTACTGGTTGTCTGAGGCCAGTTTTGAACTCATGTCTTCCAGACTCCAGGTCCAGCACTCTGTCCACTGTACCAATTAATTGCCCTGTTAAATTGTTCCTTTGTTAGGCAGAATCTAGTTTATAGAATTTGTTGCAGTTCATGTTCCTAAGTTGATACTCTCAATATTTCAGGGAGTCTAGTCAGGTCAAGTCAAAAAGCATTTATTAAATTTCTACTGTGTATCAGGCACTATAATAAATGTTGGGGATAGAAAGGCCAAAGAAACAAAAACAAAAAAATAGTTCCTGCTCACAAGGGGCTCACACTCTGATGGGAGAGACAGTGTTCAAACTGCTATGGATAAATAAGATATATACAGGATAAGTTGGAAATAATCAACAGCAGAAAGTCACTAGTATTAAGAAAGATCAGGAAGGACAGCTAAGTGGTGCAGTGGATACAGCACCAGCTCTGAAGTCAAGAGAACCTAATTTCAAATCCAGCTTCAGGAACTTGACACTTAACTAGCTGTGTGACTGGGCAAGTCACTTAACCCCAATTGCCTCACCAAAAAAAAAAAAAAGATTAGGAAAAGACTTCTTATAGCAGGTGAGATTTTAGCTGGGACTTGAAGGAAGCCAGGAAAACAAGGAGATACAAATGAGACAGGCAAGAATTCCAAGCATGAGAGATAGCCAGTGAAAATGCTAAGAATCTACATAGTTCACCATGAAACACTGAAGTAGTCATACTGATTACTATTGTGGTCTTTGTCTAGAATTTGAGGAAGCAGAAAATAAAAGAAATGCAGAGGAAATTATGAGTTAACCTGATCCCAAATCCCTTGATAAACATCTTCACCTGAATCTATGGCAATGTCTAATAGAAATGGCCTTGGGTCATGAAAACACACACAAACATGTAATTTCAATGGATTGGACAAAAAAGAATGTGAATGAACAGAATCAAATGTAAATGCTTTTGTTTGCCTTTCTTCAGATTTTGCAACTCTGGGATGGGCCATGTCAGGGTGACAGGAACACCCAGGAAGAGTACATAAACATGCAGACAGATGGCTCTGGTATGCAAATGACAGCCAAATGGTCATTGTCAATTTGAAGGTTTTATTGGCTAATAAATGTTTAGTAACACAAAAATTATCTGGTAACATTTGTTATTTAGTATCAATTAATACTTTTTTTTGTCTTAACCATCAGCGTCATAGGTCAATTATTGGTTTTAAAGAGAATTTCATTCACTGATGACTTCACTGACAGAACAAAACCCAAGCTCAGGAGTTTAACAAACTATAGTCCCCTGTGGCTGTTTCTACATAGGCTAAAAATATGGTGAATGGAGCAGCTGTAGTGATGCCTTGTTTAGAGATTAACAACCCTTGGTGGATATAGGGATCATTGGAGCAACGTGTCTGGGCCATGGATTGATTGCTCATTGTCTTCAGAGCACCAATTAACTCTGTTAGGTGATGATTTACAGAAATAAGGAGGCAGTTTGTCTTCTGTGCCTCTCAACACATAATAGCATCTTTTTCCCTTTAGGTGAGTCCCCACTGGATTACTCCCCCCATGCCCTCAATCTCTAAATCCCCTATCAAGAGCAGGCCTCTAAATTTACCATATGTCTTATTTCCCCCTGTATCTTCCTTACCCTTGGGTTCCTAGAGAAGCATACCTTACAATTAACTCATTTCCTGAGCTCCCTGCTTCCTGTCAGGTGATAATTAGGAGATCTTATAAATTAAACACCATTTCAAATAGGACATACATATGTATGGAGTCCTTTTACAGACAGCCTTAACTCCGATGGTTTACTCAAGCCTGAAAAGGTTAATTTAACTTTCTGAATTTCAATTACATTGGGCAGTCTTTGGAACAGTTTCTTTCTGGGCCTCAGTTTCCTCCTCTGTAAAACGAACAGGCTAGAATAAATCTTCATAGTCATTTCTCATTCTAACATTCTACATGATGTTTGTGGTGCTCCTGAAATTGCAGTATGTCAATTGCTCCATTATGCTGCTTAATTAATTTTAGCAACAAATCTTTGAAGGTATTATTGCAAAAACCATTATAATAATAGCTCTGAGTGTACATAACTACTGGTAGATAGATGGTGCCATGCAGAGACTTCCAGGCCTGTAGTCAGGAAGACTTGTGTTCAAATACAGCCTCAGACATTTATTAGCTATGTGACCATGGGCAAGTCATGTAACCCTGTTTGCCTCAGTCTCCTCATCTGTAAAAGTAGCTGAAGAAGGAAATGGCCAAACCAATCCAATATCTTTGCCAAGAAAACTTCAAATGGGGTTGTGAAGAATCAGACATAATTGAAACAACTGAACAACAAAATTACATAACTAAAGATGACACAATTTTATTAAATTCTGTCTTTGTAAAACATGCCCCAGAGAACTGATTCTGGATATTAGCAGTATACACTTGAGTTGGCTTGGAGTTACTGAAAAGGGCTTCCTTAAATCCATAAAGTATGTCAGTTGCCTTTCTTTTTACCTGTTATACTTTTTCTAACATTGAAGAGTTCCTCTTGTAGCCTCCATTTTGTGAAGGAACACAAGCTGGCATGCCTTCCTTTCCCTACTGACTCTATGACTTCCTTTAGATTTCGAAACCAGTTTCCTAGTTGGTAATTCCCTTTTTCATCTTCATCTCCTTTTCAGCTCCTTTTTTTGCATTGTCTTCCACAATTAGAATGTAAGCTCCTTGAGGGCAGATAATATCATTTTGCTTGTATTTGTATTGCCAGAGCTTAACACTATGCCTTGCACATGCTAAGAGCTTAATAAATGCTTGTTTCCTTAAGTTTACTTCCTTTTATTTAGGTAGCAAGGTAGCACAGTGTATAGAGTGCTGGACTTTAAAGTCAGGAAGACTAAGTTTAAATCTGATCTCAGGTACTTCCTAGATATGTGACCCTGAACAGGTCACTTAACCTCTGCCTGTCTGGGTTTTCTCATTTGTAAAATGGGAATAATAGTAACTATCTTCTAGGGTAATTGTGAGGATGAAATGGATTAATATTTGTAAACTGCTTTGCAAACCTTAAAACACCATATGAATGTTGTTCTTATATCTCATTAAATCCTTTTGATATCACATTCATTTTTGAATGTAAGCCTTCCCTTCTCAGTTAACCAGTGATCCATACCTCATAACAAAGATTTTCGAAAAGAAAGAAGAAAAGTAATTTCAGAAAAATAAATGAACACATTGAGCATGCCTTACAGTTTATACAATATTCATGTCATTGTAGGATCATTTATCAGAGCTAGAAAGGTCTTTAGAGGCCATCTAATCCAATCCTCTTCTTACAGATGAAGAAACTAAGGCCCAGGAAGATTGCATGTCTGGGTCAAGGTCACACAGGTAGCACGTTTAAGGAGATGGGATTCCACATTCATTGTTCCCTACTTCTTCAACAAAAATATCAATGTACATTTTTTTCAGCTCTTTACCAGGCCCAAGTTTTGTCATTGTAATTCCAAAGCATTCCATTTTATTTTGTCTTGTTATTTGCCTTAACTTAGTCATTTTTTATGTTATCCTCCTGGTTCTGATTTAATCAATCAATCAATTAATGTATCAATAAACATTAATTATTCATCTACTATGTGCCAGGTGGGCAACTAGGTGGTGCAGTGGATAGAGTTCCAGGCCTGAAGTCAGGAAGACTTCTTCATGAGTTAAGATTCTGCTTTAGACACTTACTAGCTGTGCAATCCTGGGCAAGTCACTTAACTATTTGCTTCAGTTCCTAATCTATAAAATTGGCTGGAGCAGGAAACAGCAAATTACCCCAGGATCTTTGCCAAGAAACTCCAAATGGAATCAAGAAGAGTCAGACACAACTGAAATGACTGAACAACAGCCAGGCACTGTGCTATGTGCTAGGGATAAAATATGGAATAAACAAAGACAATCCCTACCCTCAAATAGCTTACAGTCTAATGAGAGAAAGCAATACCCAAATGGAAGTTGAAAGGGAGGGAAGGGAGAAGAAGGTACCTGACATGGGGCATGGTGCAGAAGTCAAAGAAGTTCCACAGTAGAACAGGCGGGTGAGAAATGTGATGTTTCAACTGAGTTGCCTCCTTAAATGGGGATTTGGAGTTCATAGCCCCATCTCCAATCAGAGAGGCAAACAATAAGAATGAGGTAGAGAACAAAACTGATGAGATCTTAGAGGATTATGGGGTTTTCCCAATAATGAGCTTCCTGGGGCATACTGGAGAAATCTGTCTGAGAAGTTCCTAAAGTAGTACAGCCAGATGAGAAATGAATCCCCATGCTTCTCTGAATTCTTTCTATTTTGAATTTCTTATGGCACAGAAATATTCTATTACATCAATATATCACAATCTGTTTAGCTATTCCATGATAGATTGGTACCTACTTTGTTTCCAGTTCTTTGTAATCATAAAAAGGGTCTACTACAAATATTTTAGCATATATGCTAAAAATTTCCTCCTGCTTTTGACCTCCTTGGGGGTATAGATTTAGCTATGGAATTTCTGGGTCAAAGAATATGAGCACCATAGTTACTTTTAAAATTAGGATTCCAAATTGTTTTCCAGAACGGTTGGTCCAATTCATAGCTATCCCACTAATGTATTGATGCACCTATCTTTTGACAAACCCTCTAGTACTACTTTTTTCTTTTTTTTCCTTTTTTTTTTTTGCCATTTGGCCAATTTGTTGGATATGAGATGAAACCTCTGAATTGTGTGGATCTGTTTTTCTCTTATTTTACTAGTGATTTGGAGTCATCTTTTGGATAGTTATTAAGAGTTTTCAATTCTTCCTTCAATAAGTTTGCTCATACCATTCATTCACTTATCCACTGGGGAATAGCTCTTGGACTTACATATTTAATTCCCTATATAACCTGACAGCAGAATTTTATCAGTCATTTGATATAAAAAATTCCTGTTTTTCACAAATGATGTTTCTCCTTCTTACTCTGGCTATACTGATTGGATTTATAAAAAAAAGTTTCAATTTCATGACATCAAAATTATCCATTTTATATTTGTAATATATTTTGTCCTTCGATTAATGATTTTCCCCTTGACCATAGTTGGGAGAGACTTCCTGTATTTTTTTTTTTTTTGTGATGTGACCTTTTATGTTTAAGTCTAAGGCCAGGCAAGGAGGCAGGCCACATTAATCAAGAGAGTAGTGATGGACTAAACATTTTGTGGGTGGCTGGCCCCTCCCTTTTTTCTGGTGTGTTTATCTGTGTTAAGGAAGCTAGCGGGTGGAGGCAGGACATCCTGTAAATCACCAGACACAGAGCTAGAAGTGACTCTATAGATCATTTAATCACAAAATCAGAGAGTTTTCATGTAAGAAGTTAACTCAACATCTATTCAGTCCAATATATAGTCTCCTCTCCCCCCCAAAAAAAGCTCCACTATGAACTATTTGACAAGTAATCACCTAAGCTCTGTTTGAAGTTCTTTTTAGCTCCTGAGGCAGCCCATGCCATTAATTTAACTATTAGGGAGCTCTTCCAGATATCAAGGTTAAATCCATGTCTTTTAAATGTTCACTCATTGCTCCAGGTTCTGTCTTCTAAAGACAAGTAGTGTAAGTGTAATCTTTCTTCTGCATAATAGCTCTTTAAATACTTTAGTATAACTATCATATCCTCTCCTGAGTCTTCCCTTCTCCAGGCTCAACATCCTCAATCATTTGACTATGCCTCATTTGGTATGATCTCAAAGCCCATTTCTGTGCCTCCTCTGAATGCTCTTAAGCTTCTCAATGAACGTCCTCCCTAAAATGTAGTTCTCAGAACTAGGCACAATAATTTGGATTTGGTGTGACAAGAGCAGAGTTAGGTCATCCAGGCAAACCTTTACCCCTAAAAGTTATGCCACTCTTAATGCAGCCCAAATAACAATAATCTTTTGGCAGACACATCACGTGTTGAGTTTGCAGTCTATTAAAATCCATAAAATCCTTTATGTCAGACAAACTGATTTAAATAAGTCTCCTTAGTCTTGTGCTTGTGAATTTATCTCCTTTTTCTGAATGCAAGTGTAAGATGTCACAATTATTCTTTTTGGATTTCATCTGATCAAATTCAGTTGGATACCCAAGCCAGCTAAGTTCTGTTTTAGATCATGAATTTGTCATATAAGATAATAGCTGTCCATCCCAGCTTCGTATGCTAATTTGAAAAGTATGTCATTTATTTATGCTTTTATTCAAGACATTGATAAAAGTACCAAACAGCACAGTGTCCAAAACATTCTCTTAGGGAACTCCACTGGAGACATTTACTGCCAAGTGGAAATTAACAGCTCCTTTTTGAAAGTGGCCTATTATAAGTTCCCAGTCCAACGAATTGTATTATCATGTGATGGAAATTTTCCCATCTTTCCCACATAAATCGTATGAGATACTTTATCAAATGCTATGGTAAAATCTAGGTAACTATACCTACAACATTTCCCTGATCTATTTTAGTAGTCATGCCCCCAAGAAAGAAAAAAAAAACAAAACTAAGAAAAGAAGAAAAAGGAGGAGGAGGGAGAAAAGGAGGAAGAGGAGGAAGGAAGGAAGGAAAAAGAAAGGATTAAATAAAGAAGGAAGGATAGGAAAGATAATTAAATTGGAATTGGAATTGGAATGACCAGTTTTGATGAAGTCATGTTCACTCTTCAAAATCACTTCTTCCATTTCTAGATGTTCACCAACCATCTCTTTAAGACCCATGTTATGTACCAGTTATAGAAGCCAAGCTCACAGACCTATAGTTAGTATCTTATTTTAAAAATTAGGATATTTGCTCCTGGTGGAGCCAGTTTTATTGTATCTATTCTATTCTCAATTCTCTACTATTTTTTCAAATTACATGACAGACTAAATAATTTCATTTGCTATCAGAGGACATAGTTTACCTGAGACAGGTAACTTGAATTCAAGAAGGACAGCTTGGCTGCTCTCTTACTATTCTCCAATCATCTTATGATTTCTTACTTATCTGGCTACTCAGTCTTTGTTAGTCATTTTTCTTCAGCCATTTCCAGTGCATTTTCCAGTGTCTTTTTGACAGAGAAAATAGAAGGAAAATAGAACTGAGCTGTGCTACCTTCTTTGACTTGCTAGTTACCATTGTACCATCTGCTCTAATTAGCAATATAACCCATTACTGAATCCTTTTTCTCCAAAATAACTTTTTACGAAGCAGTCTAATAACCCAGGAATGTGGCATGCTCCCATATTCACCACCCATTACCAGAATATAAGCTCTTTGGAACTAGGGATTGTTTGATTATTTTGTACTCGCATCTCTATTTTATGGAGCAGTGCCAGGCATGTACAAGGTTCTTGTTGACTGACTGATTACTTGTTATCTACCATTGTTGCTTATTCCCTGTACACATCTTTAAAAAAATCTAAGTTGGTTGGTCAGTTACTTGAGTATCCACATCAGTTTTTAGACAAATTCTATTTTTTCTCTTCATCAGAATTGCTTTTCTTTCTATTTTCAGAATTTCACTCTTAAGAGCTTTCCATACCTCTTGAGCTAACTTTCCTTGTAGAATATTAACCTATGGGATTCTTCCTCTGAACCCTTTGAAATTTTTGAGGAGCATGCTAGATTATTCCAAGCTTTCCTCTCTTTTCATACAAATTCTAGGAAAGAATAGTCACTCTCTTCCAAGGATCCCATTAATTATTTCCACTCTAGTAATCAATCCCTCCCTGTTACCGAGAATTATATTGGGAACTGGATTATGCCTTACTGATTCCCTTTACTTCTGAAGTACAAATTTATCACTAAGACAAGTCAAGAAGTTATCACCTGTGGAGCTTTCTCTCAGTCTTTGTTCAGGTTCTTTAAACAGTTAAAAAGTGCTAGATTCATAGTAAGAGGACGTGGTTTGCTACTTATTACATGTGGTACCTAGAGTAAGTCAATTAACTGATATGAGCTTCGTTTCCACCTTTGGTGCCCACCTGATTCACCCAACTCTTACCTGTGGCTCCAAGAAGTGGAAGCATGTGCAACACATACATTAACACAATGTTAAACCATTTTCGGTATGTGCTAAACCAGGTTGAGGGCAACTGAAGGGTCTCAATCCCTATGGTGAGTTGGGGGGGTGTTTACCCCAAGCACATGAAGACTTCTCCCAGCAGAATAGGTGGATGGGAACAATTTGTACCAAAGGCCATGAAGGTGGCTGAAGCAGGTGCTTTGGAGGCCTTGAACTTGGTTAGACATTAAAGACATAAAGACTGAATCCTGAGCCATCACCAGTCATCTTGACTTTTGTCTTGCCACTGAACTTCTATGCCTCTAGAAGAGAGAGTAAGGCTGATGACTTCCTGTAACTCTGCCTCATTTAATTCAATTTATACGGAAGTTAAAGGCACCACCCATACCATTTTACCATTTTTACCTATCTCAAATTCCTGTGGCAAAGCAAATGATGAAGCAGCAGATGTAGACACACTGGGAGCTGTAGTTATAACCTTATACCCAGGCACCCCAGGCCAGAGGGTCGTCTTCTCACTAGACAAAAGCAGCAGTGGGATTTAGCAACAGCTGGGGTGTCTGAACAGTGTTTTTAAAGGATTACACTGCTCACCTCCTGATGTGAAGAAGGGGTTAGAGACAGTGTCAAAAAAAAATTGTCTGCTTCACCCAACCCTGCCCTGCTTACCACAGAAGGTGGAGATCCCACCTTGTGGTTGAAACAAAAAAAATGTACAAAAACTTTTGCAAAGATGATTTCATTCACCAATGGTACATGGAAATTGTGCACACTTATAGACAACACAAAATCCAGTTGACCTGCAAGATAAATGGCTCTCGTTAGGAGAGAACTCAACAGGTATTGCATCTAAATAACAGTCCTGAGTGAAACAAGACTGGCAAATGGAAGCCAACTTGCTGAAGTTGGAGTTGGATGCACATTTTTCTGGAGTGGCTGCAGTAAAGAGGAGCACCATGAAGCTGCCACAGTTTTTTTTCTATAAAACTAATCTAGTCAAGAAGTTTGTATGCCTACCAAAAGGAATGAACAATAAACTCATGACAATGTGATTGTCACTTACAGGAAAGTGTCATACCATCACCATCAGTATGTATGCTCCCACTATGATGAACCCTAATGAGGACAAAGAAAAATTTTATGAAGACCTGGAGACCCTCATCATCAATGTGCCAAAAATGGACAAGCTTGTAATTCTGGGTGATTTTAATGCCATAGTAGGCACAGACTATCAGACATGGCAGGGAGTACTTGGGAAGAGTGCAGTTGGAAACCGCAAAGCAATGGTCCATTACTACAGAAGACTTGGGTGTCTTATGACTTTCTTATCACCAACACTGTCTTTCATGTACCTAAAAGCAATGAAACTTTGTGAATGTATCCTGGCAGCAAACATTAGCATTTAACAGGCTATGTCATTGTAAGGAGAAAAGAGTGACAAAGGCAATGTGTAGCATAGGCTGCTGGACCTGAAATAGACTTATTTTCTCCAAACTAAACATTCACATTCAACAGAATCAATGGCCCGAAGGCAGACTATCAGAAAATATAACGTCAACAGATTAGAGCACTTCTCCAAGGGTGAACAGTTTGTTGCTAACTTGGAAGGAAAGCTGAGCCAACACAGGGTTGGTAATAGTGAAGCAGAAAAGGAGTAGGCAGCTTTCAGAGATTCGGCATATTAGAACTGCATTTAGTCATCTGGGCCAGAACACTCACAAACATCAAGATTGGTTGATGAAAATAATGGGGAAATTCAAAAACTGCTAACTGAAAATCGAGAACTCCACAGGGTTTACCATCAGGATACTTTGTTCATCTCTAAGAAAGCAGTGTTCAATTCCATCAAAAGTAAAGTGTAAGTGAAGCTTAGAGAGATGCAATGTTCTTCACTTAGTGAGAAGGCAGATGAAACTCAATTTTACACTAATCATAACAATCCAAAGTGCTTTTATGATACTCTGAAGGCTATTTATGTGCATCTGAACTACTCAAGACAGATGGAGCACATTGATTAATGATAAGGACATGATCCCTGAGAGACGGGCTGAACCATTCCATAGGGTTCACAGCAGACTATCATAAATTAATGCTGAAGCCATTGAACATATACCGCAGGTAGAAGTCAACCCCTATCTAACCAACCTTCCAACTGAAGAAGAGGTTGTGGATGCCATTAGCCTCCTCTTGTGTGGCAAAGCACCTGGTGCTAATTCTATTTCAGCTGAGATTTGTAAGATTTACACTGCTCACACAAAGAATGATAGAAAATTTCCACATAATGTGGCAAAAGGAGGTTATCCCCCAGGAGTTCAAGAATGTCTCCACTGTCCATCTCTATAAAGATAAAGGAAATAGATCATCCTGTGATAATCACAGGACAATCTTTCTGTTGGCAAGATTCTTGCCAGAGTTTTCCTTAACAGACTGTTCCTTCACCTGGAAGATGGTCATATATTGAAGAGCTAGTGTGGCTTCAGAAAGTGCTGAGGAATGACCAATATGGTGTTTGCTGCATGACAACTCTAGGAGAAATGACAGAAGCAGAATAGCAGTCTGTATACATTTGTCAATCTGATCAAGGCCTTTGATACTGTTGTGAGTGCTTATGGAAGCTTATGTCAAAATTTGATTCCCTGGAGAAGTTTGTCAGTATTACATAACAATTTCATGATAGCTTGTTTTCCTGGGTTCTGCATAATGGGCAATGCCCTTGCACATTCCCAGTCACCCACAGAGTGGAGCAAGGCTGTGTGCTTAATGTTTCCAGCAATGTTGCCAGAAGTCTTTAATGAGGATGAAAATGACACTGCACTGATGGTAAATTATTTCACTTGAAAAGTCTACAAGCCAAGACTAAAGTAGAGGGTGTGTTGGTGCATAGTTTTTTGGCTGTTGATAGATGATTGTGCACTCAATGAAGCCTCTGAAGCTGGGATACAACAAAGTATGCATTGATTATCTACTGCTTGTGCTAATTTTGGCTTAACAATTAACACCAAGAAAACAGAGGTTCTCTATTAACCAGCACCACACCATCCATACATGGAACTACTGGTTACAACAAATGGATAAATATGAATGTTATGGATAAGTTCACTACTTTGGCAGCATACTTTCTAGGGATACACACATAGATGATGAGGTTGACATATAAATTGCCAGAGCTAGCTCAGTGTCTAGGAGGCTCTGAAGGAAAATGTGGAAGAGAAGAGATATTAGACTGCATACCAAATTGATTGTCTACAGAGCTGTTGTGCTGATCTCATTATTGTATGCCTGTGAAACCTGGAAAGTCTACAACTGCCATGCCAGGAAACTGAAGAACTTCCATTTGAATTGTCTTAGGAAAATTCTGAAGATCACCTGGCAAGATAAGGTCCTGAACACTGAGGCCCTTTCTTGAGTCAAGCTGACAAGCATTCAAATTTTACTGCAGAGAATGCAATTCCAATGGGCTGGCCACTTTGTTAGAATGCCAAATGTTTGTTTGCCTAAAAGGCTATTTTACAGAGAACTCACACAAGGCAAAAGCAGATGTGGAGGACAGAAGAAGAGACATAAAGACACTCTCAAGTTCTCTCTGAAGAGCTTTGGAATTGATTGTGACATGGGAGACACTGGCACAGGACTGTCCAGCATGGTGTGCCCACATCAAAGAAAGTGCTATGCTCTGTGAGTGAAGTAAAACTGCAGTAGCCCAAAAGAAATGTGAGATATGCAAATTTAGAGATATTTTAACTCCAAATGTTCATATGGAATATTTGTGCCTGACCTGTGGTAGAGCCTTCTGAGCTTGTATTGGTCTGATCAGCCACAGTTGGACGCATTGTACCTTGACTTCAACATAGTGACATAATTTTTGTCCTCTTACAGAATGAAGGACAACAACCATCCAACCAAATGAGCTTCATTCAGTTTCAAGGAGGGTAGACTTAACCATATGATCTATGAAGTCTCTTTTGAATATAAATATGTGATATATAGTAACTTCACCTATTCAAGTCATGCACAGAAGGCCAGTACTAAGTTGACCAGTGGAGATACTTAGACTTACCAAGAAGATAATAGTTGAGGGACCAAACAATGGCCCAATGGAGCCTTTAACCTTTGATGTTTGCTAAGTAAGACTCATTCCTGATCCACTAAAAGAGCCAGTATCTAATCACAGTGATAGCAAAAACAACAACAAACTTCACCACCACCTGCCACATCCATATAACAACATGTTTGTTTCAAAACATCCTTTTTCTGGATTTATTTCTGATTGGATGACTTTTCCAGATACCACTCTAAGGCATATTATGATTTAGTACACCTGTCTTTCTTTTAATTTCCCTCTTCTAGAAAGGGAAACTTCTCTATGTAAGGATTCTTATTATTCTTTATATCTACAAGCCCAGTTTTCAGTACAATATGTGATTAATAAATGTTTATTGATTGATTGATGAAACAAAATCACTAATCCCCTTTTCTACATTCTTATTTCTTCTTTCTCCCTCAGTTCTTCTTAACTCTAAACCATATCCTTTCCTGAACTGTATGCTATTCTTTTTGATGCATGATCATATCCTCTTCAGAGTTGTATACTCATTCTTCTTGACTCATAACCATATCCTTTCCAGAACTGTACACCTGCATTTATTCTGATATTCTCCTCTTTTCCTATTCTGCAACCCTTTCTGACTAATACCTGAAAATTCCCTTACTTAGGAAACGGTCAATCCCTGACTCAATCCATCTGTGATTTAGCTTTTAATACTGATTTAGAAGACTCAGAAAGTCTGTGATTATCTAACCCTGTTCTATTTCATGTTGGATAATCATAGAATTTCTGAGACAGGCTGTTGCTTGCCCCAGGTTACACATTTAGTTTGTGGTATAACTGCAGTTGAACCAAAGTTGCCTTACTTTCCTTTCAGTGACTTTTCCATTATGTACATAGTTGCAAACATTTATATAAACATGTTTACATGCATGTAATGAATGATTCTGCTGGATGCATCTGTGGCACAAAAGAGGATCTTAGGCGTATTGGTAAGTTTCATGCTCTACTTCAATTGAGATACTATAAAAAAAAGCTGAGAAAACTCTCTGTTCGTTAGCCCAGAAGCATGATATACCACTTATAAGCACAGCAATTATAATTCATCAAAGGATGATTTTATTAAAGAAAATAAACAGACCTAATGTGTTGTGAAGCAAATAACTAATAACTTCAAGTTCCCCAACTCTGACATGCATGGAAAAAGGTAAGGTATTTATTTTCAAAGGATGATACTTTTAAATATAAAGGGGTTCTTAGACCATATCCGTTGTTCCTTTCTTGGCTCCCATGAAACACTGGGGTACTTTATGAAAATGAAGAATGTATCTGGGAAATAAAAAACTCTCACTCAGCACTTCAAGTTATGTGCATATACTATACACGCACAAATATACATTGTATATGGCTGAGTACTGAATTTTCTTAAACTATTGAGCATAAGCTATCCACATATCCATAGTTTCCTACTACCTCCTGGATAAATTAGCATGAAAGAAGGATAGAGGAATTTTTGCATGTGTTTATATGATGCATGAAGTCATATTCTAACTATTTACATCTCTGTCATTTGCAACATAGATGCACCTCCTGAATGTGATAATTAATTGCATAGGAGTATAAGTAGAACGCAATTCTATAAAGCAACATTGCAGATAGCTTACATATCTATCTACACATACACAAATGAAACCAAACTATTAATCCACTCTTTTGTATCCTTTTGCCCTCAGCTATTCCTACTGACTCATAACTATATCCTCTTTAGAAATGTATATCTGTCCCCATGTAAATGTATATCTGCTCCAGCACCCTCAGGTGCATTGCTGGCTCATCTTGTATTAATTTTTTCTTTGCACACTATTTAGTGCCTTCAATAACATTTTGATGTATTCATTTGTTTTAAATATGTACTCTTCAGGTCACTTATGAAGGCACAGACGAATGAAAGAGTGAGTGAATCTGATAATAATGTTCAAGTGCCTATAATGTGTTGGGCATCATTCTTGGTGCTACAGGTACAAAAGTTAGACAGTTCTTTCCCTCAATGACCTTACATTCTAATGGGGTGTAGGAAATCTAGGGAAATACTGTTTATTGAAGGGAATTTTGGTCTGGGGAATCAGAGGGAATGTGAATAAAGGTATAAAGTAAACAACTATCACGTCCTCTACACTAGCAATAAAAGTATTGACTTGAGCAGGAGGTAGAAAGGGGCACTGAGGGAATATACAAACACGACAGATGGCAAGGCAGATGGACGCACCCTGATTTTCTGGTGGATGGCTATATTGTATGTAAAACATGAATTGGGACTGGTCAGATGTGTGGATTAGGTGAGTTTTGACTCTCTTTTCTTTTCTTTTTTTTGGCAAGGCAATTGGGGTTAAGTGACTTGCTCAAGGTCACACAGCTAGTGAGTATCATGTGTCTGAGGCTATATTTGAACTCAGGTCCTCCTGACTCCTGAGTTGGTCCTTTATCCACTGTGCCAACCTAGCTGCCCCGAGTTTTGGCTCTCTCACCTATGTCTCACAGAGTTGTGCAGAAGGGCAAAGAATCAATGATGCTTCACTCCCCAAGTTCCTATTTTCTTGGTGGATGTCTCAATTGGATATGAAACTTGATTTGAGTTTGCTAGATAGAGCAGGATAGATGATTTTTATATTCACTCACCCATTAAATAGGACAATTCAGCCCATAATCTCACTGATTACTGGGAGGTAGTGTATATAGAGGAAAGTCAACCAAGGAGGAACATGAACTATAAGCTAACCTAGAAAATTCCTTTGGACCCAGGAAGCCCCAAATTGGCAAAGGATTTTCTAGTCATTGGTTTCTAGGAATTGATACTAGTTGAAAACTTGATTACACAAAATCTGAAACATCCCACAGCAGTAAATTCTGACAGTTCTCAACAGCAGTACCTGAGCAATTAACCATTAGCTTGGTTGCATGTTTATTTAGTGTCAAAATGAATGGGGATAGTCTCAGTGCCCTTGAGAGGTCATCTAGTCCATCTCCTCACCTTTAGGCAGGACTATATGTAAATCATTCCAGTTAAAAAAAAACAGCTCTGGAAAGACATCAAGTGATAAGATTCATAGCTTCACAGAGTAACCCAGCCTAACATCTGACCATCAGTTGAAAGCTTTACATTTCACTGAAACCCAAAGATATTGCTTAAGCATTCTTACAAGTGCAGTTGACACAGAGAGTACCTGATTCTGTTTTGATTGTCTTGAGCCTCCTTGTTTCCAGAATAAATATTACCATTTCCTCTCATTTGGTTTCAGATCTTTTTACTTTGGGTGATGCTTCTTTTTTCTTTTCCTAAGATTTCTACATCAAGTTTTAGTCATACAGCATACACCTGGAAAAAAAAAGTCCCATTGAACAATACATTGCAATTTGTGGGGCTGTTAAGTCATTTTCAGTTACATCTGACTCTTTGTGACCCCATTTTGCATTTTCTTGGCAAAAATACTGGAGTGTTTTGTCATTTCCTTCTCCAGTCCATTTTATAGATGAGGAAACTGAGGCAAACAGGGTTAAGTGACTTGCCCAGGGTCACACAGCTATTAAGTATCTGAGGCTAGATTTGAACTTGGGTCTTCCTGACTCCAGGCCCAGCACTCTATCCACTGAGCTACCTAGTCATTATAATTTTTAGGGGCATGATATCAATGATCAGCAGCTAGCAGGAACCTTCAAAGACATCTAGACCACTTCCTTCATTTTACAGATGAGGAGACTGGGACCCATGGATGCTAAATGACTTGTTGAAAGTCATACAAGCAGTACATGGAGTAACTAAAATTTGAATCCAAGTCCTGGGACTCCATATTCACTACTGTAAGTTCAATGCTCTTGCCCTTGCACCAATGCAGCTGCCACCATTATTCAGAAAGAGTAATATAAATCATAATTGTTTCAAGCATTAAAAGAATTTTTTTTCTAATGTTCTTCTGTGATTCTTTGAAATAGTAATGATTCAATCTGTGTAATTTGAATGGGAAGCCAGCTCCCCATACCTGTCATCAGTGTTTACCTTTTTTGACCCCTTCATATGCCTGAATAAGTACTTTATTTCTTTCATCCCAGTTCATGTGGAACCAGTCGGTTGAGATACCCTGAGAAAGTTTGCATGGTATTTCTGGCCAAGAGTAGAAAGAGAAATCTCCTGGGAAAGCCAATTCTCACAAGTTTCTCAGCACAACTTTGCATGTGGATGAAATTCAGATCATTTGGATAAGCTTGGGATAAATAGCTAAACTTTTGGAAGATCATTTAAACAAACCCCAAACTCTGAGTCTTTCAAGGTTCACCTATCATTACTATCTGCCCGGCTTGGATATCCGTTCGCCTTAATTTCATAGCAGATTCTGTTGCACCACATTCAAACAACTGCATATTTGAATGTAGACTTCAAAGTACCTTCAAGTGATATAGTACAGTAGTAGCAAAATATATTCTGGGAAGCTATTCAATTAGTTGTATCTTATTTCAAAGTTATCTTTTAAAAGATCATATTGCCTATATATTTTCACTTGCTCTTCAGTTCTTAGCCAAAAGCCCTACATTTGCCAGAAGCTATTCAATGGGAAGTATCTAGGTCCATAATTGATTTGGATGATAAGAGTAGCTAGGGCAAGATAATTTAGTAATTAGGAGACTAGGAACCCACATCTTTAGAAGTTCTCCATCAAAGATCTTGGAAGCATCAGATCAGCAAAAAAAAAAAAATAAATCAGAGAAAGACTTCTAAGGATTGGGACTAGAAAGTCATCTGATTAGTTACCTAAAGATAGGAAAAATGTTTTGATGGATATCTGAGAAATCATAGTTAACATGTTTAAGACCCATGTTACAATTCTTGCTTTATCTTGAACTCTTAGACCAATCATTTATCCTGTATTTCAGATTCTCATCTGAAAAAAGGAGATTGTAATAATAATAATAATAATAATAATAATAATAATAGTAATAGTAATAATAATAATCTATGTACCTGATTGAGTTGTTGGGGCTTAGATGTGATCAGTGAAATGAACCAACTGTTTTATCTATCTCTCTCTTTAATCTTCCTGCTATATTTGACACCAAAGACCACATCTCTCCTTGAACTTCTATTCTTCTGTCTTCTTTTAAATGACTATCTGCCTGTTTCCTTGGAATGCACCCACATGTCTGGAAAATTGAATACTGGGTTCCTGTATTTCTATAACTGGGTTGAGCTTTTACCTATATTTCTGAGCCTTTGACCACCTGGTTTCAGGAAAATGTTTAATGTCCACTCTCTAAAAGTTTAAGTAAACAATCTTCAAAAGAGAATCATGCTGCGGTGGTGGATAAGGAAGGAGACCTTAAGGTAATTGGACTTCCCCAGAATGACACTATGTCTCTTCCTCACAACAGTACTTTTGACAAATAATTGCTCCCAAAAGCAACTCTCTTTATGTTATCACCTCTCAGCTATTTTTTCCATTCCCAATACTCCTAATAGCAGCACTCATTAGTGGTGACTTTTGTCTATTCCTGCCATGGTTTTGAGCATTATCATTTACTGAAACACCTAGAACAGTTGCAGCTAGACTACTTGGTGATATTCTTTCAGTATTACCTGTGGAGGCCAAAACTCTTGAACTCTTCAGAGGAAGTGGCAGTACTGCACAACTTTCTCAACAGGCATTTTTTTTAAGGAATTTGGTAGAAGTCTTCTAGAGATGAAAGAGAAAACAAAATTATGAATAATAATAACTAATACCTAACATTTATATAATTTTAACAAGCTTAGTGAGTAAATAATATTATTATGCCCATTTCATGCATGGATTACTAGAGACTCAGAGGAATTAAGAGACTTTCCCATCTGCAGAGGACAGATACACACGTGTAATTCCATCTCAGCCAATTTCTACTTGCTGGAGACCCTGTCTGTCTACGGGGGATAGAGAAATAATTCTGTAGTGCTCCTTCCATTAATCTCTTGGCCTGACCTAGACTCCCTGAAGTGAAAGAAAATAAATCCCATCTTATCAGCTTCTCATCCCTTTCCCCTCACCTGAGCTGTCTAACTCCCTGAGAAGACTTTCTGGAGGCCAAACTTCTAGGGATATTGGTAACCTATTCAAGTAGGTTCCTTGAGGACTAACAAACTCCCATCCAGTTATAGTTAACCCACTCTTCCCAGTGCACCTTAACCCTGAGCTCTTGTTGGGGGACCATTCTCTGTCCCTCAGTATCTGATCTTTAATTTTTTTGCCCCTTGACCCAGCCCCAACAATGTTCCACTCTAAAACTACCCTCCCCTTCCACTGTGCTCTCTGGAATGCTTGTTCTGTAGATAAAATTCTCACTTTCCTCTTAAATATTTTCCTTACCCACTTATTTCTTCCTTGATCTCTCACTGAGACTTGGCACCCTTCTGATGACATAGCCTCCCCAGCTTTCCAGCACTCATTACACGTCCACTCATACACTATTGCACCCATTGATTGTAGGAGGGGAATTGAAATATAACTTCCTCCCCATTGCCATTTCCAAGCTCAGTCTCTAGTAACATCACTCAGTAACTTCTCTTCCTTTGAGTTTCACTCCATCCACATCTACTACCTAATCAAAATTCTGGTAACTGACCTCCAAAATTCTACTGACCTCCAAGACACTTTTCCTTTTCCTCAATGAGTTCAGGACCTGGCTCTCAGTCTTCCCAACACTGCTTTCATACTAGAGAATTTCAAATACATGTTGATGCTCACATACCCTAACATCCCAATTCCTCAACTTATTTGTTTCCTATTGTCTACTTTTCTTCTGAATACAACTACACATAGAGATGGCCATGCCCTTGCTCTTGTCATCACCCATAAGTGTTTCACATTCATATTCATAAGTTTTGAAATCCCCTTATCTGATCACAATCTGTTGCCACTCCACCTCTCCCTCTGACTTGTAACTCCAAATGCTGTTCTTCCTCATCACAAACTTCAGTCCCTCCACCTCTCAAATTTTTCCTGGACCATCCCCCCTGCACTGACTATACTATCCTCTCTTCCCCCTTTTGGCCCCTTCATATAGCAGTTCAAGCCTAAGTGGTTCTCTTCACTTGAGCCTCTTGTTGCCTTTTCAAGATAATAGCCAATCTCACCCTGTCAAGCCTCCCAGTCTTGGATTACTCACATCATCAGCTTCCTTTGTTGCTACTCGTATGTGGTGGAGAGAAAAGCACAAAACCATGATGACTATATCCACTACAAATTGATGTTACACAATCTCAATTGGGCCCTCATTGCAGCAAGTCAATTCTTTTATATCTCCCTCATTGGCTCACTATCTACTTCACCACAGAAACTTTTCCAGAACTTTTCATCTTTCCTCAAATTTCCCATGGTCTTCCCCCTCCTACTCATTCAGCTGAAAGCTTGCTTCATATTTAATTGAAAAAAATTGGGCCATTCACAGAGAGGGCTTCACCTCACATTAATCAGATGGCTTCTGCCATTATTTACTTCATCCCTATTTCCCAAAATGTTAGGGTCCTTTTCCTTCCTAGGGAAAACCCTTCTACATGCACAAGTGACTCCAATCCATATCATCTTCTCCAGCAGACTGCCCCCTCTATCACCCCTACTCTCTCACTCAAATGAACCCCTGTCTATTGCATGCCTCCTTACACGTCCATGTCTCCCTCATCCTCAAAAACCCTTACTTGATTCATCCAAACTCATTAACTATCATCCCATATTTCTCTTCTCTTTTGTGGCTGATCTTGAAAAGGTAGTAAGTATATTACCAACTCCTCTACTTCCATTCCACTTACTCTCTTAACTTTCTACTGTCTGACTTCCAACCTCATCCAACTACTCTTTCCAAAATTATTTATGATCCCATAACTGACAAATATGATGGCCTTTTCTTGACCTCTTCACAGTCTTTGACTCTGTTGATCACTCTCTTCTTGATAGTCTCCCCTCTCTTTTTTCTTTTAGTTTTAGTTTCATAGTTTTTTTTTAATTAGTTTAGTTTAGTTTGTGTATGTATGTGTGTGTGTCACTATTCTCTGCTGGTTCTCCTCTTACCTATCTAATCACTCCTTTTCAATTTCCTTTGTTGGATGCTCATACAAGTTATACCTGCTAACCATAAGTTCCCCAAAGGCTATGTTTTCTCTTCTCTTCTCTTCTCTTCTCTTCTCTTCTCTTCTCTCTTCTCTCTCTTCTCTTTCTTCTCTTCTCTTCTCTTCTCTTCTCTTCTCTTCTCTTCCTTCTCTTCTCCTTCTTCCTCTTCTCTCTCTTCTCTCTTCTCTTCTCTTCTTCTTTCTCTCTTCTCTTCCTCTCTCTTCTCTTCTCTTCCTTCCCTTCCTTCCCTTCTTCCCTTCCCTTCTCCTTCTCTTCCTTCCCTTCCCTTCCTTCCCTTCCTTCTCTTCTCTTCCCTTCCTTCCCTTCCCTTCCCTTCCCTTCCCTTCCTTCCCTTCCTTCCCTTTCCCTTCCCTTCCCTTCCTTCCCTTCCCTTCCTCCTTCCCTTCCCTTCCCTTCCCTTCCTTCCCTTCTTCCTTCCCTTCCTTCCCTTCCCTTCCCTTCCCTTCCCTTCCTTCCCTTCCTTCCTTCCTTCCCTTCCCCCTTCCCTTCCTTCCCTTCCCTTCCCTTCCCTTCCCTTCCCTTCCCTTCCTTCCCTTCCTTCCTTCCCTTCCCTTCCCTTCCCTTCCCTTCCCTTCCTTCCCTTCCCTTCCTTCCCTTCCCTTCCCTTCCCTTCCCCTTCCCTTCCCTTCTTCCTTCCCTTCTTCCTTCCCTTCCCTTCCTTCCCTCCTTCCTTCCCTCCTTCTTCTTCCCTTCCCTTCCCTTCCCTTCCTCCTTCCTTCCCTTCCTTCCTTCCCTTCCCTTCCCTTCCTTCCCTTCCCTTCCCTTCCCTTCCTTCCCTTCCCTTCCTTCCCTTCCCTTCCCTTCCCTTCCCTTCCCTTCCCTTCCTCTTCTTCTCTTCTCTTCTCTTCTCTTCTCTTCTCTTCTCTTCTCTTCTCTTCTCTTCTCTTCATATACTATTTCACTAGCACTTGGAGTCATGGGACCTGGTTTTGAATCCATACTCTGCTAGATATTATTTGTTTCACTTTGGGGAATTCAGTTAAAGATATAGTTAGGCATCTGCTCTACAAGGAACTGTGCTAAATGCCATTAATACAAAGCTAACTCTTTTACACCCCCCCCACACCCTGCCATCAATACATTATATTGGGGGTAGAGGGGTTTACAACACCTAAATTATAATAATCAAATTTGAAATAACATGAGGCAGGAGGGAACACAAATAACCAGAAGATCAGGGTAGGTTTCAGTAGACTGGCAGCTAACATGAGCCTTGATGAGGAAAGTAAAGACATTTTAAAAAGGTAGAAATGAGGAAGAAGTATTTTCGAAGAATGTAGGACAGCCTGAGATAAAATTTCAAGCTCCAGGAACAGCAAGTAGACTAGATTGGGTGGAATGTAAAGTATGTGGAGGGAAGGAATGTGAAATCAGTCTGGAGGGGCAAGCTAGAGTATGATTTTGAAAGGCTTTAAAACATCAAGATGGATAATTTTTATTTTATCCAGAGGGAATAGGGAGCCACTGAAGATTTTTGAATGGTTGACATGGTCAAACCTATGCTTTAGGAAGATGGCTTTGGTAGCTCTGTGCCAAAATAGATTGGAGAGGATAAGACTTAAGCAGGTAGCTCAGTTAGGAGGTCATTGCTGTAGTCCAAGTGAGAAACAATGAGAGCCTTAAGTAGGGTGGTAGAGTATGATTGGAAATACAGGGATGAATGCAAGTATTATTTTGAAATCACAATCTATAAGACTTGATAACTGATTGGATATGAAAGTGGGAAAGAGGGAAGAGTGAAGTTCACAGTCCTGGGTGACAGGAAGGATGATGATGTCCTAAAAAAAAAGATAAATTAGGAAGAGGGGTTATGGTGAGGTGAGATGATCTTCCCTTTAGATTAGTTGTGTTCAAGAGTCTTATGAAATATCCAGGAGCAGATTCCATCAGTCAATGACGTAGAATTTGCACTTAGTTGAAAATCAAGGGGATCTATCTATCTATCTACACACATACATATATACATATATGTAGTCTCAATTTCTCTCTGTCCATATATATGTGTGTAAATACACATAGATTATATAGAATTAGGAGGTATATATTTATATCTACATATTACAGAGGGGATAATACAATATTTGTATATGTCCACACATGTAATACATATATCCATAATGTAGTAGAAGATTACATATATGTGTGTATGTAGGTGTGTGTGTGTGTGTGTATATATATATATATATGCACACATACACATATGTATATATCATCTGGAGAGAGAGTTAGAGAGAGAGCAAAAGTGAGAGACAGAGAAAGAAAGAAAGAGACAGAGACAGAGATATGAGAGATTGGGTATCAGCTTCTTCCCCTACAAAATGAGGAGATTGGATTGGACTACCTCTAAGGATCCTTCCAAATCTTTCCAACTCTTCATATCCTTTGATCCTAGGATCCTAAATTGAGGGTAATGATGTGTACCTTATTAGATAGTTATGAAAAAAGCCCTTTGTAAATTTTAAAGGATTTATCAGCATGA
Source organism: Phascolarctos cinereus (assembly GCF_003287225.1). Classification (NCBI taxonomy): domain Eukaryota; kingdom Metazoa; phylum Chordata; class Mammalia; order Diprotodontia; family Phascolarctidae; genus Phascolarctos; species Phascolarctos cinereus. Next base: position 172,737,227 of record NW_027555625.1, read on the forward strand.
ATTACCATCTAGCTGCTTTTTCCTGATGTGCCATGAGGTATGGTTCAGTTCTTGGGGCAATCTCCTGACTTAAGGGTTTCCTTCTAGGATATAGATCTAGCCACTGCTTTCTTCCCCATGATTGCTTATAGTTTAGTTAATAGGTGTCTTGGCAATGCATTATCTTCAAATACTACTTCACTTGTCCTAAAATAGAGCATAGGGACACATGAAAATTGAATTCCAGTTTCTGCCTTGGTTATCTTCTAGTTCCTCACGGTAGATATATGCAAATTACCACGGTCACCCACCCTCTACTGCTTATCTCACTGCTTCCTCCTTCTAAACTGTTCTCAGTGGTTCCTCACCTTCTCCCACCATCCAACAGTGGGCATGCCCCTAAATCTAGTCCTTGCCTCTCTGTTCAGTCCTCCCTACATGCTTTTCTTGGTATTCCGTTGCTTTGGCAAATTCTTTCTTGTGTAACCCGAGCTTTATTTGAACATTCAGAATGAATTATTAAGGAATGCATCATGTGGAAGAAACACCAGGCTAGCAGTCAACTGACTGTGACCTGAAATGAGTCCCTTAACCTCTTGAAGCTTTCTTTTTTTTCTTCTCATCTATAAAATGGAGATATCCGGGTCTGCTCTGTCCACCTGACAGGGCTGTGTGGACCAAATGAGAGTTTTGTAAAAGTGCTTTACAAAATGCAATCATGCAATCTAAATCAAAGTAACATTACAATGAATTCTTAAAACAACAATAACAACAAAAAATACCCTTCACACTTAATGGGAAGAACTAGAATGCTCCTCAAAGGTGGCTATTCCAGTCTTGGATGTGACATGGGAATCATTTGCCTATTCTGCTACCCCCTGCTCTTATGTTAGTAAGGAGAACAGAGAAAGAACTTGGGAGAGGCCCACAGAGTCTGTGTAAATCTGCATAAACCTAATTGACAATCTGGGGAATGTGATCTTCAGCTGTAAATGCCCGCCTTTGACAAAACAATAAAGTTAGAAGGAATTTAGCATCATTATGTTCCTTCCATGTCAAAGAGAACATTTGTAAGTGCCTCTTGGCAGAGGCTACGGACATCATTAGTCCTTTCCTGGTTGCTTTTAGGTTTGGTTCCACATGGCCTGACTTGACAGGACAGCAAATAGGCCCTGCATCTGTGCATGGCTATTAGAGGATTTTATCATCAGACATCAAGGAAATCAAGTCTCATCTAAAGGTTTATGATTGTCCACATCTGTGGATTTTACTACCCTCTTTAAAAAAAAAGTTTAAACAACAATCCCCAAGATCTATTTTTGGAAGGTACACTTAGAGAACTAATTATGATGTGCCATTCTTACTAAGAGGGTTACATTTGCTGTTATTAAAACAACAAGAATAACTAACTACTTGCAAGGCAGCTTATTTATTTGTATCTACTGCAATATTATTAACCTTCAGATCCTCTAGGAGGAAAAAAAAGTTCTAGTGACAGTTGAATAATTGTGTGTTTATGCTTTGGGGAAAATGGGAAGCTACAGCTCAAGCCCTAATGCATTTAATTCTAGTCAAATTAACCCAATCTTGTATCTACTCATGGTTGAACTAGCAAATAGTACTGTTAACTTAAAAGCATTCATTGACTTTTGTCCTAATAGCACAGAAGGGTTTTGACATAGCTTATAGTATTACTTACTCCCTCCTACTTTCCCACTGAAGTGAAGACTTAGGCAGGGGGATGGAATAGCTGCCTTCAAGGATGTTGAAGTCCTGTCATGTAGAAGAGGGATTCAGACTTGTTTTGCCTGACGTCTGAAGTCAGAACCAGGAGGAATGGGTAAGAGTTGGAGGGAAACAAGTTACAGGCTTGATAGAAGGAAGGCTTTCCCAACAAATAGAGCTCTATGAAAGGGGAATGGACTGCCTCAGGAGGTAGCATGTTTCCCCTCATTAAGATCTTAAGGCTGTGCCTGGACAACAACTTTTTGGGGATGTTATAAGAGGGAATTTCTGCTCAGATATGAATGAACTAAGCTATATCTAAAATCCTTCTCCACATTTAGATTATATGATTCTGTGAAGGCTAAAAACCATAAATTGTTTTTACCACCATTTTGCTGATAAACCAACGGAGGCACTAAGGGGATAAGTAACACAATTAGTAATGGCGCTAGCACTAGTTCGTCGGTTCATCCCTAAGTGTCTATCAGCTACAACACGTCAATAGACAAGAAAACACAGCACAACGTATGAAATTCTTGCATCTTGGATTAGGAAGCTCTCATTCTCTCTTATGGACAGGAACTTCTGAAATTTGCAAGGTTCCTTTCCGTGTGAGAAAAGGGGGAGAAACATTGATTTTGAAGGAGTCAATAAATATCCTTTTTTTTTACTGCCAAATGTTGAGGGTAAAGCCCTGATCTGATAAAGAAAGAATATTAAAGGAAGCTATATTTAATGGTGGAGAAAAGTTCCTTTTTGACTCATATTCACATATCAGAGAAATTAACTTGAATTCTTAATCTTGTAACTAGGTCAATCTCCAACCAAGAGCTATATCAACCAGGAATCTTCTGAGGGATTAAACAAATCACTGGAGTACTGAAGGCTTCTCAGGGGGATTAACTTAATTACATTAGGATTGGACTGTTGGGTATTTGCCCAATTGGCCTGTGGGGGATCCTGCAGATTTTTATATTTTTTTTTAGGGAGTCATAATGACAACATCTCACATTTATTTATCACTTTATAGGATTAAGAGGAGGAACAATTGCAGATCCTAGAAATTTTATCAGAGTTCCTGACATTCTGCTCAGTCAGCCTTATAGAGATAGGTGACATCCGGATGACGACCTAATCGATCAAGTGGGTCTCAAAATTTACTAGATAAAGCTAGATTTCTAGAAGAATATAAGCCTCTTGAAGGCAGGTACTGTTTTGTTGTATTCCCCTCATGCCTAATACTTTTATAGGACTGGACCTGTGATTTCATCAGTGTGGATTGCCAATGAGGAACTTCCTCTACCAACATATGTCAAGCTGATTGCAATGTTTAGCACTGGAAAATTCTCCAGGGTCAGGGAGAAGTTCAGTGACTTCCTCAGGGACAACATGGATGTTATGTGTTAGTGCTGGAGCTTGAACCTAGCTTCCTGACTTTGAGGCCATACCTCTGTTCCCTATACCACTGTAGCACATAGTGGGTGCTTAATGAGTGCTTCCTGAATGAATGAATGTAGAGAATGTAAATCCGAGAATTTCTCTTCCTTCTACTCCATTTAGAAGGTAGATAAAATCATTCACCTAGCAGATCATATATGAGGAAATATATTTTTAGCTTTTGTTTCCACTCTTAAACGTTAGTCACTGGTAAGACTGAAAAATAAGCCCAGGCCTCCTTCGAAGAAACATCAACTATTTTGTGGAAACGAAGACTATATTAATCTCTGTCCAGTTATTTATTTTTTAGGGTTCTGAGCGCTTGAGAACAAATATGCTATAGGAAAGCAAGAATCTCTACATGCTGAGCTCAACCGAATTCAGCCTTAATTCAATATAAAATTGTGCATAATATTGGTTTTAAACATTTTGATGATTTATGTTTAGGATAGAAACCTCCTAGTCATATGCTAGAAGTCTAAATTGGACACAAACAGATGGTAGGTCCTCAAATCATCAGATGCCTAACACTCTTAGGCATTTTCATTTTATTTTCATTTAATTTCTTCTTTGCCATTATGGTAGTCATCGTCAAGGCCACATGGTATACCGGAAACATCAGCTCTGGGCTCTGTTATTTCCTGCCCATGCTTCCTTGGACTTCAGTATCTTCATTTATAAAATGAAGGACTTGGATTACATGATCTCTTCCAGGGGTGTGCTGGGACCAGCTAATACTGGTTCCTGAGAATCAATTGTTAAATTTTCAGTGCAAACAGTCACACTTCAGAAACTGGCAAAGCTAGAAATCAGAGCCTGATTTATCGCTTTGTTGGTTGTCTAGATTTAAGAAAGTAATATAGGGGACATCTAGGTGGTGCAGTGGATACAGCACTGGCCCTGAAGTCAGGAGGACCTGAGTTCAAATCTGGCCTCAGACACTTGACACTTACTAGCTGTGTGACCCTGGGCAGGTCACTTAACCCCATTGCCTAGCCAAAAAAAAAAAAAAGTGATATGTTAATCATGCCAATTAAGCCTAAAAGTATGTCATTTATATTTTCCCCCCCAAAGAGCCAGTTATTAAACACTTACCAGCATGTGTCTTTCCAAGGTACTTAGCTCTAGATCATACAAAAAATGTAGCTTGGATTAATCATCAGGTTTTCAAAAAATATTATTTTATCGACATTATTTCATGATTCATAATTTGTTGTCTGGAGTATAAAAAGATGGCATCACTTATATAACCTATGAAACATGCATTTAGAGGAATGTATGCTGGATTTGGGGTCAGAAGTTTCAATCTGTCCTCTTCAACTTCATAACTGCATCAATCTTGGCTAAGTCACTTTCCATCTCTCAAACCGGTTCCTTATCCGTAAAATCTGAATGAGAGTATTTGCAACACAAGGTTTTGGGGATGTTCAAATGGGTTAATAGTTGTGAAGCACAATAAAAATGTCGGCAACTATTTTCGATTTATTTGTCAAGTAATGAGGTAAGTGGCAATAAATTATTAACATTCCTGCCTCTAATACTTACTAGTGGTGTGACTCTGGGCAAGTGATTTCACCTCTGAAAGCCTCATTTTTCTCAGCTGAGGAATATTATAATATTAATGCCTACCCCATAGAGTTGTGAGGTTTAAATAAGATAATTTATGTAAAGTGCTTTACTAACTTTAAAAAAAGACATTACATATACACATATATATACACACACATATATGAACATATGTGTGTATATATGAAACATATGTAATATTAAATAGTAAAAATAGTAATCTTAATATCATTACTATTTTTTTCATTGAAACCTATGCCTCACATGAGCAAGATAAACCAAATTCCTGCACATTAGCAACCTAAGAAAAAGTTAGTTCACACCAAAGATTAAAATGGAAGATAACTTCCTTGGGCCACTTGATACTCCAATAGCATTCTCTTGGTTAAATGCCTGTGAGCCAGGTGAATTTTCTAAGAGATCTGGTTTTTCCATTATACCCAGAGAAGGCTGCATCAGGAAGTGATTGGGGGCGGGGAGAGGGGATATTCGTGGGTAAGATATCTAAAAGAAGAAAACATGGATAAGAAAGTAGATGCAGGGCCTATACTGCCTGCCCCAAAGCTTACAGACCTCTTAGAAGGTGCAGATACCCTGTACCCACTTCCTCTATCTCCAAAGAGAAGAAAGATACCCTATGATGGCCTGTTTCAAGTCCTTTAGTCCTTAGGAGTCTTCCATCAGCCTTTGAACAATGTCATCCCAAGTACATTGTTCCTCAAGTTTGCACAGGGCTACTTTCTGACCAGCCCCAAACCTTAGAAGAGATTGCCCCCATCTGCACATTTTTTTAAAACATTCTCATTAAGTTTATAAAACCCACAAACTTAGACCAGCTGTCCTATAAATTTTTCTAAACTACACCAAGATGAAAAAGCTGTTTTAGCTTTTTGATATAAGTGGTCAGCAAACCAAACAGAAAACCAGAGCAAAGCAAATATTTTCTTGTCATACACGCTTCCCAACTGTGACGGATGAGCTGTTATTTTTGATGTGTGTTTGGATCCACTTTTTGGAGAAAAGCGCCTCACTTAGCACCAAACCAGCATGATATGAAGAATTTCTGGTTGGGGAAGTGAAAAGGAGGGCTGCAGGCTAACAAAAAAGGAGTGAAATTACACCACAGGACACTATTTGATTCCATGAAGAAGCTGTTTCTTCAATTATGCTCCTCAAAATTCCCCATCCACCTCCTATTATTACAAAGCCAACCTCCTGTACCTCCCATCTCCACCTGATGTGTTCACACTTCTATTGCCACAGTAACTGTTAATCTAGGGGTATTTATTATCCCATGGAAGAGTCTAGAAGTAGCTGTAGCCTGATCATGAGGAAAGCATTTGGGTGACAGGTGAAATTAAACATAGGACTCTTTTTGTGAGAGGATGTAGCACAGACACGATAAAAATCACTCTGAGAAACTGGAAATCTGCTTCGAGAGATTTTTTTTCCTTGTGTTTCCAAGGAAACAACAGATTGCCAGGATAAATCCATCAGGAATGAAAAGACCTAATAAGTCGTGGATTCTGCATTAACACTTGGAGGATTAGATATGTCTAGCCTTATCCTTTCTAGTTGAAGGAGCTGTTGCTGACAGGGGGAACTCTTGTCTGCAGAGGTTCCTGAAAGGCCTGATATTCCTGGCTCTGTCCACACACCTTGCTCCCTTGGTAATGCCTGACCTAAATTCTTGGGCCTTTTTTCCTGTTCTCTTCATGATCAATTTTAATGTTTATGTTTAATATGGGATGAACTCAAGTCCTTTCATCATCCCACTCATGGGGTTTCCAATCTCCCCATTATACTTGTTCCCTCCCGGATGCATACCAGTTTATCAATGGATTTCTTAAAATGTGCTACCCAGAACTGATCATCATACTACAATTGTGCTTTGACCAGGTTATAGCCCATGCAATAGGATGCTCATCTGTCTTGCACCAGATGCTATGCTTCTTTTAATAGTCTAAAATCTCCTTAGATTTGTGTGTGTGTGTGTGTGTGATTTCATATCCATCCATCCGCAGGCTCTCTAATCAGTCCAGTAGTGTTGTTTAGCCATGCACATGGGTTTCGCTTGGCTCCTGCTCTGTGCTTATACACTATCCTCCTATGCATTGAAGATCAGAACTAACAAGGTTATCTCGAAATTAGCCCAGTCCCATTTGCTTTGCTTTTTGCTTTCTCCATAGGTAATGCCTACTGCAACCCCGGTGAGAACTACCAATACAGCCAAACAAGGTCCTAACACATATGTTCCTGAGGCAAAATCCAAATTATTTCTATCACATTGCTGATAGAAAAATATCTGTCAGTATATATTAACCCTAAGACCTTCCTTTTCTCTTGATAAATTTCCATGCAGCAAATACTGTAAGAGTACTCAAAAAAGTATTGATCTGCACTTAAATTTGGAAACTTTTTTTTAAAGTAGTCACTGAAGTTTCTAAATATTTTGAAACCCTACTAAGGGTAAAGCCATGAGGATTTGATAGGGAAGTGATCTCTTGAATATGGACTATCTCTTGTCCCTTTTTCTATTCCTGTTCTTTTTCCTCCTAAACCCCTTCCTAATTTTGCAAGGGGAAAAGAAGTGTGGAAGGAGGAAAAGTAATCATACTCTGATTTGGCAATGGTGCAGATGCACAGTGCTTTAGTTAGGTGCTAGTAATGGGCATTTTAATTTCAAGGATATTTTAGCTGCATTTATTAAGAATAAACACCTCTCGCATTTCATGTTGTCTCTCTGAATCACTGCTCAGCATCAATAGTAGAGGCTCTTTTGTGGAATGCAAAGACTGTAGAAGTAAATCAACCAGTCAATCAACAAGCAATTATTCAATGTTGACTGTGTTTCAGGCTCTGTGCAGTTTAGGTTTTGATTAGAACTTAAGAATTAATACTAGTAGCTAGTGTCACAAGTAGGATTTAAAGCTTGGTTTCTGATTCCAGAATTCCATCCACTATATCATGCTGCTAAATGACAGCGAGATATGGAAGACACTCCAAACAATAAAAATGTACCTTACACTGAATGTCACACGTTGGTGTGATATGTAACCAATGAGAATCTCTGAAAAACAGGAGCAAGAGACAGCATTGTGGGACTTCATGCTTGGAAATAAAGATGAGCTTTTCATGTGGCAAGATAAAGGGATAAGTAGACAGCCATAGCACTCCAATGTCAAAAGGAAGCCAAAAAAAAGTATGCTCCAGCATATATGAATCCATAGAAAAAAAGACACACAAGATACGTAGATATGGATGGGCTATGATTTTTCTTATTGGGGAGAATTTTCAAACTGATGAAATCAAATAAGTTTTAAAAATGTGAAATAGCAAAAAAAAAAGTATGATATCTTTATTATTGTGTTAAATCACCTGGTCTCAGTTTTCATCATCCTTGACCTCCTGTAGCTTTGACACTCTTAATAATGCTTCCTCCTTGATAAACTTGCCCCCCTGATGTTGCCTTCTGCTGTTTCTCCTTCTACTGTTTAACTTGCCCATCTCAGCCTTCTTTGCTGGCTCACCATCAATTTCCTGCTCCTTTAGTCTTCCAAAGCTCAATCTTTTGCTCTCTTCATCTATATGTGTTTCTGGGTTCCATAAGACATCTATGTATCCTTTCATTTGGCAATTGTTTTTCTGTGGGCTAAATTATCAATGCAGATGATTTGCTAGTAATTGTAGATGATTTTCAGATTATAGATGGTGTCTCCAATTGCCTGATGAATATTATCACTTGCATATCAAACTGGTACTTCAAATTTAACATATTAAAAATAGGATTCATCACATTTCCCCTTAAACCAATATCTCATTTTAACTTCCCTATGTAGGGCACTATCATTTTCCCAATGTTCCAGGTTCAAAATATCAGAATCATTTTTGAGGCATATCTCTCTCTCATACTCTAATTTTCCTTAAAGCTTAACTCAAATATGACCTCCTTTAAGAAATTTTCTCTTCTTCCTCAAAATTCATAAAGCATTTTGTATGATTTCTGTTCCTTACTTTCTATTCCACTTATTCATACATAATGCATCATACGTCCGCACTAGGATACAAGTTCATCAAAGGCAAGAGTTCTTTCCTTTTTGTCTTTAAAGATCTAGAACCTAGAAAAACAGCTTGCATCTAGTAGATGTTTAATAGACATTCACTGAACTAACTTGTCTATTTTGAATCATTCAACAAATCTTAGGGCTTCTTATTTCCTGCGGGTCATTCCATGGACAGTAATATCAGCTAGTGATATCATGAAAATTAATAGAACCTTTAATGCCTAAAAAGAATAACAAAACAAAATCAAGATTTATGTCAGACTGTTAAATAAAATGAATCAGTGCATTCCAGACATGAATGAACATGGTCCCAGACAGTAGCTTGAAAGGTCTCACCAATTTCCAGTTATGAGGAGAAAAATTGTACACCAATTCTACCAAATTGTGTAGTAGATAGAGCCATCCTGCATGGCAGAAAGACCTAAGATCAACTCCTTGCCTCTGACATATTCTGGCTGTATGACCAAGGGCAAATCACGAAACCTCTTAAGTGTTCTAGTCAACTTTCTCAGATTTTAAGCTACAGGAAAGGTGATGATCTGCACTGATAAAAAGAGCTTCCTCACCTGGGAATTCTGTATAACAGTGAAATCATATGTCCAGTCTCTGTCCCTAGCCTATTGCTCAGATACTTAAGGAAGACATCACGATATCATTTCCTTGCTCAAACTGTGCCTTAAAATCATAAGGTTGGAATAGACACTATGAATCATCTAGCCAAACTCTTTCCCTTTGCAGATGAAGAAACTGAAAACTGTTACTTTCTCAAAGTCACAGAGGTGGTTGGTTTGTTGTTATTGTCGTTCAGTTGTTGTAGTCATGTCTGCCTCCATATGATGCCATTTGGGATTTTTCTTAGCAAAGATACTGGTTTGCCATTTCCTTCTCCAGCTCATTTTACAGATGAGGAAACTGAGGCAAACAAGGTTAAGTTACTTGCCCAGGGTCATGGAGCTAGTAACTCTCTGAGGTCATATTGGAACTCAGGAAGATGAGTCTTCCTGATTCTAGACCCAGCACTTTATCTACTCTGCCAAGTTGCCCCAGCTGGCTGGTAACAGAACTAAAACTATAACATGTACCTACAAGCAACGAATCTGGTGGGTTTTTTTTTTTTATAACATGTGCCATAAGATCATCTGGAGTGTCAGGCTTGCCTTCATTTGAAGCAGAAATCCCCTTTCATTGTTTGTAGCACAATACTGGCACACCCAATATTGTGTAGAATTAATGGTTGAAATCATGCCATACCAAATTAGCATACAGTACTGTGAATCCCAGCACCTAGATTCAAGTACATATTTGGCATCTGGGAAGGCAACAACAGTTTCTGTTAGTTATTGTCTACTGAGGCTGGTTTTTCATGTTTCTCTGATCTGTGAAAATACTTGATCTTCAATTACAGGAAGCTTGAAGAATCAATCTAGCTGTCAACCCATTAAGTAGAATGTATTAAATGCCTACTATGTGACAAGAATTTTGCTAGGACCTGAGGTACAAACACAAAAAATAAAACAATCCCTAATAGACAGGATATGAATCCATGACTTCTGATTCTGAATCCAAGGATTTTCACCCAATGCCTCTATTAATAACATATATATACATATACATATAAATAATTCTGATAGTTATAAAACATATATGATATTGTTTTATCATTTATATAGATTTTCATAACTAACTTCTTTAAAGGACAGTGGAAGTCAGCTAGCAGATAGAGTTCTGGATCTGGAGTCAGAAAGACCTCAGCTCAAATGTGAACTCAGACATACTATCTGTATAATCCTGAGCAAGTGACTTAATCTCTATCTGCCCCAGTTTCCTCACCTCTAAAATGGGGATAATAATAGCACCTCTCTCCAGGGGTTTTTGTGAAGATCAAATGAGATAGTTATAAAGTGCTTTAGAAACTTTAAAGCACCATATAAATGCTATCATCATTATCACCATCATGGACCCAAATGTAATAGTCCTAAATGTGCTTCTTGAGGAAGTCAAAATGGTACCTAAGTAATAATTTATGGGAAAAACCATTGAGACTAGATTAAGCATATAAAGGAGAGATCTGTATTGTAGGAAAAATAAGTTTGAGGGCATTAAAGAATGATTTCTCAAGGGAGTTGAAGGAAGATTTTTCAAATTCACAAAAAAGTTACCAGAAATTGTTAATCCTTCCCCTATCAACAAATAAAGGGGATTAAGAGAATATCAACACCTATTGAGCCAGGTGTCTACTTCCCCATCTCTATAAACTTTTGGTGGGAACCATCTAAATATTCATCAATGGCATCTGATATTCATAGCAGAAGCGAAAAGGTGGACTTTTGTGAGCAATTTTCCATAGCATGCTGTATTTTTGCCATTGTAAAACTGACTAAAAGTTATAGAGAGCACATGATCCCACTGTGCTTCTTGTTTGTTAGCTATTTTTTTAAAATGGAAATTTGATTTCATACAGCAAAACACTACCTTAAAGGCAGAGATAAGTTTGTTCAATGATATTAATCATGAATATCAAGAAAATATAAGACAGATGTATCCTTATCATAGATGTTCAGCATAGTTCCAGCAGAATTTTTCAGATTGAAGAAAGATTCCTTATTGACAAAAAGGTCCTTTGGACATTCTTGTTTTCAGAAAACAGTGTGCTGATTATATCAGCCTCTAGAATACAGAATATCTACTCAACTAAAAATCCATAAGCATTCAAAAGAATTGAGGTAACCATTAACATAGGAAAAACCAAGTAGATGAAAGATGTATGTTGTCTAGACTATAATATATAATTGGATTGATTACATATGTTACTCTTCTATCAATATATGTGTTTGGACAGCCAGAGCAAACAATGAGCTAGGTCCATAATTGGCCAGCAAGGAGATAGCAGCAGGATCTATTGCTTCTGGGAATTTACAAATTTCTTTAAGTAATCTCTAAATTCATCCATGAAACTAAGGGGTATCTTTTTAGCAGCAATATTCTTCCATTGATGTGATATGTCTGCAAGCCATACACCCTTATAACATCACAAAATTTGAAGCTGAGGATCACCTGAGACATAATAAAGATGTCCATAGTGACCATGAGCAGACTATAACATATTATAAACAATAAATAATAAAAGAAGTCAGTCACATAAACATTTATTAAATGACTCCTATATGCCAGTCATTGTTTTAACTGCTGGGGATACAAAGAAAGGAAAAAAATAGTCCCTGTTCTTAAAGAATTCACATTCTAATGGGAGAGACCACATGCTCTCTACTACTACATACAAATATGATTTATAAATGAAAATAATCAGTATAGGGAGAGCCCTAGAATTAAGGGGTGCAGGGATATGGAAGACTTCTTTTAGTAAGTGTAATTTTGTCTGGGCCTTAGAGGAATTCAGAAGCAGAGATGAGGACAGAGAGCTTTCCAGGCATGGAGACAGAAAGTAAAAATTTCTGGAATCAGGATATGGAGTAGAGTGTCATTTCTGAGAAACAGCAAGTCCAATATAACTGAATCACAGACTACATGGGAAAGGATAAGGCATAATAAGACTGAAAAGGGGTGTGTGTGTGTGTGTGTGTGTGTGTGTGTGTGTGTGTGTGTGTGTGTGTGTGTGTGTGTGGTTACTAATGGTTTTGAAAGCCAAAGAAAGGGTTTTATATTTGATACTGGAAGTGACAGGGAGCCATTTTAATTTATTGAGTGGGAGAGGGTGAAATGGTCAGACATGCGCTTTAGGAAGATTATTTGGCAGCCGAATGGAGGATGGAGAAGGAAGATGTTTGTGGCAGGGAGATCAACTGGCAATTTAAATTACGTGATCAAAGAGAAGTACGAGCAAAAAAGAAGACATCCTGGTAACATGGTGAAAGAAAAGGACAACCAATTTCTCAGTAGTTTCGTTGGTATCCTTAAAATGTTTGAAGAACATGAGGAAGGCCCCAAGCTTGTCAATGGGTGGATTCTTTGTGGCAAACCAAGGGAACTAATGAATATGAATCTCACAGGATGGGGAGGCATGAAAGGGTTATCTTCTGCATAGTTTAAAGTAATAGCCATAACAATGAGATCATAGATACACTGTAACATATCATTTGATCTTCATAACAATATTTTGAAGAAGCAAATGCAAGTAATATCATTCCAAATTTACAGAAAAAAATTCAGGCAGAGGAAATATAAGTAACTTGTCCAAAGTTAAATAATTAGGAAGCAAGAAAGCAAATAAGTGTTTATTTAGTGCCTGCCAGGCACTGTGCTACGTGCTTTACAAATATCATCTCCTTTGATCTTCATAACAATCCTGGGAGGCAGGTGCCATTATTACCCCCATTTTACAGTTGAGAAAACTGAGGCAGACAGAAGTTAAGTGACTTACCCTGAGTCACATAACTAGTAAGTGTTTGAGGCCAAATTTGAGCTCTGGTCTTCTTGACTCCCACCTCTCTTTTCACTGTACACCACCTAGCTGCCTTTAGGAAGGTTGGAATTTTAACTGAGGTTGTCTACTCCACATCCAGTCTTCTTTTCACTATCCTCCATTGCTTAGTGAAGTGTCTTATATGTAGTAGGTACTTAATATCCTTTTGTTGACTGATTGGTTGCATATGATCTTTTATTGTTCCCATTTCTAAATGAATAAATTCATGTTATGCCATATAGAAGCTGTATCAATACACATGTTTCATCAAAGAGTTGATGTCCTTCTTTACCATGACCAATGACATACTTCCTTACTTTGAAGTCTCAATATTGCTTATGTATTGCCTTGATAATCTGCCCAATTCATTAACCATTCAGCAACTCTTGAAGAATCAAAGTCTCCCCACCCCCTTGGCAGCAAACTTCAGGAGAGGAAACAAAATGAAAAGAAACATTTTAAAGTGAAGGGGAAAAAAACATACAAAGAAACCATTTTTTCAAGAGATTTGGAGAAATCATTAGCTCTAGAAAGGTTTGCAATTCAAATTGTCAGTGTTCTTTTGGAAGGTTTGTTCAAGTTCAGAAAGTTATAGGTCATTCAATGGAACTTTTCCATTCATTCATTTACAAAAATAAACAGGAAATGTTGCATTTCCATTCTGTCTTACAAGGAGCAAACACAGAGTTTTATTGTTTTATGATAATTTTCTTCTATAGAAAATATGTTTAATGTAGAAAAATGTATTATTGTAATAGTTGATATATGTATGTGAATTTAGTCAGAATGGTCTATGTCAGGGACATTTACTTCTCTCTTTTTATTTTGCATTCTGAGAATTTTCAAATTGACATTTTTAATTTGAACCCTCATGTACCTAATATGTTTTCATAAAAATTCATCATAAATATGCATATACATCTGTATGTGCATATATAAATATCTATGGGAGATGTCCCACAATCACCCCATTTTTTCAATCTATCCTTCCCAAAAGTAAACTAGGTTTGGTCAAGTCCTTCAATCCTTCAGGTAATAAAATGCTTTGATCTTAAAATAAAACAGATAATTCCACATAGGAAACAACTTACAACTGGCTAAAATAATTGGACATGGCTCTGAGAATGTATATAAAACAACATGTCACTTCAGAATTACACAGTCCAATAACAGACCACTCTAGTGGTGGTGGACACCCAATAGGAACTGCCCAATAGATATTTAATAGAGCTCAGGAGACTTTAGGTATATAGATCTGTGACTCATTTGCATAGAGATAATTTAACCCACAGGAACTAATGGGGTCAGACAGACAGAGACAGAGACAGAAAAAAAAAAAGAGACAGAGACAGAGAAAGATGAAAAGTATGTGATGAGAAGAGGACTCAGGGAAGAGCATTGGGATACATGCACAATTAGAGTGTTAAGCACAAACAACAAACCAGCAAAGAAGACTGAGAAATCACATTTAGACATGATGGAAGAGAAACATTGGAGATTTTTGCCAAGCAAAACTGGAGAGGAGGGAGTATCTATGAATATAACATGGTCATCAGTACCAAATGTTGCATGACAGTTAAGAAGAATGATGATTTAGAGAATTCCATTGGTTTTGGCAATTAAGAGATCATTGGTAACTTTGGAGATAATTGGCTGGTGAAATTGTAAACTTAGCTTGAAAGGGTTTGAGAAATGAGTTAGAGGAGAAGAAGAAAAGGAAGATTTTTTTTCCTCTGATAATTTGGCTATAAATGGGAAGAAATATATGGGATGATAGTTTGGGGGGGGATAACAGGGTCAAATGAGACATATCCATGCTTGTTGACAGCAGAAAATGAGCCAATACATAGGGCAAGACTGATGATTAGGTAGAAAGAAAGGGAGATTATAACAGTGGTTTCTCTCTGCTTATAGTAAGGTATAGTTTCCAAATAAATCTGTGATATAAATACTGAAGGTACTATCATTATGACTTAATATGTATACAAATTGCAACCCATAAAGGTTAAGTGACTTGACTATGCTCACATAGCTAATAAATGTCCAGGGCTCTTTTCTGAATATTCTTCTCGTCTATCTCTATACTCTTTATCATGCTTCCATGGGGCCAATAACCATGTCTATGCAGATGACCCCCAAATGTACAATTTTAAGGCTCATCTCCTTTGAGCTTCAACTTGGCATTACCAAATGTCTGATGAATATATCAATCAATCAAGCAATCAATCAACATTTAAATGCCTGCCTTCTGCTAGGCACTTTCCTAAGCATGAGATGCAAGAAGAGGTAAAAGACAATTCCTGCCCTCAAACAGCTCACAATTAAATAGATAATATGCAAACCAATGTACACAAAGCAAGCTTTATACAGGACTAATAGGAAATGATTGACAGAGGGAGGCACTAGAATAAAGATAGGTTGGGAAAGGCTTCTGGTAAAAGTTGAGATTTTATTTGAGACAAATAAAATCAAGGAAGTCGGTAGGTGGAGTCAAGGAGGGAGAGTATTTAGTCATCTGAGATAGCTACAGAAAGTGCATGAAGCTGAGAAATGGAATTTTTTGTTCATGGAAACCCACTGGATTAAAGAGTACATGGTGAAGAGTCAGGTATAATAAAACTAGAAACGTAGGAGAGAAGTAGGTTATAAAAGACTTCAAATATGAAACAGAACCTTTTGCATTTGATCCTGGAGGCAAAATGGAGCCACAGGAGTATTGACTCGGGGATGGCAGGTGAGATGAATTCTATTCTTTTTTAAAATTACAATATATCTCAAATCCTGAGACTTCAATAGCTGAAAACTGAACTAAGACTTTTGGAACACCCTGTATTTTATTTCTAGAGACGCTTTTTGCTTTGATAAACTTATTTCCAAATGTAAACTCTAACTCTTTTTTGGCAGCAGTTTGTCTCTTGCAAATATAATGTGGGGATGGGAGTGTTGGTGTCTGCCACATAAACAAACCCTATTGGCTTGCTCTCCTGATGGTATATCTCCATAGTGTCTTCCATGGGGACAGGTTGCATCAGCTAAGGAAGCTGATGGGGTCTGCCCATGTACTCTCCTTGCAGAAGAAAGAGTACCAAAAAAAAAATGTTTCAGAGTACAAACAAAATATTTCAGCAAAACTAATCAACTTTAACAATATAAATAACATTCCACACCTACAGTCCCCTCTGTCTGCAAAGAAAGAAGGTAATTGAATTTTGGTCATTTTTCTCTAGATCTGGACATTTAGATTGCCCAGCATTCAGTTTTGTTGCTTTCATTATTACCCTTTACATTGTTACACTCATTGTATATATTGTTCTCTTGAGTCTTCATCTTCCAATAATATTTCATATAAATCCTGCTGAATTTTTCTGAATCTTTTCATTCATTATTGCTTATGGGGCAGCAAAATTCTGTTACATTCATGTACCACAATTTATTTTGCCAATCCCTAAATCAATAGTAATTTACTTTGTTTCCAATTCTTTAGGATAGTAATAGGAATTGGACCTGTGACTTTTTTAGACATAGGAGACTTCCAGTTGAGGAAAACATGGACCAATGCAGGCTGGCAACTTTAGAGTGTTAGAGAATTGCCAAGAGATGTTAAGTGATTTACCTATGGTTACACAGCAAGTTTATGCTGGGTTGGGATTTGAACCAAGGTTTTCCTGGCTTCAAAATTAGTTTTTATCTACCAAAGCACAGCTGCCTCTTTCTACTTCCTTGTTACCAAATTAAAAAAATAAAAGTACTTCTATGAATGTTTTTTGACTGTGAGATTTGTTTTTCTTTCAGTATTTGATCTCCTTGGAATATATACATCTTGAAATATTGAGTGTCTGGGTCAAAGAGTATAGACATTGTCATGATGTTTCTTTCATAATTTCAAATTGCTTTCTAGAGTTGTTGGACCAATTTACAACTCCACCAATACTGTATTAATAAGCCTGTCTTCCTTCAGTCCCTCCAACATCGACTATTTCCTTTTTTTTAAAAAAAAAAAAACCTTTGCCACTTTGCTGAGGGTGAGGTAAAAATCTCAGAGTTCTTTTGGTCTGCATTTTTCTTATTATCAGTGATTTGGAGCATAATTGCAGATGGTTGTAAAGAGTTTGCAGTTCTTCCTTTGAGAATTGTTTATTCATGTTCTTTGAATTTGTATAGGATTCAATTCAATAAGCATTGACTAAGCTCTTACTTTGGGACAAGCATTGTTAAAAACTGGGCATACAAAGACAGAAGTCAAACATTACCTTCCATCAAGGAGCTTATATTCCTCTCTGTGTCCTATAAATATCTGAAACTCAACATGTACCAAACTTAAAACACTGTTTTCCCTCCAAAAGCCTCCCCTTCCAAGGACCCAACTTCCTTCTAATTGCTCAGATGTTAAACCTTGAAATCATCTCTATTTGATCTTCATCAAGTACCACATCCAATGCATTGTCAAATCCTGCTGATTCAAATTCCATACCATTTTTCCAATTGCTCCCTTTCTCTCCATTCACATAGCTATCACCTTAATTAAGAACTCACTTGAATTATTGCAATAACTTTCTAATTAGTCTCCATGCCTTACCCCTCTCTAATTGCATCCTCCACACAATTGTCAAATTGGTTTCCCTAAAGCATGGATTTTTACCATATTACTCCTCTGCTCAAGGGGATTCAGTGATTCACTAATACTTCTAGGATTAAACACAGATTCCCCTTGTCTACAATTTAAAGCGTTAACAAAATACATCTTCCCCCCCAGCCTATGACTTACCATTGATTTACCATTACTTTCTTTCAATTACTTTATATACGAAACTGACTGACTTACCACTGTTACCTGTAAATGATATCAAATAATCTGCTTTGAAACCTTTGTCACAGTCCTTCCCCCAAGTCTAGAATGTTTTTCTTCCTCACATCAACCAGAGAATCTCTAACTTACCTCAAATCACTGTTCAGATGCCATTTCCTACACGAGGCCTTTCCTGATTCCCCCACTTGCTAGTATTCTAAAGCTAGAGGTTCTTATTAATGGAATGGACTGCCACCCAGGGGGGTGGAGGTTTCCTCATCCTTGGAAATCTTCAAGCAGAAGCTAGATGACTACATGGTACGCATGTTACAGGGAAAGTAGAGTTCATTTGGGTTGTGGGTTGGCCTAGATAGCTGCTGAGTATCTCTTCCAACTCTTTAGTTCTGTAATACTGTGTAACCTCTACCTAATACGCAGTTAAAGGAAATATAGAAGTTCAACATGAAAGTCTCATTGTATATCTTCTACATATCATATACGCAAATATATGTATATATATATATATATATATATGTGTGTGCATATATACATATACATAAATATATGTATATATATTGATATCAGTATCGATCTCTATATATCTACATCTATCTGTGTAGATAGATATAGATTAGATATAGATATACATATAGTTATCTCTTCCATATGGTGACTTTCCCTGTTGTGGTTTTGATGTATTGCAAGTTGGCATAAGAAATAAAACGGGAATTTTGTGGGGAGTTTTGCAGAAGCCACAGACAACACAGGGCCTATGACTACATACTTAACCCAAATTTTACAGTAAGGTACTGTAAATACCCCATACAAGAAAAGAAAAAAATTCAAACTTCTCTGGTATGAAGGGAGGAATTAAAAATTTGATGTGGATTTTCCAGATCATGGGAGCACCATCCCCCTAACCCCCATGATATGGAAGGGGATAACTGTGTTCTTGTGTATACACACACACACACACACATACACACACACACACACACATACACATATATGTATGTATTCTATATCTAATAATATCTATTTCATATCTTCCACATATTATATATAACATGATATATAAAATATGAGGTATAATATATAATATATAATTAACTACTATATAACAATATATTTTATATTTAATAATATATATTCTGTCTCTTCTACATATTTTATGTAATATAGTATTATGTGTAATATATAGAATATTTATTATAGAATATACATTATATAATAATATATTATAGATATAATATATGGAAGATATAGAATGAGAGTTTAATGCTGACTTCTACTTTCACTTTGAACATGTATAAAGATCAGATTGTAGGTTGAAGTAACAAGTCTCATGGAACTAAGAGTTGGAAGGGTCCTCAGCATCCATCTTTGCCAATCTGGCCAACACACACACACACACACACACACACACACACACACACACACATACGGGGGGGAAGAAAGAGAGAGAGAGAGAGAGAGAGAGAGAGAGAGAGAGAGAGAGAGAGAGAGAGAGAGAGAGAGAGAGAGAGAGAGGAGAGAGATTACATATCTATATATGTATGTATAGATACAGAGGTAGGTATTTTTGTTTATTTATATAGTGAAGACCATGTGCCATGTACTATGCTAAGTGCTTTACATAAATTATCTCATTTGATCCTCATAACAACCCTGGGAGAGAAGAACTATTATTATCACTATCTTACAGTTGAGAAATCCAAGGCAAGGAAGAGAGGTTGACTTAACCAAGGTCATACACTAGTAAGTATTGCCTGAGGCTAGATTTGAAGTCAGGTCTTCCTAATCCCAAGCTCATATATCCACTATGCAACCTAGCTACTTATATTAAAATACATACATAGAGTATATTATATACATATATATATGTACACATGTATATTGTATATACAAATATGTGGACATATATGTATATATGCATGTGCATATTTGTATATATGGATATGTATAAATTTGTGTGTATACACATGTATTTCATTAAAGATAAGAAATTAACTTCATGAGTAAGGAAATTCCCTTCAACTCCCCGTACAGGACACAGTACTCTCTAGCACATTTCATTATACAGAGGGAGTACAGTGATTTTGATTTTATTTTTTAAATGGACAAACTATTAAGTCAATAAGCATATGCTGAGCAGTACCAGCACTGTGCTAAGGACTGGGGATATAGAGGAACTGAGGGTTTCTTCTCATGGAAAAATGAAATACCGGTAGATTGTGGTATAGAAATGGTTTTGAGCCTATTTAGTCTATAGTCCAAAACAACAGAGAGATTGATTGGTCAAACTGATATTGATTGCAGGTAGTTGACTCAGTTTAACCCATTGTTTTATCTCCTCAGTTGCTGAAAAAGGAGACTGAAGAAGAAATAGGCTTACCACTGTGGGTTCATTTTAATGAAGTTCATAGGTTAAGAGTTGAGGAGCCATCACACTTGGGAAAAAGACAAAGCGAGCAAAGCAAGTTTGAACCATGAACACCAAGAAGGTACAAACTTTTGTCAGGTTTTCATGTTCAGATTAATACTTTTTTATTTCACATAAGGAACAGCTGTGACTTAACACAGCATAATCAGACATAATAGGCAACCTGTACAGACATTTTTGCCCAGTTTCTTTGAAACGTTCAGGTTTATAGGGCTTTGGTACAGACTGAGGCAAGAACAAATTGAGCTATTCTTTTATGGCTACTTTAATCACAAAGGATTGTTTGCTCTAGGTCTACCAAGTTTTACTCCATACTAAGCGTTGAGTTGGCCTCATCCATCCAAACCCAGAGATTCTCATTCTTGGTCTTATTTGACCAGTGTATATAAGGAAAGGTGATTTCCTTTTTCTTGGGTTATATAAATGAATAAAGAGTATCATGAGACCATTTCCATTCAGAAATAGGGTAACCGTATATTTCTATTCAGATAAACATTCACTTATAGGGAACTCACAGTTGTAGTACTGTGCATCTTCTAATATAACTGAATACCCCATCGGCTACTCCTGGATCTAGATTGTTAAGGAGTAATTATCTATCTTAAACCCAGCACATAAGCTCCCCTTTCCACTGAGTCACCTAAGCCAAAATAGATTGAAATGAGACTTCATCGTAAAGCAGAACACAAAGTAAATAATAGTTAAATAAAGCAGCAAAAACTCACACCATCCATTTCCCAAACCAGCACCTGTATACTATTACTACTGCTACTACTAATTACTACTACTATTATCACTACTACCACTACTATCACCACCACCACCACCTCCACCACTACCACCACCACCACCACCACCACCACTACTCCTACCAACACTACCACTACCACTACTATCTTTTCTTTAGAGCTTTAAGACTTGGAGACCATCTTAATAAGAATATTATAATAAATGGGAAGCACTTTACATACTTTACTCATTTCATCCTCACAATAACCTTGAGAGGTAGTGCTATTATTACTATTATGCCCATTTTCAAGATGAGGAAACTTAGAGCTGGTGATATCAAGTGACTTGTTCAGGGTCACAGAGAAATTAAATGTCTGAGGCAAGATTTGAACTCAGTTTTTCAAGGCCCTGCATTCTATCCACTGTACCACATGGCTAATGAGGGCAAAAACTTCCTGCTTAGATTCAGTGCTCCATTTTCTCCTTTCTTTCCTCTAATGATTTTATTTTTCCTCCAATAACTACCTCTCATTTACTAGCCTCTTTATAAGAGTGCCATCACCTAGCTAGAACAACTATGTCCAGGGATCTAGGAACTATAGGTAAACTGAAACTAAACTGAAATTATCCAGTAATGTCAGGGGTGCTGTCTGCTGCCCTCTGTTACTAGAAAGCTTATGTCCACATACTACAGGAGGAAACAATACTTTCACGTGTAAAGCTGGTGCAGTGGAGAGGGTGCTGAACCCAGAGTCAGGAAGACTTGAGCTGAAATGTGACTTCAGAAACTTAGTAGCCTTGTGAACCTAGACAAGTCACTTAACCTCTGTTTGCCTCAATTTATTCATCTATAAGCTGAAGACAATAATAATAGCATCTGCCTTTTAGATTTATTGTGAAGATCAAACGAGAATATTTGTAAAGTACTTTGTAAGCCTTAAAGTATGATATAAATACTAGTTATCATCATCATCATCATCATCATCATTAATTATTCATTATTTTTTGTAAGGACTGTTCTCATGCACTGACAGCAGGTGAGAAGTTTCCAAATCACAAGAGAAACAATGTTGCCTTAAACCTAGTTATCTGGTAGTTGCCCTCCCAAGGAAAACTAATTCTTTTCTAGCAAGAATTTAGGTACCCAGGTTTTTGGCCACTGTCAACCATGCAAAGGGATCCTCTTTCTGCCCTGGAAGTTCCTTAGGATTCCAGAAGAGGGAACTCTTACAAAGAGTAGAAACCTCTCCAGTTCTGACTTCCTGTGTAAGTTAATGGCATGATCAAAAATGTTAATCATAAGGTCAGTAACCTAGAGGTGCTACACTAGGATGGCAAATTATAGGATTTACTTTATCTCTTCCCACTCCTAACCCAGTCAGTCTGATGATGGGCAATCTGAAAGGACTGGTCTCCCAAGAAGAAGTAACTTCAATTTTAATGGCTCAGATATTGTTAATTTAGTTTCTGTCTCAGTCTCCCCACATTGCTGCTCTCTCCTTAGGTACATAGCACTGCCAGGGACTAAAGGCTAACCTTTGTCCAGCTTGACAATGGTCTGTTTTCCCTCCCACTTTATATTGGGAATTGTGTCTAACAATTATGTTAAGTGCTGCATCCAGACCCCAAAGTCGTCATGGGATTGGAAAGAGAAGATGTTACAAAACATCAATGCTATGTTTACAATTGGCTCAATAAGAATCAGGATGGAGAGTTCCCTGGCATGACAAATACTTTCACATCTGCGGAGCAGCAGTGAACTAACTGATTGTCTCTTCCCTGGAACTGAGAGCTCTTGAGGGTGTTTAGATAAAAACCAAAAGGCCACGTTGGACACTGTGGTTTTGAAAAATATTTAGGGGCTTCCTCCTGGAGCCAATAGCGGTGGAGCCTTGGAAGGAGCATCAGTGGAAAACTATCAGTCTTTTAGAGTGTGCATGTGGGGAGCTGTAGGGGAGGTCACTGAAGAGGAAACTGTCAGGGTTAATAATCAAATCTTCTCAGGGACAAATAGATGGCCTTAGGGCATTAACAAAATACTTAGAAGATGTCAAAGAGTGTCTGGTTTCCTTAAAGCCTTCTGAGAACATATCTGGGAAAGACAGATAAAATAGAGGACAGAGAGGGGAGGGAAAAGGAAAAAAAGGTGAGCTGTGGGGAAGGAAGAAAGGAGAGAAGGAAAGGAAAGGGAGTGGAGGAACTCTTTGACCTTTGTTTTCAGAAAGGACTAGTGATTTCACCAGTGTTGTCTTGACTTTTATGGGAATTGGATTTAAGTGAGACAGAGTTACACAAAGTCATCAGCTTCATTATCTCTTTCAGAGTTATTGAAGTCCAGTGGCAAGACAAAAGTCAAGATGACTAGTGATGGTCTGGGATACAGTGGATGATCTTGGTGTCTTCAATCTCTGAGCAAGCTCTAAATGCTCCACAATGCCTACTTCAGCTGGCTTCATAGCCTTTGTTCTCATCCTCTCATTCAATGGGGGAAGTCTTCATCTGCTTGGGGTTGACATCTTCTAATTCACTGACAGTTTAGAAGCTTCAACTTGTTACCTTCAACTTGGTTTACCTTTCTGCTGGGATGGTTTTACCAGGCTGTGGCTGCTGCACATGCTATGGCTTCTCGGAGTCACAGGTGAGGGGAAGAGTAAAGAAGAGACGAGAGAAGAGGAATGAGGACACAGAATTGCAAAACTAAGACCATAGTTCAAAGGTATTGTTCCTACACTTAGCACCATTTTTTTTAATTGAAAGAAACTTTCAGTTCAATTCAGCAATCATTTTAGAGCCTACTTAATGTGCAAACACACTGCCAAGTGCAAGGGATACAATTATAAAAAACAAAACAATTTCTGACCTCAAGCAGTTTACAGGAAGAGGAGAGAGTATACATTTGGGACAATATGTTACAACCTTCATATCTACATGTAAGGAAACTAAGACTTAGATAAATTGTTATATCGATAGTTATAGAGCTGGCATAAACCTTCAGGTCTCCTGATTGTCCATTTCTCCTTCCACTAGTCTACATGTGGGAAATATCTAAAATCACACCACAGTCAAAATTAAAGCCCAGGAGTTAATAACTAAGAGAGAACATAATAAACCCCTAAGTAATCAGAGTCTGTTGAACCACAACACTCATTAATAGTGGGATAAAACAGCCAGAAAAGCTAATGAAGTCTAGGACAGAAAGGTCCCATGGAAAGAGCACTGAATTTGGAGTAAGAAGTCTTGGGTTTGGATTTTACTTGTGAACTGTGTGACCCTAGCAACTCACTTAATCTTTCTTGGCCTAAACTTGCTCATCTGCAAACTCAGTTAACTGAATTATATGATTCATAGCCTTTGAAGCTCTAATTCTATGGTCCCGCGGCCCGCGGCTGTAGATTGAAATATTGTGTCTAGAGTAAAGGAGATCATTGTTTTACTGTATCCTAGCCTAGTCAATCTACATTCAGAATTGTTATTCAGTTCTGGATGCCACATTTTGAAAAAGATATTGACAAGCTAGAACTTGTACAGAGGAGGGTGATGAGAATAGTGAAAGGTCTATTCAAAATAGCTGTCATATGAGGATTGGTTGAAAATACCAAAGATGATTGACATGGAGAAAAGGTGATTTAAGGGATATATAACCACTACTTTCCAATATTTTAAACTTTTTCACGTGGAAGAGTGATGTGGCGTGTATTTTGTGGCCCTATAAGACAACTAGGATTAATGGACAGAAGTTCTTGAGAGGCATTATTCCACCTTAGCGTAAAGGGAGCTGTCCAAAAGTGGTATAAATTGCTTCTTGAGCTAAACGCCATCTTTCTGAGGTTCAAATCTGGCCACAGATACTTACTAGCTGTGTGACCCTTGGCCAGTCACTTAACCTATTTGCCTCATTTTCTTCATCTGTAAATTGGGCTGGAGAAGAAAATGGCAAACCATTCCATTATCTTTGCTAAGTTAACCCGAAATGGGTCATGAAAAATCAGGCATGACTGACATGACTGAACAACAACAACAAAGAAGTAAACAAATTACTCAATTAACTTTTTGGTTGTTAAAAATAGATTTCAGAATTTAGTCACTTTAATTAGAAATAGAGATGAAATGTCTTAAGGGCAGGGCTTAGGAATTGTTTTTTATCTTGTCAAATATTTCATGCTGAAAAGACTAAAAGAGATTTGGATTTCTCTTTCACTGCCATTTGTGAACTTGCATGTGTTATGTCAATGTTAGGGTGTGTGTGTTCATATGTGTGTGTATATATATATACACACATATGCATACATGCATACATATGTGTGTGTTTTAAAATTCACTAAGACTTTTGGGACATGCATAATAAGGAGCCAACACATGCCAAATATGTGTGCATGCATACATATATGCAGATATCTACACGTGTCCATAAAAATAATTTATCCATAATTAGCCAGCTATACACATGCATGAATGTGTGTGAAAATATACTATTAGTGCTCCTATTCTCTTTTCCCACAGTTTTTTCCTTCTATTTCTGTGCATTTACACACGTAACTCCCACCTAGACCAATTTGGGAGATTTGCCAGGGATCACTGCCCTTGCCTATAATTTGAGGGAGGTGCTAAAGTTGTGATGAATGAAGGCAAAAGACAGGTAGAGGCACTTGTTTATTTAGGTTCTGATTTTCCATTTTATCCCAAAGTGGTAAACCACACATTGTAGCTTATAAAGAGATTACAAAAGATGATATAGATTCACATATTCATTAGTTATATATACTGACCCTTTAAAAGTTAGGGCTATAATTTCCTGTTTAAAGGTTCTGAATTAGGGTCCTTCAAACCAAGACAGAGGTGAGAATGATGGCATCTAGGAAATAGGCCTCCAGCACCCAGCAGAGGAATTGTAGTTGTTTTCCCTAACTTATTGGAGGGAATAGTGCTCCTTGTCAGCCATGACAGCTTTCCTACTGTACTATGTTCCCTTCTGCTGAGGACCCATAATACCTTCAGGAAGAGCAAAGTTCTTCTTCTTCTTCTTCTCCTTCTCCTCCTTCTCCTTCTCCTTCTCCTTCTCCTTCTCCTTCTCCTTCTCCTTCTCCTTCTCCTTCTCCTTCTCCTTCTCCTTCTCCTTCTCTTTCTTCCTTCTTCCCAAGGAATTGAGGGAAGGAGAAAAGAAACATGGAATACGACATGAGCAAATTCAAAAGACCTGGGAGATGAGTTACCATAGCTCCTAGAAAATCATAAGAGTCATAGAACAGCTGAGAATCAAATCTTTGGAATTTCTTATAATCATGATTTGAAAGCTAAATAAAATAATCCCAACAGAACAATGTCACACATTCACAGATTCACATTTATGTTGTGCATCAAGCTTTACAAAAGTGGTCTCTTGACATCTACCTTGTGGTGGAGACGGTACTTCCTCAGTCAAAGTCCAGACAAAATTTTTCTTCATTCAGTAAATGTACCCTATAAAAAAGTACAGAAATTATTATAAATGGAATGAGACCTCAAATTCACCCACCGGTGGAGTTTTGTTTTTGAAGAATTATATGAGCGAATCCTTCTCTACAATGAAAGTAGCCAAAAGAAACCACCCTCACTTCATTCTTTTTAGGAAGCCTCATGGTCCAGTAATGTGATAGAGTGAGGAGAAACAGATTAAAATCAGTCCTCTGATTCTTGTTAGCTATATAGACATAGGCAAGTCATTTAGAATCTTTGAGGTTTAGGTTCTTCATCAGAAAAAAGAGGAGGTAATAATATACATAGTATGTCCTTACCTCAACAAGTGGTTGTGAGAATCAAGTGAGATAGCATATTTGAAGGGTTCTACCAACCTTATATTGCTACATAAATGTCAGTAAGGAATACAGTACCTAGTTCAAAGTCTTCCATTCCATCCCAACTCCTGCTTTTAGACTTAGGAATTTCCATATACATTTGATATCCCTATAAATATCTTGATGTCAGTTCATCCATCTCCTAGACTCCTGTGATCTTTACCATGAGTGCATCTCAGTGACACCAGAGATGGTCTTGTTTTCACCATCATCCACAAGTATTCCACTTCAATGATAAGGAACACAGAAATTTCTCTATATGAGGAGGCAAGAAGTAAAGCTCGGGCTTTGGGGAGACAAAATCCAGGGAGTCAAGAGGAGGGGCTTTAGCCCAATCCTCTTTCCATCCCAAACCCTAAGGTGTAAGTACCAGGGGTGGTACTGGTAATTGGAGGGAGGTAGTGTGTGAGAGCTTCTGCAGAAGATAGCAATTGAAGTGGTTTATAAAGGAAGCTAAAAATTCTCCCAACTGGTGGTAAGGAAGAAGTACATTTCAAGAATGGGGGAAACCAGGGCAGCTAGGTGGCTCAGTAGATAGAGCACTGGCCCTGGGGTCAGGAGGACCTGAGTTCAAACATGGCCTCAGACACATAATACTTCCTAGCTGTGTGACTCTGGGCAAGTCACTTAATCCCAATTGTCTCACTGAAAAAAAAAAAAGAAAAGAAAAGAATGGGGGAAACCTTATGAGAAATGAGAAATGCACAAAGGGAGACAATGAAATGGATAGAGAACAAGTAGGACAATTTGGCTTCATTACAGAGTGAGTAAAGGAGAGTAGTATGCAAGAAGCCTGGAAATGTAGCCAGGTTCCAAATTGTGATGGGTTTCAAATGACAAATGAAGGCATTTATGTTTTATCCTAGAGACAATAAGGAGAACTTACAGAATAGTGTAGTGAAATGGTCATACTTGGACATGAGGAATCTATTTTTGACACAAGATTGAAGATGGATAATAGAGGGTGCGAGGAGGCCAATTAGGAGCCTACTGCAGTTATCTAAATGAGATAAAATTAAAGCCTGAGCTATGGTGGTGGCCCTAAGAATAGAGAGAAGGAGACAAATGCAAGTGCTATTGTGGACGAAAAGTTGACAAGACATGGCAATTGGTTGGAGATAGGGAATGAGGGAGAGGGAGAGGATAGCTCCAAGGCTACAAAGCTGGGTAAGTAAAAATGGTCTTGTTCTTAACTAAAATAGGGAAGTTTGGGAGAGGGGTGTGCTTCTCAGTAAAGACAATGAATTCTATTTTGGACGTGTTTAGTCCAATGAATATATCTGATGCTTATAAAACATCCAGGTGGATACATTTAAAAGACAGTTGGTGATGCACATATGTCTCAGCAAAGAGGCAATGACTAGTTATATGGATTTGGGAGTCTTCTACACAAAGATAATAATTTAATCCATGGGGATAGATGAGATTACCATGTGGCAGAGTGTATAAAGAGAAAAATACAGGGTTTAGGGCAGCATTGGGGTAGGATACTCACAACTAGGGTCTTGGATATAGATGATGATTCAATAAAAATTACTTAGATATCATGTCTAGAGAGGTAAGAGGTGGATTAGGAAAAAGTAGTGTCACAAGTATCAAGAGAGGAGACAATGTTCAGGAGAATGAGGTGGTATAGACAGTCAGATACTACATCTAAGTTAAAAGGGAGAGGACTGAGAAGAAACTATTATGTTTAACAACTGAGATTAGTGCTAACCTCAGAAGAAACCATTTAATTTGAGTGATAAAATTAGAAGCCAGAGATTTATTATAGCATAAAGTTGGGTGTGATGAAATCCTAAAATTATAATAATATCAATTTCAGTGGAAATTTCTACATAGGTAGATTTCCAAAGGTTTGTATATTCTGTCCAAATCATCACACACCCTCAGAATTTTAATGGGGTTTCCCAGATCACCTAGTCCCTCTATAATAGTCGTATAGCCTTTGCTTGAAGAATTCCAAAAGTGAACAAGGGCATTTCTTACTTTTTAAGATAGTTAATTGGAGGTCAGCTAGGTGGCCAGTGGATAGAGCACTGACCCTGGATTCATGAGGACCTGAGTTCAAATCTGACCTCAGACCCATAACACTTACTAGCTGTGTGACCCTGGGCAAGTCACTTAACCCCATTGCCTAGCCAAAAACCAAAAACTTAGTTATTTGGGCATTCAACTTTTGGGTATCTACAATTATTGGGTAGGGATTTTTCCCCCTCACATCAAGCCTAAATCTTTCTTTTTCTCTGAAGTTTATACCATGTGGGGTAAAGCAACATATATGTAAGTATTTTTAATATTGACAGTTCTTTATGTACTTGAAGACTGCTCTCAATTTGCTTCTCCCCTTCTTTCCCAAGTCCTTTCATCTCCAGTTCCTCATATAATTAAGTATACCTCCTTCTTTTTGGCAGAGTTGTAACCACAAGTGTAAAAAGTTTGGATACACTGCCCGATAACTTCATGCAATCACATAGTTTTGCTCAACTTGGTCCCTTAAATATAAGGAAAGGTTCAATCGAAATCAAGACAATAATATCAGGAAGTAACTCTGGCACAGAAATAAAAAAAGCATCAATAAATCTTAAAGCAAGTAAACATTCCTAGTTCTTTCAAAAGTACCATCCAAAAGCCCTTCACCACCATGGCCACACTTATCTGGATACTCTTCAGCTTATCAATGTCCTTCCTAAAGGATGGTTGCCTAGAAATGAACAGAATTTTCTAGATTTAATCTAATCAAAGCAGAGCATGGCAAAATTATCGTCTTTGTTATCACAAACACTGCCTTTCTTCATTCAACCTAAGATCCCATTTTTTTGCTACCATTCCATACCATTGACTCTATACTTTCAATGAACTAAAATTCCCAGATCTTTCAGACAACTGTCTAGCCACACTTCCTTCATTTCTTGTTTTTGAAGTTAATTTTCAAACCCAATTATAAAATTTTATATTTATCTCTATGGTATTTCCCCCTTTGTGGTTCTATGAGAGAAATATGGCTTAGTAGATGGGTGGCTAAGGGTCAGAAGAACGGGGTTCAAGTCTTTCCTCTGATGCAATTGTGTGACCCTGAGCAAGTGACTTAAACACCACCTCCATCCCCCATTCCCAGTGCCCTAAGAAACTTTTAAAGGCTATATAACAAATTGCAGAATAGCTGTGAATCTGCTTTGACAGATAACATTTTCCTCAGGGGGATTTAATCATACCAATGAAATGACACTTCTGGAACAATAACAACAAATCATCTTGTTAGGTTCAAGATGTTCTAACCTGGACCTTGGCCTATGACAAGTATATTCCTTGTGACGTATTTGTGGGAGGACTTCAACACCATTGAGGTGAATAACCTTATTGATGAGATAGCAGATTCACTGGAATAGTGTTCTTTGGGTTTTGTTTCAAGTTTCAAAGGGGACTGATGATATCACAGGAGAACATCTTGACTTGAACATGAATTGGACTTAGATGAGGCAGAGTTGCATAAAGCCATCAGCCTCACTCTCTTCCTGAGTCAACTAAATCCAGTGGCAGGACAAAAGTCAAGACAACTGGTGAAAGCCTGGGATGCAGTGGATGACTTTGGTGTCTTTCATCTCTGACCAAGCTCTAAGCACCCCACAGCACCTGCTTCAGCTGCTTTCATGGACATTGGAACAAACTGTTCTCATCTACTCATTTTACCAGGGAAAGTCTTCACATACTTAGCACAGACATCCCCCTAACTCACCAACGGGTTTGTGACCCATTGGTTTAACCTAGTTTAGCCCAAGTACTGAGACTGTTTACTGAGGTGTAGCTACTGTGCATATTTGCAGCATACTGGAATATTGCACTGGCATATTAGAATAATATTAGAGTATAACCCTGCCTGAGACCAAGAAGGAAAAAAATATTTCTCCTTGTAGGTTGTTCACCTTAGAATTTGAGATGATAATATTCAGCACAGTGTCAAAGTGGCAGGGACTACAGAAAATTGCAGATCTTCAATAGTCAAAAGAATTTCCCATGGGCAGTTCCCAACACCAAAAATATTAGAAATCTAATGTAGTAGAAAGAAAATGGCATTTGAAGTCACAGAACTTGTGTTTGAATCCTAGTTTTGCAACCCACAACTTCAGGCAGTTTCCATCTTTGAAATGAACAATTTGGACTAGAGCAGAGGGTTGATGTTGCCTCATCTTGAAGCCAAAGGAATGATGGGTTTTTAAAGGAATGTTGTACCTGGAACCAGGAAGACCTGAGTTCAAATATAGCCTCAAACACTTACTAGTGTGTGACCCTGAGCAAATCATTTAAGATCTGTCTTCCTAAGTTTCCTCATTTGTAAAATGGGGATAATAATAGTACCTACCTTACTGGGTTATTGTAAGGATCAAATGATATTATATTTGTAAAATGCTTTGCAAACCTTAAACAACTACATACACGTTAGCTATTATTATTCATTTTGTTGTTCTGGTTATTAAATTAGAAATGTAAAAAAAAAGTGTGAGAAAAAAAACAAAGGTCAAATTTGCTTATTCTTGAGTGCCTAAAGTGAAAACTGAGTGAATGTGTCCAAATTAGGATTTTTCTTCTCAAATAATTACAGATGATGGTGGGTTTTGTAATGTTTTTTTTTTCTTTATGAATTGCTTTTTTTTTCTAGATTGTGTTACTCTGCTGACTGGATTAAGATAATTTATGCAATGATAATAGAATGCTTTGTTTCCTATAATCTTACTGATAAAAGGGGAAAATTTACTGAACTATTATATACATTTTTGGAGAGTTCATGAAATTGTGTCTTATCAGTTCAACATCTCTAGGATTTTGTCCAGGTGCTTCTTCTCCTTTCCACTTCTTTATTACACAGGTAACTGATTACCTTGATCTTGGGACACCTGTTCCTTAAAAGGTTCGAGAGCACAGAGTGAAATATAACCAATGGACCTGGCCAAAAAAAACAAAAATAATCAAAAATTTAAAAAAAAACATCAGCTGTGAGATTGAATGGTTGGTGTCATCCCTGGATAAACCATATAGCAACATTCGCCCAGAAGGACTGTAAACTATGAAAGGGGTTATATGTATCTCAGAATGAAGTGGAACATGCCACATTACATCCAGCTTGGGATTTGCTTCTGAGGCATCGAGTGAGCCCTGATCATTGCTTTCAATGGAAAATAATGGAAAGTAAATTTCAAAAGATTTTAATTTCTAGGATCCTGGAAGGTGCCTCAGACATCATTTAGTCTAACCTCTTCATTTTGCAAGTGAGGAGACTGAATCTCAGGGAAGTTAAAGGATTTGACTGAGGTCACACAAGTTATAAGAGGTCTGCAGAGCCAGGATTATCTCACAAACATCCCTTACTTTCCTATGATGAAACTTTCAGTCTTGAATTTATCTAAATCCATCTTGAGTCCCTCCCATGACATCTATTTCAAAGAGGAAGTGAAGAACAACTTATCCCATAGAAATTATACAGAGGATTTAGGTAGGGTGGACATCATCACTGGAGATGGGAGAACCTCAAAAGGGTAAAGGATGCAAATGGATAAACATCAGAAAGTTTGGATGTTTCTTTGAATAGTATCCAGACCTCTTTGGTCTGGAAATCACATAGCCTCAGACTCTCCTGAAAGGCTTCCAGCACTTCCTAGTTTCTGCTAGCTATAAACAACAAAAAATGGGCTTTCTCAACATACTTGGATATCTCCTCTTCCCAGCTGAAACCGCTAAGTGCCAAGGCATACAATTAAGCAAAAAAGCTCAATTG
Source organism: Phascolarctos cinereus (assembly GCF_003287225.1). NCBI lineage: Eukaryota > Metazoa > Chordata > Mammalia > Diprotodontia > Phascolarctidae > Phascolarctos > Phascolarctos cinereus. The sequence continues at coordinate 172,769,977 of NW_027555625.1, forward strand.
AACTTATTTGAACCTCAGAAAAAGATTTAGGTTTAGTTCAAGATTTGAGGCAAGATTTGGGCCAGTTCTCTCCCCACCAAGAAAAAAAAAACAGAACCCCACAACAAAAAACTAAGCTACCATTGGGCCAGCACGTGGTAAAATTTTATTGTTGAAATGAGAGGGGTGGAGAGAAAGACGATGAAGAAGATACTCAATCTTGGCTAAGATATCACCTACTCAAAATGAAGGTGTCTTTTAGCTAGTGCCATGGTTCAGAGACAATAGTAACAAATTCAAATCAAATCTTGAGTTGATTAAAATCAACAGAGTTGATCTATTTCTAGGTTTCTATCTTAGACTTTGTGTTCAGGCCTTTTGTTCCCTTTAGCTATCCATCACCAATGTCCTCACTGACACACAATACACGACTATCAGTAGTTGGCAGAGGGAAAAAATAAAAACAAAAGTGTTTGGATATTTTTCTGGGAATTCTAGTTTAAGGCATGAGAACACTTGTTAACTTACCAAAGCGTTTAACTAACAGTAGTAGGTTAAAATGAAATAGAGGATTTCATTTATTAATTAAGGAAATATTCAGCATTGTGTCTTGGAAAGAACATCGGACTTGGGTTGAGAAAATCTAAGGTTGACCTCTATTTTTTGATAATTTATGAGCTTTTTGAGCTTTTGGTGAAGCTTTTTAGCTTCAAAGGGACTCTGTTTTCTTATCTGCAGCAGCAGCAGAAGATTGAATTAGAACAGTTCCCCCCCACACAGTGATCTCTAGGAGGCTGTAGCCATTTCTTAAATGGTGTATGATCAACAAAGTAGAGGCTGGGAAGATCGATTTCATCCTATACTTCTATCATAAGCTGATCTTGGGCTTGTCTCCAACACAACTATACCACTCCCTTTACCCAGTATAGCTCAACAGTTTCTCACTTTATGTCCCCCAAATGTTGGTCTCTGGTTTAGCTGGGGTCAGTCCCTTAGAACTGTTATAATCTAACCTCAATTTATGTACCTGTAGCAGCTTCCTGAAAGGCAAAATTCTCTCCTTCCTGAGAGAATTCCACATCCTGCTTCTCCAAGATTACTTCATGGCTGGCACAGATCCCACTCCTCTCCTTTTCTTCTCCTTGTCCCTTTTAACTGGTTAAAGGAAAATTTAATATTCATATTTACCCTGGAAATTTGGCATGAAAATTCTCAATGCACTTGGGACCAAGGAGAAAGACTAAATCTGAATCTCAGGCATAGGATGATAGGTCCATTGTGCCTAAAAATCCCAGAACCAAAGGATTAACCACATTTTCATTGCTCCCTAGATTTTTAGAATTCTTCAGTCTCTTGCAAAATAATCAGTGGTACAATCAACATTTGGAATCAGCATCACATCAAAATACACATCAACATTTAACAAAACACGTATGATTAATTCAGTGTCCCAGGTGTGAATCAGAGTACATATGTAGCAACAATCCATGCAATAGACACAGCACAGTGCAAAGCATCACCTGAAAAATTTCACTGTAGGTCTAAATTACATATACTATATTTTATGAACATTTCAAAACAGCACATGTATATACGAGTAACACAAACAAGTATGGATCCAAGCTAGCAAAATTAAAGTAATGGATGAGATCAACAGGCCTTCAAGGATGCAGAAGAAATACTCAAAACATATACCAGGGAACCTTGAATAGAAAGTTTAGCAGGTGAGGAAAATAGGAAAGATCCCTTTCAGAAGGTGGCACTGAGCTGAATGTTGAAGAAACTCCAAGAACTGGAGAAGAGGAGGGTGAGTACTCCAATTATAAAGATGACTAGCACAAAGACAAAGAGAAGAAATGGAGGGCTGTACGTAAGGAAGAGTAAGCAGGACTAAGTATAGGTATAGCATAGAATATATAAAGGGGCACAATGTATATGCAGAGGAGGTGGCTAGGTGGCCCAGTGGATAGAGCATGGGCCTGGAGTCAGGAAAACTCAAATTCAAATTCAGCCTCAGACATTTATTAACTGTGGGACCTGGGCAAGTCACTTAACCCTGTTTGCCTCAGTTTCCTCATCTTTAAAATGATCTGGAGAAGGAAATGACAAAATACTCCAATATCTTTGCCAAGAAAACCTCATGGACAGTATGATCTACGGGGTCATGAAGAGTCAGACGCAACTCAATGACTCAACAACAATGTATATGCAGATTGCAAAAATAGCAAAAGCTTTAAGTGCCAAACAGAAAGGCTTTACATAATTATCTTCGAGGTAACAGGGAATCACCAGAATTCATTGAGTAGAGGGTTGACATCATAAGATCTGTGCTTTAGGAAAATCACTGTGGTAGATATGTGGAGAAGAGATTGGAGAGGCTTGAGACAGGAAGATCAAATAAAAGTAGTCCAAATAGTGAAACTGAGAGGCGATGAGGGCCTAAGATATGTTGGTGACTGCATGAATGGAAAGAAAAGGGCAAATGTAATAAATGTGGTAGATATAGAAACAAAAGTATTTGGAAACTGATCAGATATGTGGGGGTGAGGGATGGCCATTCACGCAGTTTTCTATTAAACTCTTTTGGAGGAATGGATAGAGAGGGAAAATTGGAGGGAACTATGGGTTCTTTGGTATAAGTTACTCACAGTAAGGAACTCCCTCTACCAATACAAGCTGGTACGTGCTCTCCAACTTATAGTCTTAGAGTATTGCTAAAAGCATTAAGAAGTTACATGAATTGCCCAGATTCATGCAGCCAATATGCATCAGAAGCTGGAATTGGCCCAAGACTGATTCTCTCTGTACTATTCCAGTTCCCTCTAGTTAAATTTTTAAAGATTGTTTGTTCCTTTTGAGGGAGAGGAAAGGTATTCTGCCCTGTACTTGGGTCAAGCCCTGTTATGGTATTATATATACATATACATACACATACACATATACATACATATATAAATATATATATATATACACACATATGTATATATGTATATATGTGTACATACATATATATACACACATATATATATATCACTAAGATGTAATCAAATTGTCAGGGACCTACTCCTAGATAACACAGTCTTTTGTACTGGGATGTTTCCTTAACAAAGTATAAGGTACAAAGGTTGGAGACAGACTTGGTTGTTTGAGATATAACAGTGCCCAGAATGATATAATGCAACTATATTAAAAAAGGACTGGTATGAGGGTATTAAAGCTCTTTTATCATTTCAGCTGTGTACAGAGGGGAGGGCTAGTTAGGCTATAATATGGTCCCTAAAATGTAAGATTTCTAAAATCAAACATATGGCCAGAATGTATCCTTTACTTATCTTCACTTGATAGAATCCCTCTTTTCTTTTAAAATTGCAGCTCAAGCACCGTCTTCTGCCTTAAGCCTTTACTCATTCCTCCAAGTGCTAGTGCCTATCTCCCCAAACTATCTCATATGTAACTCCTTTGCATATATTTATATTTATTTAAAGTGTATTTGTGCTATATATGTCTATATTTGTACTTGTTGTTTCCTCTATTAGTATATAAGCTCCTTGAAGGTAGGAATTGTTTCTTTCTTTGTACTTGTATCTCCAGTGCCTAATGCAATGCCTAGCTTATAGTAGGTGCTTAATAAATACTTGTTGATTGATTGCCAACCAAATGTTTTCATGAACCTTGCCCCCCTCCCAAAAAAGGAAAACAAATAAACAAATAAATATTTGGTACCAAATAAGAGTAAAGTGATGCAACTCTTTTTTAGGATGAGGTACAATAGTGAAGACTTTTTAAATCTATTCTTTTCAGTTATTTCAGAGCCATTCTAATATCTCTCAAGAGATAAGAAAGTGTTTGGATGACATGAAATTCTTCTTTCCTCTGTATGTTATTCACTACCCCTGCTAAACCCAGCTGTTTCAATGAAGATAAAACAGGAATAATACATAGTGATAAAGAGTTAAGACTTCTTCAAAGCTAGAGGGAAAAAGCCAGTAATAAAAAAAAGTGATATAATGGTTTAACCATATAAGAAATTGGGAAGCATATATTTTGAATGAGATCAAACCTATTTGGAGTACCCAATTCCTTGGATAATTGTCTGGCCTTCTATAATGCCTGATTTTTCTGTTCCCTTAGGTTCCAATGCCTTTTGGAATTCCCATTCTATTCACCACAAAGTCCCCTTCATTCCTTAGGTTTTCTGTGAACACTCATTCCACTTCCTTACTCTAACCAAAACCTTATTATACCACATCCTCTGCAATTCTCTCCACAGAAGACCATTCCTTACCCACTTCCCCTGATTCACAAGGCTTGGATAAGGGATGGGCTTGCTCTTTGCTTTCCCCTGCTGCCCTGTCACAATTCTAATCTCATCATTTGATAACCTTTCCTCTTTTAAGGTACACACTTGGCTTATATTACTATATCTTCATCCTTTTTGCTATCATTTTCCCAATATTTTTCTTCTCTGGTATCTGGTTCATCGTCTTCCTCTCCATCATCTGCTATCAGATGAGGACTTCAATAGTCACATTAACAACCTCTTTAATTACCTGACCATACACGTACTGAGATCTTCAATCCAGTGACAACCTTCCCTATCTCATTTCAACCACTGGACAGTATAGTCACACAATGCCTAGAACATAGTAAGCTCTTAATAAATGTTTTTCATTTGGCTGATTGACTGACTTCAATTGATAACCTTCAATGCCTTGAATAATCCCAGAACAGTATATTCTGAAAGTAAGAAGTCTAGTGCACACCTGAAAACAAATTCCTTCTGCAACATTCTTGACAAGTGGTCATTCAACCTCCATTGGAAGATAGCTCTTCTTCTTAAATCATTACTTCTTAAATCAACCTAATCTAAATTTATAATGTTCTAATTTTAGGATGCTTACAAATATTTTATGTATTTTCTTTTGCTTTTTATGCTTTATCCCCTCCTAATATCTCTTCTATCTCCTACCTACCCCCTGCAAAACAGAACCTTCCCTTATAATAAAGAAAAAAAAACACTTAAGTGAAACATAGGAATTCCATGTACCATGCAACATTTTGCACAAATAATCCACCAACTCTACCAAGAGGAAGAAAGTGTGTTTCTTCAAAGGTTCTTTGGAACCAGATTTTGTTACTTCATATAATTTGAGTTCTGACATTTTTCAGTGTTGTTTTCATTAATAAAGTAATTGTAATGTTCTCTTGATTCTACATTTTGAACATTTTTTATCATATATAACTCAAATCTATTTTATCAGGAATCTTTCCCAATTGCTCCTAGCTTTGCTTTCTGGGGCCAAAAAATATTTTCTCTCCTATATGATAGCCCCAAAATACGGTGTTCAGTACTCTGCCTATGGTCTGAGAAGTGCAGAATATGGTGGGGTTCTTAGATACCTTGTTATGGACATTCATTCCTATCCATTTTATGTGTATCTACATACATAAGCATGTACACATATACACATATATCAGTAATACATATTGTCCATATGATACATAGTATCTCCTTAGTTATTTGCATGTTTTCTTCTCTGTTAGTCCATGAGTTTATGAGGGCAAGGGCCTTGTTTTTGTCTTTCTTTGTATCCCCGTTGCTCAGTAGAGTCATTGGCATGTAGTAAACATGTAGTAAATACTATTGACTGTGTTAGACTTTTGTCTGCCATGCTTCACGATTGAGTCCTTTCAAGCTTACAGTTCAATAACACTCCCCCCACTCGATTTTTTCACACAAATTCTTGCGTAGTCATATCTCTCCCATCTTATCATTTTCAGTTGATTAAAAAATCAGAGCATTTTACATTTATCCTCATAAAGGTGGATAGATCATAGCAACAGTAATTCAAGGCAATAATTGCTCCATTGATAGTCTTATACTTAAGATTACCCCTGGGTGGCACTTTAAATGGCTGTATTCATAAAACTCATTTTTGCAGTTTTCATTTCATAGGCTTTATTTCAATGAATGGTTTTTGTCTTAGCCCCTTAATAGCACCCTGCATTTCAATATTTTCTATGTGAGGATGTATATTACCTGGGCTCCTTAGCAACAACAAATTAGGAGTCAAAATCATAAGCCATCTTCTGCACACATTGTGTTCTCAAACAATCAAGTTCCGTGACAAAGACTCCTGTCTTGCTTCCTAAAGATATTAAATTGCCAGACCCGTGTCCAGAATCTCCTTCTGGCTTCCTGCCTGATTGAAAAATTACAAGTTGTAATCAACCACCAGCCTAGTAAACCAGTTCTCCACACACAGCTTATGGACAGATTGTGTGAAGCTGGTCTCTTGGACTATTTCCCAAGTCCAGGGCACTAACCCACCAAGTTAAAACAAAGATATTTAAAAAGAAGCCACAATTATTTTTCCACTGTAAACTTGTTTCAGGGTAGCCTGGAGATCTACTACATACTCCTTAGAAATTATCTTGTTCATCACTTTTTTATGTTTCATCGCATTTCTCAAATGTTATTATAGTAATTCTTCTTTCTACCATCCTATTTCTACTGTTTTATGTTTCCAAACATCTTAAGAGACTAGCCTTCACCAGTCTGCCATTCACTCACTCCAGATATCTTATCCTCTTCTCTTATCCCTTCTGAACTACTGAAATTTCTTTCTCAAAGTATACCATCAGTGACACTAAGTCCATTAGCCTTCTTTTCCCCACTTTTCATTTTCTTCAACTTATATAGAATTTGAAACCATTCACTATCAGATAGCATATATGTACATGAATATACATATACACATCTTTTATTTTTACTTCATCTTCATGTTTACATATATCCGCACCATGCCACTATCCAGCGAGTCTGTTATTAGAATAAAATATTTTAAGAAGAAAGGGTAAAAAAAAAAGCAATTCAATAAAACCAATGAACACACCAACTGATTCAGATGGTGTGTGAAATGTTCCATACTCATAGTTCCCTCTTCTTTCTGAAAATAATGGAGGGAGGTGTATTTCCTTAACTTTTCTTCAGGACTAAACTTCTTGGTCATTGTAATTTCCTGCCATCCAGTTTCAATTTTCCTGTTCTCTCTATTTACAGTATTGGAGTCCTTGGGTATATTGTTTTCCTGGTTCCGCTTTAATCACTTCAGGTGTCTCCCCAAGGAATCTCTGAATTCTCTATATTATTTCTTGGTATAGAAATATTCCATTATGTATAAATATCATATTTTAAGCTAATTCTTAATCGCTATCTACTTCATTTATAATTCTTTGTTACACAACACAACACAAAAAGTGTTGGTATGAATATTTTGTTATATATGGGAGTGTTCTTTCTTTTTTTGACTTCCTTGGGGCTGTATGGCTAACATATGATCTTTGGGTCAGAAGATATGAAAATATTTATTATATTTCCAGCATAATTATAAAATGTTTTTCAGATTGTTTGGATCAATTCACTGGTTCACCAACAGTGCATTAGTATGCCTGTTTCTTTGCAACACCTCCAATATGGAATTATTTCCATATTCAGTCATCTTTGCCAACTTGATAAATATAAGGGAGAATTGTCAGATTTGTTATTATTTGCATTTCTCTACTAATCTGTGATTTGAAACAATCTGTCTTATGGTTGCTAAGTTTGTAAGTTGTTTTATTTCATATTGTATCTAGGAATTTGTAAATCTTCCTTCGGTGATTATTATGTACTGGGGATAATTTTTACATAATTGGGATAATTACTTATATATTTTGAATATCAAACTATTATCAGAGAAAATTGATTTGAATGATTTTCAATAGACAACTTTCCTTCTAGTAAATGTATTGATATTGTGTGTGAAAATGATTCCACTTTAAAGTAACTGAAATGATCTATTTTATCTCTTGTGTTTGCTTTTTGTAGTTCTTATTTGGTTAAGAACTCCTTCATTTGCCATGGGTGTGAATGCTTCATAATCTCCTCTTATAATGTTTTATAATGTGAAATTCAGGTCATGGACCAATTTTTTAGCTTATTATGGCATATCATCAGTGAGATAGCTCTAAAATGAATTTCTAGTAAATCCCTTTGGGATTTTTCCAACAGTTCTTTTAAAATAGTTTTTTTCCAAATAATATTTTATGATTGTACCATAAACTGAGTTATTGAACTTAATTTTTTGAGCCATATTTATCAATCCTTTTCCCATCTACTTTCTATTTGTACCAAAGGTTTATGATGATTAGGCTTTATAATATAATGTGAAACATGAAGAAGATATGCACCTGTGGTTAAAGTTGTTTTTTCATTATTTTCATGGGATTCTATACCTTTTGATTCTCCAAATAATTTTTGGTATTATTTTTCCTAGTTCTATATGGTACACCCTTTACAATTTGATTGCTTTAGCACTAAATGAGCAAATTAAATTAGGTAGTATTGCTAGTTTTATTAGGTGAATGAGGCCCAACCTTGAGCAATGAATATCACCTCAATTATTTAGGTTACTATACCTTTATAGTGTTTCTTAATTCTATTTACACCATAGCTATACCTTAGCATATTGACTTCCAGATGTTTTATGCTGTGTTAGGTAGTTAATGGAATTTCTCTCTTTTTTTTCTTTTTTTCATCCTGGATTTTGTTTTAGGTATTTGGAAATGATATTGATTTTTGTGGATTTTTTATTGTGTCCTACTACTTTAATGAAGATATTTTCTCAAGTAAGTTATCTGACCATTAACTGGGGTCTTCTAAGGAAACATTTATGGTATCAGCAAATAGGAATAATTACATCTATTCTACACCATGTTCATAATTTTAATTTCTTTTTTTCTACTTTTATGTATTTATTGGGAAAGTTTTGGGGTATTCTTCAATACGAAAAAGGTCTTTGAAGGATTTTAGTATGAATGAGAGAGATAATTAAAGGATTTTTTAAAATCTATAATCATTGAGTTTGTGGCATTTTGTTTTTAATATCTTAATTACTAATTAATATCTTAATTATTTTCTTAATGTTGAACCAGTTTTGCATTGTAGGTATAAACCCATATTCATCAAAGCAAATTTTAAAATTTATTGCTGTAAACTTTTTATGATAATTTTATTTAATATTTCTGAATTAATATTCCTTAATAGTGTTGACCTATAGTTCTATTTCTTTGCTTTCTCCTTCTACATGGATCATAGGGCTATATATCTCATGAAAAAAGTTCAATAGATTGTTTTCTTTCTCAATTTTTGAAAATGATTTTGGTGGCCTAGGTATTAATTTTTCTAAGAATTTGATAGAATACCCCCTCTAAATCTTTTTGAATCAGGAATTCTATCATTTGGAATTTCCTTCATGATCAGATCAAATATATTTTTGGATATTGGGTTGGTTAAGATCTCTATCTCATGCTGTTAATTTTCCATATTTTTAAAATCCTCAATCTTATTAGGACTCTGAAAATTATTTTATTTCTTCTCTGATTGTTGTGATTTCACCTTTTTGTGTGATTTAATTTTTCCTGCCTCCTCTTTCTTTCATCAGGTTAGCTAAAGGTTTATTGATTTTATTACTGCTTTCAAGGTATCAGCATTTCGTTTTGCTTATTACTTCTATAGCATTTCCATTCAATTGTATTTATTTCTCCTCTAATTTTCAAGATTTCCTCTTTCATCCTTACATGATTTTAAAATTGCCTAGTTTTTAAAGTTATACACTGAATTGTCCAATTATCTCTTTCTCTCTATTGTTAGTATGTATTTTCAGAGGCTATTTTTTCCCCTCTGAGGACTGCTTTAGATAAATCCCAAATTTTTGGTATGTTGTCTCATTATTTTTTCACATTTTTTTGTTTCTATTATTGTTCTTAATAAACTCATTGTGCAATGATTATTTTCTTTTCATTTATTCTACATCATTTCTTTGTATTCTATATTAATGAATTGTTTTATTATATCATGATCTTTAAGGATATGCTTAGTCTTTTATTTCTTTATACTTATATTTTCTCTGTGTCCTACCACGTGTTCTGTTTTTGTAAAGGTACACTGTGCTGCTAAAAAACCCGCATATTCTTTAACGTCCCCATTGAGAAGATGAATATTTTAGAAGTAGATTCTCTAACAGTTTTTTGAAATCTATATTCAACTTTTAAACTTGCTGTTAAATTTGTCCTGTGCTAAGAGAAATCATTAAAAGATGCTATGACAATTGTGTTATTATTTTTTCAACTTAGTTAAGTTTTCCTTTCTGAATTTAAATCTATGCCATTTGATGATTGCATGTTTCAGGCTGATATTTTTTCACTGTCTATGGTTCTTTTAAATAAATAGAATTTCTTATTTTTCTTTGTAGATTTCTCTGCTTGTCAGCTAACATGATTACAACTTTTTTTGACTCATCTGATGCATAACAAATTTTGTCCCAGTCTCTCATTTTCATCCTGTAGGTGTCTTTATTTTTAAATGTGTAGTTTGCATATAACCTGTTGTTGGATTTTGTTTTATCTGTTCTGTCACTCTCATTTTATTTTAATGTTTAATCCATTTATATTTAAAGTTATGATTATTGTGCTTTCATTTTCTTCCATCTATTTCTGGTATATAGACTTTTATCCCTTTCCTTTTCTGTTAGTCCTTTCCCCAGCTTACATTATTTCGAAGGAACTCTCGTCACAGGCTCTTCCCCATGCCTACCCCCATTTGTATTTACCAGTCTTATCACAAGTTCTTTAACTTCTTTAAATTATTCCCTTTTATTTATTTCTCTTCTCTTTTATTACTCAGGTATGCCAGTAGTTCAATATCATACCCTTCATACCTTCTTACCTTTTATTTTAAATAACTTTCTTTTGCCATGCTTTTTTTCAATAGGTTTTCCATTGCTCCATATAATTTTTTTCCTCTTCTAGTCTATTCTGATTTTTTTTTTATTCATGGGCTATATCCTTACTTGTTTCCTCTTTATACTTCTTAAATTGAACTCTCTCTCATCCTTTGTCTATGTTATTGCCTTTGTTAGTTTTACCTCATCCTTTCTGATTTATGGGTCTCACTCTAAAAATATAAGTTAGTAAAAGAAATAGTATTGAATGAATGATTGTATGTTGGTGGTCATTCTTTGTCCCAAGCCAAGAGGCCCCATTCTATGTCACTGAGATGGGAAATGCGATGTTGTCTGCAAAGAATAGTAAAATGTCCAGATTGGTTGGACTAGATAGTTCCTGAAAGGAAGGAATGTATAGAAATGTTAAAAAAAAAAAAAAGTAACTTGTGACTAGGTTGTGAAAGGCTTTTAATGATTTGAGTTTATTGAGTAGTGGAGAGACATGATCAGATCTGTATTTTTACAAATTGGCAATTGTGTGGAAGATAAATTGGAAAGGACAGATTTAAAACACTGTAACTAACTAGGAGGCTATTGAAATCCCCCAATTCTTAATATCTACCTATTAAATTTGTACTGTTATAGTTCTTTATTGAGTAGCTAACATAAACATTCCCTGGCTTTACTTTGTTATGTTATTTTTCATGAAAAATAAATCTTACACTTTTGAAAGCAGTGACTTTTTTTTGCTTAAAAAAGCATTTTATTTTTTCCTACAATTACACATCAAGAAAGTTCTTACCATTCATTTTTACAAGATTTTGAGCTCTAAATTTTTCTCCTTCGTTCCCTCCCCTCCCCTCTTCTGAAAATAGTAGGCAATTTGATATAGTTTATACATACACTATCATGTAAAACTTATTTCCATACTCATCACAGCTGTGGAAGAAGAAAGAGATCAAAAGGAAAAAAAAACATGAAAAAGAATAAAGTAAGTTAAAAAAAATAGCCTTCAATCAGCATTCATAATCCATCAATTCTTTATTTGGATATGGACAGCATTTTCCTTCATGATTCCTTTGTGCTTGTCTTGGATTATTGTGTTGTGGAGAAAAGCAGAGTCATTCATAGTTGATCATCACATGATGTTGCTGATACTGTGTACAGTGTTTTCCTTGTTCTGTTCATTTCACTTTGCATGAGTTTGTACAAGTCTTTCCAGTTTTTTTTTCTGAAATGTGCCTTTTCATTATTTCTTACTGCACAATAGTATTTCATTATATTCCTGTACCACAGCTTGTTAAGCTATTCCCCAATAGATGGGTATCCCCTCAATTTCGAATATTTTACTATCACAAATAGGGCTTATATAAATACTTTTGCACATATAAATCCTTTTCCCTTTTATATGATCTCTTTGAGATATGGACTTAGTAGTGGTATTGCTGGATCAAAGGATATGAAATTTGGTTGCCCTTTGGGCATAGTTCTAAATTGCTTTCCAAAATGGTTGGATCAGACTTCCCCTTCCAGGAACCAAGATGGCAGAGTGAAAAGGTAGTCGATCTCACTGTTCCCTATCAACCTCTGAAAACCCAGAAAATATCACCCCAGAAAAAAACCCTGGAACAGCTGAACTAGAAGAAAGATGGGGAGCAGCAGTGCAGCAGCCCAGCAAACAGGTCTCCCAGTGCCTCAGCAAAAATAAGGGAGGAAGAGCTACAAGGGGCCCCAGGGGGATAAGTACCCTTCTGAATTCATCTGAAAGGAGGTGAAGAAAACAACCTAAAGGCTTCCTAAAACCCAGGCCTTGCTGATTCCAACCCAGGTGAGCTGTCAGAGCCCTACAGCCTCCAATCGTGAAGAAATCCTGAAGCCCAGCTGGTAGTGCAGGCAAACACCAACACCTGGACCTCCAAGTGCCTCAGTGAGGGCAGGGGGAACCAGTGGAAACCAGCTCAGAAAACCACCAGGTGCCTAGACACTCTACCACAAAGGAATCTCCCAGTGCATTAGAAGAAACGGGAGACAACACTGCAGGGGGCCCCAGGCAGATAAACACCCTACAGCACCCACCTAAAAGGAGCTGAAGAAAGCTAAAGGAAAGGAAAAGCAAGCAACCTAGAATTGCCTTAAAGTTCCAGCCTTGCTGATTCCAGCCCAACATGAGGTAAGCTGCCAGAAACCTACAGCCTCCAATTCCCAGAATATGAGGCCCCAGCACACAAAGCCAGTGACCAAGACCTAGGCTCCCAACACAAGAAGCTTGGGTCAGTACCCTCTGTTCCCCAGCTGGAGAGCTCAATCTCTTTAAAGGCCAGGGAATAAAGAAACACCATGAGTAAAAATAAACATACCATAGATTCATATTATGAGAAGAGTGAAGATCAAGACAGAAAATCTGAAGAGGACAACATTGTCAACAAACCCACATCTGCCACAACAAAAGGGAATATGAACTGGTCTGAAGCCCAAAAAGCCTTCTTAGAAGAGCTCAAGAAGGATTTTAATAGTCAAATGAGAGAGGTAAAAGAGTCCTTCAAAAATACAATTGGCCAATTGGAAAAAAAAATACACTGAAGAAAACAAGTCCCTAAAAAACACAATTGGCCAATTGAAGAAGGAAGTACAAAAACTAACAGAAGAAAACAATCTGTTAGAAACTAGAATTGGACAAATGGAAACTAATGTCTCTATGAGAGAGCAAAAATCAGTCAAACAGAAACAAAAAAATGAAAAAATAGATGAAAACATAAAATACCTCATCAGTAAAACAACTGACCTGGAAAATCAATCCAGGAAAGACAATTTAAAAATCATTGGACTACCTGAAAATCATGTTGAAAAAAAGAGCCTGGACAGTATCTTTCAGGAAATCATAAAAGAAAATGCCCAGAAGTCCTAGAAGCAGAAGGGAAAATAACCGTAGAAAGAATCCACCACTCACAACCTGAAAGAGATCCCAAATTGACAACGCCAAGGAATATAATAGCAAAATTCCAAAATTACCAGATGAAAGAGAAGGTGCTGCAAGCAGCCAGAAAGAAACAATTTAAATATCATGGAACCACAGTCAGGATTACACAGGACTGTGCAGCTTCTACATTAAAAGACCACAGGGCATGAAACATGATATTCCCTAAGTCAAAGGAGCTTGGAATGCAGCCAAGGATCAATTACCCAGCAAAAATGAGCATGATTTTTCAAGGGAGGAGATGGATATTCAATGAAATAGCAGACTTCCAAACTTTCCTGATAAAAAGACCAGAGCTCAACAAAAAAAATTTGATCTTCAAGTACAGGACTCAAGAAGGACATAAACAAGTAAATGGGACAAAAAGATACAATATGTTATTGATAAGGAGGGGTGCTGTTTAAACCCCTACAAGGGAATATGAGACTTGCAACCCTTGAGAACCATATTGTTATTACACCATGTTAAAGGAGTATACATAAAGAGGGTGGGATGTTAGTTGACTTTGACGTAATGATAAAAAAAATGTAATCAACTGGGTTAAATGGATCCAAATAAGTGCATCAATCTGATCTTAGAAAATGTACTGAGAAAGGAGAAGGCAGACAAGGGTAAATTATGTTACAGGAAAAGACACAAAATCCTATTACAGCAGAGGGAAAGGGGGGAGCATTGTTTGAACCTTACTCTCATAGATTTGGCTCAAGAAGGGCATAACATAATCAGTTAGGTATAGAAATCTAACTTGCCCTATAGGCAGTAGGAGGGAAAAGGGGAAGAAAAGGAGGGGGACTGAAGAGGCCATGATCAAAAGCAAAACTATGAAGGGGGAAAGGAAAAAGGAGAAAGAAAAGTATAAATGGGGGGATGCAGAAAAGACACAGATAGTACATAACTGTGAATGTGAATGGGATGAACTCTCCATAAAAGAAACGATTGCAATGGATTAAAAAATAATCCTACAATATGTTGTTTACAGGAAACACATTTGAAAAAGAGTGACACATACAGGGTAAAGGTAAAAGGCTGGAGCAGAATATATTATGTCAGCTGAAGTAAAAAAAGCAGGGGTAGCAATCCTGATCTCAGACAAAGCAGCAAAAATAGTCTAATCAAAAGATAAGGAAGGAAACTACATCCTGCTAAAAGGCACCATAGACAATGAAGTAATATCATTACTAAACATATGCACCAAATGGTATAGCATCCAAATTCTTACAGGAGAGTTCAGGGAGTTACAGGAAGAAATAGACAGCAATATACTAGTGGGGGACCTGAACCTCCCCTCTGCACTAGATAAGTCTAACCACAAAATAAACAAGAAAGAAGTTAAGGAGGTGAATAGAACATTAGAAAAGTTAGGTATGATAGACCTCTGGAGAAAACTGAATGGGGATAGAAAGGAATATACTTTTTCTCAGCAGTACATGGCACATACACAAAAATTGACCATGTACTAGGGCATAAAAACCTCACAATCCAATGCAGAAAGGCAGAAATATTAAATGCATCCTTTTCAGATCATGATGCAATAAAAATTATGTGTAATAAAGGGCCATGGAAAGATAGACTAAAAAATAATTGGAAACTAAATAATCTAATCCTAAAAAATGATTGGGTCAAACAACAAATCATAGAAACAATCAATAATTTCATTCAAGAGAATGACAATAATGAGACAACATACAAAACCTATGGGATGCAGTGAAAGCAGTTTTAGGGGAAGTTTTATATCTCTAAATGCTTACATAAATAAAATAGAAAAAGAAGATTAATGAATTGGGCATACAACTAAAAAACTAGAAAAAGAACAAATTAAAAATCCTCAACTAAACACTAAATTAGAAATATTGAAAACCAAAGGAAAAATTAATAAAATTGAAATTAAGAAAACTATTGAACTAATAAATAAAACTAAGAGCTGGTTTTATGAAAAAAATAAAATAGATAAGCCTTTGGTTAATTTAATTAAAAAAAGAAAGAAGAAAACCAAATTACTAGTATCAAGAATGAAAAGGGCGAAGCTACCAAAGGAAGAGGAAATTAAAACAATAATTAGGAATTATTTTGCCCAACTATATGCCAAAAATTTGACAATCTTAGTGAAATGGATACAGATTTACAAAAATATAAATTGCCCAGATTAACCGAAGAGGAAGTAAAATACTTAAATAACTCCATCTCAGAAAAAGAAATTGAACAAGCCATTGATGAACTCCCTAGGAAAAAATCTCCAGGGCCAGATGGATTTACATGCAATTCTATCAAACATTTAAAGAACAATTAATTCCAATACTATATAGACTATTTGGGAAAATAGGTGAAGAAGGAGTCTTACCAAATTCTTTTTATGATACAAATATGGTGTTGATACCTAAACCAGGAAGAGTCAAAATAGAGAAAGAAAATTATAGACCAATTTCTCTAATGAATATAGATGCAAAAATTTTAAACAAAATACTAGCAAGTAGATTGCAGCAACTTATCACAAGAATAATACACTATGACCAGGTAGGATTTATACCAGGAATGCAGGGTTGGTTCAATATTAGGAAAACTATCAGCATCATTGAGCATATCAACAAAACCAACAGAAACCACATGATCATCTCAATAGATGCAGAAAAAGCTTTTGATAAAATACAATAGAAAGCATAGGTATAAATGGAGTCTTCCTTAAAATAAAAAATAGCATATATCTAAAACCTTCAGCAAGCATTATATGTAATGGGGACAGCCTAGAAGCATTTCCAGTAAGATCGGGGGTGAAGCAAGGATGTCCATTATCACCACTGTTATTCAATAGTGTACTGGAGACCTTAGCTTTAGCAATAAGAGAAGAAAAAGAAATTGAAAGCATTAGAATAGGCAAAGAAGAAACAAAGCTATCACTCTTTGCAGATGACATGATGATATACTTAGAGAATCCTAGAGAATCAAGTAAAAAACTACTTGAAATAATAAACAACTTTAGCAAAGTTGCAGGCTATAAAATAAACCCATATAAATCATCAGCATTTCTATATATTACTAACAAAGCCCAACAGCAAGAGATAGAAAGAGAAATCCCATTTAAACTTACTGTAGACATTATAAAATATATTATAAAATATAAACCCAGGAACTCTATGAACACAATTACAAAACACTTTTCACACAAATAAAATCAGATCTAAATAACTGGAAAAACATCAGTTGCTCATGGGTAGGCTGAGCTAATATAATAAAAATGACAATCCTACCTAAGCTAATTTACTTATTCAGTGCCATACCAATCAAACTACCAAAAATTATTTTATAGAGTTAGAAAAATAATAACAATTCATTTGGAAAAACAAAAGGTCCAGAATATCAAAGGAATTAATCAAAAGAAATGCAGGGGAAGGTGGCCTTGCAATTCCAGATCTTAAATTGTATTATAATGCAGCAATCATCAAAACTGCTTGGTACTGGCTAAGAAATAGGGAGGTGGATCAGTGGAATAGGTTAAATATGCAAGACACAGTAGTCAATGACTATAGTAATCTATTATTTGATAAACCCAAAGACCCAGCTTCTGGATAAGAACCACTCTTTGAAAAAAACTGCTGGGAAAACTGGAAAAGAGTATGGCAGAAACTAGGTGTAGACCCAAGTCTCATACCATATACCAAAATAAAGTCAAACTGGATTCATGACTTAGATATAAAGGCTGATACCATAAGTAAACTGGGAGAACAAGGAATAGTTTACCTATCAGATCTATGGAGAACAGAAGAATTCATGACCAAACAGGAGATAGAGAACATTATGAAAAGCAAAATGGATAATTTTGATTACATTAAATTGAAAAGTTTTTGCACAAAGCCAATGCAACTAAGATTAGAAGGAAGGTAGAAAATTGGGAAAGAATTTTTACAACCAGTCTCTCTGATAAAGGCCTCATTTCTAAAATATAGAGAATTAAGACAAATTTATAAGAACAAAGCCATTCCCAATTGATAAATGGTCAAAGGATATGAACAGACAGTTCTCAGATGAAGAAATTAAAGCCATCTATAGTCATATGAAAAAATGCTCTAAATCGTTATTGATTAGAGAAATGCAAATCAAAACAACTCTGAGGTACCACATCACACCTATCAGATTGGCCAACATGACAAAACAGGAAAATGATAAACGTTGGAGAAGATGTGGGAAAAATTGGAACATTAATACATTGTTGGTGGAGTTGTGATCCAGCCATTTTGGAGAACAATTTGGAACTATGCCCAAAGGGCTACAAAAATGTGCATACCCTTTGATCCAGCAATAGCACTTCTAGGGCTATATCCCAAAGAGATCAAACAAATGGGAAAAGGACCCACATGTACAAAATATTCATAGCAGCTCTTTTTTGGTGGCAAAGAATTGGAAATTAAGAGGATGCTCATCAATTGGAGAATGGCTGAGCAAGTTGTGGTATATGAATGTAATGGAATACTATTGTGCTATAAGAAATGATGAACAGGCTGACTTCAGAAAAACCTGGAGAGACTTATATGGTCTGATGCTGAGTGAAGTTATCAGAACCAAGGGGACTTTGTACACAATAACAGCCATTATTGATGACTAATATTGTTAAACTGAACCCTTCTCAGCATTACAAGGATCTAAGACATCTCCAGAGGCCTCAGGATGGAAAATACTGTCCACATCCAAAGAAAGAACTATGTTAGTTGAATCATTATCACTTATTTTTACCTTCTGTTGAATTTTGTTTCATCTTTCTGATGGTTCCTCCTATTGGTTTTAATTTTTACTTACAACTTCACTAATGTGAAGATATGTTTAATAGGGATGTAAATGTAAAGCCTATATCAGATTGTGTGCCATCTTGGGAAGGGGGGGGGAGGAAGGGGTAGAAATATTTTCAACTCAAAAGCATATGGAAGTGATTGTTGATAAATCAAAATAAATTAATAAAATTTAGAAAAAAAGAAAAAAAAGAAAAACTTCTATTTTGTTGAAAAAACATTTTCCCCTTGATATATTATGCTTAATTTTGCTGGGTAAATAATTCTTGGTTCTAATCCTAGCTCCTTTGACCTCTGGAATATCATGTTCCATGACTTCTGATCCTTTAATGTTGTAGCTGTGAAGTTCTGTGTAATCTTGATTGTGACTCCCTGATATTTGAATTGTTTCTTTCTGATCACTTGGAGTATTTTTCCTTTACCTGATAGTTTTGAAATTTGGTTATAATGTTCCTTGGGGTTTTTTATGTTGGGATCTCTTTCCTGAGGTTATTGGTGGATTCTTTCAATGCCTATTTTGCCCTCTGGTTCCAGGACACAGTTTTCCCTGATAATTTCTCAAAAGATTCTGTTCAGGTCTTCTTTTTGATTATGGCTTTCGGGTAGTTCAGTGATTCTGATATTACCTCTTCTGGATATATTTTCCAGTTCAGTTGTTTTTTTCCCATGAAATATTTTACACTTTCTTCCATTTTTTCATTCTACTGAATTTGTTTGACTGAATCTTGATGTTTCATAGAGTCATTAGCTTCCACTTGCCTAATTCAAATTTTTAAGGTGTTTTCTTCAATCAGCTTTTGTACTTTCTTTTCTATTTGGCCAATTGTACTCTTTAAGGAGTTGTTTTCTTTAGTGGATTTTTGTATCTCCTTTTCCATTTGGCCAATTGTGCTTTTTAAGCTGTTTTCCAAGCTGTTCAGCATTTTTCCATAATTCTCTTGCATTTCTCATTTCTTTTCTCAATTTTTCTTCTACCTCTTTTATATGGTTTTTAAGATCCTTTCTGATCTCTTCAATGAGTTCTTTCTGGACTTGAGACCACTTCCCACTTTTCTTTGGGGTTTTGCCCATAGGTACTTTCACATTGTTGTCTTCTTTTGAGTTTGTGTCTTGGTCTTCCCTGTCATCACAATAACTTTCTAAGGTCGAACTCTTTTGTTGTTGTTGTTGTATTTTGCTCATCTTTTTTTTTTTGGCCTTTTTCCTTTCTTTTAAATTTGATCTCTGTTTCTATGGAGGAAGGGGCTTTGTCTCAGGTTTCTTGTGCCAGTTGCTACAGGCCCTAGCTATTTACCTTATGTTGCACTGATGTTGCCCTGAGGCCCATGAGGGACCCTTATGTCTGGTGCTGTGTAGGGGGTGTGATGGGCGCATGGCTGGCACTGCTGGAGGCTGTAAGGGTCTGGAAGCTTGCCTGATGCTGAGCTGGTGCCTAGTGGTGGTGTCTGGTGTGTACTGAGGCTGGTGAGATTTTTCTGCTTTTCCCTAGGGCTACACTGAAGCATGTGGAAGCCTGGCCCCTGGAGAAAGCCTGTTCACCATGCACTGCACTAAGCTTAGTATATATCTGGTGCTGGAGGACACCTGACCACTCAGGGCTACACTGACAGTGGTTTTTGAAGCTGGAGACTGTCAGTTACCCTGGCTTTGTTAAAATATGTGGAAGGGTATTAGACCTGGTATTGGCATGTGCATGCTCCACCATGCTGGGGCTCAGGATCTCCCACTTGTTTGCCAAGGTGAAGCTTGCTGCTGGCTTTCTGGGATGCTCCCATAATCAAATGTGCTCCCCTTTTACCCAAGTGAGATGGACCTTTCTTGCCAATCCTTCAAGACTCCCAGGCCAAAAGACAATTCCACCCCATCTTTCCTCTGTGTCTGCTGTTCCAGGATTTATTATGGGGCACTATTTTATGGTTGTTTGGAGGCAAATATGAGAGAGTTACAGTGATTTACTGCTTACTCAGCCATCTTGGCTCCTGGAAATTCCAGCTGTGACTTTTAGCATGAAGTTTCTTTACCTTTTAAGAATGTAGTGAAATTATAAAGGGCATCTAAGGCACCTCAGGTATTGTCCTTTGGCCTTGGAGGTCTGGCAAAAACATCCAGCAAGGCTAATCATGAATTCTTATTTCTTAAAATTCCTTTAATAGAATGTGTTCATTTAATGGTTTAATAAATGCTAATAATTCTAGAAACAGATACAAGTAATGAGATATACATACACACTTACAGATACACACATACACTGTTCAATCCTTAATTTGTGTGTTGTTTAACCTTAGATATGGGTTTTTTTTTCCTTCTGTGGGTGGGAGGCGAGATAAAAATAATAAAATCCCCAACAATTTAGAAACATTGCAGAAAAGGTAAAATGGGGAGGGAAGGAAACTGAAATAGGATACTTTGAAATAAATACCATATTTTTAATTCCAAATCTAGGCAGTGATAGACACATTCAACAAGAGAAGGATAAGGAGAATAAGACCCTAAATCATCCCTTCAGTTGATTTTCCAATGTGTCTCCAGTAAATTATTCCCTGGTCTCTGGCCCCTTAAGTGAGGTGGGCACTTTACCTGGACTACAAGAATTCTTATATTGGACTTCAAACTCTGTAATAACGACCTTACAAATACCTTACAAATGCTTATCTTCTGGAGGATCCTATGAAGTCAGGCCTTTAGAAGCCTTACTTTTTCCTTTGATTCATTTTGCTCCATTCTACTTATTTGGTCTTATTTAGTAATCAATCAATATACATTTATTAAACACCTGCTATTTACCAGGCACTGTGCTAAGTGCTGGGGATACAAAGAAAGGTAAAAACAAAATAGTCCTTGTTCTCAAGGAGCTCACACACTAATGGGGGAGCCAACATGCAAATACATGATGTACAATCAAGGATACAGGATAAGTTGGAAATAATTAACTGAGGGAAAGCACTAAAATTAGGATGAATTGGGAAAATCTTCCAGCAGAAAGTAAGATTTTAGCTGGTACTTGAAGGAAGCTAGGAAAGCTGGAATTCAGAGATAAGGAGAAAGACCATTCCTGGCAGGAGAAACAGCCAATAAAAATCCCTGGAGCCAGGAAATGGAATATTATATCTGAGGAACCATCAGGAGGCCAGTTTCCCTGGGTCATAGAATACATGGTCATGGTAGAGGAGGTAAAAATGTTGGAAGACCAAAAAAATGGGGTTGGGTGGTGGTGGCCATGAAGGGTTTTAAAATTAAAAAGATTTGATCCTGGCTTTTTCTCAAGCTCATTGGGAAATTTCATCATTTTGCAAGATCCAATCAGTCTTTTTTTTTCCTCCAACTTATTAATTTATTAGTTTTCAACATTCACTTCCACAAGATTTTGAGTTCCAAATTTCCTCCCCATCTTGTCCCTCCCCCTACCCCAAGATGGCATGCATTCTGAATACTCCTTCACCCAATCTGCCCTCCCTTATATCCCCCCTCCCCTTCTTTTATCCCCTTCCCCTTCAATTTTCCTGTAGGGTAGGATAGATTTCTATACCTCACTTCCTGTATATCTTATTTCCTAGTTGCATGTGAATGCTTTTTTTTACATTTGTTTTTAAAACTTTGGGTTCCAAATTTTCTCCCTTCCTCCCTCCCCACCCACCCTCATTGAGAAGGCAAGCAACTCAATACAGGTTATACATGTGTAGTCATGCAAAATACTTCCATAGTACTCATGTTCTGAAAAACTAAGTATATTTCCCTTAATCCTATCCTGACTCCCATTTATTCTATTGTCTCTTTTGACCCTGTCCTTCCTTAGAAGTGTTTGCTTCTGATTATCCCCTCCCCCAATCTTCCCTCCCCTCTATAATCTCCCTGCTCTCATCTCCTTACCCCCCACAATTTTCCTTCAGGGTAAGATAGATTTTCATACCCAATTGAGTGTGTATATTATTCCCTCCTTAAGCCAAATCCGATGAGAATAAGATTCACTCATTCTGTCTCACTTTTCCCCACTTCCCCTCCACTGTAAAATCCTTTTCTTGTCTGTTTCATGTGAGATAATTTACTCCATTCTACCTCTCCCTTTCTCCCTCTCCCAGTATAATCCTCTCTCACCCCTTAATTTTATTCTCCAGGTATCACCCCTTCATCTTCAATTTCCCCTGTGCCTTCTATTTATCTATCTATGTATATACATACATACAATTTTTTCCTTCCAACTACCCTAATACTGAAAAAAGGTCTCATGAGTTACAAAGATCATCTTTCCATGCAGGAATGTAAACAGTTTAACCTTAATAAGTCCCTTATGATTTATCTTTCCTATTTACCTCTTCATGTTTCTCTTGAGTCTTGTGTTTGAAAGTCAAATTTTCTGTTCAGCTCTGGTCTTTTCCCTAAGAATGCTTGAAAGTCCTCTGTTTCACTGAATGTCCATTTTTTTCCCCCTGAAGGATTATACTGGGTAAGTGATTCTTGCTTGCAATCCTATCTCCTTTGCCGTCCAGAATAGTATGTTCCACGCCCTCCAATCCCTTAATATCAAAGCTGCTAAATCATGTTATCCTGATTGTGTTTCCACAATACTTGAAATGTTTCTTTCTGGCTGCTTGCAATATTTTCTCCTTGATATGAGAACTCTGGAATTTGGCTACAATATTCCTAAGAGTTTTCCTCTGGGGATCTCTTTCAGGAGGTGATCAGTGGATTCCTTCAATTTCTAGTTTGCCTCTGTTTCTAAAATATCCCAACAATGTTCCTTGATAATTTCTTGAAAGATCATGACTAGGCTCTTTTTTTGATCATGGCTTTCAGATAGTCCAATAATTTTTAAATGATCTCTTCTGGATCTATTTTCCAGGTCAGTTGTTTTTTCAAGGAGATATTTCACATTATTTTCTATTTTTTTCATTCTTTTACTTTTATTTTATGGTGTTTTGATTTCTCATAAAGTCACTAGCTTCCAATTGTTTCATTCTTATTTTTAAGGAAGTATTTTCTTCAGTAGGCCTTTGGACGTCCCTTTCCATCTGGCCAATTTTGCTTTTTTAAGGCATTCTTCTCCTCATGGCTTTTTGGACCTCTTTTGCTATTTGGTCAAGTTTATTTTTTTTAATTAATGTATTTTGATTCATCAACAATCACTTCCATATGCTTTTGAGTTTAAAACTTTTCTCCCCCTCCCTCACAACTACCCTCCCCAAGATGGTGCACAATCTGATATAAGCTATACATATATATTCCTATTAAACATATTTTTCACATTGGTGATACAGTAAGTAAGAATTAGAACAAATAGGAGGAAACACCAGAAAGAGGAAACAAAACTTAACAGAAGAAAAAAAAATAGCAAATAGCGTGATTTGATCTGCATTCAAACTCCATAGTTCTTTCTTTGGATGTGGATAGCATTTTCCATCACGAGGCCTTTGGAGATGTCTCAGATTTTTGTACTGCTGGGAAGGGTTAAGTTTATCAATATTAGTCATCACAAAACGTGGCTGTTACTGTGTGCAACATTCTCCTGGTTCTGCTCACTTCACTCAGCATCAGACCATACAAGCCTTTCCAAGTTTTTCTAAAGTCAGCCTGCTCATCATCTAGTTTATTTTTTCAGGTGTTATTTTCTTCAGTATTTTTTTGGGTCTCCCTTAGCAAACTATTGACTTGTTTTTCATGATTTTCTTGCATCACTCTCATTTTTCTTCCCAGTTTTTCCTCTACTTCTCTTACTTGCTTCTCAAAATCCTTTTTGAGCTATTCCATGGCCTAGGGCCAATTCATATTTTTCTTGGAGGTTTTGGATATAGTATATTTGACTTTGTTGTCTTCTTCTAGTTGTTTCAATCTTCTTTGTCACCAAAGAAAGATTCTATGGTCTGACTCTTTTTTTGAGGTTTCCTCGTGATCCCAGACAATTACTTGAGTTATAAACTCTTTGTTAAGGTAGAGGTGTGCTTCCAATGTGGAGAATGTACTGTTCCAAATTTCAGGGGTTTTGTGCAGCTGTTTTCAGAGATATTTCTAGGGACCTGCAAATTTTCAGTTCTTCCAAGGTGCTATGATAAGGGACAAGGTGTTTACTCCTTTCCTTCCCTGTGCTCTTGTCTATGAGTGACCATAAGCACTCTTTTCCACCTTGGAACTGTGAGGAGGATTTCCTCTCTTCCACCACTGCAAGCTCCACCATGCCAGCACTCCTCCTTGCCCCAGGACTGCCACCCAGAACTGTGACCCAGATCCAAGCAGGGGCAGAGCAAGATAATCTTGTACCAGCAAAGACATCCCTGCAATCCCCCTCTGATCAGCCACTCAATTCCCCCTCAATCTGTGGGCCAGAAGCTCAGGAAGCAGCAGCCACCTCAGGGCCACACGTGAGGACTGGGGCTGGGACCCAGCTTCTTTCTCTCACTGCATAAACAGACTTTTCCTACTAACCTTCTAAGTTGTCTTTGGTATTCATGGGTTGAGAAGTCTGGAAACTGCCACAGCTACCTGTGATTCAGTTCTCTGAGGTCTTCTCCATGTTCTCCGAGTCCTGGTTTGCCTGTGTGCCCATGCCAAGCTGCATTCCTCTCCCCACCCAGTGCAATAGACCTTTCCAATCAACCATCCAGGCTGTCTTGGGCTGGAAATTTGTTTCACTCTGTCTTTTTGTGGGTTTTGCTGCTTCAGAATTTGTTTAGTCATTTTTTACAGGTATTTGGAGGAGTTTGGGGGAGAGCTCAAGCAAGTCACTGCTTTTACTCTGCCACCTTGGCTCTGCCCCACCCCCCTCATCAGTCTTGTTATTCACACCTCATCATTACTCTCTGCTCCTCTTCCTCCATTTAAGGGGAATAAAGACTGACAGGTCCACAAACATTTCTTCATCTCCTCATTCAAATGAGGAGAGTATAGTCTTGATAATCTACAAATTGGATAATTAACCCTCAGAATAGAAAATGTTGCCTAGAAGATCAAATTCATCATTACCACCCACCACCACACACACACACACACACACACACACACACACACACACACACACAACACATCCACGTGGCTTTATTGACCAAAACAAAGCTAGAGTGAAGACCTCTCCATCTGTAAGTATTGAATGTACTTGTTTTAATTGCCAGGCTTTTACATGTGGTAGGACTGGGGCCAATTTTTAATTAGGATGAATTAGTTCTAAAGGATGTTTGGGCTTGTTCTGATCTCACTGGGTTTTTGCTTTCAGACTCCTCCATCCTATTGACTTTATTAGTTGCATATTATAGTTGATGTAGAGATACATGAAAGAAAGAGGGGAAAAGCAGCTTTTCTAATCAGCTGTAATATAAGCTGCCCAGTCATGAAACCAACAAGACCAAATGTTTCCTCCATGGCAGCAGCTGAACAGCCTCTTCCAAAGTCCTTCCAGGAGAGATAAAGCAGCCCCTGGATCATTAGACAGGGTTAAAAGGACCCACATTTTCATTCATCTTCAAACAAAGCTGCATAGAGGATTGCCCATGCACACCTGCAGCTGGGTTCAGTTTGACCTTTCTTGTTATCCCTGCCAAAAATGAAATCCTGACAATAAATTCAGAAGACGTTAGCATACTGCATTTGAAAATAGCTAAATTTCATTATCCTTCATTAATTCCATATCCAGAAGGTGAAGGGCAGGGAAGAGAATGATCCCAATGGGAACTTGAACATAGGCAGACTCTTGGCAAAGACTTTTCAGAACTGGATCCAAATAGCTTCCCCCACTTCCAACCCACCCCTCCTCTCCCCCTGAATAAACCCTGACCATATGTTTATACCAAATATTTTCAGAGATGGATGCCAACATGTTTCACAGGAGATAATCTCACTTAAGATAACTTGAAGGGAAAGATGAGAGGCACAATTTGTTGACCAGACCCAGATGCTCAAGTTTTAGGTCACAATATTTGGAATTTTCAGAAAATCTATTAAATGTTAGCAAGTATGAATTCCTGAAAATAGCTTCCTTAGCATGAGTACAAGTCAGGCATTAAAAGGACCATTCTCCAGATGGGTATTCTAAATGGGAACCCTTCTAAGACACATGGTATACCCACAGATTTCCTAGGATCACACATTTAGAGCTAGAAGGCACACTATGATTAGATCTCTAATTCCAAATCCTTCATCTTACAGGTAAGATTAATAAATGGCTAATCTAAGATCCCACAGGTAGTAAATGAGAAAGCCAACATTTGAACCAAGTGTTAAGTTGGGGGCTCTCACTACTGTGCCAAACTGCTTTTAACTAAGACTGCAGTGTTTTATATTTGATACCCCTTCAAGTGTAACTTTGTCTTTTCTTCCTTTTCTGGACTTTGTTCTCCTTCACTATAGCAAGGAGGGTTAGGCTTAGGGGTAAGATTAGGTCTGCTGATTGGTGGGTCAATGGACATCTTCTTGTGGTGGTACTAGTAACCTGAACTATATCTGTGAGCTTTTAGCTCCTGCCAAAGAAGGTCATGTGAGAGGAATCTTTATGTATTCTAGGGGATTGATGGGTGGATGGAAGTGTTAAGACCTGCTTGATTAGGAAGATGTTCTTGGCATGCTCCATTTGAGGGGAGTTCATAATGGGTAAAGAGGTATTTATCAGCCTCAGTGGTAGGAAGATACAAGTTCAGAGGAAGAAGTGGGCTATATTTATCAAAATTTGGAAAGTCCATACATTAAGTAATTGTTCCCTCATATCCAAAACATGTAACAGTTCTAGAAAGTAGTGCAAGGTGATATCTAAGTCATCACAGGGAGATGGATGGCTTCCTTTAAGGTGATCCAAGGACCACAACTTTCTTCCAGGACCCATTCTAATGTTTTAAACCTCTTATATGGCTGAGGAATGCTTCCCTGTAACTGGCAGCCATTATAATCTTCAAAACCTTAATTTTCATTGAAGAAACACAATTAAAAAATTCTTGATTTGTTTGTTTTGGTCAGGACACATAAGTCACTACTATAGAGAATACTGGGGTACGGAAATTCCTTCTACTATAGCATTTGGTAGTCATCTCTATCTGTTAGCCTTTAGAGAGCTGCCTGTGGGCACTGAGATTAAGTGAATTTCCCATTGTCATACAGCCAGTATATGTCAGAGGCAGGATTTGACTCAGGTAAGCTCTCTATCCACTATGCCATGCTTCTATTTTGAGGACCTTCATATCCTTGAAGATAATAATCAAGTTAAACCTCAGCATCTTCTTCTTTAGGGTAGACAGTACTAATTCCTTTAAGTGATTAGTTTAAATGACTTTTCCAGACTTGAGAGACTTGACTATTTTCAAACAACTTTCTAAATAGATGACTCAGTTTCCCTCAATAATTCATCGCAGTGTTGAAAATGCCAGATAATAAGGAAATCCTTCCTTAACACTGACCAAACTCCTTCATGCTTTAGTTTAAGTCTGTTTTGTTTTGTTCTTCTTAGAGAGGATAGGAAACAGCTGTTCATCATCCTCTGAGGGCAGTGCTTATGTAGAATTAGCGTACAGGCCTGTGTGTGTATGTTTTACTAAAATGTATAATGAAGAAGTTAGTAAATTTCTCTTTGATAATCAACAAACGTTATAAATTCATTTAAAATCTCAGAACAGCCAGGAGACCTGTGTAGCTGAATAAGACAATAACTGAAGACAAGTGTAAGAAAACTAGAAAAGCAAAAAGGGTCCAGGCTGTGAAGAGTTTTAAATGACAAAGGAGTTTCTATTTGATCTTAGAGTTAATAGGGATCCCCTGGAGCTTATTGAGAGAGAGAGAGAGAGAGAGAGAATGAGAGAGAGAGAGAGAGAGAGAGAGAGAGAGAGAGAGAGTGTGTGTGTGTGTGTGTGTGTGTTCATGTAGGGGTGATATAGTCACACCTGCATTTAAGAAAATCATTTTGAGGGGGCAGCTAGGTGGCACAGTGGATAGAACACTGGCCCTGAAGTCAGGACGACCAGAGTTCAATTATGGCCTCAGACCAAACTCTTGACACTTAGTAGGTGTGTGACCCTGGGCAAGTCACTTAATTCTAATTGCCTTAAAAAAAAAAAAGACTGATGATAAAACATGTATTTAAAAAAAAAAGAAAAATCATTTTGGCAACTGAGTGGAGGAATGACTAGAGTAGAGAAATTTGAGTCAGGGAAACCAGGTGGAAAACTTTTGCAATATTTTAGGCTAGAGCTGATGCAGCTGTGTGCTATCATGTTGGCTATGTGAGTGGAGACAAGAGGGAATAATAAAAAGATGTTGTAAAGGTACAAATGGGAAAATTTGGCAACAGATTGAATATATGGGGCTAGTGCAAGTGAAGAGTTGAGGATGATACCAAGGTTGTGGTCTTTGGATATTGGGGTGATGGTGATGCCATTAACAAGAATAGAGAAGCTGAGAAGAGGGAAGAGTCTGGGGGCAAAGTTAAGGAGTCTGGAATGTTGAGAGTGTTTTTGGACATGTTGACAAAGAGATGACTACAGAATATCTAATTTGAGATACCTAACAGGCAGTTGATGATATGGGACTGGAGCTCAAGAGAGAGATTAGGATAGTATAGATAGATCTGGGCATCATCTGCATATAGATAATAATTTAACCCATAGGAACTTATGAGGTTGCCAAGTGAAGTAATTTGGAGTGAGAAGAGAAGGTTCAAGACAGAGAGCTGTGGCTCACACAAAGTTATTAAGCATGACCTATATGAAGATCTAGCAAAAGAGTTTACAGAGGAGGAGTCAGACAGGTAATATCAGAATGAGGAGAGAGCAGTGACATAAAAACCTGGAAAGAAAAGACAGTCTTAGAGGAGACAGTTATCAACATTGTCAAAGGCTGCACAGAGGTAAAGAAGTAAAAAGACTGAAAAAAGGCCTTTCAATTTTGCAATTTAGATGTCAGAGAGGGAGGGAAATAAATATTTATGTAGCACCTACCATGTACCAGTCACTGGGCTAAGTTAAGTGTCCCACTTAGGATCACACAAGTGCATAGATCAGTTTTTCTTGACTTTAGGCCCAATGTCCTGTGTACTGACCCAGCAGATGCCTCATTGGTCATTAGCCAAAATTCAGAGCTTCCAGGTCAAAGAAAAAAATTATATATACTGCAAGCATGTTAAGAGAGAGTTAGATAATTAGTTATAAGAGAGTTAGAGTACTAAAGAACTTGATTAGTTAAGATCAAAAAAGATTTAGTAGAAACTCAGTGAATGAGCAGAAAGCATGGAAAATGGTATTTTAAGAGGCAAAATATGTAGGTCTACATCTAAGAACAACTTATTTAGCAAAGCTGAATATAGCATTTGGGGAGGGGAGTGGATTTTTAATTATACAGAGTACTTCTAAGCATTCCTAATTAAAAGACCATAGCTGAAAAGAAACTTTCAAATACAAACAGTAAATTAAGGAGGAACATCAAAAGATAAGTACAATTGAATAATGAGAAGGGACTTTTACAAGGTTGTAGTATTTCCATTCTATAGGGGTGCTGATAGAATTGCCCCCTCCCCCAGAAACCTAATGCCATCAGGAAGTCAAATAAAGTAGAAGGCCTGGAAATGATTGTGTTATATGTTGATGTTCTTAAAAGAAGAAAGGAAAGGTAAAAGAGAAAGGATATACTAGCAAGAAATGGGGTGGAAGAGGAGAAACTTTTCTCACAGTGAGAGAATAAACATAAAAATCTGTATAAAGGAGAAAAGAGTGGAAAGGAATGTGAATCATTAGAATCTCACTTTCATCTGAACTTTTCAAAGGAGGATAGAACACACATACAGGGATAATGAGGGGAAAAGTAAGAGGGAAAAGAAGAGAATCTGACTAAAGATAGAAGATGGAGGGAGAATCATGAAGAAAGTGTTATGAGACTGGGATAAAAGGGTAAAAACTTGTGATTGGAGTCTGAGTGAGAGAAAGAGAAATGGTCTTGAGGTACAGAAGCTGACTGAATCTAGCATAGACTATTGGTGTAGAGAATAATTCTATTCTCCAATCCTCTTCTTTTTTATAAAAACGGGGCAGGGAGCAATGAAAGGGAAAAAAAAGAAAAAGATAGTGGGAAATGCACACTTAAGAATTGTTACTGTGAATGTAAATGGGATGAATTCACCCATAAAATAGAGGATGATTCCAAAATAGATTAGAAAGAGGAAACTAACAATATGTTGTTTTATAAGAAACACTTTTTAAACATAAGGATTCACACCTCCACATACCATGCATGTGTACACACACATACACACACACACACACACACACACACACACATAAAACTTGGAACCAAATCTACTGTGCTTTATTTAAACTAAAAAAATTCAAAAGTAGCAAAGGTGAGCTCTAACAAGGCAAGAATAAAAATATCCTTGCTTAAAAAGATAAATAAGGAAGCTACATTTAGTTGAATTATACTATTGACAATTTCTTCTAGTTCTGAACACTATAAGGCTCATAGCATAGCATCTAAATATCTAAAGGCAAAGCTAAATTATCTGCAAAAATAAATAAATCATAATGCTTTAATGATAGGGGACCTCAATGTACCTCCTTTCAGAGTTAAACCAGAAGAGGTTAAGAAATTAGACAGATTTTCAGAAAATTTAGATAGAAAAGATATCTTTTAATTATTGAATGGGAAGAAAAATGATTGTACTTCCGTTGTGGTTGTGTATGGTACTTTTACACAGACAGATCATGTATTAGGCCATAAAAAAAACCTCACAAAATACATAAAAGCAGAAACATGTGCCTTAATGACCATAAGAATTACATTCAAGAAAAGGCCATTGAAGAAAGGATTAAAAATTAATTGGAAATAAAACAATTTAGTCCTAAAGAATGGGGGCCAAAGAACAAATCATAGGAATGATACATAATATCAGGTAGAATGATGAAAATGAGACCATACAACAACATTTTTGTAATGCAGACAAAGAAGTTACATAAGGGGAAATGTATATCTTTAGATATTTTCATCAACAAAAAAGAGAAAGAATAGTTCATTATTTTTAGTTTGAAACCATCAAACCTAGAAAACAAAACATTAAAATATCAGTTGAAATAATGAAATATCAACTAAAACACAATTAAGTATCAAAATAAAAATACCAAAAATCAAAGAAGTTATTGAAAAGATTGAGATAAAAAATTAACAAGAACTAAGAACTATTCTTTAGAAACTAAAAAAAAAAATTAAGCTGTGATTTTTTTAAAAAAGTAGATCAAATTGCTATCAAAAATGAAAAAGGTAAATTCAAAACAAACAAAATAAATAATTAATATTTAGAAACTATTATGCCCAGATATTCCAACAAAACTGATGACTTGAATCAATATACACACAAATATGAAATATTTTCTTTAACATAACAAGAAATAAATATTTTTTACAATTGACCTTCAGAAAAAAACTTAAATGCATTCATGAACTCCCAAAAGGATAAAAAGGAGCAGATTGACTCATGAGTGAATTCTACTAAATTGTCAAAGAAAAAATTAATTTCTTTTTTAAACTGATTAAAAACAGAAAAATAAGATGTCCCACCAAATTCTTTCTATGATACAATTAAGATCTTCATACCTAAACCAGAGAGTCAAAACAGAACAAGAAAACTATAGACTAATAATCCTAACTAATATTGATCTAAATTTTTAAATTATTAAGAAAGGGACTGCAGAAACACATCACAAATATTGTAGACTATGACCAATTTGGAGTCATACCAGAAATATACTGATTGTTCAATGTTAGAAAAAAAATCCTATAAACATAATTGACTATATTAGTAATGAGAACAAAAACATGTGATCATATTAATTGAGGCATAAAAATATTTTAATATAATGTAATTCCCATTTCTGCTTTTAAAAATAGTCACTAGAAAACATAATAAATGGACCTTTTCCTTACAGGATTAATAGAGGATATCTAAAATTAAGAATTAGCATTTTGTGTAATTGGGGATAAACTGGATTTATAGTATACCAGATATGAAATAAGTATGTTCATTATCACCACTATTATTTGATAAAGTGCCAGAAATACTAGCCATAGCAAAAATAAATAAATAAATTGCAGGAATAAACATAAAAAAGGGGAAAAAATTGCAGATGATGTTTAGTCATAAGAATTTTAACTAAATTATTTAAAACAATTAATAAGCAATTTTTGGATATAAAATGAATCCACATAGAGCATCAGCATTTCTCTATATTACCAACAAAATCAAACAAGAAGTGATGAAAAGATGAATTCAACCAAAAATTGCTCCAGAATTTATAATATACTCAAGAGCCTAATAACCAAGACATACAGGAACTATGTGATTATGACAATAAGAAATTCTTTACAGCAATAAAAGAGACCTAAATATTAGGAGACATATTAATTTCTTATGTGTAGACTGAGCCAATATAATAAAAAATAGCAATACCAACATTAATTTACTTATTCAGTGCCATAACAATCGAGCTATGTAAAATAATTAAATTCATTGGAGGAAGGAAAAGGTAAAAAATATCAAAGTATGTAATGAAAAAATAATGACAAGAAAGAGGGCCTGGTAGTACAAGAGCTCAAAAAATACCACAAAGACTAATATAGTATCATAGAGTTTTATATACCCAAAGAATCCAGCTATTGAAGCAACAATTTGATCTTTGACAAAATCTTCTGGGAAAATGGGAAAGTAGTATGGCAGAAATGAAGCATAGACCATCTTGTACCATATGGCAAATGGTTACAAAGCTTACACATAAAGGGTTACATCAAAAGCAATTTAGAAGGACAAGAAATAAATTGTTTTGTAGTTCTATGCACAGCAGACAAGTTTATGATCAAACAAAGGACAAAAAGGATTACAGAAGACAAATTGGAAATTTTTGATTATAAATTTAAAATTTTAAAAAGCTTTTACACAAACAAAATCAATACAGCTAAAATAAGCAGGGAAATAGGTAACTGAAAAAAATCTTTACAGCCATTTTCTGTGATAAGTTTCTTATTTCCAAGATACATAGTTAACTGCTTTATATTCATTTGAATAAGAGCCATTGCACAATTTATGATTGGCTTTAGGATATGAACAGATTACTAAGAAAAAATATTTAAGTCCCTAGAAGTCATATGAAAAAAAATACTCTAAATCACTAGTAATTGGAAAAGTTGACCAAAAAGGAAAATGACCTGTGTTGTACAGGCAAACACACACACACACACACACACACACACACACACACACACACACACCCACCAGAAAAACAAACAAACAAAAAAACCCAGGCACATTAATTCACTGTTCGTAGAGATTTAAATTGGTCCTGTCCTTCTGGAAAGTAATTTCTAATTATGCCCTCAAAATTACTAAACCGTGCACATCTTTTGAACCAACAAGATTACTTACTGGACCTTTACCTGAAGAGACCAAAGAAAGAGGAAAAGTACTCATGTGTGCAAAAAACAATTATTATTCCTTTTTTTATAATAGCACAAAAGTGGAAACTGACAGGCATGCCCTTTAATTGGGAGAATAGCTGAATTGATTAAGGTATGTGAATATAATGAAATGCTTCTTTTTTCTCCAACAGTGGGTTTTATGGTGGGGGCTGGGCCTCAGGGCTTGAGAGAAAAATTGTGATGCATTAATTGAAAAAAAAATTAGAATCAACTTTAGTTTCATCAAATAGTAGCTATAAGGATTTCACACCTTTGTGGTGCTGTGTTGAATACAGCATAATCCATATTATACTACAGGTATTGACACTATTTTACAAATGAGGAAAGTGACACTCAGAGAAGCTGAGTGACCTGTCCATAGTCACACACTAGTAATTGTCAAAGGCAAGTTTCAAGCATGGATCTTCTTGAATCCGTATCAAATAGTCTATCCACTAAGCCACGCTGCCTTATAAAACAAACAGAATGTTAGGCAAAAATACAAAATGTTCATTTTTGAGCAGGACCTTGGAAAAAGCCAATTTAGCCTCACATAGGCCAATTATTAATCAGGCATTTTCTATGATACTATCTTTCATGAACAACAGACACATTTCTCCTGAAAGCAAGCTTTATGATATTTCTTATGCCTTTCATTAGAAGAGTCAAAAGGGAATGTGTGTTGGAGATTCTTGTGAGTTACAGTCCGGTATCCATTACCCACAAAGGGTCTGAGGCAAGTGTGAAGGACTTTCCAGATAATTACTGCCAAAGATTGTTGGATAGTGGGTCCCTGCCTGATTTACTGCTGACACCCAAATGATCAACAGGTGTTTGAAAGTGTTATGAAAGCATGATTTGGTTATTATTCATTTTACTTAAATTTTGCAGAATTATATAGTCAGTCTCATAGGCAGATCTGGGTTCAAGTCCGCCTTTTTAAAAATACATACTGACTGTGGGGTTATGAGATAGGCGACTAACACCGGCAACTCTGTAATAATTTAAATTACAGATGAATTACTGACCTGAATCAATTTATAGAGATTCCACACAGGAAGTTCTGTCACACCAATGAAATTACAGGTCAATACAAAAAATAATCACAAAATTAAACTTTGTCCTAACTGTATTTGGTATTGCCTCTTGCTTTTGAAAGATACCTCTGGTACAATTCTTCTTTATCTGTCCTCCTCTGCTGTTAATACATTCATTATAGAACTTGATTATTTCACTCTATCAATTAAAAACATTTCTTCCCTTCCTTCTCCCTACTCCCATCTAGATCAATAGTTTACCTCTTTGGCTGTGAAATAAAACTGAGAGAAAATCTTTTCCCAACAAAGAGGGTCCAGAGGAGATGATAACAGACAAGATTCCTTTTCCCACTTCAGTCCTTCTGGTGAGAGAGAGAGAGAGAGAGAGAGAGAGAGAGAGAGAGAGAGAGAGAGAGAGAGAGTGTGTGTGTGTGTGTGTGTGTGTGTGTGTGTGTGTGTGTTCATCTCATTGAATTTGTGGTAGTAACACACACTTGGTTCTTCTGTAAACTCTGTATTGTTGATAAACTGATGAATAGCCTTTGTGCATAGTGATATTGAAACCATGTTTTTGTAATTGGAGATGCAATTTCAGATAAATGGCTACCCCCCCCAAAAAAGTAATTCACTTAGGTTTCTGCATCATTGTTACTCTAGGCATAAATTCCTCATTGTTGTAATGGGTGAAATGCAAGTCAACTAGAAACGTGGAGTACATGGGGATGTTTTTTGTTTGAGCCTGAACAAACCATGTCTGCTTTCATTGTTTTCCTAATTTTGGATATGTTGTATAAAGCAGAGAAGTCTTACAAATAAATACCACCCAAGTGTCCCCTGAATTTCTATAGAACTTCCAGCTGTTGCCCCACAATTTCACACTCTGTTATGTGTTGTTTTGTATTGTTCTTTAGTTGTTTCATGTATTTAGGCTGTCTCTCCTAACAGATCATAAAGACGTGGAGAATGAGGATTGTGGCTTCTGCTTTATTTGCATTCCCCTCAGAGTTTGACACAGTTCTAGGCACACAATAAGTGCTAACTAATTTTTGTTGACATATGTGACAGGAACCTCTGTATGGAAAAAAGGCATCCACACAAATGGTTACTCTATTAGAGTCCACAAGAGTGTTCCTTTGAACAATTCTGTGGTACCTTAAGGCCTTCCTAGGCATAGCTTATTTTAAGGATTTAATATAAGGCTTTGTGCTCATTGTACCTGGGCAGGAGTTGGTGGGAGAGAACCTCCAGGTTTGTGCCACAGTGCTAAAGAGGATCTTGCAAACTGTGACCTGCCTGGAGGCAGTGTGTTATCAATGGAAGGCCTTTTTAGCATCTTCAGCTTCACTTCCACATTCAGCAAATTATCTGAGTGACTTTCAGTCAGTTACACAATACTGTGGTGAGGAATGAATTAGCTAGAGTTCTTTGGGGGGAAAAAAAGCATGAAATATTTTACAAATGTAAGGTGATGCTCCATACTGAATTCCTCAGCTGTTCCTCTGAAGGCAAGACCTAAGGTAGTTGCTTGATGCACATAGAGTTTAAGTTTCTTGCCCATGATACCAAGAGTAGTAAGCATCAGAGATGGGATTTGGACCTAGGTCTTTGTGACTTTTACTCATCTAGCTTCTAATATAACATGGTCTTCTTGCATTGCATACCTTTGTTGCCTTTCCCCTTCCTTCTGCTCCTTCTGCCCACACTTTCTTCCACTCACTCTCCAGTCATCCATACCCAACTATTCTCTATTCTCAACTCTCAAAATATCTTATACCAGCTGATGGCAGCAGAGGAGAAGTCAGAGAGAGAAATGAAGATTTCTCTCAAAATTTTGCCGTACTTTGACCTTAAATACTTTGCCTTAAATACTTTGACCTCCTCCACTTTGTTGAGCAAATTCTATTGGCAGATCAGAGCACGTTCAAACTGTCTGTCAGATTCTGAAGGCACAAAGCTCATAGCCATTACGAAACCAACCACTGGCAAATAACAGACTGAATATGCTGCATAACTCTGTTGCTAAATTATCTCTCAGTTAGCTATAATAAAAAGTCAGTAAAATAATACCTGTACAGTTACCAAAAACATCCTTCTAAACTGAATTTTCTTCCTAACCAAATTTAGTTGAGACTTCTCTGTATAATTTGGGAAAACTAATCCTTCCTTTGTTTAAACTTAATCTATTTTGTTTTCCTTTCTTCTTCCATGTCTGGAAGAAAACGTTTTGAAACCAATGGCCTGTCATTGATGTTGAAGAAAAATAAAAAGGGATCAGGAAGGGGACTTCTTTTTTGATCTAAGTGTGATGACCTGATTTTGTACATCCCTGAAGTCATTTACAGGATATTTTTAGATCAGAAGTATATGACTAATCAGAAAACTCGGAATTTCACATTAGAAAAGAAATCTCAAACTAGAATGTGCTCAATATTAGTTAAATGTATGGGACAAAAGGAGAATGAATACATTTTTCCCACTCAGGCTGAGCTCCCCTTGAAAGCTGAAATGATAAAAGAGCCTTAATACCCTCATACCAGTCCTTTTTAATATAGTTGCATTATATCATTCTGGGCACTGTTATATCTCAAACAAACAAGTCTGTCTTCCACCTTTGTACCTTATACTAACTCTTAAGTCCAATAATCTTTCTACTTCATCACACTCCCTGTGGTACAGTGAAAAATCATTTGACTGGGAATTAGGAGAGCTGGATTTCAGTCCTGGTTCTGCTATTACTTGATTGAGTAGATTGGGCAAAGTAACTTAACCTATCTGCTCTTCTGTTTCAATTTTTAAAACTGTGTTTATATTATATGAGTTCTAAATTCTGTCTGACTTAAATTTCAGTGGTTCTGTTATTCTGTGTTCTGTGTCTGTTATTCTATTGCTGTGGAATAAAGAAACACTAACACCTCATTTTGCTTAGTCTCTAGGAGGAAATTTCAAATTTAGATTGTGAATACATAAAGGTGGACCCCACCCAAATTAGTCAAAGTTAGCACAGATATTTCCTTTGAATCAGTTAAAATAATCTAGATATAGGTCCTTAATCAATTTGAAAGGGTAGTTAGGGCTTTGGGTCATTGGATAAAGATAGATGATGCTACAGCTACATAGGAAATATCATGTGATTGTTTGAGGAGCAACTCACACTTCTTAATAAGTTTGTTCAGAGCCGGTCAGTTGAATAAAAGGGAACTCCAAATTCAGGAGGTGAGTATTATATGTCCTTGAGAGGGAATTGCTCTTAAGGGAAGGAGAGAGTTCTTCCATCTTTTTCCTCCTCTTTCTCCATTGAAGATGGTACTAGAAGGGCAGCTAGGTGGCACAGTGGATAGAGCTCTGACCTTGGACTCAGGAGAACATGAGTTCAAATCCGGCCTCAGACACTTGACACTATTGGTGTGACCCTGGGCAAGTCACTTAACCCCGATTGC
Source organism: Phascolarctos cinereus (assembly GCF_003287225.1). Classification (NCBI taxonomy): domain Eukaryota; kingdom Metazoa; phylum Chordata; class Mammalia; order Diprotodontia; family Phascolarctidae; genus Phascolarctos; species Phascolarctos cinereus. Next base: position 172,808,338 of record NW_027555625.1, read on the forward strand.
CTCACCCAAAAAGGAAAATGAAAAGATGGTATTTGAGAGACTGGACTAGTAATAGTAATAATTATAATAATAACTATTATAATGGCTATCATTTATGTAGTACTTGGTCCTCCCAGTGGTTAAATGACTCTCCCAAGGTTACACAGCTAGTAAGTATCTGAGGTTAGATTTGAACTCAGGTCTTTTTGACTCCAGGTCCATTACATTATCCACTATACCTAATGAAGGCAATATATCCAATTGGAAGGAGGCTAAGACATGCTGAGAACAAAGTCTCCAAAGAAAAGCCAACATAGAGAATTAACCAATTTACTTTCAAAAATAGGAAAACCTGGAGGTCCCATTCATGTCAGTAATAATGTCCATTAGAGAGGGACACAGAAATATGACACAGTCATATTTCTTTATCTGCATAAGAAGCTGAAAAACACCCTGAAGACCAGAGCAAAACACAACAAGGAAAGGCAGTTTCATGATCTATAAGGGCACCAACTCTAGGAGTCCAGCAGAGAGTTATCCCAACAGAGAGGAGACTTTCATGAAAATTCTATGAAAGGAGAAAAGGACTTTCAGTAATTAGGATATATGAGTTACTCCTTTGGTTCCCTATAAATATGTTTCTCTACTATTGTATATGACTTCCTTGGAGACCATGTGTACGCAAGTACAATTTGGACCAATTTGGGGTGGGGCTGGGGCTTGTTTCTGTAACAATTGTACTTGCTAAACTCGCTTAGTAAATGTCCTTAAAAAAAGTTAAGTCTGGTTGATAACTAGTGAAAAGCACACCAGGGGGATCTTATGAGACTCAGTACCAAACCCCTCAGGATTACCTATAAAATCCTGAGGAAAATAGTAGTCATTATCCTCTGAGGACCCAACCCATGAATACAAGTGTTCAATTTGGGGAGTGAGTCCAGAAAGGGTGCATATATACATGACATCAGTTTTCCAGTACAATGGAAATTGTAAACAAAACAAAACAAATAAACATTAATTGACTTATTTTGTGCAAAAATGTTATTTGATGACTTCACTTTTAGATTAGTTTTAGTATTTTGGCCTTAGAGGAATCTACTTGGAAATTTGATGAATATTCTTTTTATTTCCAAATGTTAGAAAACAGCTATCAGATTTCTACTCAAGTTCTCAGACTTGATGATTATATTGACCACTAATATTTATATAGTATGGTAAGATGTACAAAGTGCATTATAGTTCATTATAGGTAAAATGAAAGGAACACAGTTTTCTAAAAATGATGTCACTAAGAGACTTCATTACTTTTTTTCACCAACAGAGCTCTCACTAGCCTAAGAGGACTAGAGCTGTGCTTGGATGTGGAATTCAGAATGTTCTTAGAAATTGTAGTCCTTCAACAACATAGAAACAACAGAATTTATCTGCCAGTTAGCAAGAAAAATACATTTTGATTAGGAAGTCCCCCAGTGGCAGAATGGGAAATGCTTCTGCCTTGTTCTTTCTTCCCTGATCCACATTCTTCAGTTGGTATTGGTATCCTCATATTTCTGTTTCTAATTCCCATGCCTAACTGAAGATACCCTCCATGATGCTTACTCAGGGCTCCATTTTTCATTCTTGCCATTTTGTACAAAATTTACTAATTATAGCTCTAGTCACAAGCAGTTATTATTCAAGACAATAGTTTTAATTTTTTCATGGAAATGAAGCTATAAAACGCAACATCATCAATGTACTTTGCCTAACTAAAGGGATTGAAAAGTAAGAAGAGAAAAAAATATTTAGGGCTTATATAGATAATCCATTCTTGGCTTCCATCTTGTTCTGGTTGCACATGGCTAAGGTCTCCATTTTAAAGAAAACGTAATGTATCGCACAAAGATTATTTTGTCTTTGTGTTATTTTCTTATTTCCCCAAAGGCCTGTTTCTTTGAACAACATCAATGCCACTCATCAGCAATAGGGCCTAAAACACACAGCCATCTAAACAGGAGACGTATTTCTCTTTAAGCAACATCAAGGGCATTTCACCAGCAGCTAGCCAGTGGATAGTTCTAGAAGAAACCACCTTGGCTGCAAGGCCTATGGAATGTATGGACTAAGCAATATGTTGTGATCAATTGGAACCATAAGGATTTCTAACATAGGTTTGATAGCATACAAAGGGATTCTCAAAACCTTCCAGAAATGATGCAATTTGATTGATGATATAAAATATCAAGTTCCACTCATCAATGGCAATCTTGATTTAGCCTTTTGGAAAGAGACCATTAGGTACTTGAACTTGTAGATTGAATTCTAAAGATGAGGATGAGGAAGTTTAAATGATCCTTTGTTCTATTTCTTTTTGCCCCCACTGATCTGAATGTAAATGAGCCCTTTATGGAAGTCCCTGTAAATGCCCACCGTTTTAGAGTTTACAGAGAATGTTTATTTAAAGTACTTAAACAACCAGAGGTCCTCAGGGTAGGCTTTCCCTTATAAAATAAACAGCCACCCATTTGATAACCATTAGTGTAGGGAACCTTAAAGACAAGAGACTAACATAAAACAGGTTAACACACATCCTTTTAATTATGGAGCAAGACTGATACAGTGTTTGGGGGTTGACATTTAATTGTCCAGAATGCCTTGATACCTTGACCTTGTTGTGATTTGAGGTATACACACCAAATATCTTGAAGGTTTAATTCAACTAGTTAATTCTGGGGGAATACAGGAACCCAAAATATTTTACTTAAAAATACAGTGCTAAAGAAGGTTTAGATTCTTTATCATTTTATAAGCCTTTTTTGTGAGAAAAATGAAATTGAAAGTTGAGGATGTAGTGGTGGAATAGTTCACTATACAGACTTTGTCGAGGTTATTTGGGGTCGACCTTCTTGAATGAAAGCTTAATGAAGGCAGGGGCTATTTAGGTTTTGTAGATGTTAACAGACATTTGTTATACTTATGGAAGTGAATGCCAGTCACGCCCCTACAAACACGTTTTCTTTTGATCTAACACAATTCCTAAAAAACACAAAAACCTAACAAAGCATATCCCTTGAAAACAAGAAAAAAATCAAACTGGAAACCCTAAGAGAGTGATTGTGATTAATAACGCATGATTCTTTCTGCTTTTGTTGTATAATAGTTAACAGAAAAGAAAAATATACACTTTAGTATTGATACTTCTGTACAATGCTGTCCATTGTGTTTGACCTGGGTTTGGTTGCCATTTGGTGGTGTAATTATTTATGATGTTGTAGTTATTGCTTTGTTTGTCTTTTAATTCTTTCTTCACTATCACTTCATAAAAGCTTTCCCATTTTTTTCTTTTTCTTTTTTCTGAATATTACAGTGCAAAAAACAGTGATTCTGGAATCAGAGATCTGGGATTCAAATTCTGACTCTGATATGTAACTCTGTGACATTGGGTAAATCACTTACTTTTTTTGAGTCTTAGTTTCTTCAATTGTAAAAGGATGAGGTTGTCCTAGATAGCTTCTGAGGTCCCTTTCAGCTCTATGAATGTTCCTTAAGGCATTCTGAAATCAGTGGATATTCTCATTCTTCCCCTCTCTCTCTCTCTCTCTCTCTCTCTCTCTCTCTCTCTCTCTCTCTCTCTCTCTCTCTCTCTCTCTCTCTCCCTCTCTCCACTTTTGCACCTTTTCTATTTTTGACAGCATATACACTCTTGACAGATTGTTTCATATTTTGCATTTGTATCTCCAATGCCTAGCATTGTGCCTGGTACATAAGAAGTGCTTAATAAATTCTTGCTGATTTTATTGCTGTCTTGCTATAACTAAACTCTCAATTGTGGAATCTCAAGGTCAAAGGATATGAAGAACTTAATTACTTTTCTTCTACAATTCCAATTTTTTTTTCCAGAATAGTTTACTCAATTCATAACCCTATCATCCAAGACTTAGTGTGCCCATCTTCCTGTCATATTGCTTTCAAAGAGATAATTTTATATCATCTTTTTCCTTAATGTCTTTATTTCATGCCTTACTGCTAAATTAGGACTTATACCATTGTGTCAAATAACTATGGACACAAGAGACAGCCTTACTTCACTAGGATCTTATTGGACATTTTTCCAGTAAAACATTAAAAATAATTCAAGCTTTTTATTTCAGATAAATGTGTTTGATCACATTAGTGAAAATGTTTCTATTTCTATGATTTTTAGTGTTTTAATGAGGTGAGTGACCTCTTACTAGAAGCTTAAGGGTGCATCTATTGATATGATAATATGATTTTAAAAATCTTTTAATCAATGTTTAATATAGTGATAGTTTTCCTAAAATTAAATTATCCATATATTTCTGGTATAAAACCAATTCAATTGTAATGAGTACTATAGATACATGTATGTAGCCTCATCACTAAGATTTTGTTTAATAGTGCATCCATATTAACGAATTATAGTGGTCTATCATTCTGCTTCTCTGTTTTACTCCTCCATAATGTGGATACCAGGGTCACATTTGGCACATAATTTGATAGGGGAGCATTAGGTGATGATATATCAGAAATTCTGCCTCTCCTGCCACCCAACACACAATGAAGAGAAATTGTCATCAGGCTTTTTTGCAGAGTCCTTTTAGATTATATCTCTGAGTGAGACATCTGAATATTGACATGAACCTAGCTTGAATATAAGGATAGTTTGGGGAGTTTGGGAAAAGAAATTCTGCAAAGATGATGGTGAGATTTTCCTAGTGATGCCTCATTGTTTTGCCGTCACTATCACCTTTAGAAATTACAGTACTCACTTGGTAGATTAAAAAGCTATTTGTCTTGCCATCTGAGAATAATTTGTATTGGATTGATTTTTCTTGACCTCAAATTTTCCTGTTTCCAAACAGGATTATAAAAAACAAAACCAAAATAAAACAAACTCTAGTCCCAATAGCATGGTGATTATCACAGCAACCCCAGAGAGAAAATAAAAAATGGCCCTTAGTCAAGAGATGGCATTAGAACCCTAAGAATGAGAGATACCGCTAATCAAAGCTGAAGTCCTACTGCGTTTTCTTTAGAAAGGTAATTTCTGTTAAAGACCCTTTTATGGCTCCAGTCAGAGGTTTGCAGATAAATCTTTAACAACCAACTCTCTGGAAAACACACACACACACACACACACACAAAACATAGTTTTAAGTTTAATATGCATTATTAACATTTTCTCCACTGTTTTTTAAGTTTACACAATCAAGAAAACAATGTCAAGCCTTGATTTGTAGAGTATGTTGATTCTGAGGTATAAATATTCACAATGAAAATTTAATAATCAGTTCTCAGAAGCTAGTTCGAGCTGGCTCCCTCACACCACTGGTGCCATCTCTCTACTAGAATAGCTACACAGTGGAGGAAGGGAGGGGGTGAATATGAAAGTGGTATACAATTATTCTCTCTGGGTACAGAAATGGTACTCTAGATGATTTTCTATAACTTTAAATTTGTGACCATTCCTCCCCATTTGCCTCTATAATCTACTACAGGAAGTGAGTTATAACTTTGGTCTCACTACTCCAGAAGTAATGTTTGAAATATAGGAAGTCATTTTGATAAAGAGAGATTTACCTCTTGACTTGTAACTGTGTTATATTAATTTCAGCTTATTCAGATCTGCATGCCTACTTTTTTCTATCTTTCTTGACTTTGCTATGTTGCCTAGGAAGTGTGCTGATTATGATTGTCCCTAGTCACCCTAGAGTAGCATTTGACCATTAGTCAATTGATGACTATTGTAATTCAGGAAATTAAAAACAAATAAACTGTCTTCCTCATTCTTTGTCTAATGAGCTATCCATACCCAAATTATGTCCTCTCTTCCACTTGTCATTTTCCTGAAGCCTCCATACCCCTCTTTTTCTATCTACTATGTAAAGAATTTTCCAGGATAAAAACCTCCACTTTACTCTATCATCAATACTTCCCTTTATGTGAAATTATGGGTGGAAAATTAGTCATAACTTCCTAAGTAGGGACCCTCCCAATAAAACCCTTGATTGGCTCAGATCAGAAGGCTTCTATGTTTCTTGAGTTAAGCTAAACAAATAGCCAATACTTATGATCATAGCCAGCTACCTTGACCTCAGACTGACTGTAGTATTTAACTTGAAACATGGAGAAGAAACCTAGTCTACAATGGATTCAATATGAGTTAGTAGTGTGTTGTGGCAGCCAAAAACTAATACAGTTTGAGTCTATATTGAGGGGTATGGTTACCAGCAATAGGGAGGTAATAGTTTTACTGTACTCTGACCTTGCCTGACCTCACTGGAGTATTGGTACTCCAAGTTCAAGATGAAGTTCAAGAAGAACACTGATAAGCTGTAGTATTTAAATAAAAGGACAACTAGGATGGTAAAAAGTCTTGAGTCCCTATTATATGAGGATCTGTTGAAGGAACCAAGTATGCTTAAACCTAAAGAAGAGAAAATCAAAGGAGACATGACAACTGTATTTGAAGCTGCATTTTTTTTTTTGATGATTCAATATTATATTTGGCTTGGGAGGGGAAGAAAGAGCAATGGGTAGAAATTGCATGAAAGAAAGAAAGAAAGAAACAAGCAAACAAACAAACAAGAGATAGAACATTGCCTCAAAGTAAATGCAGAGTAGCAGAAATAAACAAAAGTGGGGGTAAAGCAGTAGTTGTCCTCCTATGACAACTTGAAAGGGCCTCAGGAAAAGACCTTTAAGAACCAAGGTTTGGCCAGTGAAATGCAAACACCTCCAGGCTGACTCCACTGAATCAACAAACAATAAGCCCTGGGGACAGGCTCAACCTCAGGAACTTTCACTATATGAACAGTGGGGGGATTAAAGGGCTGAGCAGGGGAAGACTGAAAGACCCTGGCTGTTGTATAACAAGTTTCTGGGCTATGGATATGGGTGAGAAGAAGCAAGCACACTCCCAGTGAGTGCAGTGAGTGGAAGGGACTCTGCTGGCTGTGGGCCATTGGTTTTGGTTCCAGGGTAGAGGGGAGAGCTGAAGTTTGTAGGCACCACAGTTTCCTCAGGTCAGTCAATATGGCTGGGGACCCTAGCCATGGCTTAGAAATGAAGAGTAGTGCCCAAGGTTACCCCAACCCCTGCCCTGGACAGAGTGGACCTGAGGCCTGGGGCACCATTTCTCACACCTCAGGAATAGAACTTGATTACAATAATAAGCTGCTAAAGAGAAGAGAAAAATAAAAATGAGCAAGCAAAGGAGAAAGAACCCAACCATAGACAGCTACTATGGGGATAGAAGATCTGGGTTCATATTCAGAGGAAGATAATGAAGCTAAAAAGAGCCACTCCTTTTACCAAGAGAAACATCAAATGGTCACAAGCTCAAAAAGAGTTCTTGGAAGAATTCAAAAAAGACTTCCAAAAGCTAAGAAGAGAGATCAAGGAAAAATTCAGAAAAAATAAGAAATAACTTAAGAAAATAAAGAAAATCTTGAGAAGAAATTCAACCAACTGGGAAAGGAGATTCAAAAACTTGAGGAAGAAAAGAACCCCTTGAAAATTAAAATTGTGCAAGAGGAAGTTAATGATGTTGTAAGACTCCAAAAAATAATAAGACAAAATCAAAACAATGAGAAAATAGAAGAGAATGTGAAACATCTTATTAGAAAAACAAATGATCTGGAGTACAGATTGAGGAGAAAAATATAAGAATTGTTACACTACTGGAAAGTTATGATCAAAAAAAGAATCTTGATACAATATACAAGAAACTCTTCAGGAAAATTATCCTGAAGTTTTAGAACAAGAAGGTAAAGGAGAAACAGGAAACAAAACAAAACACCAAACACCACCTGAAAGAGATCCCTGGAGGAAAACCTATAGGAATATTAATGTCAAATTTCAAAGCTCCCAGGTTAAGTAGAAAATATTGTAAGCCACAAGAAAAAAAATAATTTAGATATGGCAGAGTAACAATCAGGATCACACAAGACCTAGTAACTTCTAAGCTGAAGGACAGTAGGACTTAGAACATTATATTTCAAAGAGCAAAAGAACTGGGGTTGTGACCAAGGGTGACTTACCCATCAAAGTTAAATATAATCCTGAACCCCAAAAAATGGGCATTTAATGAACTGAAATACTTTCAGGTATTTGTAACAAAAAGACCAGAACTTAATGAGAAATTAGACATACAAGATCCAAGAGAACTATAAGCTAAACATTAAACACCAATTATAAGGGACTCAATAAGGTCAAATTCTTTTTATATGTGAAAACGTTATCAGTATTCTTATGACTATCATCATTACTTGGGTAGTTTGAAAGAAAGGCTTGGGCTGAGCTGAGTATGATGGGGCCATTCTAAAACCTAAAACTGGGAAAGGAGTGGTAAAAAAGGATCACTTATCTCATACAAATGAGGCATGAAAGGAAGAACTGATAAAGAAAAAGAAAGCATGGGGGTAGGGCTGGTAGTGCTGCAACCTTACTCTCATCAGAAATGGGTGAAAGAGGGAACATTTACATCTCAAAGAGTATAAGAGTCTTCTAAATTTAGAAAGAAATAACCAGTCCAAGGGGATAGGATAAGGAAGGGATTTTTAGAAGGGTGTGTAGATTAAAAATTAGGAGGGGGTGGGGTAGAGAGAAGAAGGGAGGGACTCACAGAAATGGGTAGATTAAGTGATAGGAGGGCAAAATAGTAGGTAGAAGTAAATTCCATAGGGAGGGATGAAATAAATAGGGAGAGAAGGATGGTGAGAAATTGCAAAATTTTCCTGACAATTAGATCTACTCAAAGTTGAATTAGGCTGATTAGAGAGGTTAGAGATTCCCTCTCATTAGAGGTTTTCAAGTAGAGGTAGGGGGACCACCTGTTAAGTATATCCAGTATTCCTTTCAAGTATGGATTGGACTAGATAGGCACTGAGGTCCCTCTAACTCTGAAATTCTATCATTCTGTGATTCTCTCTTCCTCCCATAGCTGAAGGACCAACTGTGCTTGAATTCCTGACAGTATCACTGCTATTATTGCTTTCCTGCCTGAATTACAATTTGGAGGTATTAGTCTCAGTCTTATCATGAGACAATTGAGATAAAGAGTTCCCCTATTTGAGTGTGTGCTGTCCCTGGTAGAAATAGTAAGGTATAGACTGACACAGAACCATTTCCTTGATACCCTTGAATGCTATTTTAAGTATTTCTTGTTAATCCATATGTTTTTACCTTTAGTTATTATTATGCTAAACACCATACATCAAAATTTGATTATTGCTTTCAGTATTGATTTAGTAATCTTATTCTTCTGTGAAGTCCTCCTTTAATCTGAACAATGGGCTTTTCTGGTAGTTTAAAGATTATTTCTCCTGTAAATATTTGATAGAATTAGTGGGGTTATAAATTTAGAGCTAGAAAGTTCTTTAGAGGTCATCTAGTCCAACTCCTTCATTTTATAGATGAGAAAAAAAGTCTGAGATGAAGTGACTTGTCCAAGATGCACAGATAGTAACTGTCAGATGTGATGTAAACCCAGTTTTTTCTGACTCCATGACCAGCATCCTATCAGCTTTACCATACTGGCTGTCAATTCACTCAATAATCAATCTCGTTTAAGAATGTCTATTTTTCTTTCTTGAGATTTTACATTTGGCTTAATTTATTTTCTTCTAAGTGGTTGCTTGGATTCTCTATTTCCTCTTTTGTTAATTTGGCAAGTTTACATTTTTATATTTACCTTTCATTAATGTTTTGGTTTTGATGGTACATAAGTGAGTAATTTCTAATTTTCATTAATTCATATTCTGTTATTGTGAATTCTTTCTCATTTTTCAACTTGTCAATTTGTTTTTCTTTTTTTTTATAAAATTAGAAAATAGTTTATTTACTTTGTCTTTTTTGACATGACAGTATCTTAGATTTATCATTTCAAGCATTTTTAACTATTTTAAAATTCATTTTTTTAACTTTTAAAAATATATGCATGATTCATTAGTTATACTTTTTTTCTTTTTCATCAATAGATGTTTAACAATGTAAATTTTCCTTGTACCACTTTTCCTGCATGCTACATGTGATATACTGTCTACCACATTGGCTGTTTCTATATTTGGTTCTTTTGACCAACTCATATTTAGTATATCATTATTTAGCCTCCACTTAAATTATAATCTTTTGTTTATATTTACCTTATGAATTATAATTTTTTTGTAATGTGATTTGAAGGACATATTTGAGATTTTGCATTCAAACATATATATACACACATATTTATCTGTGTGTATTTATATGTGAATTTTAACCTTAACCATTTAATACATTATCAGTTTTTTTGTGTCATAAATGCTAAAAAATAGATTATTTAAACTTTCCTTTCAGTCATCAAAAGTATATAAAATCTATTCTTCCCACATTCTTGTCAGATGTAGAGTTTCTTTCTTGTTTATCTTTCTGTTACAGTGTTAGTACCTGAGAGATGTACACTAAAGTTACTGATAATTATTTTCATATAATGCTGGTTTTATTACATTTATTTTTTTTCAGTTATTCATTTGGTTTTTCTGTTATTGTATGCATATGTACATATACATGCATATATACGTATGTGTTGTTGCTTAATTATCTATAGTATATTTAAGTATAATATGGTTCCTGTGTTTATATCTTTCAACAGTATGTACTTTAACTGTTGCTTTTATGTGAAATCATGATTGCACACTCTGAAGTAGTATTACATAATGAAGTGCTGGACATGTAGTTAGAAAGACTTGACTTAAGGCATAATATTTCTAATCCTTACTAGCAGATATGTGATGTAAAATAATTTAACTTAAATCTCAATTGTCTGTATGAAAAATGGGGATAACAATACTCATAATACCTACCTAGCACAGTTTGTGAGATTTAAATGAGATAACTTAAAGCACTTTGAAAACCTGAGGCATATAATGCTATTCATGCTATTTACTTTGACTTTGTGTTTATTATTTTTCGAAATTGAAAGTTTTTATAGGAAGCAAATTGTTGAATTCTGTATTCTAATGTTTTGTGATTTTTTTCTATTTTGTAGGTGAGATTAGACCATTAACATTCAAGTTCAAAATTGTCTCTCCATTGAACTCTTCTATACTGCTTTAAATGTTTTAAAAATAGTTTATTTTGCATAAACCAATTTTATCAATTAAGAGCTATAGTTAAGAAATGTTCTTTTGCAGGAAATGTGCCTTTAACTGTTGTTTGGGGAAAGTGTTTTACCACTCTGGGAAAGGGATACAGAAATGTAAGACTTCTGGGAAGCCTACAGCTGGAGTTGAAGGGAACAAAGTGGATCAATGGTGGAGCTCATCTCAGCAAATCTGAGAAATTCAAATGCCATTAGCATCTTCTAAATTTGGTGTCTTAAGACAAAGCTGTGTTTACCCTGCCCTCCTTATAACTCTGAACCTAAGTAACTTTTCTAACATGGAGACACCTATCACCTCTCCTGTCTATGCCAGTCTAAACTCAAATCAATGAATTTTATTTTGAAAGAAAAAAACAGCCTTAGATACTGTAGCTTGTTTTCTTTGAGTTAAACTGATCCTTGCTTAAATAATCAATTACAGCAGTACCTTTCTTGTTACTACATGTCACAACCTGATTATCTTAATTCTGTTTTTATTAATACATTTTTTTGCACTTTCATTGTTTTGCCTAGGAGACTCTTTCGTAATTCCAAATTTCTACCAATTTGTTTGAATGACTTCTACTTAAAAATACTAAATTCCCTCTCTCTACCCTCCCTTTTATTTCTCTAAAAAGTTTCTCTCTGGGTTGTCTTTTAGGGGATTACCCTATAACTATTTTCTCTTTCCTTCCTCAATGAACCTCAGGTCAATTAGAACTTATAATGGGGAATATTTTTGCCTCTTATTTGAGGGTTTTAAAAATTAAGTCATCCTCTAGACTATGCACACTATGTTTCTTTTGCATTTCAAAAACCCTGCTTGTCTCTGGTTTCATTTGAAGGAATGATTAAAATTTTCTGATTCAGTTGAAAATCCACCTTTCTTTTAAGGAGTACGCTCAACTTTTCAGAATTTATTATCCTGGGATGCATGATAATTTCTTTTGGCTTTGGTATATCACATTTCCTTCTATTTCTATTCATTGCTGGCTAGTACTGCACAATTCAAGCTAGTCCTCCTCAAGATATGAATTGTCTCCTCCTGATTGCTTTCCAGAGTTTTTCTTTGTTACTAAAGCTCTGGAACTTGGTGAATATATTTCAGGATGAATTTAATTGGGGTCTCTTTCTGACATCAAGTTGTAGATTCTACACATCTTCATTTTGCCCTTCCAGGCATTTTTCTTGACTTATTTCCTGAAATATGCTATTGAGGTTTTTTGTCCCTTCATGTTTTCATTAGAAGCTAATGATTATCATATTGCCTTGCTGGGCTCTGTCCTTGAGGTCAATTGCTTTGGTTTGAAGGGACCTGTAGTGTTCTACAATTTTTTTTCTATCTTTAGATTTTGCTACAATATTTATAGTTTAATTTTTGTACTTATTTGTGTGTTCTATCTCTACTAAGATACTAGTATCTTTCCCTAATTTATTAAGGTTTTTTTTTATATATTCTAAACTTTCATTATTCTTCAAGAAATTGAATTTTCTTCTTATTTCATTTTTACTACTTTTATTAAACTTCTCAAGTGCATGTTTTAGTTCCATTTTCATTTCTATATTTGTTATATTAATGGATTATTCCTTTTTATGGTAACAGTGTCTTTTACACCATGGCATTTGTTCTTTGTATTATGGTCTCTGTTTTACTGATTCATTAAAAAAAACCAGCAATTTTTTTCAAGCTATTGCTTTCAAGGATTTTTTTCTTGCTATTGTTCTTTTACTTCATGTGGAAAATTTTTGGTTGTTTTAACATGATGAAGTGTAGCTGCATTTACAAATCTCTAACGTCCCTTCTAGCCCTCTCTAGATGAACTTCAATCATGTAGGCAAAATCCCCATTTTGCCTGAATTTTTGGAATTGTCTAAGTTGTATAACTTACCAAGAAGGACACAGGGCAGTATTTAGTTAAGGTACAAGATCATTCTGTTGTCATTTTTTTAGGCAATTGGGGTTAAGTGACTTGCCTAGGGTCACACAGCTAGTAGATCATTCTGAATACACACACACACACACACACACACACACACATATACAATACATATACAAATATGTATGTGTATATGTATATATGTACACACACATATACACATACATCTATCAGAATCAGTGGGATTTAAGAAGAATAAGCAATAAGTATGTATATTTTGATGTTGTTTGTATACCTACATCACTTCTAATATATCAGGTCATACTTTGCCTGACAGGTAACATGCTTTAGTGTAAATAGTGCTGGCCTTTGGAATCCACAGTGGTCAAGCTTTAGATCCTGCCTCTGACACACTCTCAGGAATACCTAGCTTTAAATTCAACTTCTGATAATTTTAGTTGTATGACCCTGGCAGGTCACTTAATCTCTCTGAATCTCATGTTCTTCATCTGTAAAAGAAGGATAATAATAAAACATACATCAGCTGGTTATTTTGTGAAAAAGACCAAATGAGATTGTCTTTTTTTTTTAACAAACTGTAAGGAAATATATGAATGTCAACTATTATTATTATTATTATTATTATTATTATTACTACTATTTATTAATGTGGTATTTGATCTAGTGGATAGTGAGCTTACCTTTGAATCAAGAAGGCCTGGATTAAATTCCTGCTTCTGAAATACATTGGCTTTATGGACATTTTCAAATCAATTAGCTTCTCAATTCCCCTCATGAATCCTTAAAACTATATATTAAATATATATGTATGCATATGGATACATATATGTATGCATATACACACATAATATATTACCAATCTGCATTGGTAGAAGAGGTTTCCCTACAACTCTAGGAGTCTCACTATGAACCATTCTTATAACTTCTACAAGTATATAGGTATATCTAGTGTTGGAAGAAAGGCATTAGAAGGCATATTGATTTAAATGCCACCTAAAAGTATGCATATATTCAACTACTCAGGTAAAAGTAGGTTACCACGACACGGGTTTTTCTGGTGGTTGGGCATATAATCACATGGAATTTTTGATTCAGAAACAGAATGCAGTTACTGATAATTGGATTAAAGACAAATCTAATATTTACCCTTAAACATTTTGTTCCATATTTTTACTTTCATTAGTCAGGCCTTTCCTGCCTACTGATAATTTTTAATGAATGTTATGAAAAGTGTCTTCTAGGGAATTTCATGCAAACCAGAATTGAAGATAGGATTTGGATTAAGATATTTTTCTTTTCTTCTCTTGGATGGCGGACTATACAATGAAGTTGCCCACTTCAATCTGGATTCACTGTAGAAAAGAGGATTTAAGAAATATTTGATCTTGATGTATTACTAACAGCCTCAGAACTAACAATTTGTTTTAATCTGATTTTGCCAGTTAGACTAACGAAATATTTAAATTTCTATACAAGCAACTTTAAATAGTTTAATGATCAATCAATATACCAGTCAATTAGTGTAAGTTTTCCTATTATTTATAGTTGTTCATTTCTATCCCCTTATTTATGCTGATTGGTAGGAATTGGACTATGAGCTCCAGTTGGAGTTTCTTTAATTTTTTTTTCCCCACTGAAAAGAACTTTTCATCCATTTCAGTGTCAACTTGCTACAACTAATTACTGTCTCATCACTGTAGTTCAATTAAACTAGAGCAATTCTTGCTAACTCTTTGTGTATTTTAAGGAATTTTCTTTGCCACTTCAAGATGGAAAGTCAAATTCTAAATGTTTTTAATTGGCGAGTTTACTGACATTTATCACCTGCATAATGACATTAATTACCAAGTAGAGTGACTTGTTTTCCTCTCTCTATCTCTTACATTCATGAACTATGAATGCTCTTCCAAATATAAACTTAAAAAGAATTCAATCAATGTGAAGGTAGAGTTTTTAAATTGTGGACTCACAGATTTCCTTCATGTGGACTTATATCTCTTTTAGGTTTGTCTTATTCTACTGGCACTCAAATGAGTGGAGCACATGTGAGTCAACAATGAGCCCAGTTTTTAATGTGTATGAAGTGCTGGCCTTCTGTAAGCCCATTATCGGGATCCTTGGCTCACTCAGGCATCTGATGTTAAACGTAGCATGGAGGTGATGAAGATTAAATTCCTACTTAAGCTGACTTTGCTATTGATAGTCATCCCAGGTCTCACACCCTTACTGGAGGTCTAAAATTAAAGCTGTCATAGGTGATATTATTACCAAATTATTCTGTAAGGCATCACTTACTCTATGTAATTGAAACAGAGTGTCTTACTACAAACATTAGCATGCCATAAATCATGTGGGTTTTGGAAAACTACTGGCTTTCAGCGGGGTTTTATTTAATGAAAATTAACACAATAAAATGTCTTCATTGCAGTAATTGTGCAGTAAGGAACCCCATTCAGAACACATGGCTTTCATTTTTTTTTTCTTGAAAGACTCAAACATCTTGCCAAAATAAGATAGACAAAAATTAAATTAAATTAAAAAAAAGGTTTGATTATTTAACATTCCATGATTTGTAATGGATGGAGTGTTGGAGAATAACTGTGATGAATACCAGAATTGATCTCATGTCACCAACTGGGGATTTTATTTTTGGTAGCATATTACTGTGACAGGTGGCAAAGGCAGCCAAAGCGTTGCAGCAAAAAACAGGGCTGGGAAAAAAAAATCCAATTTTGTTCCATAGGAATCTTGAAATGGGAACAGTCTTTCTTGCATGTTGGTCCAGCTGAGGCATTCTAATGAGTAGGAAGGTGTGAGTAATTTGCTTTGGAAAATAGGCATTCTAAATTGCCAGCTTTTTTTTTTTTTTTAAAGAATGTGATTGGTGTAGGTAACATGTACTTTGCTTTTAGTGGAAATCACTTTAAACTAGGGGTTCTTTCCAAAATGACATCTTCACTAACTAGCATCCCCAATGGGAGAGTGACTACTTGTATACATTTATACTAGGGAGGTTTTGGCTGGAAGTAAGTTAAATGAAACATTTTGAAATCTTCAGAAAATTAATTTATACTGCATCTGGCCCAACAACAAGACAGGGAATATTCTCATAGTTTTTTGGCATGCTCACCCATCAGACATGACGTTTGTGGAAATGTAATTAAATGCATAAAAATGCACTTTATAGTAGTACAGTTGGCAGGAAGGAAAAAAAAACTTTAGCAGAATGAGTAAATCATGTGAGGTTAATGTTCAACATTCTGAGGCTAGCAACAAAAGCATCATTATCATTGTTATTGTTGTTTTTATTGTTATCATTATTAACACTACTACTATTATCATTGTTGACAAATCACTTCCTAAATTTTTAGGGATAAACTGAATTCTTCAACTGTGCAAAATATACATACTCTTCTGAATGCATTCAACTGAGTATATAAAGAAGGCTGATTTTTGTATATGTTTTGGATGAGTTTATCATCTGGCCAAATTCAGATTCCTCCAAACTTAAACCCAGTTCCAAGAGTTGGCTTAAAGTTGCATTTTCTACTTTGGCCAGTGTGGCCCAGTCCTTTAAGCATTTACCTTTCCAAGTTAATGATTACACTTTTTCTTACATGTTTAGCATTGTGTTCATCTGGTTGCAGAAGGGAGCAACAACCTTCCTTCTGTCTTCACTACTATATTCTCCTATTTAGTCAAGCTTGCACCTGGAGTGGACAATCTGCCAGCAGTTCTAAGCAGCTGACTAATGGGAGGGAGAAGTACCCACTTCAAAGTAAGAGTTGGAATGTTCCTATGGAGGATTATAATCTAGAAGTTGTAAAATGACCTTAGAGGTCATCCAATCCAATCCCCTATCTGAATGCATGAATAATATAAGCAAGCTATTTGGATGGCAGACAGAACTGACATTTTGGACAGCATGATTCTCTCTCAACCTAATCCTGGGCCCCACCCCTTTTCATGAAAACATATACTTACTGTGAATTCTTCCACATGTTCTGGAGATTTTATTTTCTTCCCTCCTAATGAAAATCACACAGGGATGTCAAAGGAGGGCCTTTATGTCCATTTATCTTCTCTCCAAGAGATGGAAAATGTCTAAGGTGTAGAAGAGTTTGGATACTTCCAGCATCCCTCTGTAAAAGGAGTCTGTGGAATGGATCTTGATAGAGAATTGTTATAACAGTAGTGGGTTATTTGAATAGTGAGGACAGGTTTGGTAGGATGTGGATGCTCAAGTAGTCACAGTCAAGCCTATAACAAAGGAAAAAAAAGCTATTCTTCTGAGATTAAACTGAAGAGCAGAAAGTAATCAAGGGTGGGTGATAAGGTTTCTTGTCCTGTTGATATCTTGGAATATGCTTTAAGATCAGTCCTGCATAAATGAACATAATTGAAGTGAATTTTACCTCCATGCTACAGTACTCCCAGGAGTCAGGAATCTGCAGCTTTAAGGTGACATGTGACTTTCTAGATCCTTAGATACAGCCTTTGGACTGAGTCCAAGTTTTACAGAACAAATCTTTTTATTAAGGGGATTTGTTCTGTGAAGTCTGGATTTAGTCAAAGGGCTGCATTTGAGGGCCTAGAAGGCCACATGTGGCCTCAGGGCCACAGTTCCCCACCCTATCTAGACCCATTGTTCACACATCATAGGTCATACATCTGAATGCAGAAGTCTTTAGTTCAATCCCCTCATTTTGCAGGCGAAGAATATGAAGTACAGACCAGTTGAATAGTCTGCCCTAGAACAAACAGTGGATTCTGGGCAATTAAAATTAGGAGGAAGGAATGGGAACATTATACATTGTTTTTCCTAACTCCAGGGACTTTTTCCTTTCAACAGTAAAACCAAAGAGATAACATTTATGTTATTTTATTGTACCTTTTTAAAAACAAAATTGAAGTTACATGTAATTTATTTTAAAATATGCAAATACTTTCAACCACATTCTTCATTACTACAAATGACATTAGTGTATCTGAAGCTAAATCATTTCAGTTAAAGGTAGGGACACTTAATTTGGAATTGAAAAAAAAAACCCAAAACCCTAGGTTCAAAATCTACTTCTGACAGTTACTACCCATGTAACGTTACACAAGTCTTTCAGATTCTCTAGGCTTCACTCTAGCCTTCTAGTTGGCCCAGTGAAAAGAGCACTGGACTTGGAGTCAGGAAGATCTGAGTTCAAATTCACTTACTAGTGGTTGTACATGTCACTATATAAATCACTGAAATTTTGCCTCAGTTTCCTGAACTTTAATATGGAGCTATTAATAGTATATACCTCCCAGAGTTGTTGAGACTTTCAAATGAGATACTATTTGCAAAGCACCTAGCACAGTACTTATTGATGGGGTACAGGCCCAAGAAAGGCCCCCCCAAAACCCCTCCTTTTCTCTGATGGTCTCTTGAAGCTATAGTCCTATCAACTGGCCTTTCCTTATCTCCTAAACTCAATCTCTCAGTTCCCATTTCCCTACTGTCTGTTACCGCCAGATGGCTCCCAAACACTTCCCATCCTTGATCCTATCTAAACCCCATTCTGCCTCCCAGTCACTCCCATCAAGATCTTGCCTAGACCTCCCCTACAGACATCCTAGCTTACTGGCCACTCCCATCAAGATATCCCTTCTCCCAGATCCCTTCTCCAGTCACCTCAAACTACTTGGCCACTCCTAGATCCCTCCCACAGTCTTTTTGCATACAAGGTCCATCTTGTCTCCATTAAGATACTCAGATTCCTTAAGAACTTAGCCAAGTGCTCAGATTCTTAAGATCTGGCCAGCTTACATTAGCGATACAAATGCTTAGATTCCTTAAGGGTCTGGCCAATATGACAGATGTTCTAACAAACTTTGTCTTTGGCTGAAAGAAGGCTTGGGTTGAATTCACTGGGGAAGGACCCGCATGTTGTGATTTTTGGATCCCAACACCCCTAAAATTTTAAACCTCAACATTGTCACATAGTAGGTGCTTAATAAATTCTTGCTTCCTTTCCCTACCTTCAAACTTGGCATACCATGGCATGTCAAATCCCTCATAGAGTTGTTGTGAGGAAAGCTCTTTTTAATACATATGGTACTACACAAATGTGAGCATTTATTATTTTTGGGCTATGATCAATTGAACCATACCTAAAGAGTGATGTTGGAAAACTTGTGTCCAATCAAATTTATTTAATTTTTTATACATTTTTATTCATTTAAAATTATATTCTTAGAAATTTTCTTGCTCTTCTATTTTCCTTATTTTTCCAATCAAGTAATTAGTTCCTGCTTTTTTTCTCTTTCATTACCTTTCCATGAAACTTTCTCTGAGGCACCATGGTGTGGCAGGTAGAGCAATGCAGTGGAAACCAGGCAACACTTGGGTTTCAATCCTACTTCTAATGCTTACTAGCTGTGTGACCAGGGCAAAATCATTTAACCTTTCTGAACCTTAGCTTCCTCATCTGTAAAATGCAGGTAATAGTAGCACTTCATAAATTTTCAGGAGACTCAAATTAATTATGCAAAATACCTTTCAAATTTTTAAATGATGTAGAAGTCATATATTATGACGATTACTGTTATTTTAACTGACATGCTATCTATGGTATTTTTCAAGATGAGGAGAAAGAAAAGGAGACATAAACTAAAGAAGGGGGCTGAAAGGAAACATTATGCAAGTGTGCCCTTTTATCTAGAATCCTATTGCTTACAAGTTTTCCCTATGCTTTCCTTCTCCTTTGGCTCACAGTGACATCACAGTATTAGAAATTAAAGAAACATCATATGGGTGTTGCTCTATAAGATTTTTTTTAAGCTTATAGTTCTTTGGATCATGAAAAACAACGTGATTTTTCTAAAGCAGACAATAGAGGAAAATGGCATGTTTCCCCTCAGAATTTTAACTAGAAAGAGACTTTAACATTTCTCCACTCCTATTTTATAGATGAGGAAGCAAATGCCTATAGAAGTTAAGTGACTTGCCTAACGTCACAAGCCTAATTCATGCCACTTAGGCTTAGAAAGACACAATCTTGAATTATAGACCTGTGATTTTTCTACTATGCCATGCAACCTTTTTCTGATTCACTAGTATGAGAAGGAAGTACCTGCATCTTTGACTTCTCTATCTCTGATAGTGCATTTGGGGTTTGGTCCCACAAAGGCAAAGGACTTAACATAGCATCTTTCCTGTGAAAAGGAAATATTTAGACATGAAATTGATGGGGTTCAGGCCCTGGGAATCCCACCCTCCAACTTTCCTTTGGCTTTCTCTAGTGGCCAAGTCTCTGGGATTGGCCCAAGGCTATAATCCTTTCATTGTGGCCCTCATTGTCTGCACTTGGCCCCACCCTAGATCTCCATTTCTTAATTCCATCTAGACTTCTTCAATGTTTCCCTTGGGTACCCTACCCTTTCAGGTCCTTATATATTACTTCCCAGTCACCCCAACCTACTGGCCATTCCTAGATCCTTCCCACAGTCTCTGTATATAAAGTCCATCTTGCACCCCATTAAATTGCTCAGATTCCTTAAGAGTTTGGCTGATAGTTCAGATTTTTAGAGTCATGCCCACCTTGTCTTTGGCTGAAAGAAGACTTGGGACAAATTCATTAGAGGTAGGACCTGCATTGATATTTTGGGGTCCCAGCACCCTAACCTTCAATAGAATGAAATATATTTTTGTTCATGGTCAATGCAACAATTTGCTTTGCTTGTCTATGAATATTTATTACAAGAATTTTTTTTCCCTTCCTTCCTCACTCCCTTCCTCTCTTCTTTTCTTCTTTTCCTTTCTTTTGCTTCTCAATGGGATGAGATAGATGGTAAGAGGGAGAGAAAATAAATGTTTATTAATTAAGAAAAAAATTTAAGGGGCAGCTAGGTGGCACAGTGGATTTAGAAGGACCTGAGTTCAACTTGATACTTACTATCTGCGTGACCCAGGGCAAGTCACTTAACCCCAATTGCCTAAAAACACAAACAATCAAACAAACAAAAAATTTAAGAGGAAAAAAAAAGACTATAGTATTTTTTTTTTTTAGGGCAGTCAAATAGCTCTGTCCCTAATTGCCCTTAAGTATCATAGTAGTAAAGAAATCATTCTGGTAAATGTCTTCATTGAGGTTTCTCAAAAGGATATTTTGTCTGTGCTTATGTAGTCTGTGCCCTTCCTCGTAGGAAGATTTGGTCCAGGAATACAAAACTCTCTGCCAAATGTGTTTCAGTCCAGTCATATGGCTAAGCTATATGTCAGGGATATGGAAACACTGGTCCCACTGCTCTAGTATATTTAAGAAGACTCAGGATATTTAAACAACGAATTTTTCAGTCCTGTTTTTATCCACCAGGAGTTATGTAGAGTTTGATTCTAGCTGTTCACCAAAAAAAAAAAAATCACAAAGAAGAATCACTGTGTGAGAAATTCTGGCTTCATTTGATCAACATCCAAAGAGATAATATTTCCAAAGGTGCTTATTTTGTGATTGTAGGATGGAGTGAAAAATATATCCCTAGGCATGCTGTTACATATAAAAATCTAGATGCCTCCTCAAGTACTTTAAACTTATCAGAAAGTATCAAAGAGATGAGAACAGGTGCCCTTTCTTGCTAAAGAAAGGAAAGCTGAAGGCCACTGTATGGGGATTTCTCTTGCCTCAGACAGTTGTTGATTTCTTTTCCAAACCTATTCTAGTTTGCATAAAGTGAATTTACAGAATTCAGATTTAAAGCCCCTGGATGAGAGGACTCCCTCTCTCATCCCAAGAAGAATGGTTATTAGGTATTAACCAAGATATTATCTTTCTTTTTCTTTTCCTTCCCCCCTGTACCTCTTTTTGAACTCTCTTAGGCAAGAAAGTCTGGAGGCACTCTCGCATTTCAGTTTTCAAAATTCCTGTATCACCAGGTCATAGTGGACACTCCTGGTAGCTGACTAGGAAACAGGACACATTATCTATGCTTCCAGAGATAAGGTGGAATGAGAGGTAATGGAGAGCCTGTGACTATGACTAGGCCTATTCTTGATTACACTCCACCTTTCTACTAGTGATGAAGTCACAAGGAGGAACCAAAATTCTTTACAATTGATGAGCCAGTGGAGCCAGAAAGAAGTTGGATGGCAGTCTTTGAAGTCCCATTCATTGTCAGAGTTTTGGGCAAAGAATAGCAGTCCAGGGAGGAATTAGGGAGGCCATTAATGGAACAGCACTGGAGACATTTGTTATCTCCAAGTGGGAATGCTTGAAAGGCAGAAGTCATCTAAGTTCCTAAACTGTTTTCCTTGAGCTTTGAAGTTTAGTGTATGACTATAGACTGATGAAGGGCCACCTAGGTCTGACAGAAGCCATGAGTACACAATGCAAGCAGTATTTGGTTTATTACATTTTATTTTCTTCCTGAAGTATGAGTAAAGTATGAGTATGAGCAGCTAGGTGATGCAGAGGATAGTGCCAGGCCCTGAGTCAGGAAGACTCTCTTCCTCAGTTCAAATCTGTTCTCAGACACTAGTTGTGTAATCCTGGGCAAGTCACTTAACTCTGTTTTGCCTCAGTTTCCTCATCTGTAAAAGGAGAAGAAAACGGCAAACCACTCCAGTAGCTTTCTCAGGAAAACCCCAAATGGAGTCACAGAGTCAGATACCACTTAAAGGACTGAACAACAAAAGTAAGCCATGAATTCTTCATTATGTTATGCTAATTGACTGAAGAAAAAAACAGCATTAAGGGAAAAAGAAAAGGGTGGAGACTGGGGCAGGGAGTACTGAGATTTAATTGGATAAAACATCACAGATCAACTCCAAACTAATTAGAGGAATACTGCCATCCCACTGGGATAGAGGTAGCCAGGTAGTCTACGGTTTTGAGATTCACTGGCTGACATTTCCCAGAGTATTCTCTGGTGTTGGCTGAAATGCATAATTGCTAGTGGGATTGCCAGTGTCTATGCGTGATTGTTGAACAGGTTTGGCAAACTAGCCAGCTATGTCCCCTGGTGGTTAAACATAAATATACAAAATACAGACATAAATATAGTAGGTAAAATAACTCTTTAAAAAAATAATAGACTTCACCAAGCCTAAACATCTTGGGGTCTGAAAGGAGCCATTTTACTTTTATATTTATAAGGCAATTTCCTTATGATAGACCTAACAGGTATTATCATAGGATTTAGAGCTGATAGGAATCTTATTGATCATCTGCTCTACTCTTCTTGCCCAAGGTGACATACCTAATTACTGTAAGATCTGAGATTCAAACCCAGGGTCTCTGATTTCTGATTCTGTAGTCTTTCCATTATACAGACTTCCAGATAGTATACATTATACTGTTCCCATTTTACATATGAGGAAGGCTGGGGTTGAGAAAAGGGCCTTTCCTAGGGACTTTCCTGGGACCACAGAACTAGTGTCAGATTGATGACAAACTCATTTTTTGTTTTCTCAATAAGAAACCTTTAACGAGATTTTCTCATTCCACAGCAACACAGTAGGGGAACTTAGAAATCATTTAGTCCAAATACTTCCTTTTACAGGTGATGAAACTGGATCTCAGAAAAGTAAAATGACTTGTTCATAGTCACACAGATAATAAATGGCAAAGTCAAGATTTAAATCTCATTTCTGTGGGTCTGGGTCCAGTGTTCTTTTCACTCTACTCTACTCCAAGACCAATGTTCTCTCCACTCCAGCCCTCTCTCTCTAAAGGAAAAAAAAAATCACCATCCTGAGTTAATGTTGGGAAAACCTGAAAACTTTATCAATAAACTAAAACCTTCCATTTGGGGCAATTGTATAATAAAGAAGGAATGGTATGCAGGGCTTCTCTGACATATATTTTCCTCTCTCTCTCTCTCTCTCTCTCTCTCTCTCTCTCTCTCTCTCTCTCTCTCTCTCTCATAAGGTCTGTGCATATGTTTGCTGGGGAACAGATTTAGTTTTTCCTTGAGGGTTTCCACCAGAAGATAACAGTCTTTGAGGTATACAGAAACTTAAGGTGAGTCATGCAGATGGAGAAGAAAAGCTCAAAGTTAAATGGAGGAGCAGGTGGTGAGGAATTGATGGCCAAGGGAGGGAGCCAAGGAACTGATGAAAGTGAGTCTGGGTGCTGAAATTCAGGATTTGGGCTGTCAGGTGCTGGCAGCCAGGGTGCTTGATTCTCATCACTCTCCACTTCTGGCAGGGCTCCCACTGACTTCAGAAAGTGCCTCATCTACTGAAGGGAGGCCTGGAACTGAGTGAGGACCATCACTACAGACAGGTCTTTTGGGAGGACATGTGTTGTTGGTATTTAATCCATCAGTCCTTTCTGCAGTCCTTCCCATACTGAGTATTTTAGAACTGTGGCAGGTGATGGCACCAAGCATCCCTGGGTCCAACTGTCACAACCTCAGTGCTATGGGTCACATTTTTTTTTCAATTTTGTTAGTATCCCTGCCTCCATGCAGTCTTATTTCTTTGGAAACTGGCCTAATTTCTACAACCAAAGCTAACATGCAACAGAGTGGGGTGGGAGGACTGAAAAGTCCCAGGGTAAGTAAAACTTATTTGTATTTAACCAGTGAGAGCTAAATTCTCTGGCTATGATTTTCTTTCCCTCCCACCAGATTCTCTTTGCCTGTACACAGCACCTTCATTACAAAGTATGCCAGAGCACTTCATAAACTTAGCTGGTGGACTTATAAACTTTATGACTAGGAATCATTTCCCCACCCCTGAAAGGTAACCTGTTTCTAGTGTGAAAAGTAGCAATTGTTTACACATGGTTAACACAGAAGGCAATAAGGAGGTCATGAGTGGTGTTTAGAAGCATGAAAGTCATTGGAGTGGGTCCTAGTAGGATTTCTTTCCTATTATCACATGCTGCTGTGCACTGGATTTAGTTGATTGCACTCCAGCTAAGGTTGGCCAGTGAGAGAAAGATAATATTGGGCTGTAGTGACAGGTCAGGCTGGATCCTAATGGAAGAATAAAATGAAGGAAGCTTCTTAATCCCCGCTTGGATTGTGTCAACACTCAACAAATTGCTTTAATGCTGTGAAACAACTGGCCATTTTGAGAACATTGACTGGTAACCAGTTGCTAAGTAATTAGTATCCATTTATTTGACTCAACCCTTTGCCCTAAATTTAGGATAAGGAATTAACCTCTGATTTAACAGTTGTAGGGAACTCCACAGTAGGGAAACTCCTTCCACCTACTGAAGTTGGTGTCTTCTCTGTAATTTTTAATCTTAAAAAATTTCTTAGATCAAGGAATGGTTAACCTATCAGAATCACAGAATTACAGGATGCTAGGAACGGAAGGGATCTCAGAAACAATTTGTCATCTCCATACAGGAACAACTATTCCCCCCAACAGCATATCATCTAGCCTTCACCAGAAACTTCCTCCATACCATCCAGGTGAAGAATTAATGTGATTCTTATAATTATTTGTATGATAATGATTATTATTCATATGATTATGATTATTAACATTCATTCTTATAACTAACCAAATAGCAGTTTGAAGGGAATGTTTCAAGGCAAAAAATGTTCATATCATGTTAACCAGTAACTCTTAAGCTAGGGGTTCCAGGTCTTTTCCTTAGAAAGTCATCCAGTAACTAGGATGATCCTTTCAAAAAACAAATCACAGCCCCGTTTAGTCTGGAAACAAGTGGCCTGTCTTTGGTACTTCAACCATTTTTCAACTTGGCTGACCCTGTCACTGAGATATGAACAAATGAGATGCAGTGGAAGAGAGAAGAATATGCAGCTGAGGCAATGGGCAAATAAAAACTGTTATGTTATGTGCTGTCAGGCTCCAGTGTGAATAGGACTGCACCTGGAGGAAGGAAAAAAGGGTGCATTCATATATCGTTCCTCATGTGGGGGAAGCCAGATAGGGCAATGTGGCAGGCGTCTGTGTCAAGAGTGTGATTCAGGAGCCCTTTCTTACTGTAGATTAATCATACAAAAGGGCATGAGGAAAGAATGCCCCGTTCTCTCCCCTCTTCCATCTCTCCTCTCTGCCTCAATCCCAAATGGCTATTTTTGTATGTAGTGATATCAGCAGAGCAGAGCTGCTGAAAGGTCGGGGACATCTGGGAGATGAATCACTGCATCCAGAGCTGAAGCAATTAGCTCCATTTTGTCCAGCAAAAGGCCTTGAGAGGTGTCTAATTGAGTGGGATGCACCAGTGCCAGGAAACAATGTGGATTTGAAAATAATCCCACAATTAATTTCTGTATTGACCTAGTGGGACATAATTTTTCAATGTGTATGTACCATTGTGCGTTCCTTTCCTTTCCTTGATCCTGGATGTGAACTGAATGGCATTCCACTGGAGACCTACTTAGTTGAGTGCATGAAAAAGTAATGGATGTAGTTAAACACAAGCCTCTTTGCAGCCCATGATTAAATCTGTGACCATTTAAACATGAAAAGAGATTTTCTTGGCATGGGTAAGGCCACGCATTTCTTGGGAACATCAAGTTCAGAATTAGACATTGGCAGAGTAATGATTTTGGACTGACAGACTTTTATTTTAAAAACACACATACATTTCTTAGGACAATTTTAGAAAAAGAAGGGGAAAGTGTTAAAAAAATGTATTTTTATTGTAAAAAGTGGAAACATTATAGCAGAGGTAGGTGCACAAACTCATTTTTCCAAGAAAACAAAAAAAAATCACTTCTTTATAGATGCTAAAAATATATGAACTACATATGCTCCAGGAGAGTTGTATTCTTTCCCTCCTCATATAGCCTTAGCAATATTTTTGGCTAACTTTAGTCTTTTGAACAACAACAACAAAAATACATTTTTTTTTAAGAGGAGTTTATAAGTGACTCAAGGAGATGGGTATTTGGGATAGTGATTTATCAGTGTAATTAAACATGTATCATTATAACAGTGAATTACAATATGCTAATAATTTATACTCAAAATTGGCATCTATTTTTTCAACTCATGTATTAAACTCCCAAACAAATTAGCTGTATGACCTTGGTCAAATCAGTTAATCCCTTGGGATGTTAGTTTCCTCATCTGTAAAATAAAAGGAGAGAACTATGAGATCTATAAAGGCCCTTTCAACTCAATAATGGTGTGATTCATTTATATTTAACTCCAGATCTGTGATTTCACAGTGTAGGAAACTCAGAGAGTTTTTTCTAGTGATGTGGTTCTACAATTCTTCTGCAAACTTAGATCGAGTTGAGTTGCTTGTCTAGAGTGACATACCAGTAGATATCAGATGTGAGATTTTAATCTAGTTTTTTTGTGACTCCAAGGCTGCTTTCTATCCAATATGTCATGCTACTCTTTCTTCTCCTTTTCCTTCTCATGCTATAATCTACTTCTCTCTCTCCATCTCTATCACTCTATCTCTACCTTTATCTTTTTATCTCTCTATCATCTCTACTCTATATCTTTATCACCTCTATCGTCACTGTCCATCTCTCTCTCCATCTCTATCTCCATCAATCTCTCTGCTCATCTATATTATCTCTTTATCAACTCTATCACCTTTATATATCTTTATTGACATGTATATATACAATAATGTCACATACATATATATGTATGTAACACACATGCAGCTATATAAACATACACATATGCACACACATGTGATATGAAAGGTACTGTTATGTAATATATGCACATATTCATGTCCTCATATAGCTGAATTGAATTAGGTATGCAGCAATATATGTGTATACACAAAACCATATATACATATACACACATACATACAGATACATACATGTGTGTATATGTATATGTGTGTCTATATATGTATATATGTGAGGTATAGACATATATGGTATATATACATTTATGTATATTTATACATATACAATTTTTTCATCACTATGGGAAACTCTTGTGGGAACTTCGTTTACCGATGCTGATTGGCAGTTCTTATGCTACTTACGTTCTTAGAGACTTGTCTGGAACACTGACAGGTTAAGTGATAAATGAATTGTACAGGGCGACAAGTCTGTGTTATATGTGGGACTTAAATCCATATTTCTCCCTTTGCATATTTCACTTGATATTAATAATTAAAGTATCAGTGATCTAAGTTACTTTTGTGGGTCACATCTCTAAAAAATTTTTATATGATCTTACTATATACATGGGTGGAAACTTGTTGGAGGAGAACATTTGAGGCTCTCTTTTAAAACCCAAATTCAATTAAAAAGATAATCAAGACAGTGGAACCTTGTTTCCACTATACCTTTCAGTTAATTCTATAGATATGAAAAAATGGACAAATGAGTCAATAGTAAATGTTGATGTCCACTAGTTTGCCATTTATCTTCTGGATGTACTTGATTTTGTCAAGCTGCCATATATCTGCTTTATTACCATTTCATTTCATCATATAGGAACAGGTAGTATTTAAGTTGTGATATGGCAATTCTATAGTTATTGGGTGTGAAAATTGTTTTAGAACTTCTTTAAAAGTTTTATTTTTATCATCATCATCACTAATGTTTATATGTCCTTGTAAGGTTTGCAAAGAACTTTTGATCATCACAATAACCCTGGGAGGTTGGAGCTATTATTACCCTCATTAAACTGTTGAGGATACAGAGGCCGAAAATCATTTAGTATCTTGCTCAGGATCCAACAGTTCCTGAGAGTCTGATGCAAAATTCAAGCCCAGGTTTTCCTGATTCCAAGCCTTACACTCTTTCCTCTATGTCAAGCTGCCTTAATCTGTTGCCCTCATTCAAATTTCATCTATAAATGCTCTTGGTATGATCTGACTTAGGTCTCACACCAAACTCTCCTCAGATTCAATTAATTCTTCCACTATTCTGTAATGTTTTGAAAGGAAATATTGTCAATATTCCTCTATCATAATCCTCTAAAACATTTTGTAATAATTTTTTTTTTGTAAATTCATGTTTCCTTTGGCCATTTCTTTCTGGATTCCTCTCAGCTCCTCATTCCAACAACTGGTCTGCTTTGGTTTACCATCTACAGGAAATGATTGTGTCACTGTCCTTTCCTTTCTCTGTTTCACAGTTTTTCATGTCCAGCTTGTTAGAATAAATCAAATGGAACCTGTCATAATTATATTCAATGCCTTATCATCTTTATTCTTAATTGGTTTGATTTCTACCTTTGTATGAATGATTCATTGCTCTGAATGTGCTCAGACAACTGATTCGGAAATGACTCCAATATTATTAACTAGTCATTTCCTGTCTGCTAAAATATAGTAAATGTCATTTTTATGATGTCATTTAAGGTTAGTTGGGTCAAGTACTTTCCAACTCTTTTTTTTTTTTTAGTAAAGTGTCCATGTTCCACATGCCCCACTCTGACGCCTCATTGTGGTGTGGAGATGACCTTGGGTTCTCAAAGGCTTTGACAGCCGAATTCAAATCCTGGCAGGTTCTAACATGATGGAAAGTATTAAAGTGCAGGCTCACAAAAAGACTTTCTGTTTTCTGAGGACCAGCGTAGCCAAATACAGAGACACTTATTACAAGTAGGCTGGCCCCTTAGCGACAAATCCTTTGGCCATTGCCAACCATGAAACAAATAAATGTACAAAATGATCCTCAGTTCTAGATGGAACCCTTCTTTCCCTGAAGAGTTAGCAGTCAAATTATGGAGAAAGAGACAGAAGGTGCTCAGAAGTACATAGTTTTTAAGGCTATCTATGGATATTAGCTTAGCTATTGCTACTGTAAATGTTAGTCTTGTCCAGGTAACAATGAGTGACAGCATACTGCTGGATGAATTGAATGGCATAAATTTTGACATTCTCACTATCAATAAAACCAGAAGATGGAAAAAATTGATGCTAATCAGAAGCACGGTTTAGAAGCTCTCCTTGAAGAGGCAAGTAAATGAAATTTGTAACTGGTTTTATTGAATATTTAAAGCCCACAAGAAATATCATTTTAGGACACATTTGGTTATCTTGTATTACAGTGCTAGTAACAAACATTTGCAAAATTTCTGCTAAGAAAATAATTGCCACTTATGTGCCAGCATCTAGAGTACAATGTGTAGATATAAGGAATTCATCTAAACACTTGCTGGGGACTTCAAATCAAATCAATATATTGTTTAATACTTGGTTACTTCAATGTAAAGGGAAATAGGGTAATTGAGTCAAGTTAAAACTATTTACCTAAACTGTTGGTATTAAAAACTCTGAAATAACAGACATTGCCCCAATACATAACCATTTCCTGTGGAAATGGTACCAGTGGAAATCATCTGCTACAAAGAGCCTGGAGAATGATCCAGCCATCAAATGCTTGGTCTCTTTGCCAAATAGAGTTATATGGTAGCCAAGGGCAACATTGATACAAAATAAACCCGTTGGTCATAATGTTAAGGAAGGTGGTAGAAGATTATGAACACTATTGCTTCTTACAATGATAAGAAAAAATGGAAGGACAAATACACTTATTTCCATAGTCCTTATGTCATAAACAATGGACTAGATACAAAATTAAATCAAGAAAATAGGCTGGATTGCCTTCAATGAAAGACAGGTGTTTTTTTTTTTAATGACCCTAACTTTCTTACTGAAACAAAATTTCATATTTTTAGCATCAATACTTTTGTAGTGATACTATGTGGCTGTGATCCTCACAATATCATAATCTATGATGACTTTAGAGAATCATAACATCATAGATTTAGTGCTAAAATGGATCACAGCAGCCCTTGTGTCCAACACCCTCATTTTACAGATGAGAAACTGAAGCCAACAGAAGTTAAATGATTTGCCCACAGTCATACAGCTAGCAAGTGTCTAAGTCAAAATTTGACTCAAATAACCCTAACTTCAAATCCAGCCCTTCTCTAACTACTATGCATGCTGCTTCTTAACTAAGGTTGCAAGTCACCTGAGAAGCTCACATAAGGCCTGCATAGGCTTATCCTAACACCAAAAATGAATTACATAACAGAAGTAGTATCAAGTTCATCATTAGAGAAGTATACATTTTGAAAAAGAGGTGAGCTGGTCATGTAGCTTTCTTTGGAAAGGTAAGTGGTAGAAAATATATGTGTTTCCTTGGAACCCATCACAATCTCAAGAGATCTAGAGGAGGACCTAACCACATCTATCAGGCCCCCATGCAAGTTTGATAGGAGTACATGGACAAGAGTCACACAGTCTGATATACAGCCTTTCCCTCCCTCAAAAGCAAACAAACCTAAGTCACAAACCTACAAAATTCTGCTATGCATACATATGCTAATCTAGCTAATTTTGGTGTGTAAAAACTCTTCTACAGAAAGAAAATACTACATGGATAACCAAATAGCATCTCCTGCTTAATGAGCTCCTATCATTACAGTACCCAGCCTCTGATGGTGACATATACCCTTTATCTCTCAATAAAGCCTAGTTTCCATTTCTAGGCTATTTAACTTGATAGGTCCTTTGATGAATCATTTGACCTCCTAGTCCTTCATTTCCTTTATCTATCAAATAGGAACATAACAACTTGTGAAAAGTAAATATAATGCATTTTCCTAAAAAAATAATATGTATATTACATAATGAATCAGGGAAAAAATGTCAATTAAGTATCTTATTCTACCCCTACCTTAACCATGTGTAATACTGTTCAACACTTCTCATTTAATTTCATTTCCTTGCTTCCATCTAGATTTCTTTGTTCCATTGATGCCATGTTGGCTTGAGACATAGCTGAGAAAGAAATAGTCCATAAGAAGGCATAAAAGTAGATGATAGTTGGTGTAACTTTTATACGATTACTTTCTAAAAGTCTATGTCACAGTCCATTTTCCTTTGGAATCAGTTGCACAAGTCACTTCAGTCAGACAATTGGTTGATTCAATTGGTATTATTGTTGGTTTAACCAGTCAAATTGATTGTTTTAATTGACTCCTTACCTAATTAATGACTGATTTAACTGTTTTGTGTAAACATTATATTTTACTCTAAGAAAAATTATAATTTACCATGGTAGGCACTCAAAAGCTATAGAGAATTGTCCTTTTTCATACGGAGCAAGAATAATGCCACATTACAGTGTATACAATTACTGTCTCTATTGCTTTACAAAGAAGGTTTTCTTCACATATTAATGGTAGCCCTCTCAAGGATCAGAAAAACTCTGTGACTCAACGTTTTTTGTTTGTTTAACTAGCATGAGAGACACAGTAACATATATCACTGGATTTGGCATAAGGAAGACCAGAGTTCAAACTTTACCCTCAGATACTTAAAAATTTTGTGACCTTTGGCAAGTCACTTATACTCTTTGAGCTGAGTTTCCTCATCTGTAAAATGGAGATTATTATAGCTCTTACTTTACAGGGTTACTGTGAAGACTGTATGACATCATGCACACAAAAGGCTTTATAAACCTTTATGTGCTATATAAATGTCAGCTATTATTATTATTATTGAAAGATCTTATCCCTGCAAATATTCATCATTGCATTTCACCAGCCTAAGGCAATCAGTTCCATGCCCTAAGACATAAAGTACAAAAATATATAATATATATATATATATATATATATATATATATATATAAACACTAGAAAGAGCTATGCCGTGGATTTCATGTGTCATAAAAGGTTTTGCCTTCTCAGCAGGGAGAGAGGAAAAAGTCATATTAGGAGAAAGGA
This sequence comes from Phascolarctos cinereus, assembly GCF_003287225.1. NCBI lineage: Eukaryota > Metazoa > Chordata > Mammalia > Diprotodontia > Phascolarctidae > Phascolarctos > Phascolarctos cinereus. The sequence continues at coordinate 172,840,967 of NW_027555625.1, forward strand.
TATTCTCACTTTAGGAGAAAGACATTTGATAGAACAATTTGCTAAGTGACCCAACACGGAAATAAATTCGTGCATTTGGGAATTGCTTTAAAAGACTAGAAGTGCATTCAAACAGGCATGTCCAAAGTAGTTTCAGAATAAATCCTTTCCTAAGAATTATCCAGTAATTTCCAACATTTGCTCCTGATATTGCAAATGCATCTGACGTGAAAAGAGTTTCTCAAATCCAATCCTATGGGCCTCTCTCAGTAAATAGGCTACTCCTAGGTTTTCTAAACTATTGTAAGTCAGCTTTGAAATCCATGCCAAATGACCAGCCATCGCTGCTGCAGGGGAAACAGAAAATTATTTTCCTAACAATTAAAGCATCTTTATGCCATCTTCTCACAATTATTAGTGAACTGAAAACTCCCACATCCTTTTCATCAGAGGAATCTCCTCCTGTTTCTAGTCCTGATTCCCATATGTGGCCCCTCCAGTTTGGAAGTCCACTAGTAGAGTTTTACTCCTGGGGAATCTCATTGCTCTGAGTTAGGCTTCATTTATTGTTTTGCTTCCTAGCGTGTCCCTGTTGGCTTCCAGATGTCTTTTCATGTCAGGGTCTGTTATCCAGGCAGTTCTGTGACAATGGAGTGTTTCAAAGGCAAAAAGGAAAGGTATTGCTATTTATGTTTATTCACAATGATCAGATGCTCTATCCCATGCTCATCCTTGCCTCTGTCCTTTCTCTCCCCTGTGAGTTAATTCCTCTACTAAAAAGGATAGCCAGGTTACTGATACATTCTAGGCAGGGAGAAGGAACTGATGAATTAAAGAAATGGAGCAAGTTCTCTTTCTGGCCTTTAAAGCTAAGAAAATAAAAATCTCGTGTATGCTATGGTTCATTATATTCTGGTATAGAGTATAGGATAGGGATTATTACTAAGGAAGGAAATGACCACGAGTCTAAATGCTCAGCCTAACAGGCTCCCTCCAGGGGACAACTGGAGAGCCTCATGCTGGGTTATGAAATGGTGAATTAGTAGACAACTGTGATATGAAGCCTACAATTATCCCTCCCTGTGAGCCCACTTTGTGGGCCTAAAAAGGGGAACAGTATTCCTAGCCTAGAGGAGAAAGTACAGCCTGCTCATTATTTTTGTTAACAATAATTCTATTTCCCATTTTTGAACCAGAGAGTGCTTTTATAGGCATTAGTTGTGAAGTGTTCATGATCAAAGAAAGGTTGTAGAAGGAAGGTGGCATCTCTTATTGTCTTTATTATCAGCTTCTCTTCAAGTGCCTAATAATAATATTTTCACATTTCTAGAGCAGTGCCTGGCTTCCCACCACGTCTCCATATTAAATCATGGACCTCCTTTTGTCTCTGTTTAAATATAAAGAAATTGATATTCTGAGAGGGAAATGACTAGCCCATACATGGTCACATAACTGATAAATTTCAGGACCTGACTTCTAATCCTAGGCCTCCTGACTCATGTCAAATGCTCTTTTCAACACAGCATAGTCGATAAAGTTAGTTAATAAACAAGCCACTTGGAATGGAATGGATAAACATTTAGTAAGCACTTGCTCATGTGCCAGATGTCAGATCTAAGACCTGAGAATATAAAGACAGAAGTGAAATAAATAGGACTCGTATTCAAGGAGCATACATGATAAAGGAGGAAGACTACGTGGCCATATAAAATTATATAAAGGGTATTTACAAAATGACAAGATAGTCTGGGGAAGAAAGGCATTAGCAGCTGGGAGGATCAGGAAAGACCTCATGAATGACTATGTGTAATTGTTACAAACTTTTTGTCTTTTCCTTTTTCTTTCAATGGAGGCAAATGGAGAGGGAAAGAAGACAAATGCTTTTTAATTAATAAAATTAAATTGTATTTTAAAAAGATGATGCTTGAGATAAGAAGGATTCCAAGTGGCTGGAATGAGAAGGGAGTGTATTTCAAGCATAAGGGAACACAGAGAGAGTGTAGAGGTTTGAGATGGATGGAACATGTGGGTAGAACAACAGGTATGGCCCTTCCCCAGTAGACTTTAAATTCGTTACCCCTTCTTCCAGATGCCTATTGTCATTCCAACAAGACTGGACAGTAGTCCTGTACCGTTTTTGTTCTTTCCTCTCTCTTCTAAATAGCTTTAAGAAAGAAAAATAAAAGAATGCAAACTACTTGAGGACAGAGTCTATCTTGCTTGCTTGTATTTGTATCTAGCACTTAGGTCAATGCTTAGCACATAGTAAGCACTTTTTCCATTCCATTTCATTCCAAAGAGGACAGATCAAGAGCTTTAAATGATAAAAAAGGTGTTTATAATTGATCCTAAAGGTAATAGGAAGCCCCTGAAGTTTATTCAGTAGGGAATTGCCATGGTTGAACCTTGACTTTAGATTAATTAGACCTAGGTTCAAAGCACACCTGTGATACCTCCTAGCTGAGGGACCCATTGGCTAGTCACATACCCTCTAAGGCTCAGAGAAAAATAATATCAGCAATAATTACCTCACAGAGTTTTGAGGTGGCTCACAAGTTAATGTAAGTAAAGTGTTTGGCAAATACTAAAATACTTTATAGATAGCACTTATTATATTGCTACATCATGCTGGCAAGTCAGAGAAGGCCAGAAATCATATTCTTTTACAATATTATTTTTTTTTTAGTTTTTCCCCTCTTTCCCAAATCATTGTCCTTTAATACAGTCTTACCTCTCAGATAACATATTTTTCCTTTCCCATCACGTATTGCTTCATTTAGCTCTGCTAGTAATTCTCCATTTTATGTTTTCCAAATGGAAAAAGATGGTGAGTGAAGTGGGGGAAGGGTCTGCCTGTATTCATCCTCTTGATGATTTAAATCACATGCCTATCTTTTTCAGAGTCTGCCTCAAACATTTGCCCACATTCATTAAATAGATCTGCAGCAAGCCTTGATACCAGCCAAGCGAATCGGACATCAGATGGCAAGTACTGATAATTTCTTAGTTTTGTTTGCTAAAACTTGAGTTCAAAGGGTCCACAGGAAAGACAGTGTGATGTCAAAGTAGTAATTAGCTGGTACTTTATATTACAAAGTTTGTAATGAAGTGACTTGGGGAAAAAATTGAGTGTCCTTTATGAATATTGGCTCTTGAGATACCAAGGCCAATGATGACTTGACTGTATCTGTAAAGTCTTAAATCTATTTTCGACTCAAATAAAAATTTGGGGTATATGGGAGAATGCAGTGGTTACTATATCTCTAAAGTTGCTAATAATAAGCAGGCATGTTTGGGCCATATCATATCTGACTCAAGCTTGGACTTCTGATATAATGTTCTCATCTCTATATTACATATACATAAAATAATAAGGCTGAAGGGGACCTTAGAGATCATCTCATCCAACCCCTCATTTTTTAATGAGAAAACTGAGGCTGCAGAGAGAGGGAGGGATTTGATCCACTTGGTGACAGATCTTCTGACTTTTCACTATGCAATGATACTTATCTATTATGCAGAGTATCTCTAAAGTCTTCTGCAGTTTTAAACTATTAAAGATGAAACACTTAAATGTTAAACTACTGAAATTTAAAGCTGCACTAAGACTTTTGGGACACTGTAGGTAAAAGAAATGGACATGAGTGCTGCAAATACAGAAATATAAACTTTATTTAATTTTGCTAATTAAGTGAGTTTATAGAAAGTTGACATAAAGAATACATGTATGTGTTGCATTAAACTTATTTCTTTACTTGTCTTCATAATCATAGAGATACGTTACAAAAGAAAATAATTTTGACTTCAATATCAGATACTGTTTTTATTCTTAACATTTACCCCATGGATAGTTCTGAATTTTTCATTGTATAACCCTTGGGGTTCAATTCTTTTGAATATGCTTTGCAGGAAGTTAACCAAATTCACAATTAATCCATACTATTTTACTCACTTATTTTAAAGTACATATCTGTTAATTAGTAATTTATACCAGGGGGTTGTAAAAATGCAACACTGTCATTTTCTAGTTTTATGTCTTTAAAGATAATACTAGAAACCACCACAAGAGGGTGGTGTAATTCCAAAAAAAATTTACTTATCAAAAACAAAAAACAAACAAACAATTCTACATTATCTATTCTACTTTTCTTACAAATAAAAATCTATTTTGTTTCATTTTCCAATATTAACTTGAATTGTTGATGAATACTTAGTAATACTTAGCAGCAGTGATTGGTGGTAAATTAACTTTCAAGTTCCAGTGACTCCATGTGATTTAAATACAGAAGCAGTTATATCAGCTGTATTCTAGGTATGTTCCTTCCCCAAGGAATAGTCACATTATTTTCTTTGCCCACAAGAAAGACACATGATTTATTCTTACTGATATCCCAACAGTGCATAGTAACATGTTAGGTGCATATTTGGTCCTAAATATAAATATTTGTCAAATGACTGAATGTACATACAGAACAAATTATATGAATAGTCATATACATAAGATAGAAGTTAATGGTGAACGGCAAATGAGTGATTCCAAGAGTAGGTAATCTAGAAATGTAGCAGTGGGATCACTCTGGGCAGATATAGTTAGGAAAAGGTTCATGAAACAGATAGGACTTGAAGTGGACCTTTCCATAAACTGGTGAGTTTTGGAGAACCAGATAAGGGAGGAGGCATTCCAACAGGAGAAATCAGCATGAGTAAAACCACGGTTGCAGGCAATACCCACTTCCTTTCCTGGGACAGTCAACAGACTAGCCTAACTACAACTGAGCACTCCTGCTCTAAAGTAGTGAGAAAAAAAGTTAGGCTGGCACCAATTTACAGAGGACTTTGACTCCTGATGAAGGTATCAGGTAGTTAGTGGGAATCCATTTGGAGTTACTGATCAAGAGTAATACAATCAACATTTTGTATTAGAAATATTAATCTGCTGGTGATGTTCATGACAGATAGCAAAAGAGGGAAACTTTCAAAGGATAGAGTAATAATCTAAATATAATGGTTTAAGGGTCTAGGATAATGAATGTGGGAATGTAAAGCAAGGGGTAAATGGAAGAGAAATTATGAAGACATGATACCTGGAACTTAATGATTAATTGGATCTGAAGGCAGTGAAAACAGGAATTAAATGTGACCCCAAAGCAACAAGCCTGAATAACTAGGAGTAAAATAATGATACTGACAGAATTAAACAAGACTGAAGGAGAAGATAATTTTGCAAAGAAGATAATGGGTTTGGTTTCGGGCATATCTGAGATAACAATATTCATACAGAAATGCCTAATAGGAGTTGGAAATGTGATGTGAGAGCTTGGGCAAGAGTCATAGATGGAAACAGATATTGGAGAATCACATATGATCATTAAGAATATGAGAGCAGTGCTTTGATACCCAGAGAAGAAAAGCAGAAGGTCAAAATTGAATGTTGACTGGTATCCACATTTAGAGGATAAGAAAAAAGAAAAGGAAGCAGCAAATGATGAGAGAGAGAGGTCAGAAAAGTAGGGGAAATAAAGAGCAGTCAACATTTAATTACTACAAAGATGTCAAAGAGAAGTATGACTCAGAAAAAAGCTGTTGGTTACGGTAATAAAGTTATGGGTAATGTTCAGACTACAGTTTCAGAAGGATATTCAGAAGGGATAGATTGAAAGAAATTAAAGGGTAAAAGTGATGAGAAAATGATAGCACCAGATGTAGGTTACTAATGTTGAAGGTCTAAAAGTAGAAAAAGCAATGATATGGTAGCTTTGGGCATCTGGGTGGTACAATGGATAGAGTTCTGGGCCTGGGGTCAAGAAAACTCATCGTTGTGAGCTCAAATCTGATCTCAGACACTTACTAACTGTGTGACCCTGGGCAAGTCACTTAACCCTGTTTGCTTCTGTTTTCTTATCTGTAAAATGAACTGGAGAAGGAAATGGCAAACTATTCCAGTATCTTTGCCAAGAAAACCCCAAATGGGGTCATGAAGAGTTGGAAGTGACTGAAAATGACTGAATAACAAACAATGTGGTAGCAAAAGTGGCAGCAGGATTAAACAAAGATGGAAAGATTGTTCAATTGAATGCTCTAGCCTTGAGAGCCACATAGTGATGCTTTTGAAGATGATCTTAGATCAAGTAAAATGTTGCTGATTTGTACTTCAGTATACTTTTAAAATGGAGCATAAGTCCTTAAGATCAGCTGTCTGTGTTTGCTTAGTGAGTCTAATGGTTGACAAATTAGTGATGAAGATTGCAAAACCTCTTACCTAATAAGAACATTTATAAAAGTGGGGGAAAATAAAACCAGGAAATTTTTGCAGCTCTGTTTCAGTAACCAAGATCTAGTACTGACAGCTGCAGTGTTGTGCCTGGCAATTGGCTTAAAACAAGACATTAGATATCAAAGAATTGTAGATCAAAGGGAAGTGTCAGGGAACTTTAGAGCTGAAAAGGACCCCAGAGACCATCTAGTCCTACTCCCTTAGGCTAGGAGAATTTATGTGATTAGTCCAAGGTCACGCAGTTAGTTAGTGGCAAAGATGTAGGAATTTATTCTCCACAGTGCTTCATGCAGTATAGAAATAAAATTTAATAAGAATAAATGTAAAGTATGCTTAGATTCAAAAATTAACTTTCACAGGCACAATATGGTAGAAGTGTGGATAGATTTCAGTTTGTCTCAAAAAATATCTATATATTTTAGTGAACTCCAAGTTTGTTGTTAGTCAAGAGCAGTTTACAGCATCCAAAAAAGCTATTGGTATAAATTCATTTATTCATGTTTCATAGTGGAAAATAGCTACCATATCATTCCACTAAGCTATAAAGTCTCTCTTCCTTAACAATCAGGATTTTCTTAGTCTGATTCAGCACTGAAATTATAGAGTCCTATGCCATTCAATAGACTGATCCCAAAGGACAAACACGATCTTTGATCATATTAAATGCTCTGTACCATAAATTGGGAATAATAATCATCCTGTTCTGATCAGACCATGTATGGAGCCTCATGTACAGTTTAGGGTGCTACATTTTAGTAAGTTCATTTGATAGATTTGAGAGTGATCAGAGGAGGGAGACTAGGACAGCAAAGTTCCTCCAAACCATGCCATGTGATGGTTTATTGAAATAACTAGGTATGTCTATCTAGCCTAGAAAAGAGAAGGTAACAGTAATGACATGATTAGTCTTTGAATATTAAAGACTATTACAGAGAAGAGAAGCAGCTAGGTGGTGCATTTAATAGAATGCTGGGCCTAGAGTCAGGAACATTCATCTTTCTGAGTTCAAATCTGGCCTCAGACACTAGCTGTATGACCCTGGGAAAGTTACTTAACCTTTTTTGCTTCAGTTTTGTCATCTGTAAAATGACCTGGAGAAGGAAGTAGCAAACCACTTGATTATCTTTGCCAAGAAAACTCTAAATGGGGTCATAAGGAGTCAGACACAACTGAAACAACTGAACAATAAAATTTAGGTTTGATCAAAAGTTACAGAACTGTCCCAATATAAGATGGGTTGACTTGAGAGTTAGTGGGCTTGCCTTCACTAAAGGTCTTCAAGCAAAGGTTTTATGAGCCCTTTAGGGATACAGTCTCTAAGGGATTCATGTTCAGGTATGGGTCAGCCTAGATGACTCCTGAGTTCCCTTCCAACTCCAAAATTCTTGGATCCTAGATCCAAAGTGTCCCAAAACTGTACTATGATTTTGAGACACCCTATAAATATGTCTTAGGTTAAGATATTCCAAATATATTTTGCCAGAACAACTTTTATCCTTTAACATCCAGTAAAAATTTGTATAGTGCTATAAGGTTTACATAATGTGCTTCTCAAAATACTGTGAGATAGGAAGTTCAAACATCATTGTCCCCATTGTAAATGGAGACTTAAAAGATCCAAAGTGACTTGCCCAAAGTCACACTGTCCTCTGTCCAGTATGCTAAGCTGACTGCTAATATATTCAGGATAGTAATAATTCTAAATTATGAAATGCTTAGTCTACACTCTATTTGTATAAATTCACTTATTCACATTTCACAGTGGAAAATAACCACTGTATCATTCTACTAATCTATAAAATCTCTCTTCCTTAATAATCAGGATTTTATTAGTCTGGCTCAGTAACTGAAAGTATAGAGTCCCTTGCCATTCTATAAAGGGATCCCAAGGGACAATGACACACTTGCAGGTGTCTCCATCCCCTCAAACTGTGCCAAAGGTGTGATACTCTTTAAAATAAATAAATAAATGCCAAATCTTGTTCTGCCAACATTCTTGTAACATCAGTGATTTTTCCTTTCCAGTTTTATATTATTTTCTGGATTATTTTTGCTTCAGTTTCAGAAGTATTTCAATGAAATAGAGGAGGCTATTTTCCTTAGATGTCCTAATTCATGTACTTATAATATTTCTGCATATGATCATAGTCCTAGATTTGGAAAGTACCTCAGAAGCCATCCAGTCCAACCCCTTTATTATACTGATGAGGAAACTGAGGCCCAAGGAGTTTAAATAACTGCTTCAAAGTTACATAGTAAATTAGTAATAATTAGATGCAGGATTTGAACTCAGATCTTATGTTTCCAGAGCCTTTGTTTTTTTTTTCAATATATCATTAGAAAGAACATTAAAATATGGCTTTGGAAATGTGTGTTAAAGCGACAGTTCTGCCTCTTAAAAACTCTAAACCCTTGGCAACTCACTTTGTCTCATTGTGCCTGAGTTTCCTTATTTATAAATAAGGAAGCTGTAATAAATGACCCTTAAGGTCCAATGAAGCAGATACCTTGTCTTTGGAGTTATAAAATGTATCAGTAGACTTGGACCATTATCTTAGTTCTGCCACTGACAATTGGTTAGTTACAGTCTTTTGAATGTCAGTCTCCTCGTGTATAAAATTAATAGGTTGGATAAACTCATGGTAAATTTTCTTTCCTGCCCCCAAGTTCTACGGTCCTGGTTCTATTTACCATGTGTTTATTATGTGCCTAGCATGCCTGGTGACTAGTGGTATGGCCAGGCTATTTAGAGCATCCCAGTCTGCTTATTACTTTACCACACGCTATTCTGAATACTATTCAATTCTCTTGATTTAGTTGCCTGGCCTCCACCCTTACCCTATTGAGCCCCAATTGGGCTGTAGGGGCATTCAAGTAAATAGGGTGTTGAGAATACTATAGCAGTTCATAGGATCATTGAGGGAGAGCTACAAAGGACCATAAGTACCATCTAACCTAGACCTCTCATTCTATTGATTTATTTCATTGATTATTTAGTTATTAAATTAGCAAGCATTAATTTTCTCTCCTTCCTACCCCTTCCCATATTGCAAAAACAAAACAAAACAACTTGTAATAGGTATGTATAGTCAAGCCAAACAATTTTCCACATTTGCCATGTTCAACTATATTTGTCTTTCTGCATCTTGAATTCATTACTCATCATTGTAAGAATGAGGAAACTGAGTCTCAGGGGTGAGGTAGCCCACTCAAGAATACCCAAGAAGTAAATGTCATAAGTGGGATTTGGATCCATTTCCCCAATTACCAGGGTCACTACTTGTTCTATCCTAGCACCCCCTCTCTTTTCTTCTATCCTGGGGCATTTTTTAGAGGGAGGAAATGAGGCTCTTCACTCCTCTATTCTTACACTAGACTCCTTCAAAATCTAAGTCTAAGCTTTCTCACAGGTTTACTATAGGGTGTGGGGAGAACAGAAGGTACTTCCCTTATGAACAAAGCCTTAGGATAGCAGGTCATTTCCAAACCTTTCTCTTTTTATGAGCTCATGCTCCCTTCTAAGCTGTGGTTAAAAAAAATATTCCTGTCTTTCCCTCCACTTTGCTTCTCCCATGAGTGGAGAACCAATGATACTGAATGAACATTTTTCCATGTAGATAGTAAAGTAGGTAATTGTGGCAATTATCTAGATAAATATACAGGGCAATTCCTAAATGATCATTAGACTAGGGATGGGGAAAATTGCACAATTATTACTTTCACTATGTCTGTGGAGACCTGGCTAATCCAAAAGATTGGCTATCTTCACATAAGCCCATAAGCCACACACACACACATACATACATATGTATATAAATATATACAGAGATATCTATATCTATGTCTCTATTCATACATGCATATATAGTTTTATATGCATATCATATACACATACATACAAATTATATATAACATACATACACACAAAACATACATACATGCATACACACTTTGAAAGAATCCCTCTCAATGTTTACATGAAAGTACTGAGATATAGAATATTCTATACATCAAAATGTGTGCTTTTATCTGTCTTACAAAACGTTAAGAGTAATTGGAGTCATAGAAATCTTATAATTTCAAGTGGGACCTTGGGTATCATGTAGTGCAACCCTCTCATTTTTACAGATAACACAACTGAGGCCCAGAGAAGTGAGGTGAATGGCCCAAAACTACAGTGCTAGTTTAGGGCAATAGATTTGGCAAGATTTCGATGACTTTGACCATCCAACATTCTTTCCATTTTACTCCTTCTGTGTTTATCTACACTTTGTACATAGAGTGTACTTCTACCTAATATTTGCTGAATTTAATTTAATTTCTTTCTAATGAGGAATTTTCCTTTCTCAACAAGTACAGGAAAGGTTGAGTGAACTGCATTGTGTAAATGAGATGCCTTCTGGGAGTTGCAGTGATTTTTGCCTTGAGATTCTAGTCCAGGATTCTACAAAATAAGCATGTGTTGATCCCTGGGAGAACAGCTTATGTGCAACTATGACCACCTGTTGCTAAATGCTTCCTCAAGCAACAGAATTCAAAACCAAAGGGAAGTTGGACAGGGGCATACCCTGTGTTTGCAGTCAAAATGACGTGGGGAATTAAGACAATGAACTAGATACTTCAAGCCTTAACATTTTAGGGGCCTGAAATGACAGTGGTGTTTCTATTCTTTCTTTCTTTTCAACCATATAAACATATCTATGGGGCACAAGATTAAGATACTACAAGCCTCTGCTTATAGACTTTTCTGCCTCAAACTGAAGAAATGTATCGATATACTGAAAGGTCCCTCTGATTTAGAATCTAAAATGATTCCAAATATGGGTAGTCAGTAACCTCTCTGTGAGCCACTCTGTATTCAGAGCAAATCTGGAACCAAAGACCCACTGAAATGCCAAAGGGAAAGAGGGAGCCAAAGGAAAACTTGCAAGACTATGCTTTCTGGTGTCTGGTGGAGAAGGGGGGAGGTTGATGGTGATGGTGCCTCGATGTTTTTTTTTCCCCCAACAAAGTCCAGGAAGCATATCTTTGGTAGTTGTTTGGTGGCCACTTGACAGATGGATCACCACGCTGACAAGTCACAGTGAAAATAATTCCCTAGACTAAGGGTGGATATTAGAACATTTAGAAAGGGTAAGTCATTTTAGCCAACATTGTTTTCCTGCTGATCTGTTTAATGTCTTTTGAAAGGTGAGATATGGGTCAGAACCATCAAGGGATTTAAGCACCCAGTAATTTGTTGTTCCTGATTGAGATGCTGGCCTGGCTGAGCTCACTCTTGCTGATTTATTTATTTGATAACATCCTAGCTTTGCCCATTGGTTTGTCCAAGGTTTGTCTGCTACTCATTGAACTGAGTCTTCTGAATAACTCTTAACATTTAACTAGAGCCATTAAACTTAAATAGACATTTGAGAATAATGTAATTGGTTTTGAAGGAATCTCCATGGTGGAAAGGCCAAAGGTGGAAAAGCAGGTCCCTCTGGGGATGTTGTCTTTGAGAGCTGACTGAGTCAGCAATTCTCTAGAACTACTAAAGACTTCCTATACCTTCAGGCACTAATTTGTCTGAAGACTGTTGTAAGACTTTGGCTAAAGAGAACCAGAAAGCCTATGAAAATATGTCTCACTAATAACACTTCCCAGCTGTTCACTCCCAGTTAAAAGGCAGTGAATGACGTGTTTTGGAAGAACTCAAGTGATTTGCTAGGTACACTTTTAGGACTGTACCAAGTTTTAACAGCATGAGTCCTGTTGCCTTAAATGGGACTTAGACTCTTTATAGAACTCCTATCTTATCCAGAGCCTAAGAAACTTTATTGGAAATGGTTAGATCAATAGCTATAGGATCTGACCATTTCCAATAAAGTTTCTTAGGCTCTGGATAAGCCTTTTTACTAACTCTCCATTATGTCTGTGTTTATTTTTGTTGTTGCTTATTTTCTTAACCCATGAAAAGGCAGACTCAGCAATTTAAAAGAAATGTTTCAGTCTTGCCCACTGAAGCTTTCCACCTGTCATGTGGGAGACAGTATGATTTAGTGGAAAGAAAACTGGATGTAGAATCAAAGGATTCCTCATACCTCTTAATTCCTGTGTACCCGTGAATAAATTAATTAATTAATCTCTCTGATCTTTAGTTTTCTCATCTGAAAAAATGAAGGGATTGGACTAGATCAATGGTATCAAATTCATATAGAAACGGAGGCCACTAAACCATACATACAGATCCCCGCAGGTCACATATTAACTTAGTTTTAAAATGTTGTATTATCTATATTTTATTTTATTTTATTTCATATACTTTGTTATATACTTCCCAATTACATTTTAAGCTGTTTCAGTCTACATTCAGGAGTGTTGTGGGCCACATGCGGCTCTTGTGAACCTGTTGGACAATTTTGGATTTGATGAGCCAGCAAAGGGGCTCAGTGGATAAAGCATTGGCCATGGAGTCAGGAAGACCTGAATTCAAATCTATTCTCAGACACATACTAGCTGTGTGACCCTGGGTATGTCACTTAACATCTGTTTGCCTTAATCCACTGGAAAAAAATGGCAAACCACTCCTGTATCTTTGCCAAGAAAACCTGAAGGATGGTATTGGCATGCTATGGGTCTAAAGGTCACAAAAAGTTGGATACCACCAAACAAAAAAGTCTCTTCCAACTCTAAAGCTATCAGACTATGAATGAAGTAAAGAATATAGCTTATCTGTGATGTACTTGTAATTTATTTTTCAAAATTAAATTGTGACTTGCTTTGTGATGATGATGAAAAGGAAAAGAAAGAGAAGGAAGATGTAGAAGAATCTTTCATTTTTGCTCTATTTCTTTTAGTTTTTAGCCTCTAATATTTTAGCTCCAAATAGCAACACAGATGTACCATTTTTTCCCACAAGAATGACATTTTTTCACTCAGCCATTAATTAAGGTGACAATATTAGTTCTTAAGTAATGTTTTTTCTGGATTATGAAGCAACCTAGAATTAACATGATTGTAGTCAAGGGCAACTGGACTTAATACCTCATGAATAGAGGTACAGGCCTAGGATCTGAGTAGTCTTTTTGACTCTCTTCCTTATAAAGTTGGGTAAGATATGCAATGTATTACAAATTCATAGGATCAAAACATCCATAGGTACAAAAAAATAGCAGCTTTTTGTGGAAGCAAAGCATTAGAAACCAAGGGCATGCTCATCAATTTTGAAATGGCTAAACAAATTTTTGTATACAAATGTAATGGAATATAATTGTTATATAAGAAATGATGAAGGGGAGATGGTTTCAGGAAAAAAATCAGGGAAGATGTGTATGAAATGAGTAAAGTGAGGAGGAACAGGGGAAGAACTCTTTACAACAGCCACAACACTATGAAGACAAACAACCTTGTTTTGTCTTTTTTTGTTTGTTTTTAGGCAATTGGGGTTCAGTGACTTGCCCAGGGTCATGCACGCAGCTAGCAAGTGTCAAGTGTTTGGTCTGAGGCCGGATTTGAACTCAGGTGCTCCTGACTTCAGGGCTTGTGGTCCTCCTGATTTCAGGGCTGGTGGTCTATCCACTGAGCCACCTAACTGCCCCTGACAAACAACCTTGAAAGAGTTAAGAACTGTGATGAACTCAATGTCAGGTACTAGTCCAAGAGTGTCCATAGTGAGGCATGCTACTTACCTCTTGACAGAAAAGTGTTGGATACAAGGTCCTGTTTGAGGCATATATATTTTGGACACAGACAATGCAAAAATCAGTTTTGCTTGACTAGGCGTGTTTGTGACAAGTGATTTTTTTTTCTTTTTCCAGTGAAGAAAGTGAAAATAGATTTTTGATTAAAAATTAAACTTAAAGAAAAAAGCAACAGCAGCTAGGTGGTACAGTGGATAGAGCACTGACCCTGAAGTCAGGAAGACCCAAGTTCAAATCCAGCCTCAGGACAAACACTTGACACTTACTAGCCATGTGACCCTGGGCAAGTCACTTAATCCCAATTGCCAAAAAAAATAGCAAAGCAATTCATAGGACCACATATTTAGAGCTGGAGGAGATTAGAGGCCATCTAGTACAACCCCCTCATTTTACTAATGAGGAAACTGAAACCTAGAGGGGTTAACTGATTTGCCAAAGTTCCCACACATAGTAGAGCTGAGTTTTGAACCAAGGTTTTCTGAGTGCAAATCTATTGCTTTTTCCATAGTTCCGCTCTGCCTCAAATATAAAATAAGGCTAGAATAAGACAACATTGAAGACAATAATTGGTATATAATTGGGATCTGTATGGATCAATGTGATTCAAAACTGCAAACTGTAAAACTCTTACTCCCTACATTCTCCTTCTTCTGTTGAGAAATGAATAAGGTTTCTTCCTTATCCCTTTCCAGAACTGGCTGAGTTAGAGTACAATGACAGAAATGAAGATTTGATTCTCTCTCATTCTAGGTAGTCTCTGTAAAGCTCTAGTGTCCCTAAACAGTAGAACCATCCCTAAAGTATGGAAAATGCAGGTGTTATACTTGGGGCAACCTGATCTATTGCATGGGATCCAGGAAGCTGGAGCCTCAAAAAGGTATCAAGTGGGAGAATATTGGCAGGTAGTGCTAACAAAAGAACTAAAATATGAATGTACATAAAATCAAGTACCTACCTGACCACCTCTAATGTGACTATCCCCACTGCTGAGTACTCTTTCTGAGGATAGAATATCAAGCCTAGTCATAGAGGATAAGCAAGAGAGGCTAAATTTACAGGTTATGTTATCATTGCCCAAATTCTCTTTTATGTATCCTGTATTTTTGTTCAGAAGCAGTAAAAAATTACACTTCAAAATCATTGTATGGAAGCATACCCTGTGGTAAGTGATACAATTTGGGATGAATATTACCATAGGCTCTTCATTGTACCCTCAGGGGAGAGTGAAGTGACTTGCCAGAAGGGGAAGGGAAGAGAAAATGGTAATGCTCATCTACAATGTGTTTGCCAGAACACCTTTCTCCCCCCTCTATGCCCTTCTATGGGCTCAACATAGACACTGAGTACACAGGTAGCCTACACAAATTCCTGATTTTCTATCCAAGAATGTTACAGAGGAGACTCTGAGAGAGGACAGTGGGAAAAGTTAACTAGCCTATAATAGTCAAGTCCCTTCAGGCTCTCCTTGGGCTTACCTGGCCATTCATTCTGGCACTCTCTAACACATTGGGCCATTAAGCTTATGAAAGAAGGACTGGCTTGGCAATCATACATTAGACCCTGCTTGCATATATTTTTCCTCTATCTAGATGTAAGTAGATCTTCAAGAGTATATCTATAATACTTGACCTCTACCTGTTTTCCTCTACTCCTGAATAAATTCCTAAAGTTGGCCTCTCTTACCACACTGCTTTTTTTTTTTTGCATATGTCCTTTTCTTTTCGTCTTCAAAGAAACCATTAATGTTGGTTTTAACTAGTTTTTAGCATGTAACAAATGATCAGAATGGTAGATGTTGGGGAACTAGAGGAAAGAATGACAAATCACTGTGTGATTTGCTTTATAGCAAATTATAGCCAGTCTCATTGATGACACTACCTGCTAGACATTGAATTAGTCAGTCTTTGGGGAAGGAAACTTCAAAAACAAGCTTAACACAAGGTATTTTTGTTTGTTTGTTTGTTTTTGCATACTTACCAGTGTATATAGCACAGTGGCAAACTATGACCACTTGATAAATTATCAGGTCTAAGTTGATTGAATGGAGAACATGAGGGCTGACTGCCAAATATCTTTATGGGTCACCTTGAGCCCATTTCAAAGCTGTAGATGTCATGGTGTACCACTGAAGTACACTCTTGGCTCCCAGATAAAGAGGAGAGTTCAAATCATTGGCCAGCTTTTTAATACTAAAGAAGTCTGCTGTGACTCATTGATAAATGTTTTGTTGTTTTTGCTGACAAGCCTTCCCAAAGGCAAGTGATTTCTATGACCATAATAAAGTCATTCCTCAGCTAAATCAATGGAAAAGGCATTTCAAAATTTGCTGGCAAGAATTTGGTTGGCAAGAGATGTGCATTAACACCAAAATTCTGGAAATATTGATATCTCAAAGAACCTGCCAATGATGACAATGGTCACTTAACCCTGGTACGGTGATGAATTGCAGTGTAGTGCCCATTGCCAAAGGTCAGGAATAGTTTAAATGTTTTAAAAATGGAACCATCATGTTGTTTTTTAGTTGTTCAGGAGGCAATGGGTTTCCAGTCATTGGAAGTCTTCAGAAGAGCCTGCATGCCCCCTATTTCAGTGATGCTACATAAATGATTTTAACCTGTTCAAAGTTGTATTAGATAGCATAAAAAGTTCTTTTTTTAATGTGAGAGTCTGTGAAATTATTTTTATGGACTTCAGAAATCAAACACACCTCTATTTATTTTGGTCAATCTTACTGTTTCCTCCTTGAATCTCTTAAATTATATGGTATTGAAACCCTAGATATTAATATTTTTAACATCATGATAAGACACAAAAACTGTATGGTCATTCAATTTAAAGGAATCTAAGGCAAGGATGTGGAACAAAAATTGCAAGAGAATAGACAGACATATATTTGAGTGAAAATGAAATTGAATTGATAATAGGTACATATTCTTTAACACAGATTTGTGGTATAGACTAACTAAAAGGCCACGCATATAATTAGTGGAGCTATCTATAGCCTTGGAAGCTGTGGTAAACATTAAAATAAATATTAATAAAGTTAATAAGTTAAATAAGTTTTAAAATAAATTCACTAAATAAAAAGTTAACTAATACTAGAAATAAATATTAAAATATTACAGTTGTTGTGAGCTAAAGTAAAGCACTTGTACTGCATTCATATTTTAACTCTCTACAACAGCCCAGAAAATATTCTTGCCTTTTTAGTGACCTTGAGACATGAGCATTGGTGGGGAAAGATATGCAGTAGGCTCTACAGTATAAATCACATATGTATCTCAGTTGCTAGATTGGTCATCCTTAAAGGAAACCTAAAATAAACTTGAAATTCTCTGATGTGATTCTCAGATAGAGGCTGCAAAAGGATAATGAACTGGGCCCAGAATAAAAAGTGGATGAAGGCATTGAACAGCACTGCCTTTGGAAAATTGTGTATCCCTTTCAATAATCTTGAACTGCTCATCACTGTGAAATCCTGTCTATTCAGTATGAGTTTGATTCTCATGCTGCTTCATGGCAATGAATCATGGAACACCATTAGCTGAGAAACATTAAAAATTATAAATAGTCCAAAGGACAATGGAAAGATTCATGACAGGCCTAAGCAGGCTGCAGCATTTTACCAACAACATCTTGCATGTGAGCAATGGTATAAAAAAATTACTGCGGATATAAATGACTAGACAAGGAGGTGTGCTAGATGTGTTGTGAGAATAAGAGAAAACAGATGGACAGCACACATAGAACACTGTAACTCTGGGTATAGTAAAAGACAAAGAAGAAAGGGGAGGCCTCTAGCATGTTAGGCAGATCCCATAGAAAGGATAAATGGGAAAACATGGACAAGAATCATGAAGGAGGACAAATGATGGAAGATGTTTGATCTGCATTAATGGAGAGAAAGTATTCCTGCTGATGAAACCACAGATTCTCCCATGTAATAATGTATTCCAGTGAAGTCATTAAAAAATACCCACACTTTAGTATATTCTCACACACATCTATGTTGTCTCTTGATTTATTTACTAAACATGACATTAGAAATAGGCTTATATGTATACAGTTGGAGTATGCAACTGCCTATAGTACTAAGATTTCAGGGGCACTGGGAAAATCTTACTGCCCCCACCCCACCCTGGCAGTGTCTCAAGCTTGAAATTCCATATTTAGAAATTCATTAATTTGATTTAAACCAGAGGTATTATCCCCAGGCCAATTAAAAATATATGAGGGAAGAGAGGAACATTTAAACCTTATTAATAATGCCTCATTTTAAATAAGTTTGGGCAGCTACGTGGCACAGTAGATAGAGCACTGGGTCTAGTGTCAGAAAGACCAGAAATACCAGAGTTCAAGTCTGACCTCAGGCACTTATTAGCTGTGTGACCCTGGAAAAAGCACTTAACCCCTGCCTGAATAAAACCAGAGAAGTAAATGGCAAGCCACTCCAGAATCTTTGCCAAGAAAATCCCATGAACAGTTAGTTAGTCCATAGGGTTATGAAGAGTCTGAACAACATCAAAGAAATAAATTCATAAGCAGATGCAATTTTAAGGAGGAGGTACAAAGCCAGAGAGCCAAGGATGCTACTGACTGATAAGGACAAAGGAACAGGAACATGGGGTGCTTCAGAGAAACTTTGTCATTGCACAGTTTTGCCTTTGTAGTCCTCTTGGTCCTATTTGCCTTCCTTTTCATCTTGGCTTCACTAGGAACCTATTCCTTGTCCCCTCACAGTTCCATGCATCATTGATTCCCTAAGTGGGCAAAGCACTGGTACTGTACCTCTGCCAAGTTCCTTCATCAAGGCTTCAGGCAGCTCTGGCCTGACCCTTGGTTCCATAGCAAGCCATCCACCAGTGGGCTGAATCCATTCAAGGGTTAAGCCAGTGCCCTGGAGCTGTGCACATGTGTAGAAGCAACAGGAAGCCTGCAGATCAAAGAGTAAAGGAGCACTGACGAGGCTGCGGGAACTTCGTGTAATTTACCCAAAAGCATTTGTGTGTGACACAAATACCAGCCGCCTTGAGCACCTGCATCAGATGACTCAGCGTCAAGATGGGAAGCCAGCGTGTGGTTGAAATAAAAGAAAACAAAAACCTCAGTAACTGTAGCAAAACAAATCATCACACTTTGGCACTGGCCAGACTGAAGAAGAAAAAAAAATGAGTTGGCAATTTCAGTCAGCTTCCAGTCCATCAGCTCTGCCAGTTGGGAGGGATCTCAAAGATTACTACCTTTTGCCAAAAAATCCTTTCAAAAACGCCAGAGCCTGGAAAAAAAGCAGCTGTTCATGGACTGAAGAGACAACATGTTTATTATGATTTGGGAAAGAAGAAGGAAAAGGTCCCATTTTGTTGTTGATAAGGAATATGGGGACTCTGATGCTAGGCAAATGACTCCAAAGTGAGTACTGGACAGGTACTATGTTGGTTTGTGCTAGGAGCTTGCCAGCCAGGCACAAAGCTACCTGTCCTTCCTCCTGAGTTAGGGAGGCAGTGTAGATGAGTAGAAAAGATACTGGATTTAAAGTTACAAGAGCTTAGTGTTCAAAATCCCTACCCTAGTTCAACTCTGAACCTGCCACCTACTGACCATTTGGCCTTGGACAAGTCACTATAACCTTTCTGAGCCTCAGTTTCTTTATGTGTAAAATGAGATGATTGAATGAGATAGTATCCTTCAAGATCTATATCTCTAATCCTATGGTTTTGGTCCATAATTCCCCTCACCATCATAAAGTTTTTCTTTGGCCCAGGCCTCCCCAAAATGGGTCCCCAGACAGATTTCAAGACTAAAATGCACCTTACTTTTAAAAAGACAAATGAGATAGCATGTGATAGACACTGTAATGCTCCTAGTTCTGGAATATGAATTAGTCTGGAGCTACTGCCTTTTATAGCATTGACCTTGCATTTCCTTTGCAGGGTGTGGGGGGAGGGGAAGGGAAAGTCTGATGAAGGGCAGACATACCACCTTCCCCCTCATAGACCAGATGAATGACTGCAGCTATTTTTGGCACCCGACTGGGCCCAGGTGGTCCATCTGGCCTGATTCACTTGGCTAGTTTTCCTTTGCATCTGGGAATTTTGACCCTCCTGCTTTCCAACTAATTGTATCACATTATCTCCTTTTTTTTTTTTTTTTTTAAGATTTCCTTCTTAGAAAAGGGTTGCAAAAATCTCAGGCCTGTTGTGTTAGAAAGTCTCAATTAACCTCTAACCTCCCTTCAATGCTTGTGGCTTGAGTTACTTCTCACACCCAACGGTGGGCCCATTAACACGTTGTCCTAAAACAAAAACTGTTTTGACTGGGCTGTAATTGCTACTAAGTGATGCTGAACAATAGAACTCTTGTGCCTGGGCTAAATGGGTAGGGTAAACAGCAAAGGCTGTTCCTCCAGCCCCACAGTCAATGAGATTGATTTGAGATAAGGCCCCTCCTGTATCTCTTTAAGCACTTAAGCAACCAAGCTTCCTAGAGCAATGAGCTGATGAAGGGGTCCTCATATTTGGAATTGTAACCTCCAAATCTCATGGTGCTTCACAAAGCATGAGTGACAGCTCCCATGGAGGAGGACGGAACTCTTTCCCCCCCTCCTGCTGGAAATATAATTAGTTTATGCTCTCTGAAAAAGGTCAGAGGTGGAGAAAGGGCAAGGCCCTCTTTGTTTTTAGGCAAGATAGTGGAATAACTACTTGCTGCTCAGATCTGCAGGTGCATTAAGAGGCTCGTTGGGATTTGGCAGCCTGCAGTGAAAGCTGATTTCCTCTCCCCAAAAGGCTGAATTCCATGTGACAGAGTCTATTTGCTGTGACAGAAGTGATTATCCATTCATGCCATTCATTAATTTACAGTACCTATTACAATCATCAGTTACCTCACTCACATTGTCAAACACATCAGACTTTAAACAATCCTTCTCCTACTGTATCTGAACAATGGAGAATTGTAGGAGAGATGGAATCCTGCTTCCACCGTTTACGTGAGAGGTGTTCTAGTTCCCTGAACATTAGAATGGGGAACGTGGAAGAGAATGAGAAGCCATATGAGAATTTCATTCAAGATAAGGGTGAGATGGAGGAGGGAAACATCCTGTAAGGCTAGCTTTAAGAGTCACTGAAATCCATTAGAATAGATTTAAAAGTTATTTTCCTTCCTTTAAATCTGGCCACAGTGCTAAATGGTAGACATTTAAATTGTAAATAAGGAATCAAAACATACTTTATTAAAAAAATCAATGGATGGGACTTTGGCTCTCATATTACTGAAGAACCTTCCCAAGTGCTTGACACAGTTTCATTTTTTTCCTTACGTGTCCAAAAAATAACAAGGTTAGGTAATACTGAAAGATCTGGTTAATCTGTGTCATAATATCTGCACTTCAAAATGAGTACTAGTAAATTCTGTAATCTTACCTACAAAAATGTCTATATAATGGCTTAATGCCCATATATTTTTAAAATTTGTTTTTATTATAACATGGTAAAACCACTAGTTAAGCCTTTGGGAAACCTTGAAAATTCAGCTCAAACCAAGAAGCAATTAAGCAAAAAAGTATAATATTAGATGCTAGAGATACAGAGACAAAAATGCATAACAATCCCTGCCCTCAAGGTGCTTATAGTCTCTTGGAGGAAGCTGAAATGACTTGAGAATAGATAAGTATATACCAGACAATGTAAACTCCCAAGTTAACTGGGGGAGGGGGAGGGGAACAAAAACAAACAAACAAACAAAAAAAACAAGGTTGCTTCTGTTTGATGTTCCTGACTGATCTTAATGACCAAGACACAACATTTGCTTTCCTAAATGGATTTTCAGTTGAATCTGCTAAATACACACAAAACTGTATACCTACTTATTAGGAATGTCTTAACTCATGTGGTAAACCATGGAGATGTACTAGATGCCTATTGAGATCCATTCTAATTCTGAAATTCCTTGAGTTTATGTTTTATATATTGGTTTTAACTTTTTTTTTTAATTCATTCACTGGGCAAACACTTTATCAAATGCCTATGTTATGCATCACAAAGGGAAAATTTAATTATTTTTCAATCATTTGGGAGAAAACACTTTCCATCCATTTTATGACATATCTCTTCTAAAGCCCCTGATGACTTAACAGGCAGTGAAGATGACCCTGAGTACATTAAGACTTTGACAACAAAGCACTAACTCTGATAGGCTCCACCAGTTCATTCAAGCAATGAG
This sequence comes from Phascolarctos cinereus, assembly GCF_003287225.1. Taxonomy (NCBI): domain Eukaryota; kingdom Metazoa; phylum Chordata; class Mammalia; order Diprotodontia; family Phascolarctidae; genus Phascolarctos; species Phascolarctos cinereus. Next base: position 172,863,122 of record NW_027555625.1, read on the forward strand.
GATTTAATAAGCTCATCCTTTGTGCCAAGCATTTTGCTAGGTGCTGGTAACACAAAGACAAAAAACATAAAAATCACTGCCCAGAAGGAAATGATTATTCATTATAGCTAAAAAGGTTTTGAGAATAGGCCCTGTAATGAATTTTGTATCTGTTCTCAAAGTAACTCAACTAGTTTAGAGATGGTCAAAAGCTGAAGCTTATTTAGAGGTAGTTCGGTTGAACAATGGAAGAGAGCCCTGGACCCAGAATAGAAAGACCTGACTTCAAATATGGTCCAGACATTTATTGGCTGCGTGATCTTGGGCTAGTGAGTTAATCTTTCTCCGCCTCATCTGTAAATGAGTGATGGAGATAATAATAGCATCTACTTCTCAGGGTTATTGGGAGGACACAATGAGATATTTATAAAGCTCTTCACAAACCTCAAAACGCTATATAAATGCTAACTAGTAGTGGATCTTTTTTGTTGCTAAAACAACTCATGAAGACCATTCATTGATCATGGTGTATGTGTGTGGGGGGGGTTACAATCCATGTTGGTTGAGGGAGCAGCACACCAATAAACTCAGTCTTTTTAAAATATACATGTATCATGCTCTCCATATAATTCCTTTAATTCTTCACCTCCTTTCCTTTCTTTACATTACAGAGTTTTTCTGCATTATGACATAATTGAACTATTAAACTTAAGTTCAAACAGATTTGGGTTTGAATCTTGCCTCTGCCAATAACTTTTTATGTGGTCTTGGGAAAGTGTTTCACCCCCTTTGGACCTCTATTTCCTCATTTGCAAAATGAGAGTTTGGGACTAGACGTTTCCATCTCTTATGCTTACTACATGGATGATCTTGAGTAAGTAACTTATCCTCCCCAAGTCCCCTTATGATGATTTTGAACTACATGCTTTCTGAGGCTAGATCTATGACCCAGTGACCCAGCAAAGCACCCTGAGGGAGAGAGAAGAGATGGCATGTGCTGGGCCTGTAAAGAAACCTGGAACATTGCCTTTTCCTCAGATCCTGGGGAAGATAGTTCAGGACACCAGCCTAAGAACCCTGTGATTGGCACTGTCCCTCCTTGCAGCCCTCACCTCCTCAGCTATTGAAAGCTTATAGGAAACACACACAGTAACTTGAGGGAGACACTTCAAAAGTGGAGGTTCAATGAGTGGCATGAGAGAGTGCTAGTTCTATGTCGTGTAGAGCTGGACAGTCCCAGACTGTGCTATGATATTATAAGTTCATAGGACCACGGGTTTAGAACTGGAGAATCCTTAAATCTCATCTATTATAGCCCTATCATATTAAAGATGAAGAAATCAAGGCACCAAGAGTTTATAATTTGCCCAAAGCCATGCAGGCAGTAAGTGAAAGAGCACAATTTCAAACCCAGTTCCCATGATTTCAAATCCAGCCTGCTTTTGTATTGCATTGTATTGCATCCCAATCTGACATAAGAGGAGAGAGAGAGAGAGAGAGAAGAGAGAGAGAGAGAGAGAGAGAGAGGAGAGAGAGAGAGAGAAAGAGAGGAGAGAGAGAGAGAGAGAGAGAGAGAGAGAGAGAGAGAGAGAGAGAAGAAGAAGAAGAAGAAGAAGAAGAAGAAGAAGAAGAAGAAGAAGAAGAAGAGAGAGAGAAATAAAAAGAGAGAGAGAAGCTGTTGTTAAGGTTAGAAGGTTGTTACATAGTCAACATCCATCCCATTATATCTTTATTGTTCAATAACTTGTGGTAATATCAGAAGACAGTGATTTTTCTTATGAAGTGACCTCTAAATCCCTATGGTAATTTACCAAAACAGAGACTACAAAGGGCCCTCAGAAATTTCCAATTCAGATATGTGGCATGATATTAAATCTCATTATTAGTCTTTTGTCTTTGTGCTTTCATGATGTTATATACATATCAGAGTAGGGGGAATGGGACCCAGATTTCTGCACATAGTTTCTCTCTCTCTGTCTCTCTCTGTCTTTTGCTACATAAGATGGTACTTTGTGTTGTACTATGGAAATACCTAGTAATTCACCTGCAATGCTGATATTGCTTTGGCCACTGGAATAATATATTCAATTTTGTCTAGATTTCACACATGCAAATGAGAAAAATAGATCATGAATGTGGATGGCACCTGAAAAAACTATATGCTTGACCAATAATCCAGTTGACACATGGTGTAGACAGGTTTACAGGCTTTGTAGTAAAGCTTAAGGGAAGAAAGAAAAGAGCTTTCTTTGATGTTTAAGGAAGCCCAGTCTTTAATGTGTTTTGACACCTGTTTTTAGGGGTGTGTGCAAGCAATGTGCCTAAAGAAATATTTCGTGTGGACTATGAGTCAGAGTTTTAATTAATGGTGATTTAGGAAAAAAGGTATTGCAGCCTTTTCCCCTTTTACTGGATAAATTCAAATTTCTCATAACCATCAAAAAAAGAAAAAAAAATAGATGATTAGTCTTACCTCTGCACAACCCAAATGTGCTCTAATAGCACAGCAACATATGATGTGGATGCATAAGCAGTGAAATGGATTCATGAATGACTCAATCAATAAATATTTTTTGAGTATCTGCTATGTGTCTAGCACTACTAAATTCTTTGAACCTGTATAGTATCCAAGAAAAATAAAAAACACAGATCTTGCTCTCAGAGAGTTCACCATGTGGGCCAGGGAGATAAGACTTAAGCCCAAGAAAAAAAATAGAAAGGAATACAAGATAGTATAATATAGTATTATATACTATATGATTAAGTATAAAAATGTGGCTTATAGGCAATAATTGCTAAAGGAGGTCAGAGAAGAGAGGTCAACGTAGGTTAGAGTGGCCAGAAAAATTTTCAAGGAGAAGGTAAAACTTGAAAAAGACCTTGAGTGAACATTAGCATCATAATGAGTAGAAAGAGGAATGACATAAAAAGCACAGGAGTATAGGAGGAGGCAAAGCACTGAGAAGATGAACAATGAATGAACAATGGCACAAATTAATCACATGTGGAAAAGTTGGTCCAGAGACTAACAACTGGCAGTGGTGATAGCCAGAGTCCAAACCTGAACATCCTGGGAAGAAGGGATAAAGTGAATAATGATAGGGATGACAAGGAAGGGACAGCCATGCTGATCCTGCAGTGGGGACTCAGACAGAGTGGAGTGACATTTCTGTTCAGCATTATTTTTTGGGGGGGTGCTGGGGAGGTAGAAGCCAAGCCATTGCCACGGGCAATAAGAAGAGCTCAACTAAGCAAAAAACAAACAAACAAACCTGGTTAATAAGAAAACAAATTAGGAATAATGATGTCTATGCCACTAAGAATAGTACTAAAGTGTTTAAATGCATCATTGGTGATATGAAGAAAATCACCTTAACAGGACCCAAGAATTGATCCTATTTCACCCAGGCCATCCACTACAGCCCTGCTCCATCTCAGAGACCATGTACTGAAAGAGCTAAGTTACTCAGCTTTAAAACTCTTGTCCTGGTGCCATACTGACTTGATTGGTGCCAGACTGGACAGTGCTTTAGTCCAACCAACTTCTTGCCATCTTTCCTGCTACTGCCAGACTTTACCTCCACCCATCATTTTATACCTGGCTCTGGGAGCAGTAATGAAATCAACTCCACCGTTACTCCTGGAAAGGTTATGCTGACTTCCTTTTCGCTCCACTCATTATCCCTGTACTTCTCATACTAAAACACTCTTCCCTGGCCATCCCTTTGACATTATGTGTTGTCTCTCTCTAGTTAAATCTAAGCTTATTAATGTTAGGGAGCCTAGCATTTATATTCGTATCCTCAGAAATTAGCACAGTTGTTAACATAGAGTAATCATGATATTATATGTATATGTATATATATATATATATATATGTATGTGTGTATATATATGTATATATATACACACATACATACATACATACATATACATACACACACATATTCCATTTGGGACTACAGCCTTCCTTGTTCTGTATACATCACACTTTTATCTGAATGCGGAATTTTCTTTGCAGTTGATCTGAAAAACAGATCAAAGTGGAAAACAATGTAGTCTCAAAGCTAAATCTACATATGTAGCATTAAAGAGCTTTAAGATAATCATCCAAACAAATTCAGACCAAAGGAAATACTTTGCTTGAAAGAGTCGTAGAGCTGGGTCAAGGAATTTTGCAATGAAGAAACCCCTCTACTAATGTAATTTTTAGGCTGAGCTGCCTCTGGAACTGAGAAGTTAAATGACTTGCTGTGGGCCCTGTAGCCAATATATGTGAGAGGTAGGGTTTGAACCCATGTCTTTTTGCCTTTGAAGCAGACTCTATCCACTGTACCATTCTTTATAGATATGCTATGTTTTAAATGAACTATCAGATAAAATTTCAAAGCAAGAAAACTATGGGAAAAAATGGATTGATGACAAATACTCAGAGAGGATGTAAAGCCTTCTAGAAGGAAGTAAAAGAAAAGAAGTGGAATTAGAGCTCATGAGAAAAAATCTTGGAAAATGAATAAACAACTTAGACTACAATTTGGAAAACATTGAAAAATGAATAAATTGCCTGAAAAATAAAATTTAGGGAGCAGAGTACAAAGACAGGCTGATACAATAAAAAATTATAGCAATGTGAAAATACCAAAAATACTGGAATAATATATGAGGTATCTGCAATAAAAAATACAACTGACTTAGAAAACAGATTGAAAAGAAATGAATTTAAGAATAATTACCCTCCTGAAAAAGCATGATGAAACCAATAACTCAGATCTCACATTTCAAGAAATAAGAGGAGAAAACTGTCCAGAACTCATGGAAACAAAAGTTAAAGTGTGAAGATAGAAGGAATTTAGAAGTCACAACACCTGAAAAAAAATCCAAATTGAACATACTTTTAAATATGACTGTCAATTTCAGCAATAGCAGTTTATACGAATTTTTTTTAAAAAGTGCACAAGAAGAGACAGATTGTTTTTTAAAAAAAACATCAGAATCACTCAAGATTATGCAGAAAATATTAGAAAGGAAAGGAAATATTAGAGTGATTTGCCAAAAAAAATTATACTCAAGCATAACATATCTTGTGAATTTGAGCATAATTTTACAGGGAGAAATAAAGGATTTTTAATGAAATCAATTATTTCTAATCATTCCTATCAAGAAAAACAGAACTAAGTAGAATCATTGAAATACAAACCCAAGAGACAAGAGAATGTAAAATGTTAAAAAACCATGTGAGCAATTCAAAAGTGATAGATAATGATTAATTGCTTACATCATCAAGGGGGGGGAAGAGACTATTATCTCTTAAGAATTTTACTAACTAAGAATAACTGAATGGTTAAAAAAGAGAGCCATGGACGAGTATGTTTTAAAAGAATAATAAAGAGAAGAGAAAAAAATGAAAATATCTTCAAGAAGTATCAGAAGGGAAAAAGTATCTTGGTCTTTCTTATAGTTGTAGTTCCAGAGGAGCCGATTATATAAGCATGGAAGCAGAATTGTGAAGAGTGGAGATATCATTAAAACTGGTCTTATTTGAGGTGGACAAGGAGAGGTTGGGGATGGGATGGGAGATACAGAATAAACTTTATAAGAGAAATTCATGATTTCTTACTCAAAACTTTATATTAGTCTTCTTTGCATATTAAAATGTTATATTTGTTAGTCACTGGCAAATTCATAATAAAACAAAATTCTAAAAAAGACAGACAAACTTAGAAATCACAACCATTAATATGAATGGTATGAACTTAAGTCATAAAATTGAGAGAATGATAGGATAGATCAGAAAGTTAAACCCAAAATTGTGTGGTATAGAATAAACACACTTGAAACACAAAAAATCATACAGAGTTAAAATGAGGGAATAGAATGGTATGTACTATGTCTCAGCTGATTCCCCAAAAGTTTAGTTAGTAAAGATTGTCTGAGACAAAGCACCAGCAAAAATAGGCATAATTGAGAGAGTTAAGCAAGGAAACTTATATTTAAAGGTATCATGGAAAATGAAAAAAATATTAAATATGTATTTAGCAAATTTATGACATCTAACAAATTAAAAGAAGGATAACCCAACTACAAGCTGCTCTAGATCAGGGTTCTTGGCCTGAGGTCTATGAATTAAAAAAAAATATTGATAATTATATTTCAATACAATTTGTTTCCTTTGGAATCATTTGTATTTTATTTTATGCATTTAAAAATATTATTTTGAGATATAGTTTATAGCCTTCATCAAGCTGTGAAGGATTCCTTGACAAAACAAACAGAAGTTAAGAAACCATGATCTAGATACCAAAACAATAATTTCAATATGCCCTTATACATCTAGACAAATGTAAGGGAAATGTAAATTAAAAAATCCTGAAAGATCTCAACGAAATATTAGATAAAATATATGACTGACCTTTGGCAATACTGAATCTGAAACACAAGGAGCATACACATGTGTTTTAGTCATATATGACATCTTTATAAAATCTAATCATGTACCAAGCTCTAAAGAATTCCTGAACAAATGCATGAGAACAAAAACATTAAATACACACTTCATCAGAATGCCTAAAAATTAATCAGTGCTATAAGTTGAGGAAAATATTTTTAACTAAACAGAATAATATGATCCCAAAATTGAATGAGTTATACTTGCTGCTTTATCAAGTTACAAGTTCCTCTTGAATGAGGAACAAGAAACAATTACATCAAAAAAAAAAAGTTAAGCAAATTGAGCCATAAACTAAAAGAAGATAAGAGAAAATGAACACAACAATTTGCAAATAAGCACAAACTAGAAATTATTTAAAGAAAAATAAAATTGAACAACAAAAATGGTAATGAGCAATTTTCTCATTTGATTTCCTTAAGTATGTCTCTTAAGATAGGAAGTTTCCATGGGTAGTTAGAGGTCATTGAGAAATGATAGTAATATAAATAAAAGAGTTTTTTAAGATCAATAAAATTCATATAACATTGTCTAGTTTGATAGACAGAGAGGGAGAAGGGAGGATAAAGGGGGAAAAAAAAGGAAAACCAAGTCAGTCACCAATATAAAAATGTAAATGGAAAACTGACAAAAATTCAAGGAAAAATGAAATTATCAGCAAGAATTATGCTCAATTACATACCACCAAAACAAAAAACTTTAGAAAGAGAATATTTGTAAAACTTTAAAATACAAAAAAAATTAATTGAATAAAAAATAAAAAAATAACAATAATTCACTCTCAGAATAAATACATTTACTATAATATAAATCAATTCCCAAAGAGGCGTGGTTTATTCAGCTCAAACTAACTCAAGAGAGCTGATTGTTAAATGTTCAGTGTGCATATTTACCCTTCAGAAATTGACAACACTGCAAATCAGGTCTTGATTTGTTTTCTTGATTGTTTAGACTTAAGAAAGTGATGGAAAAAATGTAGATTAAACTTAAAAGTAATATATATGCCATATATATGTACATTTGTGACCAATATCACCAATCCACATCAATGAAAAATAAATATCAATGCATTAATCAAATATACATCAAACAAAAAACACTGAGTCAAAAAGAAGCCACAAAATTTGTTCAAAAATTATTTATCATATGTAGGCTTAATATAAAAATTCAAGGATGGTTCAATATTAGGAAAATTATAAACATAAGAGATCATATGAGTAACAGATATGCCAAGAGGAAATATTCTTAAAGTTGAGGGTATCAAAGATAAAAGAAACAATTTCAAATGTCTAAAACTTAAAATATTTTGTATGAGCAATCAATGTAATTAGAATAGAAAGAGAGTAATTAATTGGGATAAATTTACATGATAAAATGCTATCTGATAAAGTGCTAATATTCAAGTTAAATAAGGAATTGATAGAAACATCCAAGGATGAGTCATTAATCTTTTTCACAAGAAGGATTAAAATTATCAACAACTATAATGAATATAAGAGAAATGCAAATGAAAATAATGAAGGAACTACAGAGATACAGTTATATATGCAAGGTTGTTACACTGAATCTGCATTTCTGTCCTGGAAAACTATGGTAGAATTTGGAATTATGGTAGAAAAAAATCACTAAACCATATAGAACCTTTGACCTACCATTTGCCATTATTAAGCGTGTATTCTAAGATGGTTAAAGACCGAAGAAAAAGTCCAACAGATTTTAAGAAGTTATAGCATTAGTTTTTGTGATAGAAAAATTAGAAGTATGATTTAAAAAACAACAAAGCGAGTGTCTATCAAATGGGAATAGCAGAATTATGGTGTACAAATGTAAAAGAATATTATCGTGCCACTAAATGGCAACTATGAAGTATTCAGAGAAACTTAGGAAAACTTATATGAACAGATGCAGAATAAATTGAGCATAAGGAAGAAAATGGTTTGCCCAACAAATGTAAAGGAAAGGAAGAGAGATTAGACCTGTGATTTTATTGATATATGGAACTCCTAGTTGAGGAAACTTCCTCTACAAATGGAGGTCAGAACCTTCTCTCCCAATTATGGTCTTAAGAGAGTTGCTTAAGAGTGATGAGAGATTAAATGACTTAATCAGGGTAACACAGCCAGTATATCAGAAACAGCACTTGAACCCAGATCTTCCTGACTACAGAACCAGCTCTCTAACCAATATACCACAGAAAACAAAGTTAAAAGGCACTGGAACTCCAATTTGTGTCTTCAGAGAATATTCCTCTCCCTTCCTAGTGGAAAGTTGGTCACTTGTAGGGATAGAATGAGGCATGTTTTCAGATATGACCAATTTATAGACTCTTTCTCTCCCAAGCTCTCCCCCTTCCCCTCCTCTTTCTGCAAACTTATCTATGTATGTATGTATGCATATGTATGTGTATGTGCATAGAGATATGGATTCCTATATAAATATATAAGTATGTAATATTTTTTTATTTCTCATGTTTTTAACTGCCCAGATTTCTCCCTGATATTCCATCATCTTCCCACTCACACAACCATCCTATATCACAAAAAACAATTTTAAAGAAAAATAGAAAAACAGAGAGAAAACATAATTACAAAACTTATCTGAAGTATCTGTCTATATTTTTTCTTACACATCCATAGATTTCTCATCATTATAAAGGAGTAAGAAGAAATGTTTTCTCACCTCTTTTCCTTAGGGCCAAATTTCTTCTTTAGAATTTCACAACATTCACTTTTAATTGTTTTATGTTTATTCATTCCATTTACATTGTCATAGTTCTTATGCATGTTATTTTACTCACTCTGCTTACTTCATTTCATGTCAATTCATGTAAGTCTTACATGTTTCTCCACATTTATCAAATTCATTGCCAAATTAGTCCAAAATCAGAACTGCAGTTTATCGTTATGGTTACTATGCCATCATGTCTTTTCTTCACTGAAGGTGAGAACGAAGTATTTTTGTACTTTATGAGATTGGAGGGAAAGATATCTACTGAAAGAAATTTTAAAAATATAATACATAATCCAGTAGTTCTACCTGGTGAGATCCTAAATTCTAAAATAATCCTGCTGTTGTTTGTTTATGCTGTATGTCAATGTCCGATCCAAGGTAGAGTGATAAAAGGCAAACAATGCAGGAGAAAGATATTTTTGTGTATAGGTCACTCTCCTCTTTGAGGTAGTAACAGACAACCAGTCATGTCACCTAGAGCAAGTCTCAAGAATATCTCTGGGCTCATTAATTAAAACAAAGGAGTTTGATTTGATAATCTCTCATGTCCTTTCCAGGTCCTATTTCAAAATAATAATGTGAGGAATTGAGGAACTAAATTAGTAGCTGTGAAAATTAGTGAAGGCACAACTGAAAAAAATTGAGATTTTGTTCAATTCTAGAAGTTATGGGGTGAGAAGGAACAAATAAACAGAAATAATAGATTGAAAATTTATTCAGAAGTTAATAACTGATGTATAAAGGAAACACAGAATTGATACTGGTCCTTCTAATCTTTTATGTACCTGGAGATAGACCTCAAATGGCATTGTAGATGAATGAAGAGGTCCTTGTAAATACAGAAAGCTGATAATTAAGGGCCTGCTATCCACTTAAATTACCATGGAATAAAAGAGAATTGACTGTAGATTTGTGGCTAAGGATTTGCGATTTTCTTAGCCTAGTGAATTCCCACTATGGAAACTCCCTAACCCCCTTAAGACTTAGTTGATAAGTCCCAGGGGATTGCCTGAGGCACACACAGAGGTTAAGTGATTTTCCCAGGGTCATGCAAGTAGGAAGCATCAGAAAATGCATATAAGCCTAGGACTTCTACACTACAGACTTTGCCCTCTATCTATTATACCAAACTGTCTTGTAGTGTGGATACCAATTTAACTTAAAGTTAGTACTTTACAGTACTGAAGTACTATACACTTTAGTACTTTAAGGATTTTTAATTAAAAGAAATGTTTAAAACAGACATATACAGACACACAATTACCCTGGGTAAACTTTCGTCTCTCTTCATTATCCCAAGCATACTTTGTAGCCATTTTATTAGTAGTAACTGTGGTTGGGGGAGTAGGATCAGTTTAAATCCATGAACACAAGAATTACATTTATATAGTGTTTTCTACCTAATCCATTCTATTCAGTGACACTGGTCTCCTGGCTGTTCCAATAACAAGACACTCCATTCTAGGCATTTTCTCTGGTTGTCCCCTATTCCTGGCATGCCCTCCCTCTTCTGCTCTGACTACTGACCTCCTTGACTTCCTCTAAGTCCAAACTAAAATCCTACCTCCTACAAGAAGCATTCCCTAACACCTCTGAATTCCAGTGCCTTCCATTTATTTATTTATTTCCTGTTTATCCTGTATATAGTTTACTTTGTATATGTTTTGCATGTTGTCTCCCCCATTAGATTGTAAGCTCCATGATGACAGTGGCTGCCTTTTGCCTCTTCTTGTATCCCTAGCACTTAGCCCAGTGCCTGCACATAGTAGGTGCTTAATAAATGTTTACTGAATGATTGATTGATCCCTGAGACACAGTCTAACTGGATTAGAGTGAATAACAACAACAATGGTAACAACAACAAATAACAATAACAATAATAACAATCAGCTAACACTAATGTATCACTTTAAATTTTATAAAATGCTTTAGACATATCCTCTCATTTGATCCACATAATAACCCTTTAAGGTACCTTCTATTATCTTCATTTTACAGATAAGGAACCTAAGGTTTGGGGAAGTTAAGTGATTCATCCGGTCAAACATGTGGTAACTTCCTAGGGCAGGATTCTCACTCACATCTTCCTCACTTGAAGTCCACTGATCTAGTCACTGTGTTATCTGCTGCCTATATGAAGACCTGAATTTGAATCCAGATCATTCTACTTACTACCTGCGTGACCTTGAACAAATTGTTTAACACTGTTTCTCATATTTAAAATGCACTTTTTATATTCTTTTCGATCCTGGATGTCTTAGACCATGGAAACAGCTAAAGTTGTCTCCTAAGGCAGCGACCATCACACCTAAATAATTCAAATTCACAACTTTGTGAATAATTTGATTGTATATCTTCCAAGGTAATTCAGCTGATTTTTGCTAAACTAGTTAATTATAAGTTTATAAAACTGAGAAAGATCTCAGGGATAATTTAGCTCATCTATTATCCCTCCAAAACTGTACCAAAGAGAAAACAGATAAAGTGACTGGCACAAAGCTAGACAGCTAGTCCTTGGCAAAGTTGGGATTCAAAACCAGGTCCTCTGACTCCAAAATCAGTATGCTTTCTGTTTGGCTTTTAGATGATAAATTTTGCAATCATCATTTTACACACTGAAGAAGTAAAGTCTGAACAAGCTTAGATAATTCTACTTGATCTTCATACAGATCGTTAGTTAAATGCTATTGAAACTTTCCAATAGTCAGCACAACCTTTATTGACCAAGACTGGAACCACTTGATTAGGCCAATGTTGATATCCTGAAATTAATTCTCTGAGGAACCCGTTCTTCCAAAAAAAATTTTCAATTTATTTCCTGGATCCTATAGACCACACCACTGAAGATAAAATATTAATACAGAAAAAACAAAGATTTAGATGGTCGTGGGTTGGAAAATCCCCTGTAACCAAAGACTAAATGATGAAACTAGAAAAAATTATTTGCTTTCCAAAGTAAGAATATGTGTGTGACCAAGCAAGTATTCCGTGGAACAGCCTGGGTAACACTTGTTGTATGGTTCTTTTAGTCGAGAAACCACCCACCGTTTCTAAAGGGTTTCATGTGTTAATGGTTTTTATGTAGAAATTGCCAGATGGACATGTGGGGACCCTTGTGACAGACTGATTGGCAGAAGCAAAATTGTATATATTTTAACCAACTCACACTTAGAAAGGAAATCCAGTTTCTTCTTTTTTTAATTTAACTTTACCTTGGGAATTTTTCTAAAATCACAACAGGTTATACATAGATCGGTCCCCAATTTTCAAAAGTTATGGAAAATATTGTTTTTTTACAGCGCTCTATTTGGAGCTGAGACCTATTTTTTTGTCTTTGAATTCTGTTATTTTAATGAGAAGATCAACACTAAATAGCATTACTGAGTAGCCTGAATGGATCCTTCGAAACAGGAGGTCTTTTTCCTGAATACCAATCAGTGTGGGTTTCCTCTGTGGCTGGGAGAGGAAGTGCTGACCAATGTTTGCACTGAGCAATGGCCTGCCTGCCGCAGGTTTAATTACTAACACCAGCAAGTTTCTAGACAGTATTTCTCTATGACACAGTGAGACTATCAGGCCTCAGAAACCAGTATATAGTCTTGGGACTTCAAGATGTTCAGGGACAACAGTATAGAAGGCAAGGTGAAGAAAGAAAGGACCTGGGTTAAAGATTACCTTAAAACTATGGCTCAGTTATGGGCCAGTTCTCTAAGTAAAGTAGTCATGATTTTTGAATAATTTTCCTTGGGGACCAAAGAGGACAAGTGTAATCCTTTCACACATGACAGTCTTTCAAATACTTGAAGATAGTGATGATGTCTTCCCTATGTTTTCTTTCCTTTGGGCCAAGTAGCACCTTGAATATATCTTTGTATGACACAAAAGACTCTATGCCAGGCATGTCCTAGAAAATATTTAACAATTTTCTTTCCAGAAAATAAAATGTACAACACACTCTTAAATTTAATCTGTGTTGTTAACATTTTATCCAACCCTTTAAAAAGTCTAAACGCTCAAAAAATGAAACCCTGATTTACATTGTTTTTCAATTCCCAAGGTACCAATGTTCACATTTACAATATGAAAATCTGTTCGCGTGAGCAAGTAGGAGTTGGCTACAGCACACTTTTGCCCCATGTCATTTTGACTGCCTCCTCTGAACTCCTTTCAGCTTATCAATGCCTTTCCCAAACTATGTTACATAAAACTAAACAAAGTACTACAGATGTGATCTGACCAGAACAGAACCTAGAGGGGTCATCCATCGTCTTGCTTTTGGAAGATACATTTTAAATTCAGACCAAGACCACAATCCTTTTGTTGTTGTTATCACATGTAATAGTTGTACCTACTTGAGGACTTTAAGACTTCACTCCCTCCCAGATGCACTCTCTCCCTCTTGAAGTTACTTTGCATAATTATTTGTGTATATGTATCTGCATATATATGAATGAATAAACATAGAATATCCCAAGAATCTTAATGCAGTTTTCTGTCATCCAAATTTTAAATATATATATATATATATATATATATATATATATATATATATATATATATATATATAATAACATGCACACTATCTATATCTATATGATGTGGGGAGAGGGGGACAGGGAGAGAGAGGGAGAGGGGAAGGGAGGGAGAGAGGGGGAGAAAGAGAGAGAGAGAGAGACTGACTATATATACCGTTATCATCTCTGGTTCTAATCCTTAGGGACCTATGTATCCTGTGACTATTTCTTGTCCACTGACTGTGTGCTGACAAAAAGTTTTTTAAGTGGCTGCTTATTTGGAGCTTAGAGTGCACCTAAAAGGCACAAACAAACAAAAATAGCCTGCTCCCCCACCCAGTGTATCCCTCCAACACCATGGGGGGACCAGTTAATATTTCTTTACTTTAATCTAACCAGTTCACATCAAGTAGCTTTAAGAAAGGGATATTTACTGATAAGCTATTGGCTCTTACCCAAGTTAAAAAAATTACCCCTAAACCAGGTCCCTGGGGATAGTGGGCTCAAATGTCATGTAGCTCATAGGAACATTTGCCCCATAAGGTGTGTTGTTGATATTAGATAATTTGCTGAAGGACATGGCTTCCCAGTCATTGGATTGTTCCACTCCAGGGATAGATACCGCAGATAACTCCTCAAATTTGCCTGTGTTCCTTATGAAATTCAGCTGTTGGCACACTCTGGCCTGGAGTACAATTTCTGGACTTCTGGTGCCTCTTCCATCTTTTTGAAGCTCATAAGGTCATAGCCTAATGTGTTTTACCTCCAACACTTTTTCACCTTAGAGCAAATAAGAATGAAAGACAAGAGAAACCAACAAAGAGCATTCATGTGCGTCTAGGATTTGAGGCAACAGGATAAGAAGTTGAATGAGTCCCCTCCTCTACCTGGATACTTGCAGCAGCAAGTGCCTCTCTTTCCAGCATGGAAGTGAAGATTATTTCACCTACTAAAACCTTTTATATGTACTAGTTCTGGTAACCAATTTTCTTTAACATGTAGTAGACAAGAAACAGTCACAGAATATTGGCATATTCTCTGAAATAGATGGTAGGACCCTCCATTAAACACACTTAGAAGTAGACTTGCTATATATATCCACATTGTTTGGCACTAGACAGGGAAGTCTATGCATGCTCTAAAGCCTGGGCCCCTTTTGGCTAGTATCCTATTACATTCACTTTGCTACTTACATGTTGCATTCCATTCTGTAGAATATTATCTTCTTGAAACCAGAGACCATTTTGTCTTTTTGTCTTTGTATTCTCAGTCCTTAGCATAATAAATGTTAATTGAACTAAATTCAATCAAATTGAGTTAGATTTGCCATTTCTAGAGCAAACAAATCTTCTATTAAAAAAGAATTGGACTAAATTAGTCGAAGGGGAAACTATTGGCATGCATTACAACCTTTTCCTACCTCTTACATTTATCTCTATCCCATCCTTACCATCACTACCTCCCCTAAACTCGTGCCAAATTCAGCCAGTGACAAATTTGCTGTAACATCATACTGGGGAACTGAACTCAGAGTCCTAATCCTGCCAGTAATTAGTTATGTGACTTCAAAAAAAATTTCACCAATCTGTACCTCAATGTCTTCATTTGTAAAATGAAAAGGTTGGACTACATGATCTCAAAAACTCCTTCTAGGTTTGAAGTTTGCTAAATTGCCACTAAATAGCTTAAGCTAGGGAACAAACATTTATCTGAATTTTGGACATCAACAAGCATCTGGTTTTTTTTATAACATAGGAAAATCATAGACTGGAAATAATATTAGAGGTCATTTGAGTCAACCTCCTTCCTAATGTAAGGGTTCTTTCTAAAACCCCTCTAGAAGGTGATTCATCCATTGCTTGAATACTTCCAATTGCAGAAAATTCCCTCACAAGACAACCAATTCCCTTTGGGACCAGTTATTATTGCAGAAAAAAAAACTGTAGCTGTCAAAATTTGCCTCCTGTAGCTTCTACCTACCTTTCTTAGTGGAATCAAATGAGTTGAATCCCTCTTTCAGATGCTAGCTCTTCAAAAATATTAGGAAAGCTATCTTCTAGAGCTGTAAATCTTTGAATTCTACCCTGTAACATTACCAAGATCCCTTTAAAATGAAATATAGTACTCATTGACATAATACTGCAGATTTGGCTTAACCAGAATGGAGTACAGTGCAACTGTTCTTCCTCTTGTTCTAAATATTATACTCAGGGGCAGGTAGATGGTACACTAGATGGAACACTGGTCTTGGGATTAGGAAGATTCAACTTCATGAGTTCAAATCTGGCCTTAGGCATGTACTAGTTGTGTGACACTGGGCAAATCACTTGAACTTGTTTGCCTCTGTTTCCTCATCTATAAAATGAGCTGGAAAAGGAAATGACAAACCACTCCAGTGTCTTTGCTAAGAAAATCCCAATGGGGTCATATAGAATCAGATATGACTGAAGTGATTCAACACCAAAAAACAAAAATATTATACTCATGTTGATAAAACTGAAGTTTATGTTAACAGTCAAGTGACAGTTGGGCTCATAATGAATGAAAATCCCTAAATCTTTTACACATATGGTGCCATAAATCTATGTTTTTATACTATATTTGTATAGTTGTGTTTTTTTTAGCCCAAAGGTAGTTCACATTTATTTGTCCTTGTGAAACTGCAGCTTGTTAATTTCAGCTCATTTCAGCCTGTCAATAATGTTTTTTTTTAACCCTACTTAGTTTTGACACTGAAAATTTTCATTACAACTGAACCTTGTGTCATTTGTATATATAATAAGCATAGCTTCTCTGTCTTCATTCAAGTTACTGATAAATATGTTGAGGAAGCAGTAGAATACAGAGACATGTATCATTCCATTGAGAGTTCTATGTAAATTGATATCGATTGTTAATCAGTATTAATTAATTGTAGGAATACACCATGGTGTAGTGGATACAAAGCCAGATGTGGAGACAAGGAGATTGCATTTAAGCCTCACCTCAGACACACATATTCTGTATGATCCTAGGCAAGTCATTTAACCCAGAGAGCACCCAAAGCAACTTTCTAAGACTGTAAATTGAAGAATTGTTGCTGATTTGTGTTAGTAGAATGCATTTCCTCATTGTAAATTCTCTGCATCATTGAAATCACAGATCTAAACTACCCTCCCTGCCAAAAAATGAACAAGAACTGAATAAAAGGACAAAAAATGTAATTGACTTCATCCTACAACAAAAGAAGTGACTGGCTACTGACAAAGAAGTTATTTCCCAATCACTTGCGTGTGCTCAGAGCATAGACTTCTCATATATAAAAATCAATAACAAATCAGAATAAAAAATAAAAATGAGACAAAGGATGTAGTGTACAAATATGTCAATTCTAATCTGACCTGCTTAAGTTACTGATACCAAAAATTTGAAGGATGATAAAGGAACAGATATTGACATAGATTGATGCCATTTCTTGGGAAAGCTGAACTGATGAAAATTAATCCCCACATGGGCAATCAAAAGAGCCTAGAAACCATCCTAAACCAACAAACACATGTTCCTTGTCAAGCAAAGTGATGTGGTAGCCAAAGGCAATAAGGCATTATGAAATAAATTCATGTTAGCGGCGGGTCATAGAAGATTAAGAAAACTATCATAAACCAGCAAGAGGAGTAAGGAAGAAAAATAGCTTTAGAGGAAGCTTGGCCAGAAACCCAATGGTTAGATCATTCCTAAGACATTTAAGGATAAAAACTAGAAGGACAACAAATATATAAAATTGGCAAAAATATTTTTATAACAAACTTTATTTTTTAACATTTATTTTGGTGGAGAACACATTAGGATTATTACATCAGTCATTGATGTTAAATATTAATTGATGTCTATGCAGAAATAGAAATATCATAAAATTAATTTTAAAAACTTTTATTAAATGAAAAAAAATGCCAGTAAATAAGTATCTAGTTCAATTTCTTGTAGAAGAAAATATGTGGATTCAGAATATGTGGATCAAGTTCTACATCTGCCATTTATTAGTTGTGTAATTTTGGGCAAGTCACTTAAGTTGTCTGGGTATCAATCCCCTTAATTGAAAAAGAGGAATAATAGTTGCACTATACATTTCACACTGTTCTTAAGCATTAAAGCATTTCTAAGCATTTAAAAAAACCACCTTGCTTTATGAAGGACTTTGTTCAATGTATGATGCCCTGAACAAAAATAATAAGAGTTTCTAAATCTATTGTCTTTTATACTCAACCATATAAAAACCAACTTACTTTCAGTATGGAGTTGCCACCATTCTGAGAATATATAATGGTTTTCATCATTGCAGTCCACTTCTCTCATTTGTAACTCAATTCTATGTGACAGACTTCACTGGGTTGCATATTTCTGCATGAATTGTCACTAAAATTTTACTGGACCCAGATACTCAATTTTACTTTAGTTGGAAAGAAAGCTTGTGCTTAACAGTGAAAATGTTATGTCAAAATACATGAATGGTCTAATAACTTTTCTTGCAAGATGCCAAATGGTTTCCAGAACAAATAGACTAAAATTCACAGTACCACCAAAGTGTATTTGGTACACTGGTCTTCCCAAAGTTTCTCTATTACTATTTTCATCTTTTATCATAATTGCCAATTTTCTGGGTGTAGGAAAAAGACTCACAATTGTTTTAATTTACATTCCTTTTATTCTTAGGAACTTAGAGCATTTTTTCATGTAGTTATTGATATTTTCATTTTTATTTTATATTTATGTATATATGTAATATACATACATGTATAATTTAAACACCCATATATTAATAGCTTTGTCATAAATATTTATGCTAAATTTTTATGTTTTTACACATCACACTTTATCAAAAGTATTTGATACAAAGAGTCCCCCCCAAAAAATTGATAGCTTCTCTTCCTTTCAGATTTATTGTACAATATGGTCTAAGTTTCTGGCATACACTTAATTTCTTCCACATTAATTTCTAGTTTTCTTCACAGTTCTTATCTAATAGGGAATTTTCATAATTTATGGTTTTGGCTTTATCAAAAAATGAGTTATCGGGTTTTATTATTTTTATTGTTCTTTTGGTCTACTTTTCATTTTTTACATAAAAAACAGAATGATTTTAATGATTTTTGCTATGTATTTTGAAGTTTATAAATGCTATTCCACCTTTGTCCTTACCTTTTTCTATTATTTCCCTTTATATTTTAGAGCTTCTAATCCTCCAAATATAGTTTGATATTATTTTATCTAAACCTGTGAAGTTTCACTTGTGTTGGTTGATTACTATCACATTAAAACTCTAAATTAATATTGATGTTACTGTAATTTTTATTATATTGGCACAGCCTAGCCACATCTTTTTTTAAAGATCATTTTGTAATTTAATTTACAGAAGGACTGGATGAACTCTGGTAAATTTGTTCCCAAATTTTCTTTAAAATCTTAATTTGTTACTTATTTTAACATTCTTTTTATTTTTAAAATTTGATCTTTGAATTCTACCCCTCCTTGCCACATTCCCCCATACCCACTGAGAAGGCAAGCAATATGATATAAATTATAAATATGTAATACTAAAAACACATTTCCATATTAACCATATTCAAACAGAAAACAAGAAAAATAAAAAAGTGAGAAATTATACTTCAACTGGCACAGTATCTTTCTGGAGGTAGAATTTTTTTTTTAATCATGAGATCTTTGGAATTGTCTTGGATCACTGTATTAATCAGAGTAGCCAAGTTTTTCATTGCTGATTATCATTGCAACATTGCTGTTACTGTGCACAGTGATCTCTGGTTTTTCTCATTTCACTTTTCATCAGTTCATCGAGGTCTTGCCATGTTTTTTTTTTTTCTGAAACACCCCCCATGATTTCTTATAGCACAATAGTACTCCATCACAGTCATACACCACAACTTGTTTAGCCATTCCTCAATTGATGAACATATAGATTTCCAATTCTTTGCCACCGACACATGCACACACACACACACACACACACACACACACACACACAACTGCTCATGTAATGTGGAAGCCACTAAATCTTGTATGATCCTGATCATGGTCCATGATATTTTAATTTTTTTTTCCTGGCTGCTTGCAATATTGTCTCATTGACCTGGGAGTTATAGAACTTGACTTTCATATTCTTGGGAATTTTCATTTTGGTTTATGTTTCAGGAGGTGATCAGTGGATTCTTTCAATCTCTATTTTACCCTCTGGTTCTAAGATATTAGGGCAGTTCCCTGTATAGTTTCTGGAAATATGATATCTAGGTGTTTTTTTTAAACCATGGCTTTCTGGGAGTTTAATAGTTTTTAAATGATCCCTCCTGGATCTATTTTCCAGGTCAGGTGTTTATCCTATGAGATACATCACATTTTCTTTTTTTTCCATTCTTTGGATTTGATTTTATTGTTTCTTGATATTTCATGGAGTAATTAGCTCCCACTTGCTTGATTTTAATTTTTAAGGAATTCTTTTCTTCAATGAGCTTTTGTACCCTTTTTTCATTTGGCTAATTTTGCTTTTTAAAGAATTCTTTTCTGTTAATTTTCTTTTCATAATTTTCTTGCATCACTCTCATTTCTTTTCCCAATTTTTCCTTTATCATCCTTACCTCTCTAACTTTTCCAGGAATTATTGTTGGGTTTGGGTCCAATTAGCATTTTTCATTGAGGCTTTTTTGTAGCTTTTTTCACATTGTTGTCTTCTGAGTTTATTTTGTTCTTCCCTGACACTGTCGTAACTTTTTATGGTCCAAGTCTTTTGTTGTTTTTGATGTTGGTTGCTTATTTTCCCAGTCTATTTCTTGATTTTGAACTTTATGTTAAAGTCAGGTTATATTCACCTAGGGTGAGGAGTCACTATTTCAAGATTTATGCTGTCATTTTCATAGTTTTGGGAGTCTGAAAGTTTTTGATGCTTATAAAGTGGTGTGATCCTCGAAGAAGCTGGTCAGTGCTCTCCTGCTCTGTGCTCTTGTCTTTACCTAGGGCCTCTGATTCACTGTAGCCACAAGTGCCAGTGCTCCTCTGCTCTGGAACTGTGAGCAGGGTCTCTGTTCCCTTGTGACTGACCACCAGCACTCCTCTTTGCCCTGGAATTGAAACCCAGAAATGTGTATGCACAACAGAGTTGCCAATCAGTGCCACCTATGCCCAGTGTCAACAAAAGATCCCCTGTAATATTTTTCTGACAAGTCGTCTGAACCCTTTACCATCTCTGGGCTGAGAGCTCCCAGAGCTACCACTGCTCAAATGGACTTTGAACAGACCTCCACCCCGATATCACACTCTTCTCCTGCTAATTTCTTCAGTTTTCTTAGACCAGAAAATGTCTCAACCCAACTTTTTGTTGGCTCTGCCATTCCAAAATTTTATTTGAATTGTTATTTTAAAGTTGTTTGGAGGTGAATTGTGGGAAAGTTCAGCTGTATGGCTGCCTCTAATTCACCATATTGGCTTCATACCAAGCCACTGTTTTGTTATTCTTCCCAATTTTTTATTTTTAGAATTTTGTTGTTATTTAAATAGGCACTCCTTTTTTATTGTTTTTCTTGGATTTTGTAATTTTATAAAAATGCTGTTGGATTTTTTTGGGTTTATTTTGTAGCCTGTGATTTTATTTAAACTATTTTTTTATGGTTCCTTAGCATTTTCTAAGTAAACCATTGATTAGCAATTAAAGAAAGTTTTGTCCCCCCTGTTCAACTTTATGCCTTTACTTTCTTTCTCCTATGTTACTGCTATCTCTATCCTTTCTAGGAGTACATTGAATAACAGCAAGAAAGTAAGTTGACATTCTTGTTTCACTCTGTATTTACTGGGAAAGATTCTAGTGAATCCATATTGTAGACAAAGCACAAATGAGTGCTCTACTTTGTTAAAGGATTTTTATGTACCTGTTGTGATAATCATGTGCAACATATTCAGGAAGGATTGCTAGGCTGCTTATGTCAGGTTCCTTCAGAAAGGAGTCAGTTCTCAGTGAAAGCCAGAAGATGGAAGAAGTGGAAAAGGAATATATTTAAGATGAAAGCATATTTGCTACTTATGAAACAAGCATTCCATAGATCATAGCAAAACAGACAACAGAGAATGAGGGTTGGGTCAAAGTAAATAGGAATAAAGAAGAAGGCAGTAGGTGATGGAGAACCACCTTTGCATGATGATAACCAGGGGTTCTAAATCACTGGGAGGTGGAGGACATGATGGGGTGAGAGTTTGTTAATCACAGGTGAATTATCAACATCCCTAGGGTTTTAGCCTCAGGGTAGAATTCTCTCACCATATTAAGCATTTCAGGCAAGGGGAACTGTGTAGGGAACCAATGGAATGGAATTTTTCTCCTTTTCCTGCAGGCAGAATAGGCCTAAAGATTAGTAGGGGACTCAGGAAGGAAAAGTGTCTTTCTCAGTCCCCAGTAGTTAGAAAAGGTAAAATGAGCAGACTGACTTGTGACGGAAAGATGTCTCTCTGTCCCCTTCAGGCAAACAAAAGAATTCCTGGTCCTGATCAATATGTAGGTAACCTTTTTTTTTTTTTGTAGGTAACTTTTATCGAAGGTTTTCACGGTAATTTATATTTATGATACAAAAATTATTTTAAAATATAGAAAAAAGCCATTCTACCAAATTCACTTTATGAAAAAAAATAGCACTAAAATTTAAATTAGTGAAGAAGAAAGAAAAAGAGGTATGGATCTATATCAATAATGAATTGTTACAAAAATTTTAAATTAAATCTTAGCAAAAATAACTACAGGAATACATGTATTCACAATAACCAAGTTGGATTTTTATTAGTTATGTAAGGATGGCTCAACTTTAAGAAGCAAGAAACATAATTATCTAAAAAGCACCCCAAAACAAATAATTATAATATGTAGAAAAAAAAACCTTTGAGAAAATATAACACAAACAAAATACTCCAAAAGGCATAGACATAGAAACATTCTTTTAAAATATGATAAATACAAATCTAAAAAAAATTATTTGCAATTGGAAAATATTAAAAATTTTCCAACAAATATAAAAGTAAACAAAGAATAACCCTTTCTTTCCTCTTTTACTCAACATTGTACTAGCTATACTAGAGAAAACAGACATAAGGCAACACACTTTAAGTTATAAACACAGACAAGGAGGAAACAGGATTATTTCTCTGTGTTAAAGACATGATTATTTACTTAAAAACGCTAGCAAATCATCAAAGAACTTAACTGAAACAATTAAGCTTCAGTAAAGCAAGATATAAAATAAATCCCCCCAAATTATCAGCAATTATATACTGCAATAACAAAATCCAAGAGGAAATAATAGAAAGTCCCACTAAACATACTTTAAAATGTACAGAATAACAAACCCAATCTGCAAAGGTACACTAAACACACAAGTACAATTCCAAACTGCTTTTTTTTTTAAAATCAAAGAATAACCAACAATCAGAGGGGCATTCATTACTAATGGTTGTGCCATATAAAATGATAAAAAAGGTACTACTACCTAAATTACCAATTTGATACTGCACCAAAGAAATTACTAAGTGGACAAAATAATAAAGTTCCTTTGGTGGAAAAAAAAGGTTTAGAAATACTTCTGGATATAAAATGAATATTAAAAAAACCAATTAACTATCAACACTATTAATGCTGGTTATAAAATAGAAAAGTAAATCAATGAAGAGATTATATAATGAATAATAATAAATAATAAAACTCATTAACCTGATGTTTTATAAACCCAAGGGCAAAAATTGTATGTGGAAGAATTCTGAATTTGTTAAGAAATACTGGAAAATTGAAAAGTAGTATGACAGAAAATAGATTTAAATCATCATCTTACATATCATTCCATAACTCTTTCTCTTTATACATATATCTGTCAAACTAGCTATCTAAGATAATTATGAATAGTTTTGGCATAAAAAATATTCAAAAGACAATGAGATAGGGTAACTTTCATAGTTATGGCCAGGCAAAAGGGGATAGAGGTCAAGTCAAGCAGTTTTTTTTTTAAATAAACAAACCAACAGCCTTTATTCGTAATTAGTCCTAAAACTCAAGAAAAATAGCCAACCTTTGCATAGGAGGGCAGTTTTAGAATCCCTCATAGTCTTAACTGAAACAGGAGCATTGCCCACCTGCCTTTGTACCAGTGCTCCCCAAGGTGGCACAGAGATGCCCAGGTCAGAGGGCTCCTAAGTAGACAGACCCCACCTGACCTACAGCTGTGGGGTCTCTGCTGAGAACACTCATGGCCTGCCCCCCCCACCCCAGCTCACAGTAAGCTCTAAAGGTAAAGGTTTAGCTGCTATTAAGACATGACAATTAGAGGCAGCTGGGTGGATAGAGCACTCACCCTGAAGTCAGGAGGATCCGAGTTCAAATCCATTGTGACCCTAAGTAAGTCACTTACCTTGCTGCATACCTCCCAAAAATTCAAGCCAAGTGAAAGGTAACAATCAGAGTAACATGGATGGCACTTCCCACTCAAGGCTTCCTCCTGGCAGGAGACAGGCCTACTTTCCACCCCTACCCCCTCACTGCTAGGACAAGTGCTTGGGATGACATGCAAGTCTGGGACAAAGGTCTATACTGACACACTCAATGTGAGTGACAAAAAAACCACCCCCTCCAGTGTGGTCTTGGGGGAAACTGAATGGGGGTCACTTCAGCTCCTCATCAACACCACAGACAAGGTCCTCAGGGGCACACCTAGGGCTGGTGTGACCTGGCCCCACACAGCAAACACACCAAGCCCAGGGGCAGGGGAGAATCACTAGTGCTCTGGTGTCTAGAGTCAGGGTCTCTGTTGGGTGAGCATGATTTCCTGTGGAAGGAAAAGCCCACTCACCACACCCAGAAAGAGAGAGGTGGCAGCTGAAGACGACCATGCCAGATCGGGTGAAAATTGGCCAGGGGCCAGGCTGTCTGTGGGGACTGGACAGCCAGAGAGGCCAGGGAGGGCTGCCGACAGGAGGAGGGAGGGAGTCTTTTTTTGCCTGGTCAGGATACCGAGGAGTGAGGTAGTAACTCCTTCTCAAAGGACAAAACAAGCAAAAATACAAAAAGCCGGCGTGAAGAAATGCTGTTGAGTTCCACCAAGAGGCTCCTGAAGAAATCCTGGTGAGGCCCAGCAGCACCATGGCCTCAGAGGAGTCTCGTGAAGAGCAGACAGGACAGGTCCAGATGGAGGCTTGGAAGCTGGGGAAGGGCTGGGGGAGGCTGCGGTGTTCCGGATGAAGTTTACAGAGCAGGACCAGGGGGAGGGGGTGCACCTGCTCACAGGATCACAAAATGCCTAAACCCGCAGCCCTGGTTCTGCTCAGGATTAGGGAGGCCCTTGAGCTCCTGGACCTGGGACCGCCAGATCTCTAGGACCAGCTCGTGGAAGGCATGCTCCCCACCCTGTCGGGTCTTGGCCGAGGTGTCCAAGAAGGGCACCCTGAAGGTCTTGGCAGTTGTCCTCATCGGTCTTGTTGGCCACCAGGTCGAGGGGAATGCGGTCAGTATTCTTCACCCTCTGCAGCTGGTCCCAGAAGATGTTCACATCTACAAAGGACTTGACCTCACCCATTGTGTAGATGCAGAAGAAACCCTGACCTAACTCCTAGCGCTGGCTCTGGTGCTCTTCACTGCCTGGTGAGCTGGGTGTGGTAAGAGTCTTCCATGGTGGGCTCGTGGTCAGTCACAAAGCAGTTCTTGACTAGTTAAATGGTCAGCATGTTCTCGCCCACTCTACAGTTGCCCATGACCATGAACTTGTACAGAATCTTGTCTCTGCCCTTGGCTGGTTGCCCTTTCCAAGTTGGAAATGGAGCTGAGTCTGAAGACCTTCCCGTGGGGAGGTCTGGGAACATGAGGAGGACAGAGCAGAAACAAGTGGGGAACTGAGCCTAGCCTGTGAATTGGCCCCCACCGGACCCCAGATCTGTAAGGGTGAGAAGCCCTGCTCCCCCATGCCCAGTGGTCAGTCTCTGGGGAAGCCTGCCCCCTCCCTACTTGCCCTGGGCCGAGCTCTCAGGCTCCTTAGGCCTGCCTGCTGGGCCACGTGGAGGACAGGAGGAGGAGGAACCTGTCTAAGGAATGGAGGCAGAGTGAGTTTGCAGCTGCAGGTGGTTGCAGTGTTGTGTATCCCAGGGGCAAGGGGGGAGGGGCAGAGAATGGAAAGTTGCTTATCCAAGGGGGCCAGGCACATTGCCCAGGGCTGGAAAGATGGAAAGTGTGTCAAAGGCCTCACAATCTAATATGGGAGACAACATGCAAATAATTAAGTACAAATGATAAATTGATATGTGGTTTGTCCTTCCTTCTCTAAGAAGACCATGACATCAGGGAGATGATGACATGACTTACAATTGAATTGGATTTGAGTGAGGGAGGCCTCTGTGATCACCAGCTTCACATTCTCCTCCACAGTCTTCTGGGTCAGTGGCCAGACATAGATCAGGACAACTGGAGATGGCCCAGACTGCAATGGGAGACCTTGGCCCTTTTAAGCTAAAGTCTTTGAGAGTTCTCATTTTGAGTGAGGCAATGCCCATCCAGTGAATAGGCCTGTTTGAGAAGTGAGTCAAGGGATGGCCCCTTTCATTATCATTATCATCATCATCATCATCATCCTCATCATCATCATCATTGTCATCTTAATATTAGACTGGGGGGGGGAAGGCCCTTAGGGTTGCTGGCCAAAGGAGAAACAATTACTATTTACATTTCCGCTAAGCCAGCAGGGCCCAGAAAATAACTAAACAGGCCTCACTCAAAGTGAGAACTCCAAAATACCTTAGCTTAAAAAGGCCAAGGTCTCCCATTGCGTCCTGGGCCATCTCCAGTTGTCCTGATCTATATCTCGCCACTGGACACAGATGGTTCTGGAGGAGAAAGTGAGTCTAGTGACTTTGCCCAGCCCTCCCTCACTTAAATCCAGTTCACTAATGTCATGGTCCTCTTGGACAAGCCACAACCATTGAGTAATACCAGCTGCCCAAGTGGGGACCTAGCTGGGCAGTTCCTGGTGGGCAACTCCACTCCTTTTCTCCTCTACACACACACACACACACACACACACACACACACACACACACACACACACTATATATATATATATATATATATATATATATATATATATATATATATATATATATATATGTATGTATACGTATAAAATCGACAGAGGAAAGATACTAACCTTAAGGGGTGCTGGGAAGGGATGAGAAGGGGAAAAGAATAAACATTTAGAAATCATCTACAAAATGCAAGACAATATGTGAAGCAGTTTACAAATAATAGTTGTTATAGTTTATACGTAGACCTGTTGATAGTGTTAGCATTGCAGTTAGTTCGCTTTGCTTTGTTAGTTATGATGGTCGTTTTTGATTGATTGCTGTGTACTGAGGATGTGCATGTGCTTTTGAAATGTACATGTATTATGTCTTATGTGTATTTAATCATGTTACTGTAGTATCCTCCCAGATGCTCTGAACAGTACCGTATCTACTGCATATACTATTAATGTGCATTTATTTCAGTTTCAATGTTACCAAAGGTTAGTTACCTAGGACTCTGGGAAAATTGTTCTTGTTGTTTTTTATGTTCGTGCTTTTTTCATATAACTATTGGTTTTGGAATTACCTTAGCTGATCTCTGCAAGGTACTGCAAAGAGTTTTGGCATAGGGAAGGAATGTAAGCCGAGTCCTGGAGCCCATTGCTATGGGACTCTCTCTCCACTGGTAGAGATCAAAGAACTGCTCCTGTATGAAGCATGGGGCAGAACTGGGCAAGAGAGGAAAGATGGTCTCATTAGGCTCTTTTGGGCTTCTTTTTCTTCTCCCTCTATCATTGAGAGACAAGACACTTGGGATTCTAACCTCTCTTCAGCGCCATGAAGTGAGGAAGACTCAGGAGAAGCTGAGATGTAGAATTGAATCATGTTCTTATTCTCAGATGCTATACTAGTGATACCTGGGAAATTTCCCTGTTGGGTAAAATCTTGGGTTATCTCTTGGTTGAGCTCAATTACCTTTCCCCTAGTAGGAGAGTTCCTTTAATCTGTATTATCTGGTACATATTCTTATTTATATTCTTTTCGTGGCTTCTGTTTTGCTATTGATTTGGACAAATGGGTTCCTTTGCATATAAACATGTATATGTCCAAAATCTCATTTGATCCTCACAACAGCTGTGTGAGGTAGGTGCTATTACTAAACACATTTTAGAGTCAAGGAAACTGAAGCAAATAGAGCTTAAATGACATATCCAGCATCACATAAGCCAGCAAACCCAGAACCGAAATTGAACTCTGGTCTTCCTGATTTCAGGACCAGTGCTTTAACCACTATGCCAATGGTTACAGGAAAAGTTACTTATAAAAAAGGTAGGATTTTAGCTACAATTTGAAGAAAGGTATAGAAACCTGGAAAAAAAAAGGAGAGATGGGAGAGAAGTCTAAATATGGAGAAGAGCCAGTGAAAATTCATGGAATCAGACAGAATGTCTTGTTTGAGGATCAGCAGAGAGTTCTCTTTCTGAATTGCAGAATGTTTGGAAGAGAGCAAGGTATAAGGGTAAGAAGGAACCTTGTTATGAAGGGCTTTAAATGTCAAACAGAGGGTTTTATATTTTATTTTAGAGGCAATAGAGAGCCACTAGTTTATTGAATAGAGGCAGGATGGGTGATATGGTCAAACTCACACTTCAAAAATCATAGCTGAGTGAAGGATGGTTTAGAGTGGCAAGAGACTTGAAGCAGGGCAACCGCTAGGCTACTGTAATAATTCAAGTGTGATATGATAAGGGATTGAACCAAGGTGGTTGCAATGGCAGGGGAGAAGATGGGGTTGTATTCAAGAAATATTTTGAAAGTAGTGTGAATGAGATTTGGCAGTGAACATGGCTATGGGGGGGCGACAGAATGAGGAATTAAAGATGACACCTTGGTTATGAGCATGTGTGATTAGAAGGGTGGTGTTGCCCCAAACAGTAATAAGAAAGTTAGCAAGAGGGGAGAGTTTGAAGGTGAATTACAGAGTTCAACTTTTGGACATATTGAGTTTAGGAGGTGATGACTCATGATAAAAATAGATAATTTTTATTGCTTGAAAATAAAAATTGTTTGCATGAACAAAATAAATTCAAATGTTTATAAAAATGGTAACCATTTTAGGGGAAGATATGTATATCAAATATCTCTGATAAAGGTCAGATTTATAAGAATAATAGGGAGCTTATATATATGTGTGTGTATATATATATATATATATATATATGTATATATGCATATATGTATGTATGTATGTATATGTATGTTCAACAGCTATTTCCCAAATGAGTGGTTAAAGGATTTGAACAATTCTCAAAACAATTGAAAAATATTCACAATCATCTAAAGTTAGCTCCAACACACTAATAATAAAATAAATTCAAATCCAAACCACTCTGAGGTTTTACCACACATGGAGTAAATCAGTAAAAATGACAAAGATGACAAAAGTTTAGTATCCATGCTGCAGGGCTGTGGCATGACAGGCGCATTAATACATTATTAGTGGAAATGTAAACTAGTCCAGCTATTCTGGAAAACAATTTGAAATTATGTGGAGACAGTCTCCATCCTTTGACCCAAAGTTCCCATTGTGAGGCATATACCCCAGCAAGGTCAAATTCAGAAAGAAAAGCTCATATTAATCAAAAATATTAATAGTAGCCCATTTCATAGTAGCACAAAAACATAGATACACATGGAATGGAGAATGTCTAAATGAATTGTGGTACATGGATAGTAACATATTTTAAACTTGAAGAACTCTAAAAGGTATGGGAAGACATGTGGACTAATAAAAAGTGATCTACACAGAAGCAGGAAAAATTATATAAACACAATTAAAACAGTGTAAGTAGAAAGAGAAAAAAGGAAAAAAAGAGAAAATGAATATTGTATCTGTAAATCATTCAATAAACATTTTATAAAACAAATCATATGGTAGACATTGTGCTAATCACTGGAGATAAAGAAAGGCAAAGACAGTCTCTGTTCTCAAGAATAAAACATTTTAATGTAAATAAATAGTTTAGACAAAAGATTTATACAGAGTAAATGGAAGACAGAATTAGATGGGAAGATACTAGCAGGTTGGGGGTTGGGGAGACCAGGAAAACTCTCATTAAGGAGGTTAGATTTAGCTAAGTCTTGAAGAAAGTCAGGGAGATTGAGATACAGAGGTGCTGGGGAAAGTATGGTGTTGGTATAGTAACCTAAACATCCTAGGCACGAAGATAACTAGTGAAAATGAACAGAGGTGGTAAAAGAGGAAATGTCGTGAGTGAAGAATGATAAATAGTCCAGTGCAACTGGATTAGAGTAAATACAAATTAGTAAAGTACAAGAAAACTGGAAAGAGAGGGTCAGGCTAGAGGAGGTGTGGGGAACCTGTGGCCTAGAGGCCACGTATGGCCTTCTAGTCTTTGGCTATGGCTTTTTGACTGAGTCCAAGTTTTACAGAACAAATCCTTTTATTAAGGATATTTATTCTTTGAAGTTTGGATTCAGTCAAAGAGCTGCACTTGAGGACCTAGAGGGCCACATGTAGCCTTGAGGCTGCAGGTTTCCCAACCCTGGGCTAGAGCTTTAAATGTTGTAGGATTTTATAATTGATCCTGAAAACAATATGGAGCCACTGGAATTTTTTCAATAGAGTGGTCAGACCTATACTTTAGGAACATTACTTTGGCAGCTGAATGTAGCTGGATATAATTAAAGAGAGGCTTAAGGTTAGGGGACCAATTAAAAAAAATTTGCAATAGCCTAGATGAGAATTGATGAGAGCCCTGAATTTATATGATTGATACGTGAATGGAGAAAAGAAAACGCCATGAATTATATATAGGGAGTGAATCAAAGTGAGCTGTTAGGGATGACACTGAGATTGAATGATTAGAAGGGGGGAATGTCCTTGATAGTAATAGGAACACTGGGAAAGAGGGGAGATTTGGGGGCAGAAAGGAAGGATAATGAGGTTTTTTTTTTTAACATGTTGAGTTTGAGATGCTTGTGCAAAATCCCGTTCAATATATCCAAAAAGGCAGTTTATTTGGACTGGTGTTCAGGAGAAATGCTACATCTGGATATGTTAATTTGAGAGTCATCTGCATAGAGAAGATTATTGAATTTACAAGGAGTTGATGAGATTACCAAGAGATAGAGTATAGAGAAGAAAGGGAAGAGGGCCTAGGACAGAGGTTTTGCAGAACTACCACAGTTAGTGCTAATCTGCATGAAAATCTGGAGGAGACTGAGGAGAGGTCAAACAGGTAGGAGAACCAGGAAAGAACATTGACATTAAAACCTAGAGTGGAGAGCATATCTAGAAGGAAGAAATCAACAGTGTCAAATGCTACAAAGTAGTCAAGAAGCATGAGGATTGAGAAAAAGCCATTAGATTTGGCAATTGAAATGATTGGAAACTTTGGAGACAGCAGCTTCAGTTGAATAATGAAATTGGAAACCAGATTTCAGGGGTTTATGAAGAGGATCACAGAAGACATGGAAGAACCAGCCAGTTGTGTTATTTTAATGAATAATCTAGAAGCTTGGCCCTGAAAAGGAATAGATAAAATATATTTTTTCTCCCTCTGGACAGAGGTGGGAAACTATGGGCATGGAATATTTCATATACAGTTAGGTTTGGTTAATGTGTTGCTTGTTTTTACTGAATTCCGTTTTTTCCTCTTTTTCTACTCTATAACAAAGCATCTCTCAATGAGTAGTAGGAGATGGTGGATAAGTAGTTAGACATGTAAGTGATATAAAAAGCAAAGATACTCCCCAATTTTTTGTACTTATCCTTCATGTTCCAGCTAAAATATAACCCTATAGGTTTACATATAGGTTTATGAAATACCACATCTACCAACAAAAATTTCAATGTCAGAAATAATTTCTCCTTCCTCTAAATTCTCAAAGCCATTCATTTTATCCCTGTTATTCAAAGTAGAGAAAATGTACACTTTGTTTTGTGTTGATTTGTGCATTTAGCTCACCTATTTCCCATAAAATATTGTAACCTTCTTGTGGGAAAGGAGCATAACTTAGGAATCCTTGCAGATTCCAGGCACCCAATAAATGCTTGCTGAAACAACAAATAATTAATTAATTAATACATGTGAAATTTAGGCATTTACTATTTGGCTCCTTCCACAAAAGTCTTATTCATGGGCTTCATCATGACATGGAGGTCATGGGTGCTCAAGGATTATGCCAGAGTGAGAAAGGCTACAAAGTACTATGTACAGTGTATAGATATATGGTAAAGGAATGGATATGGTAACTTAGGAAATTATGTTTGCAGAGGATCTCATTTCATATTTTATTGAGAAAACGGCTACCATTCTTTGTGTACTTTTGTGTACTACATCTCAAAACTCTTTGACATCATCTCCCATTTTTCCCTCCCTTATTCAAGTCTCTGATTAAGAAGTGACCTTTCTTCTTGATAAATCAATCTGCTTGTAACCTTCATTCCATCTGCTCCTGTTTCCTCTAATGGAAGAATTCCTTTAATTTCCACACAATCAGTCTCCTACTTCATATCTTGCATATCTTCCTATCAACTATCTTCTTACCTCTTGCTGACAAAAATGTTCATGTCTCCCCATCCTTAAAAATACAATACCCCTATCATCACCTCAGGGTGATATCCTATATCTCTCCTTCCTTTCACAGCCAAATTCCTAGAAAAAGCTGTGTTTATATATTTCTCCCACTTTATCTCCTCTTATTCATTTCTCAGCCCCTTGCAGTGTGGCTGTGCATCTCACCACTCAACTGAAAATTCTCTCTCCAAGTGTACCAGCAGTCTTTGTTAAGTCCAATAGTCATCTCTTGGTCCTCATCCTTCTTTATTTTTTGCAACATTTGATACTGACCATTCTCTTTCCGGAGTTACTCTCTCCTCTCTGCTTTTCATAGAACTACCTTCTCTTGGTTTTCCTCCAATCTTTCCAAAAACTTCTGCTTAGTTCCCTTTGTTGGATCATCAGATCTCAAGACTGAAGTGTGCGTGTAAATCTCTCCTGGGCCTCTTTTCTCTATACACTCTTTATCTTGGCAATCTCATCAGCTTGCATAGGTTTAACTATAAACTCTGTATAGATGAATCCAAGATAGATAGATATTCCTATTGTATGCTGTACATATATACACATATATGCATTTAAATATCTTTGTATGAATATGTATTTACACACACACACACACATACATAACATGCCAAGTTCTGGTCTCCTTCTTGAACTCTAGTGTTATCTCTACACAGCCTATTAGACATTGTGTGCAGCCGGTCCAAAACAGAACTAATTCCATTTCTCCCAAACACATCCCCCATCCAAACTTCCCTTATTCTATAAAGTGCATCACCATGCTTATGCTTCCTCAGGTTCACAATCTTAGAGTCATCCTTGATTCCTCATTCTCCATATTTCCATATATTCATTTAATTTCTAAATTTTGTAAATCCTGCCTTCGCATCATTTCTTGTATGCATCATATTTTTTCTACTCCTTTGTCTATTACCCTAGTTCAGTCTATTATAGTATCTTGCATGTACAATTATAATGGCCTACTAATTTATCTCTCTGTGTCAAAAATATTGCCCTCTCCAATAACTCTCCAAACAGTGGCCAAAGTGATATTCCTAAAACATATATTGGATCATATACTCATGCTCCTAAGCTCCCAGTGTCTCCCTATTACATATAGAATCAAATACAGTCTCTTCTGTTTGGCATTTCAGGTCCTTCATATCCTGGCACCTTTCTACCCTTCTAGGCCTATTATATAATCACTATAATCACAATCTATGATACTATCCAGGGGGTGTCTTTAATTTTCTTTGTACATTTCCTTTATATTTCCATGTAGAATTCCTTTTCTGATCTCCATGTATTTCCACGGTGTGTCTTCCGTATCTAGAATACAGTATTCTCTCATCTCCATTCCTTAGAATGCCCAGTTTACTCAAACACTTAGATAAGCCACCTGCTAGAAGTGTATTTTCTAGATTCCCGTTGTTGCTAGTGTCTCCCTTCCAAACAGTTTTTATTATGTATTTTTGTTTATTTGTGTGCATATATTTGCATGGTTTTCTTCTTTGGTTTGTTTTGTTTTAAGTGAGGCAATCGGGTTTAAGTCACTTGCCCAGGGTCATAGAACTGGAAGTTTGAAGTATCAGAGGCCAGATTTGAACTCAGGTCCTCTTGACTCCAAGGCTGGTGCTTTATCCCTTGCACCAGCTAGCTGCCACTTATTTTTGTTTATTTTTAAAAAGAGTATGCAATAATGGAAAGAGAACTGGCTTCATAGTCAGGAAGACCTTGGTTCAAATCCTGCCTCTGACTATAGGCTGTTTGTTCTGGAGCAAGTTCCTTAACCTCTTAATGCCCTGTGTAACTCTCTAAAACTTCAAGCTGAAAAGAAGACACATATCTTCTTTGGTAAAAGAAGTTCCTTACTGATAGCTCCATACATCAATTAAATCATAGATTTGATCCAAAAATCATTGGTTGTTCCAATGCGTTATACAGACATCAGTAAGCACTAAAAGGGTCATTAATTGGAGTAACTATATTATTATAAATAATGATAATAATAGTTACATCTCACTATCAGTTATTTGTATGCAATTAAATAATTTACTAGATAGAGCAAAGGCCTAATTTCACATCAAACTGATAGAAAGGATAATGACGAATAAGAAGATAATCTATGCAATGACTAGAGCCCTAACCAAATCTATTTAAATAAACTTGAATTTGGAAAATTGGAAATGGATAAAAGTAAAGATATCAACTCTGTTTATAGCAATTTTGTAGAGAAATTTACCAGATATGACAAAATTGCTACAAGAAAAAAGACAAAAGAGCCTAGAGATTGCCTCATCCAAAAAACATTTAAGTTCCTTGCCAGGAAGAAAGATGTAGCAGCCAACTGCAAAACTAGTTGAGAATCCAAGCTCAGTTATAAAACATTATGGATGATAATGGTAGAATATCATTAATATTATGAAAAAAAAAAAGAAATGCAGTGAAGGGGAGCACAAACCTATGCAAAAGCTTAGTTTGAAACCTGATTCATCAGCTCATATCACCCAGACAGAATTTAGAGGTCAAATTGGAAGGTGACAGCAAGTGATAGGAAAAGGAAGAGAAGTTTCAGAAGTTGATGACAATGTAGCCTGCTCATTGATGACGGTGGAAGCACCTCATCTGGATGCTGTGCCTGATGCGTTATGCTCATGAGCAAAAATAACATTGAAGTAAATAAAGCCAAAGTGTCTGAAACTGGTCAAATATGCATGGAGAGAATGTCTTCTCTTTCACCTTTGTGTGTGTCTGTGTGTTTGCACGATAATTCCATTCCTAATGTTTTCCATTCTGAAGGTGACTCTGATTTATTTACAATAGAGCCTAAAAGAGAGGAAGAGTTTAAAAGAATGGAGAAAATAATAGTATATTTTTTAATGTAAAAAAAAACCCATTAGTACATATCAACCAATGAGTTTTCTTTTTCTTTTCTGCAAAATATTTAAAGGAATGATATAAGCAGGAGATAACATCTCCTTATGATTTTCTTTGGGGTTCAGCTAGTGCTTTGTACTTTTACAACATTAAATTTAAATTTTTGGTTGTCATTTACATTTACATTGTTGTGGTCCTTGCATATATTCTTTTCCCTGATGAACTTCTCTTTGCTTAAGTGCCTATGAGTTTTTTCTGCTTCTCTGTATTCATCATTGTCTTTGTTTCTTACAGCAATGTTCTAATACACTCATATATTGTTGATTATAGTAAGAGAAGGAAGCAGAGAAATTTCCATAGTTTATTTCATGGAACAGATATCTTTGTAGTCACATGATTAAGGGATAGAAAAAATGCAAATCCTTTTCTTTTAGTTATTTATTAGAAAAAAAATCACTTAATCTGTAGAACAAAACATAATTTTACAAGTCCTCTCCAATAGGGTGTCTACTATGTTCCTATACATTAACATCTTATGAGATTTTTTTTTCAAAATAGAATAATATTTTCTTCAGTGTTCTTTTTATTATTACTATAAGGTATAGTATAAAACCAGAAGTATTTGCCAATGTTATGAAGTACACATGGCACAAAATTGAAATAGAGGAAGGATTATCTTTAGATGGTGAATTTTTTATTTTCCCGTTTGTAAGATGTAGAGATCATAACATAGGAAATAATTAAATAATTAAGTAAACTCTATCTAGCTATCTATCTTTCTACCTATTCTCCCAAATTACTTTACTAGTTACTTTATTACTTTATTAGTTCATTGAGTTTGTCATCTGTGCATATATCTTGAATAGATCCTGAAGATGGAAATGAGTTGTGAATCAAACTGAATAATTGAAGAATGCAACAGAAACATATGCTAAAAATATGAGAATGCCACCAAAAATAATTGAAGAATATAAGATCTGAGAATGCCACCAAAATAGAGTTGTACATGTAGGGTACTGGGAACACATACCTGTCCACCAAAGTTTGACCACCAAAATGTATTTGAGATGCATCTAGGCAGACCTCAGATGCCAGTGATTAGGAAACCTGTGTTGGTTGATACTACTCTCTGGGTGTGTAGAAGTTTTGAGGAGCAAGTTAGGTTCACAAGTTAGAAAGGGTGGTTCAAGGGGCATGTGGGAAAGTGGTGTTAATGCAGAGACTGAAAAGAATGAGATAAGAAATGGGAGGGAGAGAGAGAGAGGGAGAGAGAGAGAGAGAGAGAGAGAGAGAGAGAGAGAGAGAGAGAGAGAGAGAGAGAGAGAGAGAGAGAGAGAGAGAGAGAGAAGAGATACACAGTAACTTGAGGGAGACATTTCAAAGCTGAGGGTTCAATGAGTGGCATGAGAGAGTGCTAGTTCTATGTCATGTAGAGCTAGACAGTCCCAGACTGTGCTATGATATTATAAGTTCATAGTACCACAGGTTTAGAACTGGAGAATCCTTAAATCTCATCTATTATAGCCCTATCATATTAAAGATGAAGAAACTAAGGCACCAAGAGTTTATAATTTGCCCGAAGTCGTGCAGGCAGTAAGTGAAAGAACACAGTTTCAAACCCAGTTCCCATGATTTCAAATTCAACCTGCTTTGCTATTGCATTGTATTGCATCCCAATTCAACATAAGAGTCACTATATGCAGAAATTTGGGGCCTGTTCACCCTACCCCAATATGTATATACCATCATGAAAGCGCAAAGGCAAAAAACTAATAATGAGATTTAATATCATGCCACATATCTGAATTGGGAATTTTCTGAGGGCCCTTTGTAATCTCTGTTTTGAGAATTTACCATGGGAGTTCAGAGTTCAGTTCATAAGAAAAATCAATGTCCTCTGATATTACCACAAGTTATTTGGACTATAAAGATATAATGGGATGGATGTTGACTATATAGCAACCTCAAGTGTTTTTTTTTTCTTCTAAGGGGAGTACAAACCTTCAGGATGTTCCATAAGATTGGATGTTTATAGGGGTTTTTTTGTTAGAAAAGGGACTCCTTGAATAGTTGAGGGATACCCTGTATTAAGTCCAAAGTTTTTCCCCTCTGAAGAGGAATACAAACCACAGGAAGATTTACTAGAGAGGAGAAAGGAACTGTATCTGTTTTTTATGGATTATTCTGAATCCTTTGTATGTTTCCTGTATTTTCCATGGAATAGAATAAATGTTTTCTTGCACCCCAAATCTGTGCAGGTTATCTTGAGTGTTTTTGCAGGAACTGGGTATCTTTTTACCTATATCAGTGGAGACCTTGATAAAAACTATTTTATAAAGTCTTTCCAGAGGAGACTTTAAGTGGAGGAAATATGAGCCAAAGAGAGAGATTGTGTTTTGGGGTAATTGAATTTGGTCTTTATAAAACTAAACCCGGTGTCCTGGGGCACAGGTTATATTACTTTATTTTATATTATTTGTGTACACATTGTATTCTCACCTTTTCCCTCACCCTTCTCAAGTAAGCTCCTCCAAAATGGGAATCATTTTGTGTCTTTGTATTCCCATGATCTTGCCCAGTGTTTCGCATATAGCAGGCAATTAATAGTTTCTTTCAAGAAAAAATAATGTTGCTTGAAGGTTGAACTGATAATCTTAAAACATAAAGGGCCCCAAGGGAATCCACGTATTGGGTACACTCATAATAGAAGATTTATGGTAGGACAACGTCAAGAATCACATTGGATGAGAAGGTGTGGATCGGCTGTTATCTGCACTGGTGGAGATAGCTTCATCACTGATAGCATGGCTCCATCAAAGGATCAAAATATATGTTGCTGATAAGTTGACTGTGATAAATAAAAGCAGCCATAGTTTAAAAGAAATAGATCATTGGTGTTGACAAGTAACAGAAATGTTTCTGAAATGATTTATTTTTTGGTAGTTCCTCCATTTACCAAGGTGTTCAGTGACATATTTGTGCAGCGTTATACTTGGGAAACCTTCATGTCCATTAAAACTACATGTGGTTTGGCTATACCTCTCTCTCTGTTACAGATGCTGCTTTTGTAGACACTGTAAATTGGTAAACACTTTGGAGCCTGGAAGTGAGGCTGCACTCACTACCTCCTGGCATTGTTCAAACCACTCTGTTATGGTCAGGGTATGGGCTGAACCATTTCTGCTTTGAAGCTCTAAGGGAAAGAGGAAATATATAGCTTTGGGGTTTGACTGATAGTTTTCCTCTTTCAACAGGATTAGCCCCTGCTCTGTCTGCTTTGTAATTATCTTGAGTACTGATCCAGCTAATAGGGAAATGAAACCCAACCAGCCCAAACCATGTCCCTGGCACTGTTATATCCTCTTCTAACCATCAGGGCAAGGCCTGAGAAGCAGTTTTAATGTGAAGCGGACAAAACAGAAAGAGCTTGCAATAAGGTGAGCATAAGCCACATAAATCAACCCAAAATTAACTGAGCGTGAACGCTAATCTACAAAGGTATTACCAGGCTCGTTGCTGGGATCCCATACATGCCCTTACAAGCTCTCTCCTTAGCTTTCCTCTCGCTGAGGAATGTGGCTGATCCCATGGGAACCTTTCAGACCATAAATGCAAGTTCCTGCAAGCTGAGTTTTTTACCCTTTGACCTCAAGCTTTCCCCTCTGCTCCAATGCCCATGTTTCAGTTCCAGCTGACATGTATTTCAGACTCAGCTGAATCAATTTGATGGATTCAACAAATAACTAATTAGTTGCTGTGTTTTTGATGGGATTCAGAGTAGGGCTACAAAGGAGAAAAGGAGAAACTTGATAGTTTGAATTTTGCTGTGTCTTTCTTTGCGGGGCTTTTGTTTTCCCCTCACTCTATAAGTTGCATCACACTTATTTGTTAGGACTAATGTCAGATCCTGGTGATATGTCAGTCAATGGTTGATAATACCAACTGCACTACATATTATAGAGTTTCCTACGCCCCCCCCATTTCTCCCTACCCCCCCCCACCTCAAAGCACTTCATAAGGCATCGCCTTTGAGGGCAGGGGTTACTTTTGTTGTTGGCCTTTTTTCACCATAGCCTAGCATGGGAGAGTCAGGGGCAGGGAAGGTCCTCAACCTCTGATTTCATTTATGCAATGAATCCCAAGTATAGAAAGTACCTCCAGTAAAGGAGATCAGCAGCTTGTCTGAAATTTATAGTGTTAGGGGGTTGTCCAGGGCACTGTTAGTTTATATGTATTGATCGTGGTCACATAGGTATTATGTGTCAGCAATAGAGCTCAAAATCCTTGTCTTTTTATCTCCAGTCTTGACACTTTGTCCAGGTCACAAAATTACACTGCGTCTAAGTGTCTTACCTAGAGTCTATGTGTAATCAACGTATGTTGAGTTGAATAGTCTCATTAATTCTGTGACTATTCCAGGGAAAGGGATACTATAATCCCTATTTTACAGGTAAGGAAAATTAAATTAGGTATGTTAAAGGATATAGAAAAGTGGAATCTCCATCCAAACATTACACCTTAGATGGACATCATACTTGAGCTTGATTCAGAATATTTTTCTGACTTCTGGTAGTTAACAGCAGGAGACAATGAATGAATGATTAGCTCCAGTGCCTTTCTCTTACAGTGACTTTCTTTCATCTGAAAAATGTAAGAATCTGGACTAGATAACTTCTATGGTATTTTCCAGCTCTGACTTTCTCTGAGTCTGTGAGTCTAGTAGTTTCTTTGCATCATTTTCCTGATTTGAGTAGCAGAGATATGCTCCAAAAGGCTCAATAGCTAAATGCATAAAGGAAAAATTAATTGGATTATAAGAAGATATAGACAGTAACACACTGGTGGCAGCAGATTTTAATATTCCCTTCTCTGTTTTAGATTAATTGAAAAATAAGGAAATAGAAAATTTATTTTAAAAAATTACTAGAAAAATTAGAGTTAAAAGACTCATGATATCTTCTAAATGATACTATTAAAGTCTCCGTATTTATTATTTGTTCATTTATTTGTTTATTTATTTGTTTCTCAGTACTACTTGGAACTTTTATAAAAATTGACCATGTATTAGGGCATGGATTACAAACAAATGTTTTAAAAAGAGCAAAAATAGTAATACCTCCTTTATGTACCATAATGTCTTAAAAATATTAATCAGTTCTAATAGCATAAAGTAGACAATATACATGTCATCTATTGATTATCTGTCATAATTATTATTATTATTATTATTATTATTATTATTATTATCAATTGAATATGTCTGCAAGAAATAGACTGGAGCTGAAAGCACCAAGTGAAACATTCACTGGATCAATGTTAAAATTCCTTATACTGGTGAGGCAAAATTAATAAGTCAGGGCTTCCTGAAGCCCTGCTTTTCATAGAACTATGAAGATTTATATTGATTATTTAGACTCAATAAGTGAATTGTTCAAACATATTGTAAAAATAAATATATAAATATATAAATATATATGTATATATAAATATAAAAATATTATATATACACATATATGAATGTGTAGGAACACAGGACTATATATTTAGTTCTGGAAGAGACCTCAGAGGTCATTTAGTCATAACTCCTCATTGTACAGATAATGAAAATGAGGCCCAGGAAGGGCAAGTTACTTGCCTAAGGTCACATAATCAGAGTGATAATCACCATTGTCTCTCTATGGCTCAGAGTTTACCATTTATATACTGCTTGATTGAACTCTAGTTCTAAAGGCCAAAATTGACATCTTGTATCATTCATTACCAATGTCTTCCTAGATATTTACAATGCTATTTTTTTTTCTTTAAAAAATAACCTGTGTTCCTGAAATACAGTGCTGTCCTGGTGTTCATTATATCCTGGCATCACTTTCCTTCAGTCCATTAAGCACTTATAAAGCACCTACTTTGTGGTACGCATTACGATTATAAAACAAAAATGAAAGCACTGT
This sequence comes from Phascolarctos cinereus, assembly GCF_003287225.1. NCBI lineage: Eukaryota > Metazoa > Chordata > Mammalia > Diprotodontia > Phascolarctidae > Phascolarctos > Phascolarctos cinereus. The sequence goes on from NW_027555625.1 coordinate 172,904,259, forward strand.
CTGCTCTCAGGGGGTTTCTATTCTACTTGAGGGTAGTAGTAGGGGGGAGGGTCACAGTGGACACAGATAAGTAAATACAAAATCCTTAAAAAGGTGAGACAAAATAATTCTAGGAGGAGTGCTGACAGTTGGAAAGCAGGAAGGCTTTAGTGTGGATACCTTAAATGGAGCTATCAATTCCACTTCTAAATCCTACAATTGTATATTATATTTACAACTTCTTCAGGACATGAAGTTAGATTAATTTCCCTCAACAAACATTTATTAAAGGCCTACTTTGTGCTATGCCCATATCACTATACTAGGCACTGGGGATACAGAGTGGAAAACAATTGTCTGTACCTGTTAAGGAACTTTAAGGAAAAACTGAAATAACCTCAAATGATGTGTACCTGTAACTATCACAAGAGTTCTAGCTGTCACTAATGTATTCACTTGTAAAATTCCACCTCCTGTTGATTTTCTTCCTCTATATACCCAAAATTCATTTACCTTCTGACATTAAGATGTTATCTCTTTAATACATTGAAAGCAGTGTTAAGCCAATATATAATAAATTTCAAATAAGGGATAGGAACCGGACCTGTGATTTAATTAGCATAGAAAGCTCCCAGATGAGAAAACTCCCTCTTCCAATGTAGGTCAGAGTCTTCTATATAATTTACAATCTTGGCAAGTTTCCCAGAGTATTGAGAGGTTAAATGTCTTGCCCAGAGTTACACTGTTAGTATATGTCTGTTGCTTGAACCCAGTTCTTCCTGGTGTCAAGGCCAGCTCCCCATACACTCAATTGCTGTGGGTCTAGTTTTCAAATAAATTACTGTAGAAACTTTCTTAGGGCTATTTTTAAAAATTATATTTTATTTTTATATTATCTTAGTTTCTGAATACATCCCTGTCCCATCCCTTATTCAACAAGTCTTCCCTTGTAAGAAAGGAAGAAAGAAAAAAATCAACAAAACCAACTCATTATATCTAACATGTTTGACAGTATATACAGTATTCCTCATCCAAAGTCTCCCAACACTGAAGAGAAGATACATTTTTCTCAACTCTCCTCTGTGAACCAAAGATAATAAGATTCTTGATCAATACAGTCAAATAGTATTGTTTCATTTTTTGTTGTTCCTATTTTCCTTATTGTAGTCATTGTTTATTGTTTTTCTCCTACTCTGCTTATCACTTTATTCTGTACTAATTCATTTGTCTCTCCATGATTATTTAAATTCTTCACATTCATAATTTCTTACAGTGCAGTAGCATCATTTTCTATTTATGTACCAAAATTTATTTAGCCGTTCCCCAGTTGATAGGCATCTACTTTGTTTCTAAGAGTGTATGCTAACAGAAAAGGATTACTACTAATATTTTAGAGTATATGATACTTTCTGTCTTTGACCTGCTCAGGGTACACGCCTGCTTTTGGGCTAATGTTAAAATTTCTTTAACTAATTACTTAATTTTACTGGCTTCAGTTTTTTCACCCTTGGCATTTTTGTTAATGAGAATTAGTCACTTACAACAATGTAAATTGTTATTGTTTGCTCTATGGATCATTCTAAACTTCTGTCCTCCTCCATCATTCTCATAAGCTCCTGAAGGCAGCAGGAGGAGGTCTCACAACCCTGTTGATTGTTGACAGATTCATGTTACCCAATCACAACTGGCCCTCACTTTAAGTCAAGCAGTCCTTTTATTTTTCCCTAATTATTTCTCTACCTCACTCACTCCTTACAGAATTTATTCTTAACTTTCTCTTCATTCCTCAAGCATATACCTTTGTTTCCTCTTCTACCTTCCCTTTCTTCATCTCTGTAAGCTTTAACCTCTGAGCTCTTTAAATTTGCATCATATTTTACTGAAAAATATCTAAGCCATTCAACACGGACTATCTCTTCTCCCATTTAACTTATCTCAGATGAAGACATTTCCCATTTGCTTCTCCTTTTCTCCAGCCTACCTTTTATGCTTCCATTTCCTTTCCACTCGTTGACTCTTCTACCTCTACCACAGTCTGAACTCATGACACAACTGAAACTTTTTTGTTCAATCAAAATATGATGGACTTTCTCACTCTTTTCCTGTTGAATTTGACACTATTGACCATGTTTGGCTCCTTGATATTCTCTCCTCTCAGGGTTTTCATGACACCCTTCTTCCTTAGTTTTCCTTCTGCCTGCCTGACCAGTCCTTCTCAGTCTCCTTCACTGGCTAATCATCCATATCACACTCAGTTATTGTGGATAATCCCCAAAGTTGTGTCGCTGATCTACTTTTCCTTTCCTTCTCCAGTCTCAGTTTTCTTATCAGCTTCCAAGGGTTTAACCCTCATCTCAATGCATCTCTGTGACTACAATGTAAACATTTGCATATCATTGTATTTATTAACTATATTTATACTCAATGTATTTAAACACTCATTATCATCTCTTCATTTAAAACATAACTGCATTCTGTTCAAGTAGAGATTTCTTCCATTTTTAAAATGTTTCTGTCCCTAGAGTCAATCCAAAATAGAATCGAAACCAAATACATAGCAGGCACTGAAAAAAATACCTGATTGATTTATTATGTTAATTTTGGTTAAAAAAGAAAAGGACCAAGTGCTTTATGTGGTATAAACTTTTACTTAAATCATTAACTTTCTAGTCTTCAAAGATTTTATATGACTAGATTTCACTATTCAAAAAAGACACATTCTTATTAAATATCTTTTTGTACTTTATAGATATTTCAAACTTGGTAGGAAAAAAACCGTAGGTATATACATGTTATTTCAGTTTGAAACAGCCCAAAAGAAAAGGATAAAAAAAAATCACCATGGACTCTCTATCCAAGGTGTTGTACAGAGTGATGAGAAATAGTTCCTGACTTATATTGAAGTTTTTTAAATTAAATTATTTATTTATTTAAGTTTTCAATATTTGTTTTTATAAGATTTTGAATTCTAAATTCCCCCCCCACCTTTACTCCTCCTTCCTGAAAACAGCATACAATCTAATATAGGCTATATATGTATGATCATATTAAACAATATTTCCACATTAGTCATGTTGTGAAAGAAGAATCAGAATGAAAGAGAAAAAACCACAAGAAAGAAAAACCCAAAAGTAACAAAAAAGAGAAAATAGTATGCTTTGCTCTTTATTCAGACTCCATAGTTCTTTCACTGGATGGGTATAGCATTTTCCATCATGAGTCTTCTGGAATTCTGTTAGATCATTGCATTGCTGAGAAGAGCTGAGTCTAACAATGTTGGTCATTGCACGATGTTGCTGTTACTGTGTACAGTGTTCTCCTGGTTGTGCTCACTTCATTCAGCATCAGCTCATGCAAGTCTTTCCAGCTTTTTCTGAAGTCCAACTGCTCATCATTTTTTATGGAACAATAGTATTCCATTCATTCATATACCACAACTTGTTTAGCCATTCCGCAATTGATGGGCATTCCCCCAATTTCGAATTCTTTGCTACCACAAAAACAGCTGCTGTATTTTTGTACATACGGGTTCTTTTCCTTTTTGTGTGATCTCTTTGGGATATAGTGGTATTGCCGGCTCAAAGAGTATGCACAGTTTTATAGCCTTTCGGGCATGGTATCAAATTGTTCTCCAGAATAGTTGGATCACTTCACAACTCCACCAACAATGCATTGGTGTTCCAATTTTCTTACATATTCTTCAATAATTATTATTTTTCTGTTTTGTCATGTTAGCCAATATGATAGTTGTGATGTAATACTTCAGAGTTGTTTAAATTGCATTTCTCTAATCAATAGTGATTTAGAGCATTTTTTGTATGATTATATATAGCTTTAATTTCTTCATCTGAAAACTGCCTGTTCATATGCTTTGAACATTTGTCAACTGGGGAATGACTTGTATTCTTACAGTTTTCTATATATTTTAGAAATGAGGCCTTTATCAGAGACACTGGTTGTAAAAATTGTTTTCCAGCTTTCTGCTTCCCTTTTAATCTTGGTTGCATTGGCTTTCTTTGTGCAAAAATTTTTAAATTTAATGTAATCAAAATTAACCATTTTGTATTTCATAATGTTCTTTATCTCTTGTTTAGTCATGAATTCTTCCCTTCTCCATAGATCAGGCAGGTAAACTATTCCTTGCTCTCCTAAGTTGCTTATAGTTTCACCCTTTATGTCTAAGTTGTGTACCATTTTTGCGCTTATCTTGGTATATGGTATAAGATGTTGGTCTATGCCAAGTTTCTGCCATAGTCTTTTGCAGTTTTCCCAGCAGTTTCTTTTTCAAATAGTAAGTTCTTATCCCAGAAGCTGGAGTCTTTGGGTTTACCAAACAGATTACTGTAGTCATTGCCTACTGTGTCTTGTATATTTAACCTGTTCCACTGACTCACTACTCTATTTCTTAGCCAGCAACAAAAGGCTTTGATGATTGCTGCTTTATGATAGTGTTAGATCTGATATGACTAAGCCACCTTCCCTTGCATTTCTTTTTATTAATTCCTTTGACATTCTTTTGTTCTTCCAGATGAATTTTATTATTTTTTTCTAGCTCTATAAAATAATTTTTGGTAACTTGATTGGTATGGCACTAAATGAGTAAATTAATTTAGGTAGAATTGTCATTTTTATTATATTAGCTCAGCCTACCCATGAGCAACTGACATTTTTCCATTTATGTAGATTTTATTTTATTTGTGTGAGAAGTGTTTTGTAATTGTATTCATATCCTGGGTTTGTCTTGGCAGGATAAACAACAAAGCCAATGCAAACAAGATTAGAAGGAAAGTAGAAAATTGGGAAAGAATTTTTACAACCAGTCTCTCTGATAAGGGCCTCATTTCTAAAATATATAGAAAATTAAATCAAATTTATAAGAATACAAGTCATTTCCCAACTGATAAATGGTTAAAGGACATGAACAGGCAGTTCTCAGATGAAGAAATTAAAGCCACCTATAGTCATATGAAAAAATGCTCTAAATCGCTATTGATTAGAGAAATGCAAATCAAACCAACTCTGAGGTACCACATTACACCTATCAGATAGGGTAACATGACAAAACAGGAAAATGATAAATGTTGGAGAAGATGTGGGAAAATTGAAACACTAATGCTTTGTTGGTAGAGTTGTGAAATGATCCAACCATTTTGGAGAACAATTTGCAACTATGCCCAAAGGGCTATAAAAATGTACATACCCTTTGACCCAACAATAGCACTTCCAGGGCCATATCCCAGAGAGATCATACAAATGGGAAAAGGACACACATGTACAAAAATATTTATAGCAGCTCTTTTTGTGGTGGCAAAGAATTGTAAATTGAGAAGATACCCATCATTTGGGGAATGGTTGAACAAATTGTGGTATATGAATGTAATGGAATACTGTTATGCTATAAGAAATGAAGAACAGACTGACTTCAGAAAAACCTGGAAAGCCTTGTATGGTCTGATGCTGAGTGAAGTAAGGAGAACCAGGAAAACGTTGTACACGTAACAGCCACATTGTGCGATGACTAATATTGATAGACTTAACACTTCTCAGCAATACATGGATCTAAGACATCTCCAAAGGCCTCATGATGGAAAATGCTATCCACAAAGAAGAAAGAACTATGGAGTTTGAATGCAGATTGAAGCGTACTATTTGCTTTTTTTTCTTCTGTTGTGTTTTGTTTCCTCTTTCTGGTGAGTCCTCCTATTAGTTCTAATTCTTACTTACAACATCACTAATATGAAAATATGTTTAATAGGAATGTGTGTACGTATAGCCTATATTAGATTGTGTGCCATCTTGGGGAGGCAGGTGGGGAAGGAGGGAGAGAAAAATTTTAAACTCAAAAGCTTATGGAAGTGATTGTTGATAATTCAAAATAAATTAATTTCTAAAAAATAAATAAGTTAGAAGAAATAAAAAAACAGATTTTGATATATGAATGTAATAGAATATTTTGTTGTAAGAAATTGCAAATATGATGAATACAGAGAAACATGGAAATACATACATGAACTTATGCAAAGTGAATCCAGCAAAGCCAAGAAAATAATATAGTCAATGACAAAAATAATTTAAATTTTAAAAATACCAAATTTATAAAAAATCACATTTTTGAAATTATAAAAAAAATCCAGGAATTATATGGACACAACTATAAAAGACTTTTCACACAAATAAAGTCAGATCTAAACAATTAGAAAAACATCAATTGTTCTTGGGTAGGCCAAGCCAATACAATAAAAATGACAATTTTACCTCAGTTAACCTATTTATTTAGTGCCATATCAAACTATCAAAAATTGTTTTATAGAAGTAGAAAAAATTAATAACAAAATTGATCTGGCAGAACAAAAGCTCAAGGATATCAAGGGAATCAATGAAAAAAATGTGAAAGAAGTTGGTCTAGCCATACTAGATCTCAAACTGTAATATAAAGCAGCAATTATCAAAACAATCTGGTACTGGTTAAGAAATAGAGTGATGGATTGGTGGAATAGATTAGGTGTAAATTATATTATAGTAAATGAACATAGTAATCTAATACATGACAAACTCAAAGGTCCATTCATTATTTGACAAGAACTGCTGGGAAAACTGAAGAACAGTATGGCAAAAACTAGGTATAGACCAATATTTCACACCATATACTAAGATAAGGTCAAAATGGGTACACAATTTATACATAAAAGATGATGCCATGAGCAAATTAAGAGCATGGAATAGTTTATCTGTCACATTTATAGATAAGAGAAGAATTTAAGACCAAAGAAGATAAGGAGAGCATTACAAAATGTAAAATAGATAATTTTGATTACATAAAATTAAAAAGCTTTTGCACAAACAAAACTAATGCAACCAAAATTATAAGGAAAGTAGAAAACTGGGGAAAAATTTGCAGCAAGTATTTCTCATAAAGACCTAATTTCTCAAATATATAGAAAATTGAGTCAAATTTTTAAAAATGTAAGTCATTTCCCAATTGATAAATGGTCAACGGCAGTTTTCAGACAAAAAAATCAAAGCTATCTATAGTCATATGAAAAAATTCTCTAAATCACTATTGATCAGAGAAATGCAAATTAAAACAACTCTGAGGTACTACCTCACACCTACCGGAGTGACTAATATGACGAAAAAGAAAAATGTTGGATGTTGGAGGGCATGTGGGAAAACTGGGACACTAGTGCACTGCTGGTGGAATCGTGAACTATTCCAACCATTCTGGAGATCAATTTGGAACTGTACCCTAAGGGCTGTAAAACCACATCCTTGCTAGGTTTATATTCCAAACGTATCCAAAAAAAGGGGAAAGAACCTATTTGCACAAAAGTATTTATAGGAGCTCTTTTTGTGGTGGCTCAGAATTAGAAATCAAAAGGATGCCCATCAATTGGGGAATGGCTAAAGAACCTGTGGCATATGATTGTAATAGGATATTATTATGGTATAAGAAATGACAGACAGGAGAGACTTACATGACCTGATGCACAGTGTACAAAACAAGAATGTCGTACACAGTAACAGCAATATCATTCAGTGAAGAACTGTGGATGTCTTGGCTATTCTCAGTAGTCAGAAGAAAACTTTTAAAGAACAAATGATTCTAATATTATATAAACTAAAAACTATAAAAATAAAAGCTACTATCAAAATTCTTCTTGGATACAAATATGGTATTAATATTTAAAACAGAGAAAGACAAAACAACAAAGAAAATGGTAGTCTAATATCCTTAATGCATATTGAAGAAAATTTTTAAATAAAATATTAATAGGTAGACTACAATGACATAACCAAGATATTACACACTATGACCAGGCTGGATTTATGTCAGGAATGTGGGGCTGGTCCTATATCAGAAAAACTATAAATATAATTGGCTGTATTAATAGCAAGAACAACAAAAATTACAATTATTTCAACTGATGCAGAAAAAACTTTTGAAAAGATGTAGCATTCATTTCTCCTTTTAAAAAAAAGAAAAGATGGGAACAAATAGATATTTCTTTAAAATGGTAAGTAGTTTATATCTAACTTCAAGAGCCAGTATTATCTGAAACAGAGATAAACTAGAGATATTTCTGGTAAATGTCCAATATGTGTATATTCATAGCATCAATATGTGATGTCAAAGAGCTGAAAATAAAATGTTCTTATCAATGGCTTTCTTGAGGTACAAGCCCAGTAACAGATTCTCTGGTTCAAAGAGTATGGACATTTTAGTTGCTTTATTTGTGTGATTGTAAATAGCCTTCCAAAATGGTTGTGCAGTTTCACAGCTCCACCAACAATGTATTATATGTGACTTCAAAGCTGGTATACTTTTCACCATTCCACACTGAAATCAATTACTGAGTAATTGAAGAATCAATGAAGGTGCTGCATAAAAGAGCATAAAAGAGCTACCTCTTTTTCAGTATTGATGATTAGGGTACTGTCAGGATGGAATGTTGGAAACATAAGATGTACTTTCTGTATTTTCTGTTTTTGCTTAATTGTTACTCTTTGTCGCAAGGAAGTTCAATCAGAGGTGAGGAGGAGTGTATTTCCTTACAGAAATGAATAAGATATGTGCATAAAATATAGCATAAATTATCTATGAGAAGAATGATTGGGTCAAAGAACAAGCCACATTGGGCAGCTAAGTGGCACAGTGAATAGAACTCCAGCTCTTGAGTCAGGAGGACCTGAGTTCAAATCCAGCCTCATACACCGTGACCCTGGGCAAGTCACTTAACCCCATTGCCTAGAAAAAAAGAAAAAAAAAGAACAAGCCACAGAAGCAATGCATAATTATACTAACAATAATTTTAATGATGGGGCAATATACCAAAATATTAATTTATATTGAAATATGTAGGAACTCCTCATTACCAAGTTGGTCATTTAATCATGAATTCTTTGACCGTAGCAAGCCATACGACAAAGAAATATACAATGTAACTTTTGATTCTGTTTTTGCAGTGATAGATAGAAGGACAGGAAAGGGGATAGATAACACTGAGAATTATATAATTTTTACATTTATAAACTTTACATCAATAAACTTTTAATGTGTAAGCTAAATCCTTTTCAAATTACTTATATCTGAATATATATGCATCAATATACATATATATATGTATATTTAATATATTTAAACAAAATATTTAATAAATCTACATTTCCAGTCAGTTGTCTATGTATTTTAGATACCAAATTTGCCTCAGAAATTTGATACACAGATTTTGCTTTCTTCATTCGGCCTCTTTTCTTCCTATCCTTGGTGCATCAGTTTTGTTTGCGGAAAAACTTTTGAGGTACATGTAAATAAATCTATCTGTTTTATCTTTGGTAATTGCCTCCAGCCCTTGTTTGGTTAAAAATACACATACTTCCTAGAGCTGTAAGAGATGTATCATCTGCTTCTGTTCAATTATTTTTGTGATATGAGCTTTAACATTTGTCACATATCTACTTCAAATTTGTTATTTAATATAGTATAAAATGTTGTTCTAAGTCTAATTCTACCACTATACTTTCCATTTTCTCCATAAATTCTTACCAAATATGGAGTACTTTTCTAAGTAATTTGTTTTGGAATTTATTGAACACTGAGTTAAGTTTCATCATTTCTAGTTGTTCCTGGTCTTATCTGTTCCTTGATCAACTTTTTTCTAAACCAATACCAAATGGTTCTGATGACTTCTGCTTTAGTGTATCATTTGAGGTATGAAAACACTATTCCTTCTTCATTCCTACATTTTTGTCTTTAGTTCCTTTGATATCCTAGGTATTTTTCCTCTAAATGAAGAATATAATTTTTTTTCCAATTTCTGCAAAGTATCCCTTTTGATAACTTTATTGGGGTAGCATTGAAAATATAAATTAAGTTTGGTAGTATTGTCATTTTTATTATTTTGGCATGGCCTAAGCATGATCACTGGAGATTCTTTCAACTATTTAAGTTGTTCTTTATTTCCTTAAGGAACAAGTTGTAAAATAATCCATAGATATATTTCTTCTGCTTTGGTGAATGGGCCCCCAAATATTTTATGCCCTTTGTAGTTCTTTTAAATGGGATTTCTCTATTGTCTCTTGGGTTTCATTCTTATTATAGAGGAATGCTATTTTTGTGGGTTTACTTTGTAACCTGTGCCTTTGCTGAAAATATTGTTTTACTTAGAATCTTTGCTGATTTCCTAGGATTTTCATGAGTAATCAGGGTCTGTCTACAGCATCAGCAAACAGGAATAGTTTCAGATTATTTTTTGACTGTCTTTATATCATTAATTGCTTTCTCTAGTCTTACTGCTATTGCTAGCTTTTCTAGGACTATGTAAAATAATAGCAAGGAAAGTGGTTTACTCTTTGCTTTATGCCTGTATTTATTGGGAGACTTCTAGTGAATTCTCATTGTATAAGATAATTATTGTTTTAGATAGTTGTTGGTGATATTAAGAAAAAGATACTTCTATTTTCGTACTTTTATAGCTCTAATCTCATCACCATTCTGGTGACTCAAACCCTGACACCAACTCCCTTAGCCTCTTCTCTCTGTTTGTAGGGTGGAGTACCAAAATCTCCCCACCTCATGGAATACTCTGGTCTCCTGCCTCCTTTTCTGTCTCCTTTTGTGTTTTGTCTCTCCCTGTTCTATTATAAGCTCCTGGAGGCCAGGGACTGTCTTTCTTATTCTCATTTGTATCCCTGGTACTTAGCACAGTGCCTGGCACATAGCAGGTGCTTAATAAATGTCTATTGAATTGAATTGTTGAATTGAAAATTTTTTAGGCTGTGCCTTACCCAGGATAGTCTACTACTAGATAAGATTCAATATTAAAACAAAATTAGACATAGGACATCTAACAGTTAATAAAAGGAGGCCAGAGTAAATTTACCACAATGAAGTACAACACAGTGGGGCTTTTCCAAAGAGGAATATTTATTTAAAAAAAATAATTACAAATATGCATATATATTCTCCCCAACATAAAGTCTTCCTCCTCTTTTGTACTACCTCAGTCTCTGGGGAGGGGAGTGGATTAGGTCCTTGGTTTGGCTCCTTTTTCACAGACAGTCCTAGGTACAAGTCCAAAATCCTCCTGGGGCTCAAGTCCCAGGCACCCTGGCTTCTCAGGGTTTGAATGCCTGAGATGGTTGGCTGCTTCGCCACCCTGCTTGCCATCCTGACTCCAAGGTCTCCATGACTACTGGGAGGATCACCTTTGGAACCTGAAACTGAGGACAAACAACACTGAACATAAGCAAACACCCCCCGGCCCATTTCTTGGAGCTGAGGCAAAAGAGCGAGAGCAGAGAAAGTGCAAACCCCTTCTCTTTCACCAGTTCAGTTCATGGCATCTAAGAGAAGCCGAAAAGCTGGAAGAAAGAGTGTGAACAGCTCTGGTAATTAACTTTTAAAGACTCAGACAACCAACCAAGGAGCCTGCCTCTGCCCATACAGTAGGGGAGGCAGCCTGCAGGGGACCAAGCTTCATGTTAGACAAACACAGGTTACAAAAAGGAGGATATTCAACAGGGATATTCAGTGGGGATACCACATCGATTCAGCTGAGCACAGCCTGCTGGCGTTAGTCATACTGTTTTCCCCTGGAGAAAGAAGTGGAGTTATATGCAGCGTTTTGTACTAGGAGACGAAGAAGCCATGTCAACAACTTGAGCCAGTTCCCTGAGACAAGCAAGCATCGAGGAAAGTTTCAATACCTCAAGAAGAAAAGAACTAGCCTAACCTACGTGAGGGTGGTGCCTTAAGAACAGCTGGCCTGCATTGCCTGGCCTGAGGAAAAGGCACTATATTCACTCCCAAGTTATTAAAGCATCCTTATAGAATCATAGATATCATCTAGTGCAACTCTTTCTTTTTGTTGTTGTTGTGGAGTTGTTTCTGACCCTTTGTGACCCCATTTGGGGTTTTCTTGGCAGAGATGCTAAAGTGGTTTGCCATTTCCTTCTCCAGCTCATTTTACTGATGAGAACGCTGAAGCAAATTGGGTTAAGTGGCCTGCCCAGGGTCACACAGCTGTTAAGTGTCAAAGTCAGATTTGAATTTAGGCCTTCCTAACTGTAGGCCTGTTGCTCTTTCCACTGTACCAACTAACTGCCCCAAACATCATTGGGATGTTGTTATTATTCAGTCATTCAGTTGTGTTGGACTCTACGTGACCACATAGGCTTTGTCCATGGAGTTTTCTTGGCACAGATACTGGAGTGGTTTACCGTTTACTTCTCTAGTGTGTCTCCATTTTGCAGATGGGGAACTGAGGCAAATAAGGGTTGAGTGACTTGCCTGGGATCACACAACTACTATGTGTCTGAGGCCGGATGGAACCTGACTCCAGGCCCGGTGTTCCATCAACTGTCTTGTACCACCTAGCTTTCATAGTACAGATGGAGAAATTGAAGCCCATAAATGTTAAATGACCTGCCTAAGGTGATACAGATAATAAGTATCAGAGGTGGGATTTAAACCTTAATCTCATTCAACAGTTCCATACTTCCTATGCCTTGAAAGATTATTTTGATTTGATGTATAGCCCTTTGCTCATTAAAATCAGGCAAAGCTTAAAACAAGTGTAACCCAAGTCCCAAAGCCCATCAATATAGGACTCTTTCCTCAGTGGTGAAGATGACTTCCCTGTCCCGTGTGAGGGAGGAGTGGCATTGGTGAGAGTATGAGAGAGGAGAACTCCAGTTCTTCAGGTATTTGGACCTATGACAAGTGTCTTCAAGTCTATTCAGTCTTTTCAGAGCAAGGACAGTTGCTCTGGGCCCTTCAGGTTTCCTGCTTTGAGAGAAAAGATGGAAAATGCCAACTCTACTTCAGATTGCTGAAGGAAAAAGACTCTGGGAAGAAGCCAGTATTAGAAGATCTGGCACCCTACATCATGTCCCTATCCCCAGCTTGCTGCACTGGAGACTTCGGGGAATTTCCCTTTGGTGAGATATTAGAACTATTTCTCAGCTGAGCTGAGTTACTTCACTCCCAATGGAAGAACTCTCTCACTATATACTGTATGGAATATATTCTTCTGTATATACTCTCTGATTTCTATTTTTTGCTATTTGACTGGGATAAATGGGTTTATTTTCTACCTGCTATATGTGTTCATTGTGAAAGTGACATTTGGTGAGAAGGGAGTCAAACTTTGGTTATAGAGCTTGGGGAACTACTCCTTTGTCCCCAATTAATGGAATAGTGATCAGAAGTTAGACTGAATCTGAAAACCACATATCCCCTGGACTAATAATACTGAAGGAATATATATTTTTGATAATTATTGCGTAGCAATAATTTTAGTGCAGTACCCCCTTCCTCTGTGGACAGCTGAGCAGCCATGCTTCTGGTCCCAACCTCCTGCTTCTCTTCCTGGTGGGAATTAAAAGTCTCCATTGGAGAAGGGCAAGGAGAGAGAATGAAGCTAGAGATGCCTATTTGGTCTTTAAGACACAAAATAACATCTCCCATGTTACATGTGGGAGACATCCCTTGCTAAGCAAGGAAATGCATGCTTGCCCAAAGTGTTCACCTCTGCCATAAGTACAAGTCAGTGAAGGATTCGCTGTAGATGGTGAGATCATCCAGAGACGGTCCTGTTTGCAGATGACATCATGCTATTTGCATCAAGCCCTAGAATACTGCAGAGTCTCCAAGAAGGGCACTGTAACCATTCAAAAAAATTTAGCCTAGCCACCTACACAAGAGAAACAAAAAGAACAAAGAATGACTGTTGGCCTAATATACATTTATTGAGGCTATACAAATGATCAATGTGTTGTGCCTTCTGCTAAATAGGTTGAACAAGGAGAGTGGTCTGGATTGCCTCTAGGAAATTGAAAAGTTCCTTTAATGACTCAAACTTTTCTCTGAGACAAAGGGTCATCTTTTCTTGCCAATAGTCTAACTGTGTTGCTTTATGGTGGAGAATAATATAATGCTGTAGCCATAGAAGAATTAAAAATGATTATTGTTCAGAGGGTGATAGAGAAGTATGTAGTGAGTGTGAGTGGTTTATGATACATAACAAATTAGGAACTACAAAGAATTGACTAAAGTGCATCAGAAGATGGGCTAATCACTTGACTAGAGTGATGGGTAACTAGTAGACAACCACATATTCCACTAGTATCTTGTAATGTCACGAGAAATCAAGGAAGGACTTCACCATGTTGGGTGGAGCCCTTTAGGAAACTTGTGGGATCACATCAAAAATAATTGCTCAGGATTAGAAGGCATATGAGTTGATAGACATCTGCTGTGTTGAAAGGATGATGCACATTGATGAGATTACAGACCCTTAGTCAAGCCATGCTTGTGTGGTCAACTCCATTATGTCCCATTAATGTAATTCGGATCCACCAAAATGCAGTAGAATTTTCATGTGCTTTGGGCTTGGCCAAGTATTTAATTAGATAAATGCACACAGACCCACCCTTAGACTAACAAGAAAAATATTGCCACCCACAAAGTAGATCTGGAGGCTAGAGATTACCTGTTCTTTGAAAACCATATAGAGTTCATTACTTCCTCCAAGCCACACTAGTTGGTGTATAGAGTGGATGACTGCAAGGGTGAGCATGGGTCTGCCAGTAATAAGCCCTCATTACTGAAAAGAATCAGAAAACTGGGTAGAAGAGACCTCTGGTGGATTAAAAAATATAAAGAGATTTACAAATTTAACTTGTAATTATCACTGCTTTATGTGTAATAAATAAATTATTGAAAGATTTTTTCATTGTTCAACTGTTTGTTTTAAGATAATATACCCACAACTTTAAGTTTAAGGGACCAGTAACATGCCATGAGAAACTTTTGGCAAAGAACTCTTTTCTTTGTTCCAAAAATTGGAAACAGATAATGGATTCCAATGAAGTTGCCAACCATGTTATCATACTAGCTTCATATAACTACATAAAACTTGTTTTTAAAATGTCACTTAGTTTATAATAATTTGAGAATACACAAAGTATCTGTTATTTCCTCTATGTGGGGAATTCCTTCCAAAGACACAAATCACAATCTCTTTATGACACAGTAGATAAATACTAGAGAGTTGCCTAAGATATACAGAGGTTTAACAACTTGCCCAGAGTCACACTGCAGGTCAGTGTCAGAGGTGGAATTTGAACTCGGACTTTTCTGCCCATAAGCCTAGCACTGACTATGCCAAGCCATAGAAATATACACAACGTACATATCAACATATACATGTTACAGGTATTTATGCATGTACATAGCATAGACTATATTGTGTATATGCACACATATGTGTGCATGTGTAACATGAGAGAAAGCATCAGGGAGACCTGAGTTCAAATCTTGCTTCAATGCTTACCAGTTATGTGACCCAGGGTAAATCACATACCCTTTTGGGCCTCAGTTTCCTCATCTGTAAAAGAGAAATGTTCAATTCAATGTCCTCTACTATCCTTTTAAGACCTAAATTTATTATCCTAAGTATTTAATCTCTCAATGCTCTTGGCAACTATCTAACTCTAAAAATTGCATGAAAGGTGATGGCCATCATTGGTAAAATAAATTTCTCATGGGGAGTTCCTTAAACCAAGTTCAGTCTCCATCTTTATGCTATTTTCATACACACATACATACATAAGTACATGCTATGCATACATTCATACATACGTAATCTGATAATGCATGCATTAATAATGAGAGAAATCTTGGCACTTTAGAATATATTTAAACAAACATTTTTTTTTCTTTAGTTTGATTTCCAGACTCCTCAGATGAAAGACCTGGCTTTGAATCCTGGCTCAGATACTTACTAACCTTGTGACCCTGGGCAAATCATTAACTGCTCTTAGTCTGTTTCCACATCTATGAAATGGGAATAATAGTAACATCTATTTCACAGAATGATTGTAAAGATCAAGTGAGGTAACATATGCAAAATGCTTTGCAAACTTTAAAGCTATATAAATACTAGCTATTGTTGTTAAAATTGTGACCATATTGAAACTTTCAGTTGGATACAAAGGTAGCTTCTTAAATCAATTGTAAGATTCTCTGTTCTGCAGACTTATACTCTATTGTGTAAAAAAATTACCTGAAATTATAAATCTTTTCCAATTGTTAGATCATTCTGTGAGATTTTATGTGCCATTTCCAAATTTAGATTATCATTCTGTTCTGAAATGTTTTATAGTCATAAATCTAATGCCTTAAACAATAACACCTGTTTGACAGATTTATTTCTTACTGACACACTGCATTTATTTATTTATTTATTAAGGTTTTATTGTATTATGTAACAAGACTCTGACATTGAAAACTTGTTGAGAGGTAGACCCAAACACATCAATTGCTCACTCACTAACACTAATAAAGTGGTTAATAAATGAAATTTGTTACAGGACTTAAAAGCTCACCAAGGAACATTTGTTGTAAAATTACTCTTTCAGTCATTTTATCTTGCTATGATTAGAGACTAAACTATAATTGGCGAATATACCAAGACGTAATCTGGTAATAATACAGCAATTCCCAGTAGTGAATATATTGCCCTTAGAATCTGCCTCTATTGAGGGATGCCAACCAGCTTATAATAAATTCTATCCAAATTTTATTTAAAAAAAGAAAACTAGATTTGTAATAACAAGACAATTAAGCAGGAAAATGCATTTAGGAAAACTAGAAAACTTGGGAATTCTTTTTGATTAAATATTTAAGATTTAATATGCTAATACCATTAAAATAAAAAGGTACTTTTTTGATAAAAACATATATTTTATCCAGTATTTTTGGAAGAAGCCGATGTAGAAACAGGTCCAGCTATGAAAAAGCAAATTCATTAATGCAAAACAATTAAAAATACCATTTTAGTCCATTTTTAATCCCCTTAGACTACTCAGGTTACCAATATCTAAATGATTGTAATGTTTTCTTATTCTCCATTTAGTTTCTCTATTCAGATTTTAATATTTTTATACTAAATTGCAGGTCATACCTCTGTGGAATTTCCAAATAGATTTTCCCCCTTCAAAAATTACTTCAACCAAAGGAATTTTCCATCTGGCAAAGGAATTCTATCAATTGGAAATTCATATTAGGTCCAAGTGAGCACCTGCCCTGGTCCCATCTTATGATACTTAAATAAACAGATTGATTTAAATTCATTTCCATCCATCTTTTCCTCTGATTTAAACAACATCACAATGAACTACAAATAATATGCTTGATTAACCCGAGGAGAAAAGAATCTTTTGATTGGAGGAGATTGAAATTGATCACAAAAACAGTTATTCTTACACAATATTTGAAATGTGTTATACAAGTCATAAAGCCTAAGGATAATAATAATAATAAACAATTAATTTTCCAGAGCAATGCCAGCATTACCTTGGATTGTCTGGGACTCTATACAAACATTTTACATGACTCCCTCAGATGGTATACTTTCCACTCTCTGCCCTATGCCCTCTTTTAGAGCAATGTCTGGACTATGCTGTTCTCTTCTGAGCCTGGACTGTTCCTCTCCAAGATCACCTATTGATCTTCTATTAAAATGGGGCTGAAATAAGCTATCCCTCAATCTCTCCCTTGATCCTGAGATACATGGGATACCAAAATAACTATAGAATCGGCTAAGGAGAGAAATACCAAAAAGGGTGACTAGCTCTGAACAAAAGTTACTACCATCTCTCTGTTCATTATAAACTCCTTTAATTTATCCTTTTCTGACCTATATTTCTACTTTGTCCTCCAGAAACCTTATATATTGTATTGTATTATAAAGATAATGAATTTAAAATGAGTTCTTGAGTTTGAGGTATTTACTAGTGGCACTGGGATAAAAAGATAAATTATGCCTTCTAGCTCTTAATCTATAACAACAATAATAACTACAATAAGCATAATAGTAACTTGATCCCCAAAGCCTTTTGGTGTTGACTCTTTCCTCTCTTTCCTTATTAGTGAAGGTCAATGTCTTACATGTGCATGAGGGGTAGGGCAGAATTGGCAAGAGTCAAAGAGAAGAAAGACCTGGGATTCTTTTAGCTTCTGGGTTTGAGAGAGAAGATACATAATTACAACTTCTCTTTAGGTTTCTGAAAGAAGAAAAAGAATCTAGGAAGAAGCCAACATGAAAAGGGTTGGTAGTTTCTATCCTGTCCCTATCCTCAGCTTGCTATACTAGAGGCTTCTGGGAATTTCTCTTGGGGTGAGATCTTGGTGTTTCTCTCTCAGTTGAACTGATATAAACTGCTTCCAATGGGAGAGCTCCTTCACTCTTTATTGTCTGGTATACATATGTATACTTTATCTGATTTCTCTTTTGCTATCAACTTAGAAAAAAATTGATTTGTTTGCTATGTACTATGTGTGTTCATTATGGAACTCGTATTTGGTGGGACAAGATTCAAGCCAAGTTTGTCCCCTCTTTTCCATCAAATGCCAGTTCTACAATGAACTCATATAGCAAATAGCAGAGAAACCCTAAGGTGGGGGAAGAACATCCTATCTCTTCTAGTCTCCCAGCAAGCTACATAAATTAGAAGCCTCACTAAATAAAAAGATAACAGTAGCAACAGCAGCAGCAGCAGCAACAGTAGTAAATCTCACTGCACCCTCTAAGAAAGGAATAAGAACTCCTTCCCATCAGTCTGAAGCGAACTCAACTAGCCATTCTTTGGTAACTGGTCAGGATTGTGTGGGCTCTTATACCTTGATCCCTGAGCAAGTCACTGAATACTTGGGTGGGTGAGTGGGGTCACTTTCCTCATCTGGAAGATAGAAATAACAATATAGCTTACTGACCTCAAAGAGTTGTGATTATAAAGTGAAAGAATGCATAAAAAAACTTGGAAAACTTTAAATTTAAAGTGTCAGCTATAATAATTCTTTTTGAGCTAATTTATCTTGGGGTTTTTTGGGGGAGTGTTTGCTAGGCAATGGGGTTAAGTGACTTGCCCAGGGTCACACAGCTAGTAAGGGTTATATGTCTGAGGCCGGATTTGAATTCAGGTCTTCCTGACTCCAAGACCAGTGCTCTATTCATTGTGCCACCTAGCTGCCCCTGAGCTAATTTATCTTGAAAAGGTTGTCATAGGTGGTCAGGTAGGTAGTAACCAATGAAATAACATAGTAGAAGTGATCTTTAGCATGATTACAATCAAATATGACTATATGTGATCACAGAATCACATATTTTGGTTGGTGCTTTAGAGGGAGCTTACCTGTGCACCTTCAAAAAGGAAAGTGAGAATGAATGATTGGTTTTGATCAATTTGATCAATGAGCGGTTTTGTCAGCAAATCTATCTATGATGAAGTTTGGTAGTATGCGTGTATGAATCTAGTTATAATGGACATTTATATAATCCTTAAAATTTCAAGAGGTATTATATAAACATTTTATTTGAATTTTACAGCAACCCTTTGAGGTATTTCAGGGTCTTTTTTAAAAAGTAAATTGTGAATTGAAACCTACATTCAAATTAATTGATAAACTGACTCCAGCCTCAGTCGCTGAAAGAGTGCTGCCTCAATCAAATTGAGACCTGTTAAAGACCTTAGTTTGAAAAGTTCAAGGTCCCTCCCTGCATCCTGGGTCACGTCCAGTTGTCCTGATCCATATCTGGCCACTGGACCCAGATGGCTCCAGAGGAGAAAGTCGGGCTGGTGACTTTGCACAGCCCTTTCTCACTTAAATCCAATTCACTTGCATGTCATGGCATCACCTCCCTGATATTATGGTCCTCTTTGAGCAGCAGCAACCTACCTTATCAAATCCTATTCTTCATGTAGTCTACATTCTAGCCAAATTCTACCTACAACTCTAATTTTTACTATTGCTATCCGTGTGCTTTTACTTATGCAGTCCTCCCTTCATGGACTATTTGACCCCTCCACCAACTTCCTGCCATCTCTATCTCTTGAAGTACTTCAATATTCAATTCATCTCCTATTTCATCTATGAAGCATTGCCTGACCCTTCCCAGGGTGGTTGTGAAGATAAAATGAGATGTTTGTAAGCAACTTTACAAACTTTGAAATACCTTGTAGCTATATAAATGCAAGTTATTATTATTATTAAGTATAGTAACATCTTCCTCAAATTTCTAATATTTTCCTTGTATTTCTCTTTTTAAATTGATTGTTTTCAAAGATCAGACTCCTTTTAAAGCGTTAAATGAGATAATTTGTAAAGCACTTAAATAATGCTTGCCCCACCATAGGCCCATCTTCACCACCCCCAGGCCTGCTTTTATTTAATTTATCTTTTTGTTATTGTTCTTGTTGTCCAAAGCTTCTTGAGAAAGAAGACCTCATTTGGGGCTTTCTTGGCTAAGACACTGGAGTGTTTTTACATTTCCTTCTCCAGCTCATTTTACAGATAAAGAACTGAGGCAAACAGGGTTAAGTGACTTTCCCAGGGTCACATAGCTAGTAAGTGTCTCTAGAAGGTGAGTCTTCCCCACCTCAGGCTGGCACTCTATCCACTGTACTATGTAGTTGCCAATCAATTCTTTTCCTTTCCTTTTTAGCCTAATTATTTCAGTACTTGTCCTCATCCACATTAAAGTTTAAGCTGCTTGACTACAAAGCTCCTTTTGTATCTGTCCTTGTAATCCTATCATTCATTGACTAGCTAAGTAAACACAATAAGTGCTTAGGGAATTCACCTTATATTGAATTGACTTCTTCATGGCTCAGGGAGTCTTCCTAATTCCAAATCCAGCACTCTCACCACTACAGGATATTTCCAGTGCCTGTTGCAGAGGTGGAACCAATGGAATTTGCAATAATTATATGTATAGGGTGAGGGAAAGGGAAGAAATTAAGATGATGAAAAGTTAGCCGCCTGATACATGTAACTGGGGGAAAAAATAAAATATAAAATTTAAAAAAGAAAAAAAAAGTTAGCAGCCTGACTGGAAGGATGGTGTGGTAGAGTGGGTAGAGGGATGAGTTTGGAGATAGCCAGAAAGAGATATCCAGTTGAGCAGTAGTTGAAATAGCTCATGCTTGAGCAAAAATTTCTCCTCCCTTGGAACTCTATTCATTTAAACTAGCCCAGGCTAGATAATGGGGAATGACTGGGCAATAGTATGTACTGTAACCTGAAAAACAAACATACATTTTTAACTATCAGCTGAATAGGTAGGAAAGAGGTTGAATGGGAGGGCAGAATAGCAGTTCCATCAGGCAAGAGAAGCTTAATCAAGGCAAATGAGTGTTGAAGAGTAAGCCTGGATTTAGTCAGCACTTCTCTCTCTTCTTCCTTTCTGAAACCCTCTAACACCTAGGAGTTCACTGTCTTCTCATGCTGCAAAGTCCCTTATAGCATAACCTACTGTTTGGCAATCACACTTCAAATCTTTTTCACTTCCTCTTCCACTAAAATATATTAGCCCTATATCAGATTCTCTCAGAACTAGTCATGGTAGTGAGCTACAAACTAATCCCTGATACTATGACAATTAATATTAATTTGTTAATGGGTGACTTTTGAAAATAAATACACAATCATTTTCATTTATTCAGTAGCTACATAAGTAACTATGATATGTAGGCATCACCAAGGATGATGCAAAGATAAAAAAGAATAAGTCCCTGCCTTCAGGGATGTTATGATCTGGTAGGAATCTTCAGAAAGCAAGGTTTTAATGAAATTAAGTAACTCTAATAAGAAGAATTTGGGGGAATGTATCATGTTGGCACTTAAGCATTAGCAATACCTTACCCTCTAAGGTTATTGTTTATCATTAGATAGATAGATACTATGCGTATCTTGTGTGTACCAATTTATGTACCTGTCTCCCCCACTAGAATGTGAACTCCTTAGGGAAAAGAACTGTTTTTTCTTTTTCTTTGCATCCCTAGCACTTAGCACAGTTATGACAAGCATTTACTAAATGCTTGTTGATTGGTCGAATGATTATGTGTTGTTTAAGCTTATGATGAATAGAGACTGGCAACAAAAGGTTAGGAAAACCTGAAGTTTGTTGTTGATGTTGCTGCTGTTACTGTTGCTTTTGTTGTCCCTTGTCATTATTATTTATTTGTTTTAATTACCTTGGGGAAGAGAAAAGAATCAAAAATGGGATAGGATCATTGCTTGCTTGGAGTATGTGGAAGGACAATTACTGACAACTGAGGGAAATAATGATAAGATGGTAGCCTTAGAGGGTAATGTGCCAGGTACTGTGCTAAGCCCTAGAAAAGACACAAAAGACAGTTTCTGTCTTCAAGGAACTCATATGCAGACCTGGTTGAATAGCTAGCCCCCACCAAAAAATATCTAAATCAAGGGGAATCAAAACAGATAAATAAGATTATAGACCAATATCCCTAATGTACAATGATCCAAAAATTTAAAATAAAATCCTAGTAAAGAAGCTAAAACAACACAAAACAAAAATTATGATCAGGTAGGATACCAAGAATGCAGTGTTGATTAAATATTAGGAAAACTCTAAATATAATAAACCATGTTAATAGTAAAAAACATAAAACATTTAAGGCCATATTGAAGCAAAACAAGTTTTTCACAGCATTCAGTACCCATTTCTATTTTAAAAAAACACCACAAAAAAGCTAGAAAAGAGAATAGATTGATCTTTCCTTTATATGGTAAGATATATATCTATATCTATATCTATATCTATAGATATAGATATAGATATATATATATATATCCGAAACCAAGAGCCAGAATTGCCCGTAATGAGGTTAAACAAGAGTCCTTTCAATTAAGATCAGGGATAAAGCAATATTGTCCATAGTAATCACTATATTTGATGCAGTGGTAAATATTCTAGCTACAGCAATAATATAAGAAAGAGAAATTGAAGAAATATAGCTGAGACAAAGAAAAAACAATTTTTTTGCCCCATTTGTGATGATGTACTTAAAGAACCTTAGTGAGTTGAACTAAAAGTTAGTTGAAACAATAATTTTTAACAAAGTTACACAATATAATGTAAATCCACGTAAGTCATTGAAATTTCTGCACATTACCAATAAAACCCAGGAGAGAGAGATGAAAAGAAATATTTCATTTAAAATATCTAAAGAATAGATAAAATATTTGGGAATCCACCTGCCATGTTATATGCAGGAACTGCGCGCGCACACACACATACACGCACACACACACACACACACATATTGTGAGTGGTGTTGTTTGTCCTTTGTTCTCAAAGAGGACCATGACACCAGGAAGATGATGCCATAACTTGCAATTGAATTGGACTTGAGTGAGGGAGGGCTGTGTAAAGTTACCAGCCTCACTTTTTCCTCCAGAACCATCTGGGTCCAGTGGCAAGACATAGATTAGGACGACTGGAGATGGTCCAAGATGCAGTGGGAGACTTTGGCTTTTTCAAACTAAGGTCTTTCTGAGTTCTCATTTCCATGCTAGTCAAACTACCAAAGGATTACTTCATACAGATAGCAAAAAATCATAATAAAATTCACCTGCAAGAACAAATTTCAAGAATTTCAAGAGGGATTTTTGCACTCATTTCTTCAATGAAAAACAGTGTGAATGAAGAGGACCTAGCCAAAATATCTCAAAAATATTAAAAAACATTAATCAAGATAATTTGGTGTTGGTTAAACAATAGAGTTTTTGGACAAACACAATATAGCTAAGATTAGAAAGGAAACATTTAAGTATAAAAAAATCTTTTCAGTAGTATAATAATAAATGTTTAATTTCTTTTTTAAATTTTAGTGCATTTATTTATTTTTAGTTTTCAACATTCACTTCTACAAGATTTTGAGTTCCAAATTTTTTCTCCCTATCTCTCCCCTACCCCAAGTCGGCCTGCATTCTGATTACCCCTTCCTGCATTCTGCCCTCCCTTCAATCACCCTCCCCCTTCTCTTATTTCCTTCCTCTTCTATTTTCCTGTAGGGCAAGATAGATTTCTATACCTCATTGCCATTCTCAGTTTCATGTAAAAACAATTTTTTTTAACATTTGCTTTTAAAACTTTGAGTTACAAATTCTCTCCCTTCCTCCCTCCACACTCATCTTCATTGAGAAGGCAAGCAATGCAATATAGGTTATACATGTGTAGTCATGCAAAACACTTCCACAATAGTCATGTTGTGAATGACTAACTATATTTCCCTCTATACTATCCCCCCCCCATTTATTCTATTCTCTCCTTTGACCCTGTCCCTCCTCAAAAGTGTTTGCTTCTAATTACCTTCTCTCCCAGTCTGCCTTCTATTCTATCACCCCCCCATTCCCTTCTACCCTACTTTCCTATCGGGTAAGGTAGATTTCCATACACAATTGAGTGTGTATGTTATTCCCTCCTTATGCCATTTCCGATGAGAATAGGATTCACTCATTCCCTGTCACATCCTCTCTCTTACCTTCCACTGTAAAAGCTTTTTCTTGCCTCTTTTATGTGAGATGATTTACCCCATTCTACCTCTCCTTTCCTCTTTCTCCCAGTACATTCCTGTCTCATTCCTTATTTTATTTTTTAGGTGTCATCCCTTCATATTCAACTCACCCTGTGCCCTGTCTACATCTATTCCCTCCAACTACCTTAATAATGAGAAATCATGAGTTACATATATCATCTTTCCATGTAGGAATGTAAACAGTTCAACTTTAATAAACTCCTTATGATTTCTCTTTCTTGTTTACCTTCTCATGCTTCTCTTGATCATGTATTTGAAATTTTTCTATTTTTAAAATTTTTTTCTATTTTTCTATTTAGCTCTGTTTTTTTTCTCAAGAATGCATTAAATTCCTCTATGTCATTGAATATCAATCCCCCCCCCCATTGATTACACTCAGTTTTGCTGGGTAGGTGATTCTTGATTGCAATCCTAACTCCTTTGACCTCTGGAATATCATATTCCAAGCCCTCCAAATGCTTAATGTAGAAGCTGCTAAATCTTGTGTTTCCACAATACTTGAATTGTTTGTTTCTGGCTGCTTGCAATATTTTCTCCTTGACCTGGTAACTCTGGAATTTGACTATGATATTCCTAGCAGTTTTCATTTTAGGATCTCTTTTAGGAGGTGATCAATGGATTCTTTCAATTTCTGTTTTACCCTCTGGTTCTGGAATATCAGGGCAATTTTCCTTGATAATTTCTTGAAAGATGATGTCTAGGCTCTTTTTTTGATAATGGCTTTCAGGTAGTCCAATAATTTTTAAATTATCTCTCCTGGATCTATTTTCCAGGTCAGTTGTTTTTCCAATGGGATATTTCATATTTTCTATTTTTTCATTCTTTTGGTTTTATTTTATAATTTTTTGATTTCTCATAAAGTCATTACCTTCCATTTACTCCATTCTAATTTTTTTTTAGGCAATTGGGGTTAAGTGACTTGCCCAGGGTCATACATCTAGCAAGTGTCAAGTGTTTGGTCTGAGGCCAGATTTGAACTCAGGTCCTCCTGACTTCAGGGCCGGTGCTCTATCCACTGTGCCGCCTAGCTGCCCCACTCCATTCTAATTTTTAAGGAAGTATTTTCTTCAGTGAGCTTTTGGACTTCCTTTTCCATTTGGCCAATTCTGCTTTTTAAGGCCTTCTTCTCCTCATTGGCTTTTTGGACCACTTTTGCCTTTTGGTCTAGTCTATTTTTTAAGGTGCTATTTTCTTCAGTATTTTTTGGATCTCCTTTAGCAAGCTGTTGACTTGTTTTTTGTGATTTTCTTGCATCACTCTCATTTCTCTTCCCAGTTTTTCCTCTACGTCTCTTACTTGCTTCTCAAAATCCTTTTTGAGCTCTTCCATAGTTTGAGACCAATTTATATTTTTCTTGGAGGCTTTGGATATAAGAAGCTGTGACTTTGTTTTCTTCTTCTGAGTGTATATTTTGATCTTGTCACCAAAGTAAGATTCTATAGTCTGAGTATTTTTCTGTTGTTTGCTCATTTCCCAGCCAATTGCTTGACTTTTTTGCCTCTTTGTTAAGGTAGGGCTCTGCGCCAGTGTGGAGGGTATACTCCCAAGCTTCAAGGGTTTTGTGCAGCTGTTTTCAGAGATACTTCTAGGAACCTGAAATTTTTCAATTCTTCCAAGGTAGTATGATCTAAGGAGAGGTATTTATTCCTTTCCTGGCCTGTGCTCTGGTCTGTGAGTGACCACAATCATTATTTTCTGCCCTGGAACTGTGAGGAGTATTTTCTCTCCACTGCTGCCACCAGGTCTGCTATGCCAGTGTTCCTCCTTGCCCCAGGACTGCGACCTAGGACAGTGACCCAGATCCAAGTATGGGCAAAGCAACAGAATCCTGACTCAGTGCCAGTAAAGAGACGCCTGCAATCTCCTTCTGATTGTTTATTTAGTCTCCTTACTGTCTGTGGGCTGAGAACTCCAGAAGCAGTCACTGCTACAGCTGTTGCCACTGCCACTACCCTGGGGCTATGCTGGCACTGGGGTTGGAATGTGCTCCTCTCTCACCTAGGTCCCACGGTCCTTTCCTACTGACCTTCTAAATTATCTTTGGTGTTTGTGGGTTGAGAAGTCTGTCTGCCAAAGATTCAGTCTCCTGAGGCCTGCTCAGGTCTGCTGGGGCCTGGTCTGTGCTGGTGCGGCCTGCACTAGACTGTGCTTTTCTCCCAGTCGGGTGCAACAGACCTTTCCTGTTGACCATCCAGGTTGCCTTGGGCTGAAAATTTGTTTCACTCTATGTTTTTGTGGATTCTGCTGCTCCAGAATTTGTTTAGAGTTATTTTTTACAGGTATATAGAGAGGTTTAGGGGAAAGTTCAAGCGAGTCCCTGCTTTTACTCCATCTTGGCTTTGCCCTTCCAAAATTCCAAGATAAGTGAGGAACTGATTCAAATCCATAAGACTAAAAGCCATTCCCCAATTAATCAGTTGAAGATATGAATAGTCAATTCTCAAGGGAAGAAATCTAAACTATGAATAATCTTAAGAAAAAAATGTTCCAAACTATTAATAATTGGAGAAACACAAATTAAAGCACCTCTGAGGTTCTGTCTTATACCCCGTCAGGGTCGGCAAAATTAACCAAAAAAAGGGAAATGACAAATGTCAGAGAGACTGCAGGAAAATCTGTACACAAATGCTCTATTGATATCTATCACTGGGGAATAGTTGAACAAAGTATATTAAAGTAATGGAATATTATTGTGCTGTAAGAAACAATGAATGGGGTGATTTCAAAGAATCCTGATAATATTCATATGAACTGATGCAGAATGAAGTGAAGAGAATCAAGACAACAGTTTATACCACAATGACAACAATGTGAAGACAAACAACTTTGAAAAACTTAAGAATTCTGATGCACACAATGACCAATTATGATTTCCTAGGTCCAATGAAGAAAAGATCCAACTCCGGACAGTGTGGTATTGGACTCAAAATTCAGAGTGAGAGATACACTTGGATATAGTCAATATGGGAATTTATTTTGCTTAATCATACGTATTTCTTACAAGAATTTTTTTTAGTGGGGAAAAGGTTTGATGGGAGAAAGAAAAAATAAACTCTTATTAATGTACAAAAACTATAAGTGGCCATTTATTCCATCTTTATTTAGAAAACAAGCTGGAAAGAAGCATCTGGTGAAGTCAACATAGTCATCTAATCCTATCAATTTTTATTTTTATTTTTATTTTTCCACCATAAGCTTGGCTAACAGAAGTCAAGATATTTAGAAAGGACATATTAGGAGCAGAGTTGGGCCACTGTTTATAATGTGGTAATCTATAACATAGTTTTGTACTATGTCTTGTAATGGTATGTGTTACTCTTTGTAAATGATTTATAAACATTGATTGAGCACTAGAAAATGAATTCCAAAAGGCCACTGTGACCTCTGCATGATCCCCAAGAGAAGAAAATGTTGACAGATGAAGTAACATAACTATAATCAACAGGAGAAAAGATAGGATGAGTCATAGAGATATTTTCAGGGAAAGAGTAATCTAAGTGAACCACTTTTTTTTGTAATATCTGCACCAAGAAGAGAATAACCTTAATTTATTAACCCTAATTGGATCTAACAGTCTAAAGGAATTAATTCAGTTTTTTAAGAGTTTAAACCAAGAATGAGAAAATAAGTTTATTCTGATCAGCTATTAAAACATTGATACTGATATCTTTTGTTTTTATAATCATTTCTGAATATATCCTTTCCCTTCCCCTGGCCAATGAGTATCCCAAACAACAAAAATTAAAAAAAAAAAAAAGAGGGAAGGGAAAAAAAACCAACATTTCAATCAAACTATCACATCAACTGAGCCAAACAGTGTAGGTAATGTTCCATATCTATAGTTCACCAATTTTGCAAACATGATTGAGAGTACCTAGGAAAAGATCTCAGGAAAAGCCAATAGGTGTTCAAAAGTTAAAAGACAGAGACACTGAGATAACAAGTGGGAAACCTTCAGATACAAAAAGGATATTCCCCCACTTAAGAACTTGGGTGAGGCCACAGATCAATTATATATGAGGAGGCCAAAAAACTCTTTGGCACAGCCTCCTTTATGTCTTTGTCCTTAGCCATTCATCTGCATAAGAACACAAAGGCTAGGAAGTATAATTAATTGACTTGAGTGTAGTCACCCTAACTGAGAGAAAAGACTGTGATATGGGAAGGACTGCCAAGCTAGAGAAGTGAGAGCTCATCTATCTCCCGACCGGCGGTAACAGACCTCAGAATTGGGGCTCTGAGGTAGACATAAAGAGGCTTTTGCCAATACTAACCTAAGGGTCATTGCTGTGGCTAATTAAAAAAAAAAGTTACAGTGTTGTTGCTGAAAAAAAAAATGTAATCCTCTAGTTGAAGAAGGCTCAGCACTATCCAGCCATAGCAATGGCTGAACATGGAAATAATTTGCAAGTGCCCCTGAATAATGGGCAGCTGGGTGGTGCAGGGGTTAGAGGGCTGGGCTTGGAGTCAGGAAGACATTTCCTGAGCTCAAATCTGGCCTTAGACACTCACTAGCTGTGTAGCCCTGGGCAAGTTACTTCTTCATCTACAAAATGAGCTAGAGGAGGAAATGGCAAACCACTCTAGTATCTTTGCCAAGAAAACCCCAAACAGCGTCATGGAGAGTCAGATATGACTGGAAAACAACCAAACAACAATAAAAAATTCAAGAGTGAAACTAAGATGTCTTGCAGATCTACCTAGCCAACAGAAATATTGCACTTTGAGAAGACCCCAATAGTCAAGTGTCCTACCTGGCCCAGTCATGTAATGCCTCTATGTACCAGGCAGCCTGCAAAGCAATGGTATACACTTAATAAAAAGAATGTCAGTCTCTGCCCTCAAGGAGCTTGCAGTCTAATGGGGGGAGACAATACCTGAAAGAAGGCAGGGAAGGGTGGGGTGGGGTAGAGTGAACCGTGACAGTATTAAGAGGAGACACCAGGGAGTAGGGAGCCTCTTGTTCCTGGAGTTGAAATTAGGTAGAACAGCAGATGCAGAGGGGAGTGAGCTAAGTTGAGTTCAGTTTCTGCTCTCTATAAAGGAAGGCCTTGGGAAGAATTTGGTATTCCACCCTCCAGTCAGAGGCGAAATGAGATTGAGGGAGGTGATATCAATCAAGGCTTGAACTGTTTCCTGAAACTTACTATCAACTATTATACCTAGTCTTTATACAAAAATGAATTCAAAGTAAATTTGTTTTGATAAAATTTTAATGTCCTTTAAGATCTTTGGAAACACTCCAAGATTATACAAAATTGGGGCTAGGAATCATTCATCCAGGTTTTGTTATCTATGGAATATTGGCTTGTTTATATGTATCTGCACTTCCTACATCTGTCTCCTCACTAATACATAATATTGAAATGCAATAGATGCAGAGCCAGAGGGAGATTCAGATAGGAATGTTGGTATCACTGTGATTCAATGTTATACTGGCATACCCTCTCACTGACTTTTGCCGTGTAATGTCTGCCAGACCATCCCCATCTATCAAAAACACAGTCAAGTGGTATAAAACAAGGTCTCACTATAATGTTTCAAAGCTCCCTTCCAAAAAAAAAAAAAAGAAAAGAAAGATGGTTGATTGCTTGTTTGTAATATTTATATTACTGTTTGTATGGTGCAACCTCCCACTGCTCTAAATCTAAAATCTTATTTACTTGAAAGACTGGGTACACTGAGGTTAGGTATGGGGCTAGTATACTTAAACCTAATGTCATAAATGAGTTCAGCTCATCTTTATTGTCTCAGATTCTTTCCTTTGTCCACCTCCTCCAATTATTATCTTCATATGGATTAGTAAAAGATACATTGGGAAATTTATCTTGTGTCCAACATATGTTAGCAATTCAATGGAGAAAACCATATTACTGTGATGTTCCAAAGACCTAAATTTAAATGCATAAAAGTTTGGACATTCCAGTTTATAATTCCCAGAGCATCCATAACTCACACATCTATTTTATCTGGTATACCACCTAATATATTCTTAGGTTCATGCCTAATAAAAGCTTGTGATATTCTACTTATATTCTTTTTATACACTGAATGATTTGGGACTCACTACTTTCTTCCCACTCCCCTATTCTCCCAATGGGCTAAATAGGGATACAAACATTGATGATCAAACTGTGCCAGGGTTGTAGTTTGAAAATTCCCAGTAAATCGGCTATAGTAACATATGATAATCCTTTCTGTTCATATTATGTTTTGGTATAACTGAATACTCCCTGTGCACCTGGCACTTAACTAGAACAATTTAACTTAGTGGCAAAACTGCTGGGAAAATATATAGTGGCTATTATTGTGTGTATGTGTATGTGTGTGCATGCATATTTGTGTGTGAGCATTGTTAAACTAAGAAAACCATAAACAGAAAAGGGAGGAAGAGGAAGGAAGATGAAAGAAGAGAGAGAGGGAGAGAGACAGAGACAGAACCAAAAACATAGTCAGACACACACACACACACACACACACACACACACACATACACTCACACACACACATACACAGAGAGAGAGAGAGAGAGAGAGAGAGAGAGAGAGAGAGAGAGAGAGAGAGAGAGAGAGAGAGAAATGCAGGGACAGTGAAAGAGGGAAAATACAAATATAATTTGTAAAACACAAAAATTCACATTTTAATATAGAGTAGTCACTTCCCATATTTTGGCTCTAATAAGGCATTGGATGAGAATAATGATAAGAGCTGACATTATAATAATTTTTAAGGTTTGCAAAAAACCCCACAAAAAACCCTTTATATATATTTCATTGGCTTTTTACCCTTGAGGTAGGTGTTAGAGATAGTATTTTCCCCATTTTATAGGTGAGGAAACTTTATAGATTACAGATGTTAAGTGACTTATCTATGGTCAACTATCTTATAAATGTGACAGGAAGAATCTGAAATTGTATTCCTGACTCATAATATGACACCATGTTCCACAAAGTCTCAAGTTGTGTTAGCAAGAGGTGTAAATATGGATTAAATAGCGTGATGAGTGGATTCATAGTTAGTTATATTCCTACAATAGAATATAATCTCCTTGAGTGCTAGGACTTTTGTGGCTTTTATTTTTGTACCTCCAGTGGCTATCAAAGTACTTGGTACAAAAGTAGTCACTAAATAAATGCTAATTGAATTGAATTGTGTTTGAATCTTGACTTCAGTAATCTGGGACATGGTTAGTAAATTAGTTCCTAATAGGATCTGTACTAGGAAAAAGAATGTTTGATGAAGAAAGGGAATACAAATGAATCTAGGTCCAGAATGACAGTGTGTATTTTGTGTGTGTCTGCGTGTGTCTGCGTGTGTGTGTGTGTGTGTGTGTGTGTGTGTGTGTGTATGAGAGAGAGAGAGATTAAGATAGAGAGAGAAAGTGTGGGGGGTGGGGGTCAGGAGGCAGGAGTAGGCCCATGACATATTCCCTGCAACAGATGATGATCCATAATTATCTTCATAGTGGTCTTTGTGTTTTACCTCATCACAACTCTTGCAAAGTAAGATGATCAAATGCCCCATGAAATCATTATGCCTTTGGATGTGTGATAAAATCTACCATACCAATTCATGTATTTGTTTCCCTAAGAAGAACCTGTCAACAACCCTTCCATTTAGCTCTGATTTCCTTATGCCTTCTGGTTTCATTTTTAATCAGAATATCAATATTGATATCTTCAGTTCTTCTAGTAGTAAGTTAACTCAATCATTGGGATAATTATTTCATATTAGAGTACCAATATTTATAGGTGGCCTATTTTTTTTCTTTACTAGCACATTGGAGGGCATGTTTAAATTTGAAGATGGCGCAAAGTTGAAAAGGGAAAGGCAGTACATTGAATGATTGCATCCAAAACAATTAACAGATAATAGGTAGACATAATGATAGGTATAAATATAGATAATAAAATAATAATAAGTAAATAGCTAGCATTTATGTAGTACCTTACTATGTGTCAGGCACTGTACTAAATTATCTCATCTGTAAAACAGAGATAATAATAGTACCTACTTCCCAAAGTAGTTGTGAAGATCAAATGAGATAATAATTGTAAAGCACTTTACACAGTACCTGATACATAGAAAGTGCTATGTAAATGTTAGCTATTCTTGTTGCTGTTATTTTTATTATTATTTTTATTAAACGAGGTCGCACCGCTGGTAAGTTTCCAAGTCTTAATTTGAACTCAGGTTTTCCTGACTCCAGGCCCAGCGTTCTGTGGATTGTACCATCTAGCAAGATAAATAGAGATGATAAAGACAGGGAGAGATAGGAATAGGGATCAAGAGTGAGATACTGATAGAGATATAATTAGGAATAGAGACAGAGAATGAGGTAGAGAAAAGGATAGTAATAGAGATAAGGATATGTATAGAGATAGGGATAGAGATGCAGATACAGATACAGATAGGGAGGTAGATAATTATTAAGCTCTTACTATTTTCCAAGCACTATGCTAAGCAATGGGGATACAAATTGGAGGACCACCTCAAGAACAAAAACAAGAAGACAATCTCTACTTTAAAGTAATTTATGGGGCAGCTATGTGGCTCAGTGGATAGAGCTCCGGCCTTGGAATCAGAAGGACCTGAGCTCAAATCTGATCTCAGACACTTGACCCTTACTACTGTGTGACCTAGGGCAAGTCACTTAACCCCAATTGCCTCACTGAAAAAAAAAAAGAAAAAAGAAAAAGTAATTTACATTTGAAAAGAAGAGGCAAGACATAAAAGTAAGCTGGAAATGTTGGGGGTGGAGTGGGGAGGTACTCCCATGGCTGCAAGTCAGTTAGTGCAGAGGAGCTTTGTAAAGAATTGGGAGTGAAGTGAAGCCATCTAAGCTAAAATGATTGACTAAAAAATAAAAGGATAAAATTTGTCAAGAAGAATATTACACTTAAGCAAAAACAAAACAAAGAAAAACAATTATTTTAATTCAATATTTTGCTTGGAAGTAGTTTACATTAAATGATCTGGAAGCTTTAGTTGGCCATAAACTTATATAAATCAACAATGTGATATGGCTGTTAAAAGAGGAAAACTTAAGACTACCTAAAGAAAAACAAGGTGTAAAAAAACTCCAAACAACCCGGGAAATAAAAGTGCCACTGCATTTTTCTCCGGTCAACTAGGATACAGTTTTAAATCCTGGGAAGGACTCTGCCAAACTATAATATGTATAGAAGAAGGAATAAGGATGGTGGAGGACTTATAAACTCTATTAATCTGAGAAATAATTGGAAAGAATATTTCATCTAGAGCTGATAAGATCAGAAGAGTTATAATAAGACCACATTTTTGAAGAGCTGGTCTCTGGAGAAAACATTAGGTTACATTCTACATGATTTTAGAGAGTAGAACTAGGATTAAAAAAAAAAAGTAGGTCTTGTAAGGAAACAGAATTCGTCTCAATAGAAGGAAGAACTGATAAGAATTATATGCCTCTGTTTTTTCCAGGGTTATATCAGTTAAGCACAAGCTATGCCAGGTCCTACCAAACTGATGATGTTTTGAGTACAGGCCCAGGCCTGGTTTATATCAATGTAGTGTTAAAAGGATTGCCATACTAGGAGTTAGAAGAGACTTGGATTCAGATCTCACCTTTTTTCTAATGGTGTGGTCATGGACAATTTACATGACCTTTTTGACCCTCAGAGAGGGTAACAGTATCTGCAACATCTACTACTCCACAGGGCTGCTCTGAGAATTCGATGAAATAAGAGATAGGTGGTACAGCAGCTAGTATATTGGATCTAGTGCTCAGGAAGATGAGTTCAAACATGGCCTTAAACATTTATTGGTGGTGTGACCCTGGGCAAGTCACCTAACCTCTCTGTGCCTTATTTTCCTTATTTGTAAAATCAAGATAATAGTAACATCTACCTTCTAAAGTTGTTGTGAGGATAATATTTATAAAGAGCCTTCCAAACCTTGAAACACCTTATAAATGCTGTCTACTGTTATTAGTATTATAGTGTATATATAGTACTTTGTCAACCTTAAAGTACTAAAAAGGAGCTATTATTGTTATTTGTTGCTTCCTAGCTATGTTTGAAGAGTCATAACTAGGTTGCCTGTAGGGTGAACAATTTTTCATCCCCAGCAACTCTAAGAATAATCATTAAGTAAGTGTTGTGATCTGTGTTGTTGGAAGAAATATCCATATCAACTCAAATATAGATCCTTAAATTACTAAAATAAGTTCTGTCTCCCAATGTTTTTGTTTTGTCCTGGGCCTGTGATTTCCCTGGCAAAGGAAACCCTCAATGAGAAAACTCTACCACTGCAAGCTGGTTTTTTTTTGTTGTTGTTTGTTTGTTTTTAACAATTTGGTGTCTTAGAGAATTGCCTGGAATTTGAGAACTTAGGTTGCTTGTCCAGGGTCACACAACCAGGATACATCAGAGGCAGTGCTTGAACCCAGATCTTTCTGACCTGAATATTAGTTCCCTATGTACTATGTCATGCTGCTTCTCCCAGGATTATTTTCAAGTTAGGACTTAATTCTATTTATAGGATACAAAACTTTTATCCTTTTTTAAACAATAGGGGCATACTTATTGAACTAATCAAAAGAGATCACAGTATTTGAGCGAATATGTTCTCTGTCTACATATAAGACCAAGCAATACTTCACATGAGGCAATTTTGTTTCGTATTTACAGTTCTGAACCGCGTCACCAACCTCGCTCTCCAGGTGTACTGGCATTGGTCACCTTCATTGACCCTATGTCCCAGTCACTCTGGCCTACTTGAGATTTTCTTGATATTCCTGTCTGCTTCTGCAACCCAAATCCAAAGGAACTTTTCTTTTACGTCAGTGGCATCAGTCTCTTTCATATTCCTCGATTTCATAGGCTAGGCATTTCCTTAACTGCTTCACTTTCTCTCATCCCAAATCTTACTGTCTCTACTTCCACAACATACCTCACATCTCTTCCCCTCCTTTCCACTGACAGCTACCATACAAATTCAGGCCCTTATCACCTCTCACCTACATTCCAGTGCTTAGTACAGTGCCCGACACACAGTAGGTCCTTAATAAATGCTTCTCAACTATTAACTCCTGCAATAATCTCCTAATTGGTCTCTTTACTTCAAATCTTTTTCCTCTCCAAGTCATCCTCCACATAGCTGTCAAAGTGATAGCTCTAAATTATAGTAGTCACTTCATTACTCTAAGATCTCCAGTGGATCCCTATTACTTCAAAGTGCAAATATAAAATCTGTTGTTTGGTAATCTATTTTATATTTAACTTAAGTTTACATATATATGTTTATATATATGTATTTATGTGTAAATATATAGAGAACCTTATACACAGTTGTATGAATATATGTGTGTATACATGTAAAATACATGCACACACATATTTGAGGGCAAGAGTTATTTTACTTTTGATTTTATATTCCAAGGTAGAAATAGAAGGATGATGCCACTTATGGAAGTTTAGAAGAGGAGTGGGTTCTAGGGAAAAGATAATGTAAATATATCTGCAGTACAGGTATCAACTTAGCCATGCCTGATGATTCCATGCAATAATTTGTTTCACCTAAAATAAAAATGGATGTGGGCGATAGCAGAACTCCTTATTGGTCACTGTCTGGGAGAACAGGGTCAGCTCCGCCAATATCCAGAGGTAGAGGCGGCAGATCTGCTGAGAGGTAGGGGGTAGGTGAGGAACAGATTTTGCTAAAAATATATGCACAGCTGCTTCTAGGGGTGTCTGGATCTGGCTCAAAGGGTGTTGGTTTGGAGCTTGTACAGCAGGAGAGGGCAGAGTAAGGCTGTATTTGGGGGAAAAGAACAGATATCATTGTATTAG
The DNA here is from genome assembly GCF_003287225.1 of Phascolarctos cinereus. NCBI lineage: Eukaryota > Metazoa > Chordata > Mammalia > Diprotodontia > Phascolarctidae > Phascolarctos > Phascolarctos cinereus. Next base: position 172,940,474 of record NW_027555625.1, read on the forward strand.
AGACAATCACCCCATTTGGATATGGGAGGAGAATTAATGTGATTTATTTCATGACTTTTTGGTTGCTAGATCATATACTTATTCCATGGCTTCCATTTTGGAGATCGGTGAGTTAAAGGTAGCCTGGTAGATAGTGTTAGACTTGGAATAACGAATATTTAGATTCAAACTGGCCGCATTCTTACCAATTATATGACTTTGGGAAAGTCACTTGACTTCTCTGGGTGTCATTTTCATTATCCATAAATAAAGGATTGAACAAGATGATATATGATGCCCTTTCCAAATCTAAATACTTTGATACTGGTTGGGGAAAATGAGTACCAGTTCCTTTTTTCAGCCTAGAAGGAGAAAATAAAATGGTTACCATAACCCATTTTTAAGGTCAAAATAGAAAATAAAGGTAGGAAGAGGTCTTTTGTTTTTAATATCAACTTCCAATTAAAATCCCCTTTCTTTTCAATTTAAAACTTGCACACAAGCATCTGGAACCATAGAGATCATTAGTTTTTTTCTTTCTTTTTTTTCTCAGTAATTAATGAATCCTTTCAGCAGACCTCTAAAGAAAACCATTTAACTACTCCTTGAAAATCTAAAGCATAGTTGAGTATTTTTCTTTTTCTTTTTTTTTCTCCTCATGGCAGAACACCCGCAAAAGTCTGGATTAACTGATAGCTGAAATGAGTAACACAATTATTGGATTAAGTTTTATCTACATACAGTATGAATTTCCTCTGTAAACAGGCTTCAGGCAGCCAATAAGAGGCCTGAAAGAAATCAAACTACTTCATGTTGACATTGGCTGGGCCCTCTATCAAAGGAACCATCTTTCTAAGTCAGTCTATCTTATGCAGCTGTACAAGAATTCCTTACCGGTTAGCAACTTCTTAGCTTTATTAAAATGAAATGTCTTTGAAAATTAAATGACAGCAATGGTAAATGAAAGGGCAGAATATTAGCCAGAAGTTGAGGAAAGAAGGAGAATGCACTCACACTAATTCATCAGGAAAGCCCTTTTCTCTGACCATCCAGAACATTACTCACTCTTTAAAGTCAGGAGTAAGTACAACCTGTCCTGGGAAGTTTTCCAGCTAAAAAGCACTTTGTATACCTACCACTGGATCCTTAAATAGGGCTAGGGGATTAGATAGCCAAGCATTATCATCCATTTTACATATAAGAAAAGGGCAATTTAGAGATGTGAATGGAAACGTTTTGTCCAAAGTGGCCCAACTAGTAAAAGATGGAACCAGGAAATCAAATCCAGGTCTTCTAACTCTAAGGCTGTTGCTCTTTGCTCTGTATCACTTTACATTCCGTGCAATGCAAGTCAGCGTTTCTGCTTTCTCTGATCTTGCATCACATAAAGACTATATCAACTAGTTTTTTGTTTTTTGGATTTTTTTTTGTAATTATAAGAGGCTTACCCTGGGCATGTTCACATCTAATATGGAGGCACCCTGCATTCTATGTTTTTCTACCATGTGTGGGGATGTAGCCTCCTTTGATTGGCTGTATAGCCAGAACAAGCTATGTCTTTAAAACTAGCCAGAGACAGTCCTCTCTCTTTCTGCTTTGCTCTTTCGCACTGTGTCCAGAAGATCAAGATCACAGTTCACCTATATCACAGGTGTTGTGCACTGATCTGGAAGGGAGATTACTTTTACCCACTTTTGCTCAAGTGAGCCCAAGGGTATTTGATTTTGTCTTATTTTGCTTGTCCTCTTAGTTTCAGATATAGTTGGCAATTCCCACTAAACTAGTCACGGAGACCTTGGAGCCAGGATTGCAGGCAGGAAGACCTAAGAAGCCGCTGAGTCCAAGACAGGTTTTAAACATGGAATTTAGGACTCTGCTGTATAGAAACTGAGCTAAACTATAAAGCTAATCCTCTCCACCTCCTTAGAAACTAAAATGGTAGGGAGAAAGAGGGAATTTACTTCCACATGTTGGGGAGCAAGTTTGTGTATATGTGATTATGCTTTTTGAAATAAATATTCCTTTACAAAAAGCTAATCTGACTCTTAAGTGGTTAAATGGAACTGGGGTACAGGAGACCCACTTGATATGATTAAAGGAACATTATTGGTAGAATTGGAACCATTTGCAGAGAGCTTTCTAATTCTCTTAAGAGTGCCAGAGAACCCTAGGGGAGGGATGAAAAGTAACATACCTGGCTTTTGGGCAGTGGGGACTATGGAAGAAAGGGTTATATAATATTCAATATTATCTTTTATGACCCTATATATAGAGAGAGTGCTGCAAAAGTCTTAGTATAACCTGAAGCTACTAAAACTAAGACTTTTGGAACATTTGTATGTTATAAGTCTTATCTCCCCAGTTAGACTATAACTTCCTTGAAGTTAAGAATAAGGTCTTAAATTCCTCTCCTGTCCTACACAACACCTAGCACAGTGTAGGGCATGTAAATGCTTAATAAATAACCATTGTACAATATCTATTAAAAAATAAGTTTCCCAAGGAGAATAATTGACTGGATCTTCTGCTTTGCTTTCTTGAACATCCATTCTTTTCCTATAAAATATTTGTAATACTTTAGAGAAAATTACTTATGCTCATTTTCATTTATTTGAGCCCTGGGAGATATCAAAAGAAACCATCAATAAACTTTAGACTTACTTCTAATGTATTTCATTCTTCTAAAATTTCTCAAAATGCTTTCATAATGTATAAGCCACCCTCTACCATATGATACTTGTATAAATATCATGTTTTTACCTAAGAAAAGTTGATTGTAATAACTTTAGTCAGAATGTATCTGGGGCATACACTGCCAGAGTTGCCCTTGATAGTACTTCACACTGAATAATGATTTCTCAATATTCCATAAATATATCTGTATTATATATATACATATATATAATATGTATATATGTATATATATGAAAAAGTACATATACAGACATACACACACAGTTTTTTCTTAAACTAATGGTATTTTATATTATTTTTTAATACTCTCTTTTATTTTCAACATTTGTTTTCAAAAATTTGACTTCAAAATTCTCTCAATCCCCACCTCCCCTGTCTCCTCACTGAGACAGTAAGCAATATGATATAGGCTATACATGTGTAATCATGCAAAAATATATTTCCATGTTAGCCATTTCGTGGAAGAAAACTTAAGCCAAAAAAAAAAAGGTGAAAATGTTGTATGCTTTGGTCTGTATTCAGACATTATCCATTCTTTCTTTGGAGTGGATAGCATTTTTCCTCATGAGTGTTCTGGAATTGTTTTGGATCATTATATTGCTGAGAAGAGCTAAATTATCACTTTATAATATTGCTGTTACAGTAGGCAGTGTTCTCCTGGTTCTGCTCACTTCACTCTGCATCAGTTCGTGTAAGTCCTTCCAGGTTTTTCCAAAATCATCTTGCTCATCATTATTTTAAGCACAAATTATTCCATTACAATCATGTGCTGCAACTTGTTCAGCCATTCTCCAACTGCTGGGTATCCCATCATTTTCCAATTCTTTTCTACCACAAAAAAGAGCTGCTATAAATAATTTTGTACAAATAGATTTCCCTCCCCTTTTAAGTCTTTTTGGGATACAGACCTAGTAGCAGCAATGTTTGATTAAAGGGTATGCACAGTTTTATAGCCCTTTGTGCATAGTTTCAGATTTCTCTCCAGAATTAACTCTACCAACAGTGCATGAGTATCTCTATTTTCCTACATCCCCTCCAACATTTATTATTTTCCTTTTCTGTCATATTACCTAATTTGATAGATATAAGGTAGCACCTCAGAATTTTAATTTTCATTTCTTTAACCAACATTGATTTGGGGATTTTTTTTCATATGACTATAGATGGCTTCAATTTCTTTGTCTGAAATCTGCTTGTTCATGTCCTTTGATCATTTATCGATTGGGAAATGACTTGCGTTCTCATTTGACACAGGTATATATATATATATATATATATATATATATATATATATATATATATATGTATGGGAAATGAAATCTTTATCAGAGATAGTTGCTGTAAAAAAAATTCCCAGCTTTCTGCTTTCCTTCCAATCTTGGCTATATTGCTCTTGTTTGAACAAAACTTCTTAATTTTTATAATAAAATTCATTTATTCTACATCCAGTAATGCTAGATAGAATAAACAGAAATACTATTTCTGTGGGTTTATTTTATATCCTGCAACTTTGCTAAAGTTATTAATTATTTCATCTAGTTTTTTACTTCATTCCCTAGGATTCTCTAAGTATACTATCATATCATCTGTGAAGAGTGATAATTTTGTTTCTTCATTGCCTGTTCTAATTCCTTTAATTTCTTTTTCTTTGCTTATTGCTGTAGCTAGCATTTCTAATACAATATTCAATAGCAGGGATAATGGACATCCTTGCTTCACCCTGATCTCATTGGGAAGGCTTCTAGCGTATTCCCATTATAGACAGTGCTTGCTGATGGTTTTAGATGGAGAATACTTATTTTAAGGAAAGCTCCATTTATTCCTATACTCTAGTGTTTTTAACAGGAATTGGATGTTGTATTGGCAAAGGCTTTTTCTGCATCTATTGAGATAAACATATGGGTCTGTATTTTTACCTAATGCACAAGATCTCCATTTCTTTGGGGAATGTCTCCCCTTCTTCAAAGACCTCTCTCTACAGTTGACTTTGGATAGGGAAATTATTTCCCAGAAACATCAAAATCATCAAGAAATTAAAAGAAAGTATGTAAGTGAGAATAAGAAACTACTTACAAGTAAAATAGCCTCCACTCCAACCTGTTTTATGGGAAATAGCAAAAAGCAAAGATGTTTACCATACTTATTACAAATTCTTGTTGAAGTATTAATTACCTAAAATAATGAAGAGGCCAGAAAGAGAACAGAAATAATTTTATGGAACAAACACTTGAGATGTTTGGTAATCAGAGAGACAGAAGAACTATGAGCAATGTCAGTTGAGTGTAAAAACTCATTTACAAAATATTATGCAAGGGGATATTAGAAAATTATAGATAGTATCACCTCGTAAGACTAGAAATAGCACTACCATGGGAAAAATGAGAGTGCAGAAAAGATGGTGAGGACACCAATTAATTAAAATAATATCTGGTGCATTTAGACATGAAACCATAAGAAAGACAACAAATAAATGCAAAATGGAACAGATTGTTTTCATAGTAATTGACTTTTTAATCATTAAAACATCACCATTACATGTGGCATCTAACATCTTAGTGAATGATGAAGAGTTAAAATTACACCCAGGGAGATGAAACTCAGAAAAGCTTCAGAGTACACACAGAATACCTGTTGGCTTCAATATAGTAATAAATGTACTAGGGAACTGATTTTCCAGATATCTTAGGGAAAAGTTTGAAAAGAAAGGAAAATATTGCCTATGGTATTAATACCCCTAAAAGGGACTAAGAATATGTCAACATCTATTAGCCCACATATCTATGCCTACTTTCTCTTAACTATAAAATCTTTATGAGATTGGTCTGTGCTTATATTAAGGCTAACACTGATGAAAATATGAGAAGGGAGCAGTAGACTTTTATATACTTCACTTACTTCAACAAAAATGATTGAGAGATATAGCCCAGTACACAGAACTACTGTGTCCACAGTTTTGTTTATTACGGTAGGGGAAGCATTTGTCAGCAGAGCAAAGTTTAAGCTTGCAGGCAGTTAGTGGTACAGTGGTTGGAATACCTATTAGAAAAGTTAGAAAAACCTGATTTCAAATCCCCACCTCAGACATTTATAAGCTGTGGGACTCCAGGCAACTCACTTCACTTCTGTCTCAGTTTCTTAATCTGAAAAAATTAGGACAATAATTTGTGTAGTTCCTATGGTAATTGAGAATCAAATGAAATAATATTTATGAAATACTTTGAAAATCTTAATGTATCCCCCTACCTATATGTTAAGATAATATAAAATTACTGATAAAATTAACTCCTTATTCAATTTCACTTAGTGATACTCTTTTTATTAACATAAAGTTGTATAAAGCACATAAGAGAAACATTAGTCAAGCATATTTGTCAGTGCTGTGTAGATTGCACTGAACAGAATAAAAATAGAAGATGAATTCTTTATGTAGGTTGAGTCCTCAAGATGATCCTTTTTGAGGACATTGTGATATTTCAATAAACTCAAAAATATTATAGACATCAGCCTAATAATCTCCATAGGAAAAATAGCAACAATCAATCAAAATCAGCTAAGCAAGCAGCAGAGGTAGAGGGACGGTGTAAAACCTGGGAGTTAAGAAATCTGATAAACTGGCAAGGTAACACATTTGAGGAAACATCAACACATATGCTGAAATCTCTGTAGCTAAGAGCAGAGTTTGGAGCGTAGAGAAAGAATGTGAGCCATGTTCAGAATAAAAAATGAGGAGAAACGACCTTGAGATCACTATGCATTTGCCACAAAAATCTGGTTTGAGTGAAATATTGGGAAGTGGCGAGAGGGAACCAGGGTTACTGCAACTCCTTTCCTAGAACCAGTGTGTTGGGAGATAGGAGAGTGACATGAAAAACATTTCTAGTATTAGAAAGGATGATCAGGAATGAAGTATCTTCTAGGGGGAGCCAGGTCTCTGGGTGCCAGAAACTGTTGAATGGTATGTCCATCATATTAGTAAAATAGTACATATATTTAGGATGCACATTATCAGTGGAGCTGCTAGCTTATGTGTCAGATGAAGTGTTAGATTTGAATAGAAGGAAGAGAGGAGGCCAGATTATTTGTGGGAGATGTCCCACTGCTTTCTGTGATCTTAAGCTGTTCCCTGATAATATTATCCATCTTTTTAACAATATTCTCTCATTGATATTATATGGCTATAAATCATCCCTCTCTCTCTGTACATTTATGTATATGTATATATATGTGTGTGTGTATATGTATATATAGTATATGTCTACCAAAATTGCACATGACCTATTTTGACTCTTTAGAAACTGACATATAATAATTTGTAGCCATATAATATCTATTTATAGACAAAGGGACTATAGGTCACAATAATGACATGTCAATGAGACACAATGTAATGTAAAGGACATTATCAAGGCCAGGTAAATATGGAAGAGGAAGTAAACTGGTGATGGGGGGGATTGTAATAGAACTCACCCCCCCAAAAAAAACCCAACAACAAAGTTTACATTTTTCCCATTGTTATTATAAAAGACAGCTAAAGGCATCCTGCTTGCTTATTAAATTTTCTGTAGAGGATTTACCAAAAAGCCTGGGGAAAAAAAATCACAAAAGACAATAAGTCACAGAAAGGTTGTATTTTGCATGGGTGGGAGGAGTGTCTGCATCACTGAGATGATGGCTTCTGCCTACCTGACACAGGGCTATTTTGAGGAAAGTGCTTTGCCAACCTGCAAATATTTCTAATTGTGAAGCTGTTATTTTTATTATCATTTTACATTGAAGTATCCAACTGAATCAAAGGTCATAAATTGTGCTTTCTTTCCTGACCCACCTAAACACACTCTTTAGAATATCCAGCACTAATATTTTCTTCTTCAGGGGTTCAATGGGGGACATACTCCATGAAGAAATAAGACATATGTGTATGCATAGCTTAAAATGCAATAAGTGAATAGATTTGTATTTGATCCTAGAAGGAATGCCGATAGGCATTCAAAGGAAACAAAGTTTGTGAGCAGAGAGCATCATGAAAGTGCTTGTTGTGATTTTTTTTTTTACGTTCATACTTAGAATGAATGTTCATTCCTTTGTCACTGCACCCAAGTTTTCCTTGAGGAAATGTAGGCTGCGAAAGCTAATTGTGATAAGATGTTGCACTTATGTCCACTATACATCCTATGTTGGCTCAGATTTTCAGATTTAGTAAGGATTTTCCAATGTGGTATCGTATTTTAACTATGAAACATTGAAATATTCCTTTAAATGATAATGTTTCAACAAATTGTAACTGAATGAATCGTTAGTAAGCCTTACAGAAAATAAAATAGTCCCAAAATTGAGAACTGGAAAAAGATAGAAAAATCACAAGCTATAGAAACATTCCACTTACTTACAATTACTCATGAAAACATAGGCATATTTGTCGCCTTGGTTCATATTTGCCTCTTTGGTGCATATTTGCAGTTATGTACAGAATAGTTATGCCCATGGCGCCTGTAGCCTGGGGTTGTCCATAATCAGTCATGCTGTTTGGAATTGTAAAGTCCTTGGACTTCTGGTTTCTTGGGCTAATAATATAAGAGCTTATGCAATTATCCCAACTGGAGAGACAAATCAGACAAAATTCCTTGTGAGACTATTTCTCTTCATTTTTGATTAAGAAAATAGGAACAACGTAAGTAATTCTCCAATGAGAAAAACCGCTACAGTAGAAATGGCTATTTTCTTAAACTCTGTCGGCGTGAAGTGGGCAAGTAAGGCAACTCTGCAGATAATACATATCCCAAACCACTTTCATATGAGGCATCTAGATAATTGAATTAGCAGCAGTTTACAAATGTGTATGTTAGTCAGATTCAGAAAGCTCAAAGAATATAGACAAAAACTTCTTCCTAAGTTAACATAAGGACAGATTTTATTGATAGAATACAAAAAGAATTCAGTGGGCACACTCATACAGAAAAGGTTAAGCCTGTGTACTCTTTCCACCTCATTGCTAGTCCCAATTCCCCAGTTTGGCCTGGTGTGAGGAAGAGAAGCTGAACACATAGGTAGCTGAATCCCAGGAAACCAGCTGGGTCCACACATCTGACTGTGTTCTGGATGGCTGCAGATGTTAGGGAGCCATGAGATTTTATGCTGAGGTAGATAAAGGGATTTGGAGGCTCCACTCTAGGGCAAGCAAAGTCCAGCTGCTTTTGAATACTCTAATCATGAGTAAATCAAATCAGCCTAAACACAGGGGTTGGTAGAATTCCTTTGGAGTCAGGGTCTACACTCAAAGATATTCATCAGTCTCTCGGATTGTCTTTCTCCTCCTCCTCTGGGTGAAGGGTTGACCCAACCAGACTGCATAAAATGTGGAAGGAGTATTAGCCTTAGAGGAAACATATGCCAATAGGCCAATGACATATACTGTACTTACATCAAAAGTTAAAGTAAAGAAAGTTAGCTTAGATGTTTTCTGCTAAATAAATCAGAAGTAAGTCTTTGTGCAAAATATCACGCTGTGCTGCATTCACTCCTGGAAGTACCATCCACATTTCTATAGGCATCTGCTAATGATTCTTTAAGAGGGGGAAAAAAATGCTGCCTCTGAAGTTTTCTTCCCTTCCCTCCCCCTTGAGATCATCTGTTTGGGATGATAATTTTAACAGAGACCTGATCCCTCATTGCCTTCAAAAAATCATTCTGTATTAATACCATCAACCCACATAAAATGCCACCTCTTTTCCTCCCTGAGTATTAAGTCACTGGACAGCCACAGGCTGAGTTTTTGCTGAGGGTTTAAAGGAAGAACATGTGTTGGTGCTTCATTTGCAGCAGATGAGAGCCCTCTATGATCCTACAGCATGATTAATTAAAGTGCACATTTTGTCTTGCTCCCCAGATTTCAGAAATATACCCATGATGCTCAGCCGAATGCTTAATTGATGCACAGAAAATGCATATGTAACAGAAGCCGGGAAATGCATTCAAAACTTCATAATTAACTAGCTGTCAAAATCCTGGAAGCAAAACACAGGAGGTGGTTAGCAAATCAAAGTAGGATGTGTTTTTAATCACAAAACACAAGGACATTTTAAAAAATTTATAAGTAATAAATCCATATTGTTGGTACCAAATGGCTCCCACTGCAACCCTTTAATGTAACACCTGCGCTTCCTCTTGGTGAATAACGATTCTTTTTTTTTTTTTTGAATGCCTGAGGAGCAGTTCAAGAGTCCTTTTGCAGGCCCAAGAGAACAAAGCTGGTTTCCCAGACTGTGTTCTGACTGCACTGTTAAGATTCCATTTACAGTCTGTTTGGTTTGTAACTCAAATCGCTCCAGACCAGAGTTAATGTTTAGACCACAGCCACCTGAAATTTGCTTGGGGCTGAAGCCCAGCCAGATTGCTGTTGGAGGAAACACTTGAGGTTTGCTAAATACAGTTAATAAGGGATTATAGACTATGGTTTTATGGTAGCATGAGGAGGCCTGCAACAGAAAATATGAAAATGCCTATACATCCTGCACAAAGCTGGGAAAAAATGCCAACAATCTTAGCTCAGGAACTAAGGCATCAGTGATGCCAAATACCTGAAGACATGCTGATGGCATTGTTCTCTGAGAGGCAACAAAAAAATCCAACCTGCTTTTGAAGCTATTGTCTTTTCTTTTCTTTTTGAAGAAAGCTCGTGGATGAATCTCCAGGGAGTTAGACATAATTGAGTGCATTATCTGAGTTCTGTCTCTTGGAAAATTTGAGATTTAGTGGCAAGAGCCCTAACCTGGAAGTCAAGAGACAAGAAATCTAGTTAAGGCAGTGCTATGAACTAGATGTTAGCTTTTAAATGAGTCATTTATTCTTTCAGGGTCTTCTTAGCACAGTACCTTCTCATTATAAAATGCTATGATTTTATAATTATTACTTTTACTCCCTTTTCACTAACTCAGGATGATGGATTAACCATATAGTTACATATTTCTGACTTTTATGATTCTACAAGAATATTTGCTATCACAGTCCAATATCCCTCCTCCTCCTTAGTAGAATTGGAGAAGTGAATGATAATTCCCAAAAATCTTTATATCATTTAGTGGGCTATGCTTATAAATATTTCTCTGAACACATGGTATCACTGGCTAAGTGTTAGGATGCCCCTCAGTTGAAGTTCTGATGCAGAGTTGAAGCTCTGCAGAAGGGTGAGGGTTGGCTATAAAGAACTTGAGAGTCTCCTGCATAGAGATGATAATGGAATCCATAGGGTCTGAAATTTATCAAGGGTATATAGAGGGGAGAAAAGGAATTCCAGGACCCAGCCTGATGAAACAGCAAAAGACTCTTAGAAAGAGAAATTGGAGTGTTAGGAAGAGAACTCAGAGACGCCAGTGTCATAAAAGTTAAGGGACAAGAAGGTATCCAGAAGAAATGAGAGGTCAACAGTGTCAAAAACATCAGAGAGCTCAAGAAGTATGAGAACTGAGGAAACATTGATAAGCTCAGAGGAGTTTCAGTTGGATGATGGCTTGGAAACCACTTTGCAAGAGGCTGCGAAGGAAGTTGGAGGCAATGAAGAGGAAACGAGGAGAGGAGGCTTTGCTGGCAGCTCAGCTGTGAGAAGGACAAAGAATGCAGAAGTACTAGAGGATGAGAAGACCAGGAAGTGTACGTAGGAGCAGAGAAGGATCTGATTTATTCAGACCCTGTGGATTCAATTATCACCTCTATACAGAAGATTCAAGTTCTTGCTAGCCAGCCCTCATCCTTCTCCAGAGCTTCAATTTTACATCATCTAATATAATAGAATTATACCTTTCCCCAAAAGTCACTCCTATCTCCAAATTCTCATATTTTAGTTTAGGGTAATATTCAGGTTAGTGACTATTCTTTCTTCTTTAAGTGAGCTCACTTCCAATAGTCATCCCACTCCCATATCCAGTTAATGGTGAAAGGAAAAGAATATTCAATTTATGTGGCAGCTATAGATGGTGCAGCAGATAGAGCCTAGAGTCAGGAAGACCTGAGTTCAAATTTGGACTTAGACGTTTGCTATCTGCATGACCCTGGGCAAGTCACTTAAGCCTGTCTCAGTTTCCTTATATGTAAAATGAACTGGAGAAGGAAAAGGCGAATTACTTCAGTATCTTTGCCATGAAAACCAGAAACGGTGTCACAGAGAATCAAACATGACTGAATAACTACAAAACTATTTCATGTGTGCTCATTGTGTTTCCCCAGCTCAACTGTAAGCAGCTCAAGGGCAGGTTCTGTTTCTTAATTAATTTCTGTATCCTTAGCAACCAGCTTATCATCTTTTATGTGGTGGATATCTAATAAATGTGGTGTAAGTGAATTATAATTCTCAGAAATCTTTATTTCATTCAGTGGACTCCACTTATAAATATCCAATAAAGGCCTGTCAATTGCACTGAATAATATTCAGAGCCCATATTCTACTACTTAAGGGAATATTCGAACTATTCACTTTATATGAAAGACAAAAAATCCTAGTTTCCATTTTAATTCTGTAGGAAATTAGTCTGAAAAGTATAAAATTGGCTAAATTTATTTGAACCATCTTCTCCTCTCTCCGAGCTCTATACTCTTGCTTTATTTGGAGGAAAATAAAATAAAGGAAAAAAAAGAAAAAGAAACTTCTTTACTTTCTGTTCCAAACCTCAGAGATTATATGGGGAAATGAAATGCAGAGATAATCTCAAAATCCCCTTAGACATTGGTTTCAGTCTTCTCCCTCAATAAACTTTTAAATATTTTCGACATGTAACTAACTACAGGTGTTAAGGGGAGCTTAATTACCTCTCCCTTCTTTTGTCTTCCTTCTCTGAAAATGAAAGTAGGCAAAAAGTTAAATCACAAGAAAAAAGGAAAATCAAAGAAATAAGGAAAAGTATAACCCATAGACTGAATGCTGAACCCTTAAGTAGTTAAAAACCACAATACTCATCATCATGTGCTTTTTTCTCTTAATCTTTTTTTAAAACTTTCAAAACATTAAGGTCCCAAATATTAATTCCACTTAGAAAATTTACAGTATTCGCTATGACCCCTTCTCACATTTCCTATTTCCCCTTACTTCCCACATCTCTAAGTCAAGAACAACATACCTGTCTTAGAGACAAATCACCAGGATTTCCCTCAGAAATACAGCTCAAGAGAGTGGACCCCCAAGAAATAAAGCAGAAACAGTAACTTCAAATTCTCATAGCCATACCCATGTCTGGGTTGGTCTGACTTTTCTTTTTGCTCTATTCTACATGGGTGGCCTAGACCTTATAGATTCCTTTATTCTAATCCAGGATCATAGAATCACCCAGAATTTCAAGGGACCTAAGAAATCCAGTCCCATTCCCTCATTTTATAGATAAGAAAATGGATATTTAGAGGGTAAAAGACCTGTCAAGGTCATCCAACTAGCTAGTGGCAGAGTCAGGATTGGAAACCAGATCCCTGTATCACAGGGGATTTCTTAGAATGCTATGGTTGGATGTAACTTGAGAGAGCACTGCCTTAAATCTATTCATTTAATGATGGGACAATCCTGACACTGTAAGAAGGGAAATGACTTTCCCAAGGTCACACTCAAATGAGCAGGAGAATTGGGATTATAAGAACCCAGCTCCTGAATTTTGGTCCATGAATCCTTCAGCTCTATCATGCTTTCTTGAGTGCCCATGTGTGAATCGGCAAATATCTTGAAATTAAAGATGGCACTGCAAATGTCAAAAAACACATGCTCATTATAAGGCACTGGGAATACAGAAATGGAATTAAAAACAGTTTGTTTTCAAGGAACTATAATACCAAAACCAAAATAATGATATCCAAAACAATAATAATGATAATGATAAGAAGAAAGAGGAGAATTTGCTAGCATTTATGTAGCATGCACTGTGGTGCAGGAACTGTGTTTAGCACTTCACAAAAATCATTGAATTTGATCTTCCCAACAACCCTGAGAGGTAGGGGCTATTATTATTATTATTATTATTATTACTATTTTACAGTTGAGAAAATGAGGCAAACAAAGGTTAAATGATCCATTCATAGTCACACAGATAATAAGTGTCTGAGGCTAGATTTGAACTTAGGTCTTCCTGATTCCAGGCCTGGCATTCTATCTACTGTGCCACCTTGCAGCCTATATATTCTACTTTAGTGGAGAAACAACATATACACAAGTAAGTAAATAGAAGACTATATGAGAAGGGAATGAGCATTAAGAATTGGAGGAACCAGAGAATGTATTACATAGGAGGTAGCATCTGAGCTGAGCTTTCAGTAAAGCGAGGGGATGGTCAAGAGGGTCCATTTCAGATGTATGGGAACAGCGTGTGAAAAGACATAGAGACTGATAACAGGACTAAAACACTTCCTGCAGGGAATGGTAAATGGGCCACTGGGCTGAAACAGAAACTGAATGAGGAGGAGTGCAGAAAGTTAGGCTGGAGCCAGATTGTGAAGGGCTTTAGATGTCAGGGGGGAAAGCTGCATTTTACTCCAAAGGCAAGAACAAACCATTCCAGATTTGGGAGCAGAGAAATGACATGGTTAGACTGTGCATTAGGGAGATTATTTATCAGCTATAAGGAGGATGGACTGGAGAGGGGAGATGTTGGAACCATATACAATCACTAAGTCAATCAATAATCATTCATTAAGCTCTTATGTAGCAGGCTGTGTACAGTATATCTGGGGAACCTACTCATGTGCCAGCTTCACTAGATGGGGGAGCAATAGTCTGGTTCCATAGAGACCTGTGGAATTTAGAGTTCTCACTCATCAACTTAGGCAAGAAAATATCCATTTTTTTGTGGGTGGGAGGAGGTGAGGGGATTGTAAAGGAGGACAGTAAGTTCAGAGAAAAGGTATAGCTGCACCTCCCTAGGGGCAAGAAGTTGTGAATGAGACAGAGTGGGATGGGGGTGAGGGTGACTCCACCAACCCAGGAACATATGAGCTGATGTAGCATACTGAACAGCAGGCAGTGTGTGTGTGTGTGTGTGTGTGTGTGTGTGTTTGTGTGTGTGTGTGTGTGTGTGTGTGTGTTGTGTTTGCTTCTCAGTCCATAGCGAAAAGAAAGTAAAATTGGTGGAGGTGATCTCTGAGCTCACTTTCAGCAGTAAATCTATGATCTATTTTACTAAATCCATGACATCTCTTACATCTGCCTCCCCTATGTCAGCTAATTCTGGTGGCATGAGCATTGTTCAAGCCCCACTTTTTTCTTGTGCAGATATAGGAGTTAATGACTTGTGTAGAAATATGAGCTGACTCCAAGTCTCACCTAGTAACTTTGCTGCTTTTAGTGAGTTACACACCAGAGTCACATAGCAAAATAGGTTAGGCTTATAGTCTGATGGGGCAGATTGAAAGACCTAGGTTCCTAATAATTCTGCCCTTGGGAATTTAGTTACAAGATACAAATGTCTCTTGTCTTCACCTCCAGGTACAAGATGGGTTTGAAATCCCAGTCCTATTCTAGGAAAGGACACTGTATCCTATGTTGTTCTCTGAGCTGTCCATGCACCCTCATGCTATGATCCAAGGAAACACACATAATTGGATAAACCAAAGGAGTTTATGAGGAGTGACATTCCATTAAAAATTCAAATAATGACAGAATAAATGAACATACTTAGCAACATGTTCTGGTTGCATCAGGTCAAAGAGGGGTGGAATAGGAACATTTCATTTTGTGATAAGCCACTGTAAGAGAGGAGTGTATACACCAAAATGGTCATCAATCTGGATATCAACCTAAACTGAAATAGAAAAATTTGAGGAGAGAAGTGACCAGAGAAGGGAGGTATAATTCCATTTTGAATATATTGAGTTTGAAGTTCCTCTGTCAGGAGGTTGATGGTGATGATGGTGATGGAGAATTGAAGCTCTGGAGAAGAATGAGGGTTGGCTATAAAGAACCTGAGAGTCTCCTTCATAGAGATGATAATTGAATCTATAGGATCTGAATAAATCATTGACCAAGGGTATATAGAGAAGAAAAAAGAAATTCCAGGACTGAGCCTGATGAAACAGTAAAGTAATCTTAGAAGGAGAAATTAGAGAGTTAGGAAGAGAACTCAGAGATGCCAGTGTCATAAAAGTTAAGGGACAAGAAGGTATCCAGGAAAAATGAGGGGTCAACAGTGTTGAAAACATCAGAGAGCTCAAAAACTATGAGAACTGAGGAGACATTGTTAAGCTCAGAAGAGTTTCAGTTGAATGATGGCTTGGAAGCCACTTTGCAAGAGGTTGACAAGAAGTTGGAAGTGATGAAGCCGAAACAAGATGGGGAGGAGGCTTTGCCAGCAGCTCAGCTGTGAGGAGGGAGGATTCAGGAGTCCTAGAGGATGAGAAGACCAGGAAGTATATGTAGGCAGCAGAGAAGGATTGATTTATTCAGACCCTGTGGATTCAATTATCATCTCTATACAGAAGATTCAAGTTCTTGCTAGCCAGCCCTCATCCTTCTCCAGAGCTCAATTTTACATCATCACCTGGATATAGGCACCTCAAACTGAATACACTGAAAATAGAATTATACCTTCTCCCACAAAGTTACTTCTATCCCCAAATTTTCATATTTCAGTTTAGGGTAATATTCAGGTTAGTGACCATTCTGTCCTCTTTAAGTGAGCTCACTTCCAATAGTCATCCCACTCCCATATCCAGTTAATGGTGAAAGGAAAATTGCATTCAATTTATGTGACAGGCAGGTGGTACAGTGGTTAGAGCACTGGGCCTGAAGTCAGGAAGACCTGAGTTCAAATCCAGCCTCAGACACATAACACTTACCAGCTGTGTGACCCTGGGCAAGTCACTGAAGCCTGTTTGCCTCAGTTTCTTTATCTGTAAAATGAGCTGGAGAAGGAAATAGCAAAATACTCCAGTATCTTTGTCAAGTAAATCCAAATTAGGTCAGAGAGTTGAACATGACTGAACAACAATAACATTCTATTTATAGTCAGTGGACTTGGGCTCTCTAGTCTTAATTATGTTACCACTTGGGTAACCTTATGCACATCTCTTGATTTCTTGTTGCCTCATCTGTAAACATCTGGGTTTTCTCACCTGTAAGTTGTGATGGTTACTCTACATGATTTTTGAGAGAGAAGTGGCAAGCTTCCACAGGAAAGGGAGGAAATGAGACCCCCCAGGGAAAGGGAGGAAATGAGAGCAAGGGTAAAAACAAAAGAATTGGTCAGGGCAAGGAGCAGGGACACCTCTTCCTCAGTGACTGGAGCAAAGGAAGAGCAAATGTGGGCTGATGTTGAAGGATTTAGAACTGTAGACTGAAAAAGAAGCAGGATTTCACCATGTGTAGTAAGGGGTAAGGTTCTTGGCTAGGAAGATGAAAGTATGGGATGTTGAAGGAAATTTGAGAGGAGATATTTTATAACATTAATTTGAAAAAAAATTAGGAAAAAGATAATCCTCATGGTATCCAACAGGTCATAGGATCACTGGTTTTAAATTAGAAGGGGTCACTTTGTTCCAGCCTCTAATTTTGAAGATGAGGAAACAGACACTTGAGAAGTTAACTGACTTGCTTCAGATTTAGAAAGGTGACCTGGTGACCTGTAGTGATAGGATTCCCATTCAGGTCTCCTGACTCCACTCTACAGATTTCTCAAAGTCATAATCTTATCTTTAGTTTTCTTTTTTCCAGCTTCTCCTTTTCTCACATTCCACAATGATTTTCCATGTTGGATACTCATTTCCTGCTGAAGTTACTCAGATGTCTGCCGGGGATTGTACATGATCACATATTGGAGGAAAGATTTTTTTTTCTCTCTTTCCTTTCTTAGAAATGAAATGAATAGAGACAGCTAGGCGTCATAGTGGATAGCCCATTGGATTTGATGTCAGGCAGTCCTGAGTTCAAATGTGACCTTTGGCACTTACTAGTTGTGTGACTCTGGGCAAGTCACAACTTCTCAAAGCCTCATTTCCTCATCTGTAAAATAGGAATAGGAATAGCATCTACCTCCCTGGGTGGTTATGAAGATAAGATAATGATGAAATAAGGATGAGATAATATGTATATAGAAATGCTAGATAGCCTTTTAAGGTTGGCCAAGTGCTTTACATATATTATCTCATTATCCTTAAATGCAGACTTGCTTTAGTACAATGACAATATGTCTTATGCCAACAACACTGCTAAAACAGCTCCACATCTAAGAATAATGAAAGATCTCAAGACTGTAACGAATAGATGAAGAGCTGGAAGAGACCTCAGAAATCATCAAATACCTCTCATTTTATGATGAGGAAACTGAGGCTCAGGAAGGTTTATGACTTGTCTAAGGTCCCACAGATAGTAAGCATCAGAAGAGAGATTCTCAGACCTAGATCCTCTGATTCCAGAGCCAGAGCTCTTTCCATCCTATCACACTGACTTCAGTAAGGTAGAAGGTAGTAGAGACTTAGTGACTATAGACAAGTCACCTGACCTCTCAGTTCATACATATATGCCCGTGTATGAAGCACTTTGCAAACTTCAGTATCATTTGTGGCAGGAATGATGATCTCTTAAGGAAAGGCTATTAGACAGTGGGGTAGAAAAAGACCAGAAAGTTACCACCATACATATACGCACCAAATCTCCCTCTCTCCCATGATTAATTCTCTCTCCCATGATTAATTCTCTCTCTCTCTCTCTCTCTCTCTCTCTTTGGTTAAGCTATAGGGGTTAAGTGACTTTCCCAGAGTCACACAGCTAGTGAGTGTTATGTGTCTGAGGCCAAATTTGGGATCCTCCTGACTTCAGGGCCAGCTCTACTGCTCCACCTAGCTGCCCCTCCCCATGATTAATTCTTTAAGTTCCATCTTCTCTTAGGGAAATTAGCTGTTAAAACTGTAAATACTCTGGAAAGAATGACATTTTAAGTTGTGATCAGTTATTTATAGGCATAGATTTTGAGTTTTAATCAGGACATTAACAGTGCAGGGTAACCAGGGGGGACACATAACCCAGGGCAGGGCATTTTGTGGCCACTGACTTCACTTGTACAAAGCCTTCTTCTTAGGTAGAAGGTAGGGCAGGACAGTGTTATGTCTGAGTGCAGTCTGATGATAGGTCAGATTAATCAGAGGACTGACTTTTCATTTCTAGCGTTCCAAAAAAAAAAAGATGGGGATAGGGGATGAGCAGAAGTCATGGCTGGTATGATCAGAGTCCTAGGAAAGGTGAGGATGTCTCATCATGAGACAGCAATCTCTCTACAGTTGACAGGTGTGGTCAGGGCTTTTGAGCAAAGGTCAGAGGAGTGAAGTGTGGAGAGAGGGTCCTATTGAAAACTGTATGCTGCCCATGGCTCAGGCCATCACAGGCTAGGTTGTGTCCAGAGCTAGGCACACCCTAGAGAATGATATTAAGCTGCCCTCTCTGGGCAAATAATACCTGGGGCTGAGTTCTGTAAGAGCCTTGGAGATATCTCAGAAAGGATAGAAGATGTGATCTAAGACTCTGAATACCAGAGACCTGAATTCACAGAATCATAAACTCCAAGCTGGAAGGTCCCCTTGAGGCTATCAAGACTGACCTTTTCCTTTTACACATGAGAAACTGGAGGTGGAGAGAGATTAAAGAATTTGCCCAGTCACCCAGCTTGAAGCAAGATTTGAACTCAGAACTTCCTGACGAGCCCAGAGCTCTAGCCACTTTGCTGCCTGTGCCAGAGATAAACTTGACACTAAATTTGGACTTCTGTTTCTGTAATATGAGAGAGTTAGACAAGGTAATTTTGAAGGCCTCTTCCTGTTCTAACAGTCAGTCAATGTATTAGATTTATTGTTCTGTTTGTCTGTTCCTCAGCTCAACCTCATCTTTAATGAGTGAAATGAGTCTGGGGCCTCTCAGACTTTATCCACCAGAGCCCTATGGGCTGGAGACCACATGTGGTCTTCTAGGTCTCTGGGTATGGCCTTTTGATTGAATTCAAGTTTTTTGTTTGTTTGTTTGTTTTTGGTTAGGCATCTGGGGTTAAGTGACTTGCCCAGGGTCACACAGCTAGTAAGTGTTATGTGTCTGAGGCCAGATTTGAACTCAGGTCCTTCTGACTTCAGGGCCAGTACTCTATTCTCTGCACCATCTAGCTGCCCCTTGAATTCAAGTTTTACAGAACAAATCCTTTTTTTTTTAAGGGGATTTGTTCTATGAAGTTTGGATTCAGTCAGAGGTCCACACTTGAGGACTTGGAGGACCATATGTGGCCTTGAGACCACAGGTTCCCCACTCCTTCATTAGTTTTTGGTTTCTTCTTCTGTGAAATGAAAGACTATTCCTAAAGACTCTTACAGTTCTAAAGTTATCTCATTTTACTTAGAGACTTTAGGCCTTGCCCACTAAACTATCTGTTTGTGGTGGGGCTACTTCTCCATCCTCATTATCCTCTTTCAGTAATAAGGCTCCTTGTATGTCAGATATGAAGAAACAATAGATCTTATCAATCAGATTTTCAGAATACTTAATTCATATACAGTAGGAAGGAAGCTAGGTGGCACAGTGGATAGAGTGCTGAGCCTGAAGTCAGGAAGACTCATCTTCCTTAGTTCAGCTCTGACCTCAGATACTTACTAATTCTGTGGTCCCAAACAAGTCACTTAACCCTGTTTGCCTCAGTTACTCCATTTGTAAAATGAATTGGAGAAGGATGTGACAAACCACTCTTTGCCAAGAAAACCCCAAATAAGGTAACA
Organism: Phascolarctos cinereus; assembly: GCF_003287225.1. NCBI lineage: Eukaryota > Metazoa > Chordata > Mammalia > Diprotodontia > Phascolarctidae > Phascolarctos > Phascolarctos cinereus. The sequence goes on from NW_027555625.1 coordinate 172,960,850, forward strand.
GAGAATTAGAAAGGATTGAAAATGTGCCAGACACTGTGCAAAGTGCTGGGAATACAAAATGAAGCAAAAGATAGTTCCTGCCTTCAAGGTGATTATAGTCTAGTGGGGGAGACAACATAGCAATGAATATATACAAAACAAAAGTTATATGCAAGATAAATAGGAAATAATTAAAAGAGGGAAGGCACTGGAATGAAGAGGGTTTGGGGAAGGTTTCCTATAGAAGGTGGGATTTTATCTTAGACTTAAAGAAAGCCATGGAGATCAGTAGTTGGGGCAGAGGAGGAAGAGTGTTTCAGGCATGGGGGACAGACAGAGAAAATTCCCAGAGCTGTTTGTAGAACAGTCAGGAGACCAGTGTCATTACATGAAAGAGTACATGTTGGGGGAGTAAGGTATAAGACGATTAGAAAGGATAAGAGGGGGCTAGGTTATAAAAGCCTTTGGATACCAAACAGAATTTAGCATTTGATCCTGGAGGCAATAGGAAGCCACTGGAATTTTTGAGTAGGGGAGTGATCTGTACTTTAGAAAAACAACTTCAGTGGCTGATTGGAGAATGGATTTGAGTGGAGAGAGACTTGAGGCAGGTAGACCCACCAGCAGTAATCGAGAAGTGAGGGGATGAGCACTTCACCAGACTGGTGGCAGTGTTGGAGGAGATTTGTTATTGCCAACAATTTGTAACCCCATTTGAAGTTTTTTTTTTTTCTGATAAAGATACTGGAGTACTTGCAATTTCCTTCTCCAGCTCATTTTACAGATGAGGAAACTGAGGCAACTAGGGTTAAGTGATTTGCCCAGGGTCACACAGCTAGTAAATGTCTAAGGCCAGATTTGAACTCATGAAGTTGAGTCTTCCTGACTTCAGGTCTGGCATGCTATCCGGTATGCTACCTAGCTATCCAGTCAGCAGAGGGAAGGGGGCATTATCGAGAGATGTCACAAAGGTGAATCTGACAGACCTTGGCAACAGCTTGAATATGGTGAGTGAGAGACAGTGAGGAGTCCAGAATGGTTCCTAGTTTGTGAGCCTGAGTACTGGGAGGATGGTATTGCCCTCTGTAGTAATAGGGAAGGTAGAGGTTGGGGGGAAGGGTTAGACAGAAAGATATGGTTGCCTGAAAGTTGCCTACTATTCTAAATCCACCAATTCTGCCCCACAGTTCTGCCATGTGGTAGGATGGGTAGCTAAACACTTGCCCCCTTGTCATATTGTGGTTGATTAAACTGTATCCCTGGTTTACACCCACCCTCCTCCTTCTCTGTTCAAATTTGTGCCTGGTTTAATACCATTGGAGAAAGTCATTAAGCCATAATTATTAGAATAGATCCACTCGTAAATTTATGTTATTGCTTTTAACTGGCTCTTCACTGCTACAAGATAATCAATTTTAGTCTTCCCTAATTGATTCCCTATGGCACTTGACATTCCAAAACTTCTCTTCTCTCCCCAGGCACTTACATACACCCTTCCCTTCCCTCTCTGCAGAGAATATGGACTTCTACTTTATTGAGAACATCAAGGCTATTTACCATGAGTTCTCTTTTCTCCCTGGTTTTACACCTCACATTTTCTCAGCACCATGCAATATTCTCTCCTCTTTTTCTTCAGTCTCTAAGGACTAGGCGCAAGTATCAACCTCTCTACTTGTGTAATTGATCTTATGCCTTCATCTCTCCTCTGGAAGTGTGCCCTTTGAAGCATATCTTCTCTTCTTCTTCTCTTTGATCTTTCTTCTACTAGCTGCTTCCTGAAAACATGTCCAAATTCCCCTTATCATTAAAGAACTTTCACTTGACCCTGACACCCCTTAAAACTATCATCCTGTATCTTTTCTTTCCATTCACAGCCCAACCCCTAGAGAAAGCTGTGTCTAATAATTGCCTTCATTTTTTTCTTATCTGACTCATTTCTCACTGTCTTACAATCTGGCTTCCATCCCCACCACTGGATGTACACTGTTTTCTCTCCATGGTAACCAATGATGTCTTAACTGATCAATCCAATTGCCCTTTTTAGTCCTTATCATTAATAATCTTTCTATAGCATCTGAAATTGTTGACCATTCCTTCCTAGTGAAGACTCCCTGGTTTTTCACGATATTACTCTTTCCTGTTTCTTCTCCTTCATGTCTGGCTACTCATTCTTCTTTGCTAGATCATCAATCATGTTTAATCCTCTATACATGAGTGAAACCAGATCATTGTCCAGGGCCCTCTTTTCTCTTGATGAGTAAACTATATATTCTGCCTTTATCTCTCTCCTACACTCTCTTGGGCACCAATTTTACATCAACTGCCTGCTAAACAACTCCACCTGGATATCTAGGAGACATCTCAAATACAATATGTCCAAAATAGAACGCATTCCCTTCTCCTATCACCCCATTGCTCAAGACAGAAGCTTCGGTGGTTCACTATTGTCTCTAGGGTAAACTATAAATTCCTCTATTTGGCCTTTAAATTCCTTCACATTCAAAACTATCTTTTCAGTCTGATTATACATTACTTTGTCATCAGTCATTCAAATTTCCAGCCAAACTGGACTACTTACTTTTCCCTATCCACAACATTCTATCTCCTGCCTCAATGTATTTGAACAAACTTTCCCCCATATCTGTAATGCTTTCCTGTCTGACCTTCACCTTTTGGAAACTATAGGTCCCTTTAAGGCTAAGCTTAAATGCTGCCTCCTACATGGTCTGTCCTAATTTTCCCCCTAGTTGTTAATGCTTCTCCCAAATAACTTTGTTGTATATAATTTGAATTTACTTGTGTTTCCCCCCCCTCCCCTTCTGAAATGTAATGCTTTTGGGGATGGGGACAGGGACTCTTCCACTTTTACCTTTGTATCTCCATTTCTACCACCTCAGTGTCTAGCACATAGCAGGCACTTCATAAATCCCTGTGGAATTGAATTAAATTGAATGTAAGCCCTGGAAGAACAAAATCAATTCCATTTTTATCTCATGTTCCCACCATTCCTAGCCAAGTGTCCAGCACATAGATGAAATGAGTTGAATGTAATGGGTTTTGTTTTAAAGACCCAAACAGCAGGCTCAGAGTGAGTTTCCATCAACACTGGCACCTATTGTGGATTGTTTCTGGATGCTCTGATCTGGTTTTACCTATTCTTTTTCCACCTGCCACTCAAAGCAGCATCTGAGAATGTTATGGGCAATTTGTATCTGTGGAAATCTTCTCTGAACATTTTTTTCCCTTCCTGAAATCACATATGAAAGACTTGATTCTAACCAATCATCAGCAGGACAGGGTGCCACAAGACGATGTTTAATTCATACTCATGGGAGGCACAGGGCTGCTGACTAGACAGTGAGTGTTTGTCAAATAACCATGCGAAACCCAGACATTTTCCTGTTTCGTCCTGTTTTGAAATTTTCAAAAACTATTTTTCCAGCCTTTGCCCCATCCATTACTTTTAATAATGATTTTATTGGGATACAGGTTATTTTCTTTGGGCCAGAGAAGAAGTATTAAGCTATATTTCTCTGTAATTTAAGAATTATATTTTATGATTTCAAGTGTTATTCTGTATATAGGATGAAATTCAATGACAGTAGCAGAAAGTTAAAGAATATTTAACATTGAAAAAAGATTATTTGCTGATTATCCTGTATTGAGGAGAAGAGGCTAAATAAACCATGAAAACTAATAATATTAGTTCTAAAGTCCAGAGATTTTCCCTTGGTAATGTCTTAATTATTAATGCAGGAGAAATATGCTTGAAACAGATAGATTATGTCTAACTGTTATACTGTACACTGACAAAGTCATCTGTAACCTGGAAAGCCCTGTATGAATGGGTCCCAGAAAACCTAAGACCTTTTAAGTCAGTTCTGTCAGCTAATCCTTCTTCACTTTTTCCTTTCCTTCTAACTTCATTGAAGTATATCTGAAACATTCCAGGTGTTTCAAGGAATTTTCAGCTTAGAACTGGCTGAAGGCAGTTTTCCGGGACAGACAGTGTAAGTGGCTACTTGTGGTGTAATTTCAGGAACTGGGATGGGTGCCCCGTTCAAAAATATGCTTGCTCCTCTATACTTCCCCCTCCCTCACCCCCACCTGCTTGCTGATGCCTAAGATTCCTTTGCCATGGAACAAAGTCTTTAGTTCCACAACTAGATGTCCATTTTTCTAAATGAACACTCTCTTGGTGTGTGCATAATGGTACTCCAGTGCTCAAAAACATTCAATGAATCCCTTCCACCTATTGAATAAAACCCAAACTCCTTCACCTAGCATGAAAAATCCTCTACCTCATGATTTCAGTCTACCATTCTAGCCTACTTTATAATAAATTCTCATACAAATTTTAACAATTCACTTCACTGCTTCCATAGGGCGTCAACATTCTCCCCATCCTCAGATCTCATTCTACCTTCTTTCTATCTTTTTGTCACTGTCTGTTTTGCATTATATTCATGTGTTTATCTGTTTTATCCCTCTTACTAGGTTAATGAGCTCAGGAAGAACAGAATTATTTATCTCTCTTGAAGGGAATACATTTATCTTGAATGAACAAACAAATAAATGAAATAATAATGCTTAAAATTAATATCTAGTAATGTTTAAAGGGAGTATCTATCTATAGAGATATAGTTAAATGGAGAAACATCCCTGAGAGAACTAGTAAACTGATGTGATAACGTTCACATTAAAATATAGATTCTTGATATCAGAGTCTGTAAAATATGTTTGCTAAAGAGATAGACTAAAAGCAGAAAGGATGGAAGAAGCAAACACCAAAACACCTCCCCCCCCCACCACACACACAAAGGCAAAAACCAAAATAAATAATAAAGGACTACACATTTCTCTTGAAATTTTGCCTAGCACAGAGGGAATTGACTGGCTGGCTACCTTTATAAATCCAGTTTTAAGGAACATAGGTTTGATGTGGATGAGCTTTACAATACACATTCAAAGGAAGTCCTATACTCTCCACTTTCCTCTGGGCTATTTAGGCATTAACTATCAGTGCCATTGGTTAGCTGTGTTCCCAAATAGCTTCCCACTTGTTATTAAAGGTGAGGAGAAGGAAGTCTTGGTATAGCCAAAGGGAATTTGATATTAGAATTATTAAACAATGTAGTTAGAATTCCAAATCACACTTGCTTTAAATAACTCATCAAACCCAATTTAGACCTTAATTAGATCCCAAAGGAGACCAGTAGATAAAAGGCAGCTCTGAGCTGTAGCACTAACTGTTTAGATTTGGACCCAAGACATTATCCCAGTCATGTTTTAAAAAATACCAGCTTTATTTGGTCCTCACTTAGAGCCAAGATACTGAGACTAGATTATTTTCCCAAGCAATTTTCAACTGTGGAACACATCTTTACCTCTTCACTACTGACTGAAAGATGTAGAGAATAAAAACCCAATTAGGTTTACTGTTTATTGATTAAAAAAGATTCGGTAGAATGAAGAACTTTAAAGACTCTCTTACATCAAGGTGTCTTTCATTCGTACATCTAGATCATGAAATATGCCTTGGAAGTGGAATAAAAATAGTTCTGTTCATTGACCTTCTAATAATAACAAGAAACAAGGCATTTAACAGAGGAATGTATGTTCTCCAAAAGAATTTCCCGCTCTAATGGAGGGGACCCAATTCATAATCCAGGTAGAGGAGGGATTTCTTGTGCATGATAAAATCTTCTAGATTCTCCTCTTTGTAGATGGCATTGGTCAGATGACATCAACTCTGAAGACACTGCAGAATCTCCTAGAAGGTATCTGTAATCATTCAAAGGAGTTTGGTTTTTCCATCCACACAAGGAAAGACCAAATGAATGAAGAATGTCTATAGACTGCCTTTCACTATGCATATAGATGGATTGCCTACAGAGTGTGTCAGGAACAGACAGTACAGATGGACGATGGACTGAAACCAGAAGTGAAAAGAAGAATAAATGAAATTACTTCTAGGAAACTGTTAAGTCTTTTTACTGACTCTGAGCTTCATATGAAAAAATGATCAATCCTTTTGATACTAACATTTTCCCTATGCTGACAGTGAATTATGGAACAGTACTTCTGAAAAACAAAACACACACAAAAAAACTAAGCTAAAAATGACTATTACTTAGAGGGACACAGAGAAGAACATGGTGGGTATGAGTAGACCACAATATATATGTCTATATCACCTATAGTTATATACATATGTGTATGTGCGTATGTGTGTATATATATATATATATATATATATATATATATATATATACTTCTCTAGAGTACATATTATATACATATATGTTATATATGTGTGTGTACATATGTATGTATATACATATATAAAGAGAAAAACAAATATGTACATATGTATTTCTGTTCTTCTCTGAAGCATATATCTATAGAGATAGATAATATAGATATTGATCAAAAAAAGGATTCCCAAGATGAACAGAAGTAAGCGTCATCAGGGAATTGGAAGATAGAAAGGGAAAATGGGAGGAGACATAGTAAATCCTAGGGATTAGATGAGTGGATAATTGGAGTACTCAACTGGCACCCTAATAATATTAGCAGTAAGTGAGGAAAGCAACCTCCTGTGACAAACTTCTAGGAGAACACAGTTGCCCCTATTTTGCCACAGAGGAAATCAAGGCTCCAGTAAGTAAAAGGACTGGCTTAAGGTCACAGAGCCATTTAATTTCCAAGGTAGAATTCTGACCCAGGCAGATTTTTCAAAATCTCAAATTGAATGCCCTTTCTCACCACATCATGCTCCCCACCCACGTAATGAAACCAACACTGGATATGAAGGTTAAAGACTTTAGTTCAAATGCTGGCTCCCCTGTGTGGCTTTGGGCAAGTTACCTGACCTGTCCAACCCTTGGTTTATTCATTGGAGAATGAGGAGGTTGTACCAGATGAGATCTAAGGCACCTTTCAGCTATAAATCATATGGTCCTCACTCTACAATCTCACACCATCTTCACCAGAGGCACTCAGTTAATTCTCATTCAATTCCTCTTACCACTTGAACATGATACCATGAATTATAATGTAGGTCAATAATCTGGGACCTGTGATTTCCTTGGTGTGGGAACTCCTTCCACCTACACAGACAGGAAGTCTATAATTTATATAAAATTTATTAGAGAATTGCTTAACACTCTAAAGTTAAATGACTTGCTCAGGGTCACTGAGCATGAAGTTAAGTATCAGAACAACATTTAAACCCGGATCTTCCTGATTTCCAGTGTTGAACATTAATACTTGGTGTGAACTCTCTACTTATGTCAGGTTACCGCCTGAAAATATAGGTAGGTAAACACTGAAAAAATATTGCATGAATTATAGCTTCTATCATGGTTTGATACAAATGGTAAATTTTAGGGGCAAAGAGAATGATGTCAAGTGTGATCCTTCACAGACATATTTCCATTTTAAAAGAGCACCTGCTAAAGGAGAGGGCAATGCCTAACCCAAAAGAATCAATGGCTAATGGTGGAATTTCAGGCCCTATAACCCTTGGGTTGTGAAGTATGCCCCATGTAATAACTGACATACTCTTCTACACAGGAGGTTTATTCTGCTAACTAATAAAACCAAATCATAATAATGTTATAGTTAATTAATTATAGTATTTATATTATAACAGGAAGTAAAGATAAGGATGGTTCAGCAATATGTTCTTCATTAGTAGTGATAATTTTATAATAATATTATCTTAGATGTGAATATAGCTTAAGACATTGGATATAAATACCACTTATTTTTCTATTTATACATATCATTTATATAAAAAGGGTATGACTGTTTTTCCCATGACCCAGATTTCTAAACTTAACAGTCATCCTTGACTCTCTCTTCTCTCTCACCTTTCATATCTGATCAGTTGTGAAGCTTTATTAATTCAACCTCTGCAATATATCTCACATCTGTGCCCTTCTCAGAATCTAGACAGTGACCACCCTTATTCAGGCCTTCATAACCTCTCCCCTGAATTACTATAGTAGCCTCCTAATTGATCTCTCTGCCTTCTCCCCCTCTTATTCATCTTCCTCACAGTTTCCAAATGGATATCCCCAGTTCTTATTTTATCCTAATTCTATTAAGGGTTGAATGTTACTTTACTCCTACTTTTGTCCTGATTATTAAATAATATTTATGAAAGAATTAAAGGGAGATAGTATGGCATAGTAGACATTATGCTGGGCTCTAGAGTCTCAGAAAATTGTGTTCAAACATTGCCTCAGACACATTATTTTTTTGGCTGAGGGCAAGCCTCTTAACCCAACTGCATCTCAGTCTACTCTAGAAAATGACAAGTTAGACAGAGGCTGCAATCTAGGTTGGTGAAGGGAGTTCCCACACTGGTAAAATCATAGGTGAAATAGATGAAATTATGGAGAAATCATAGACCACCTCATTCTAGATATCATCTCAGAACTTTTATGAGCTAGTGAGTCAATCTAAGTGAGTAAATTGCTCCAAGGGTATAGTTCAGCAATTTGGGAGATTCCCTGACTGCTCCAGTCCCCAGGGAATTTTTTTTCCTACTTATTTGCTCACAAAGTCAAACTCTTTTCACTGTAGAAGAGGAAGGTCTCTGGAAGCCCCTGGTGTCAGCTTCCCATTATTAACAATGTTCAAAATACTAGTGGATGCTATAAATTAAGCAGAGCATGAGCATACACGAGGTCCAAAATGAACACAATATCTTGTCCTTCCTACCTTCCTTTTGTCTATGAATGACACCACTAGTGCTACTTCTAGTGACCCATGTTCTCAACCTCAAAATCATCCTTGGCTTTTCACTGTCACTCACATCTCACCAGTTGCCAGCTCTAATCAGTTCTACCTCTCTACTGTATTTCATATCTGTATCCTCTCTATTCAGAGATACCACTCTAGTTCATGCTGTTGTCACCTTTCACCTGGAGGAAATGGCTCTGATTGTTCCCCTGCTTCCAGTCTCTTGCCCCTCTTTAATTCAGCTTCCAAGTAGCTGTCAAAATGATATTTCTAAAGCATCAGTATAAAAATATCACTTCTCTACTGAGAAAGCTTCAGTGATTCAATTTTGCCTCTAGGACAAAATGCAAATTCCTCAGCTTAGCCTTTAAAATCCTCCATGGTGCAGTTCCAGTCTAACTTCTGACTTATTCTGTATGTGTCTCCTTCATCTACTCTACAATTCAGCCAAACTGCACTAAGTTCTCCCCTCCCCCCGCATTTCATTTCCCACTTCCACACTTTTGTACAGGCTGTCACTCAAATCTCCCCCAACACTTGCATTACATTCAGCCCCTACCTCTGTTTCACAGAATCCCTATCTTACTTTGACTCTCTGCTTAAGTGCCAGCTACTACAGGAAAACCACTCTGCTTCTCTTACTTGTTAGTGCCCTTTCCCCTGGAAATTATTTTGCATCTGGGCTGTAGGGTATTTAGAGAAGATTAGTTCCTCTGGTGTGAAGGCTTGCTGAGCCCTTTTTAGGGCTGCTTTCCACCTGCCACTCAACTCTCAACTGTGGCTCCAAGAAGTTGTAGTATGTATCATGGCCCAGCCCTGGAAAGCCATTTCAACAGATGGGCTAAACTAGATTGAAGGTAACTGAGGGGTCTCAAACCTATTGGTGAGTTGGGGGAGTGTCTACCTTAAGCAAATGAAGACATCCCCCAGTGGAACAGACAGATGAGAACAATTTGTTCCAACAACCATGAAGGCAGCTGAAGCAGATGTTATGGAGCACTTAAAACTTGGTTAGACATTGAAGATGTCCAGGTCCCCTGCATCCTGAGCCATTACCAGTTAGCTTGACTTTTGTATTGCTATTGGATTTCAATGACTTTGGAAGAGACTGTGAGGTCAACCACTCTGAGGAACTTTGACTCACTTAAATTCAATTTATGCTCCAGTCAAAAGACATTAGCAATATCATTTTACCATTTTCACTTACCTCAGAGTTCTGTGGAGACAGGCAAGTGACAAAGCAGCAGGTGCAAATACACTGAGAGGTGTAGAGCATGAAGGCAGCCCAGGACATGGGGTCATCTTACTGGACTGAAGCAACAATGGTATCTGGCAGCCTCCTGGTGTCTGAGTTGACTTTTTGAAGGACTGCACTGCTCACCTACTGGCTGGAGGAGGGAGCTAGAAAAGGTTCCTTAAAAATTGGCTTCACCCAAATCTGGCCTGCTTGCTATGGCAGGTGGGGATTTTAACCTGTGGTCAAAATATTTTAAAAAATACAAAAACTTTTGCAAAGATGATTTCACTCACCATTGGTACATGAAATGTGTACACTTTTATGGACAACAATAAATCCAATAGGCCTAAAAGGTAAATACCTCTGGTTACAACAGAATTCAGTAGGTATTATATCCAAATAGCAGCCCTGGCAAATGAAGGCTAGCCTTCCAAAGTTGGAGGTGGATACCCTTTTTTGAAGTGGCTGCTGCAGTGATGGGGAGTTCTGTGAAACTGGCATAGGTTTGCAATCAAAATTAATCTAGTCAATAAGCTTGTATGCCTACCAAAAAGAGTGAATGACAGAGTTGTGACAATATGATTGCCACTTATAGGAAAGCAGTATACCACCATCATCATTGTGTATGCTCCCATCATGATGAATCTTATTGAGCTGAAAGAAAAAATTATGAAGACCTGGAGACCCTCATCATCAATGTGCCAAAAGAGGACAAGCTTATAATTCTTGGTGACTTTAATGCCAGAGTAGGCACAGACTATCAAACGTGGCAGGGAGTTCTTAGGAGGAATGGAGTCAGAAACAGCAATGGCAATGGTCACTTACTACTGAAGACTTGTGCATCTCATGAACTTCTTATCACCAACATGTCTTCTGTTTACCTAACCACAATAAAACTTCATGGACACACCCTTGCAGTGAATATTGACATTTAACAGACATTGTAAGACATGTAATAGACTCATTGTAAGGAGGAGAGACAGACAGGATGTGAGAGTGAAGAAGGTGATGTGTGGTGCGGAGTGCTGGATCAATTATAGATTTATCCTTTCCAAGCTAAACATTCACATTTGACAAAAGTGGTGATCCCAAGGCAAGATGACTACGAGAAAGCTTAATGTCAACAGATTTAAGGGCTTCCCCAAGAGTGAATAGTTTGTTGCTAACTTGGAGAGAAAGTTGAACTAACATATGGTTGTCAACAGTGCAGCAGAAAAGGAGTGGGCAGCTTTCAGAAATTTGGCATACAGCACCACATTTACTCATCTGGGCCAGAACATTTGCAAACATCAAGACTGATTTGACAAAAAGGATGGGGAAATTCAGAAGCTGCTAAATGAAAAACAAGAACTTGCAGGTTTTATCAGCAGGATAGTTTGTTCATCTCTAAGAAGGAAGTCTTTAACTCCATCAAAAGAAAAGTGCAAATGAATCTTAGAGACATGCAGGATTCTTGGCTCAGTTGGAAGGTAGATGAAGTTCAGTTATACACTAATAGTAACAATCAAAAGCACTTTTATGGTGCCCTGACAGCTATTTATGGGCCAAAGACCTATGGTGCACCTCAACTACTCCATGCTGATAGAGCCACATTGATCAGTGATAATGACATGATCATGAGAGGTGGGCTGAACACTTATCTAGCATTCTCAACAGACCATCATCAATGCTGAAGCCATTGACTATATACCTCAGGTTGAAGTCAATCCCTCTCTAACTGAGCTTCCAACTGAAGAAAAGATTTTGGATTCCATTAGGTATTTGGCTAGTGTGGAAAAGTACCTGGTGCTGATTCTATTGTAGCTTAGATTTTCAAGATTTACACTACTCATACTGATGGAAATTTTCCAGGTTATATGGCAAGAGCAGGTTATCCCCAAGGACTTGAAAGGTACCTCTACTGTTCATCTCTATAAAGGAAACGGAAATAGGTTGTACTGTGAGAGTCACAGGGTGTGTGTGTCTCTTTCTCTTAGTAATTGCCAGCAAGATTCTTCCCAGAGTCTTCTCTGATAAGCTGATCTTTCACTTGGAAGATGATATCTGCCTGAGAGACAGTGTGGCTTCAGAAACGGCTGAGGAATAGTTGATATGGTGTTTGCTGCCCAACAACTCCAGGAGAAATGCTAGGAGCAGAATTAAGGTCTATACATAACATTGATCTATGTAATACTGTTAGTCATGAGGGCTTGTGGAAAATTATGACAAAATTTGGTCACTCAGAGAAATTCATCAGTATTGTATGTCAGTGTCATGACAGAATGCTTACCCATATTCTAAATAATAGACAATGCTCTCAAGCTTTTCCAGTCACCAATGGAGTGAAGCAGGGCTGTATACTTGCTCCCACGTTTTTTAGCATGATGTTTTCTGTGATGTTGTCAGACCAAACAAAAATGGCATCACTGCACTGACAATAAACTATTTAACTTGAAAAGGCAATAAGCCAAGACTAGAGTGAAGGAGAGTTGGTGCATGACATTTTGTTCACAGATGATTGTGCACTCATTGCCGACTCTGAGGCTGAGATCCACAAAGTATGGATTGATTTCTTCTGCTTGTGCTAATTTTGGCCTAACAATTAACAACAAGAAAATAGAGGTTCTCCACCAGCCAACACCACACCATCCATATGTGGAACCATCATTTATAGAAATGGAAAAATACTGGGTGCTGTGGATAATAAGTTCATTTAGCTTGACAGTGTATTTTCCAGGGATGTAAACATAGATGATGAGGTTGATGCTCACAGTCCCAGAGCTAGTTCAGTGTTGAGAGGCTCCAAAGGAAATTGTGGGAGAGAAGAGATATTAGGCTGCCTACCAAACTGAAGGTCAACAGAGCCATTGTACTGACCTCATTGTTGTATGCCAGTGAAACCTGGGCAGTATACCAGCACCATGCCAGGAAACTGAACTGTTTATAATTTAATTTCTTAGGACTGAGGTCCTTTCTTGAACTAAACTGCCAAGCGTTCAAACTCTACTTCAGAGAGTACAATTCTGATGGGCTGGCCACATTGTTTGAATGCCAAATGTACATTTGCCTAAAAGTTCATTTTATGGAGAACTCCCACAAGGCAAGTGCTCATATGGAGGTCAGAAGCAGTGATACAAGGACAATCTCTCTGAATAACTTTGGAACCAGTTGCATGAGATGGGAGACACTGGCAAAAGACTGCTCAGCATGTTGTGCCTACATCAAAGAAGGTGTTGTACTCTATGAGCAAAACAGAATTGCGGTATCTCAAAATACATGTGAAATGCACAAATTTAGAGATCTCTCTTCTCCAAATGTTCATATAGCTGAACTTTGGATCTTTTCTAACACCTGACACTGTGCACTGTTCTTGGAGAAAATGTAGTAAATGTTTACTGGATTGAAATGATGCCACCAGAAGGACTGGTATAATGAGGATGTAATCCTCTTCGAAAAAAACAGTGGTTCCAAACCTTAGCATTATAGCATCATAGACCTCGAACTGGAAGGGACCTCAGAGGTCATCTTGTCCAACTTTCTCATTTTAAAGATAAAGAAAACTGAGGCTTAAGAAAATTAATGGACTTGCTCAAGTCACTATATTCTGCCTTTTAACCTACTACTTTTTAAAATTTATGAAGGACTTCAAAAGAAGATTGTTTGTGAGGAATTTAATCCAGGGACAGTTAAAAGTTGTCTCTTTTCCATAATGACATTATAGAGTACAATTTCATGTCCTGCTAACTAACTACTGCTTAGCAGTAGGAACCAAAAATATTTCTGAGTCAAGGACTATAATTAATGGTGCATTTACCTGCATTATGTATCTAAAGAAAGTTTAAAACTGCACAGGGTTACACAGAGTCCTAGGAGAGCCTTATAACTCTGCATATTGCCCTTTGTGCTCATGACTGTGTTGACTCCCATGTAGTGAAGGTGGAAGCAATTGACATGGTGCCCAGCATCGGCAAGGGAACAAAGCTGCTATTGTTCTCAATCAATGGAAAATGCATTGAACACCTAGGCTATGCCTAGGAACCGTAGAAGAAACCACACAACCACTGTATATGGCATAGTTCTGTCCCTTGATGAGGAGCTATAGCACATATACATGAAACAATTAGGAAGCAATATGCAAATATGGCAGAAAGTTAGGAAAGGAAAATAACAACATGGATGGGTTGAAATAGTTGAGGAAGACTGCAGGAAGAAAGTAAGGCTTGACCTGGGTCTCAATTGACTCTTCCAAGAAGAAAAGGCCAAAGCTTGTCTACATAATTTGATTAGTAGAATTGCTTATGAAAAAACATAGCATCCAATGATTAAGATGATGATGATGGTAATCCTGATAGCATGCTATAGTGCTTTATATTAAATAAATTATTACATGTATTATCTCATTTGATCCTCACAACAACCCAGTAAGATAGGTGCTATTATTAGCCCCATTTTGCTGATAAGGAAACTGAAGCTGAGAGAGAAGTTAAGTGACTTGTTCAAGGTTACATGGCCCTGGAAGTGTCTGACTCACGTTTAGAATTCAAACTCAAGTCTTTCTGACTCCAAATCCAACATTGTATCCATTGCACCAACTAGCTGCCTTTTCAAGTTGATGAAAAAGAAAGAATAACACTAGGAAGTTTTGAAGTGACCTTTATCTACCATCCACTAAGGCTCATATAACAGCAATGTCAGTATGGAAAAAGAAGTTGGCACAACTATTGGACTGCAAGATTATAACCTCACCTCTACCTTGGCAAAATATTCTCCTTTCAGTAAAATATAAAACATGTTTTCCTATTATGAAGGCTTGTTTTGGGACTGAAGCTTTCTTGTCTCTTTTTTTAATTGAAAGTTTTAAAAACCAGTAAAGATCTCCTTTAACGTCTGTGTGACATGATGAGAAGCCTGGGATTTTTAAGGTTATGTTAGTGAAGTGAAGAGCCATCCAGGCCTTACCAACAAGGAAAATTTTTGAATATAGGAAATGACAGTGGATTATATGTATTGTCTAAGTTAAATTTAAAGAAGCTCCCCAGTAGATTGACCACCAAGAATTTTTTTTTTTGGTGGGGGTTAGGGATTAAGGAGGTAAGGCATGTAGCTGTAACTCTGTTGACTGGAACTTTGGGGCATCTACAGGAAAATGGTACTTAATGATGACTAAGAAGCACCATAAGATTCTGAAGTACCTTTCTCAATCATTAAAAATGGCCCACATTTATATGTTAAAAATTTATGATGCATTTTTCTCACAACAACCTTCTGGGATGAATAATATGTCCATAGCAGACCCCTTTTAGGATAATATCTCAATGCTATTTGAATTTGTAGGCTAGATTCTCAGGATGCAGCTGATGACTTCTCTCTTTAAGGTTAACCCTAAGAGGCTGGAGTTTCTGGTCATGTTGCTTACAAGCCCCTATCCTGTGTACTCTCTATTGATTATCAACCACATTGAATTAGCTTTAGAAAAAGGTGTTGATTAAAGTGGTACAGGAAGAACAGTTGGTACCATTCACCTTCCCACACTCAGTAAACTTAAAGTATCAATGTATTGAGACACCTATGTAAGTAGAAAACATGGCATTCTCCTATTTGCTTCTTTGATAGTAGTCACTTCTATACCAAGGTAGTATACTATTCTATAAAACATTACTACTTTTGTGTGAAAAACCTAATATATACTTAGTGGATACCAGCTCAGACATGAAATCTTCAGTCCATAGAAGCAATGTGTTCTGTTTTTTTTTTAAAGCATGACTTTCTCCTTAAGAATTTTTTAAAAGTGTCTCATCAGTGAGCTAGATCACCTTACGTAAATGTACTGCGTAAGTTCTGTTCTGTTCTTTTTCTTTTTGCGTGTATTTCAAGAGAACGTTGAATACTTACATGGAACTTAAGGCCATCCAATTTTGGTTCCCAGGAATGTTTTTAACCCACAGCAAAGAAGATAAAACCGACCATACGCAGGCAGTCCTCCCCACAGAAATAATGAGGTTACTAGCACCACCCAATGAAGTTGCACAATTTCCAAAGTTCTATCACATGGAAATATGATGAGGAAAAATGATAGCTAGTCATGTTCCTAAAGCTACCCTGGAGGAGAAAAACTAAGTGCAAGAACTTCCAGTGACCTGCTAAATAGTATGCATTCAGGGCCCTACCAAGGATTCCTTAATCCCCATAGTCCATAACAGTGAAGAAGGATGGAGAGTAAAAAATTTTAAAAAAATCAAATTAGTATTATGATACCAAAGATTGGAGGCTAGAGTGGGTTGGGAGTGAGAATGAGATTTCAAGTGTTTAGCTGTTAATCTAGGGAGTGTGTGGGGGCAGGGAACAGTTCACATACACAAATCCTCACTCATTGGTACTTTGGAAACAGGTTATTTTAGTCTGAACCTGTGATTTTTGTTGTTTTAGAGAGTAAGAACTTACTCTTGCTATGTTGTTCTGCAATTTGAGTCTTAGAAATTTGCTGCTCCCTGCCCCACCTTGTGTGGCTAAGATTTTAAATGACTTGCATAGGATCACATAGCATATATCAGAGGAAGGACTTAAAATCAAGATTTCCTTAAAATCAGTACTGATAGGTATTGTATTTCTTGATTTTTCAATGGCTGCAAGAAAGGGCGGAGGGAGAGGGAAATATGGAACTGAAAATATAAAAAGCAGTGGTTACATTATACTTCATTCTGAGTTGTTGTTTTTTTCTCTCTCTCCGCCAGGCTGAATCACATATAAAGCTCTGTATCTACCATGAATATGATAATGTTGATATCATGACACAAGGCACAGCATAGTAAGAGAGAGTATGATATAGCAGAGTGTCTGCCAGAAGATCTGAGTTTAAATTCTGGATCTGATATTTTGTACTTGGGTGACAATGGGTAAGTCCCTAAGTTTCTCTACATCATACTTTCTTTTTTTTTTTTTCATAAATTGGGGCTGGTGATAACATTTGCTAACTGTCTTACACTGTTGTTGTAAAGATAGTGAATTTAATGAACCATTATTACTCATGCATTATCTGAATATTATGGACCAGATAAAAGATAATCAAGGAGGCTGCGGAGACAATAGGGTTCAGTCTGAGCACAAAGTATAAAAGCAAGAAGCCCTCACATCATACTCAGCTAATTGTTTAGTTTGGAGAAGTTTGTGGCTTAAAAAAAAGCAAACAAACAAAATTAACAATAGCAACAACAACAACAACAACAAAATTATAGCTATTTATCTGAAGGGAAGATAAGAAAGTAATACAATCTGATTCATTAAAAAAACCAAAACTTTAGTTAAGTGTCTCCTTTGGGCCAAATACTATGTGAAGGACTGAGGATACAAAAACAAAGCAGACCCTGCCCTCAAGGACCTTATATTTTACTTGGGAAACAACTTGTAAATAGGTAATGCTGAAAATAGGTAAGCTCCCTCTTCTCCAGTAGCAAATGCCTACTGGAGGAGAGAAAGCGCTACTAAGTTAGGCTTCCTGAAGTTGCACATGACTTGAAACTTCAAAGAAGCTAGGGATTGTAAGGGGCACTGGTAAAGACAGAATGCATTTCAAGCATTTGAAAGAGACTATTGATAGGCATGGAGGTAGGGGCTAGGGAATGGAGTGCTGCTGAGTTCAGTGAAAAGCAGGAAGGTCAATTTAGCCAGAATATAGAGTGTGAGGACTAAGATGAAATAAGCCTGGAAAGGGAGCTAGAGGCAGGCTATGAAGGATTTTAAATGCCAAGTCAAGGAGGACTCATTTTGTCCTTGAGGCAATAGGGTGTCACTGAAGGCTCTTAATCAGAGAAGCAGCAGAATGCCTCAGAAAGATTGTTTCAGGGGCTATATGGACTATAGATTGGGGAATGGAGATACTGGAAACCAGTGATCCAATCATGAGATATAGTGATACAAAGGCCCTCTGCCAACTGGCAGTGCTAATTGATTACCAAATTATGATGGGGGCGAATATGTGGAGGGAGGGAGATCTCGTGGTAGGTAGCAGCTGGGGGAATATCACCTGAAAGAGTTTCAGAGAAATGGTGCCATTTGGACACATTCCTGGTGGCTCATTAAAATGTGAAACATAATGGTTCAGTTCCTGTTGGTGTTTTCCCAGACTGGTTACATAAGGAAATGAATTTGCTGTGATGTGTTTTAAATACCTGGCTCCAAGTACTGTGAAACACCAATTCAAAAAAAAAAAAAAGGATTAGATAACATGTTTTGTAGCATTTGAAACACATGCTTCTATGACTTCCTGGCTTCCAAGTTTAGGAATAAAACTGAAATCTAGTAGTGATCAATGCCATTCAAGGCCATTAATAGGCAACTTCCCTTCATAAACCAAAACTAAAACAAAACCAAAAAAAAAATCTGTAAACAAGAAATAGAGGCCTCCTTATTGGAGTGTAAATGGTAAAACTTTTGATCCTACAAGATACAGTATGGTTATGAGAAAGGTCTCCAGTTTCTCTAAACCTATGGAGTCTCCTGTGCTTTAAAGATATTCTATCATGTATTATAATTATTTTGTCCCGGGCTCTTCTCCCTCCTTAGATTTTAAGTTCTCTTCTGTTTTTCTTTCCAGAAAATCAAACTTTGGCCTTTGCGAAAGGCCACACCTACCAACCTATTCTGTAGTGATAACAGATCACATCTACCTGAATTGATGCAAATGGAGGTGACTTTTTTTTTGCTCCCACATATCTGGCTTACATAAAACCTATAATCTCACTCCCCTTATGATAAACACAACTTTGAGCCTTATTGTTCTCCTAGAAGCACCAGTAACTTCCCTGAAGACCTGTGCCAGAAGTCCCTGTTGCTGATGCTTCAAAGTGAGGAAGGCAAACCCCTCCTGGCTCTCAGCCTGCATCCCTGCCTTGAGGTCCTTAGATTTTGTGTTTTCATGATGAAGCCCAGAAACACCTCTCTCCTTCCAGCCAAGCCCTAAGGCTGGAGATGACTGCCAGAGATGGCAGATAGGAAGGAGATCCCAGGAAATCCCCTCCTCAGTGCATAGACAACTTGTCTTATTGCTCAGGCTGCATTTCTCACTAGCAGATATATCACAGGATCTCAGTGTTGGAAAGAACATACTCAACAAATAGTCATCCAGCCTTAACTTGAAGACTTCCTCCAATTCAGGGGAAAACACAACCTCCCAAAGCAGTCTGTTTCACTTTTGAGCGCTGTAGTTATGTTGTCCATAAATTTTAATTGAATTTAACATCACAAGGGACCTTGGAGATAATCTACAACATGAATCTTTATGTTTTAGATGAAGGAACTAAGGCCAGAGAAGGTCACGTGATTTGCCAAAGTAAAAAGGCTAATTAAAGAGCTGGGATTTGAGCTAAGCTCCTCAGATTCTGCCACTTTCTCTTATCAAACCATAACTTGGCTCTTTAATTTCCACCTATTGCTCTTACTTCTGCTCTCAGGTCAAACAAGAAATGTCCAATTCCTTTTCTTATATCTTTCACATATTTTTAATGGTGGCTTAGCAATAATATCATTGGATTCTTTCAGTATTTGGTGATATAGTTCGTTTGAACCAGCAGATATGTAGATAAATAAAGTCCCATGTAGTTATAATACCATACATCTGTACCATACTTGAGATCTGTTTCCCCCAATCCTCATGGATTTTCTCTGTCTGTATAGGTAGTCCATAGCATACTCCTTTGACAAAAAATCATTTCTATTTTTGCCTCCCTTGAAATTCATCCAAATGCTATCAACTATGTCTCCCTCTTACAATTCCTGATTCTTATCTGGGTTATCTCGTAATATACAATGTTGCCCTGCTCTTCCCCCCAACTATTGTAATTCTTTTGAATAAGTGTACCCATGTATATGTAAAGCCACAATCCAATCATAGGTCGCATCCCTTCAAGTCTCAGTAGTACCATGAAATCAAATTTGCCTCCTAGTGTTGAAAGGAGAGTTTATTAATATTATTATTGAATCTGTCAGATATAGAGCATCTGTTCCAATATGTTTAGCTCTGATTTAGATATCTAAATTCTATTCTTCAACACAACTCACTGAGCCATATTTGTGCATCTTGATGACTGTAATTTTTCCTTCTTACTTCAGAGACTGCACTGAGGAACTGAAATTAAAAGAGAAAGTAGAAAAAGTGGCAAGGTGAGGAAGCCCCATAATGAAGTTTGCAAGTTCTTCAACTGAGTAAGGGTTTGGCCTATGACCCGAATGAAAGAAAGACTGGGGGAAGTGAGAGTGACACTTCTGAGCTAGCTGTTTCCTCCTCAGCTTAGAAAAGTCCTACTGTGTTGACTTGCCATTCTAAATTTCCCACCTTTTCCTATGTTGCTTTACATTTTTGTGTGTCCTGAGCTTCCTAAGAAAAAAACATCAGGACCAGATGGATTTACAAGTGAATTCTATCAAACATTTAAACATCAACTAATTCCAGTATTAAATAAATTATTTAAAATAACAGGCAAAGAAGAGACCCTCCTTTTATGAAGTAAATGTAATAACGATACCTAAACCAGGAACAGTAAAAACAGAGAAGGGAAATTATAGACCAATATCATTAATGAATATGTATCCAAAAGTCCTAAATAAAATACCAGCTAAAAGATTACAACAATATATTACAAAGATTATACATTATGAGCTGTTCCATCTCTGACAACTCTTTGCCTGAGATCAGGAAAGAATAAAACAAAACAGAGAAGAATTATAAATTTGTGCCTACATTGTGACTGAATGGGCAGATAGCAACAGCAGGTTATTGCCATGATTGTTACTACCTCTTCCCTAACTCAGATGCTTACAGCTTTTCCCATCTATTCAAGCCTTTTGTGTACACCTTGAGCTCTGACTCAGCAGCCAATTAAGAGTTGTTTCATCACCATGCAGTAAGGTGGTAGGACATAGTCATGGGACATCTGTGTATCCTCTGAACTGAAGAAAGGAATGGCTTCTCAATCCCACGCTTCTCAAAGCAGGCTCACCAAACCTCCATATGGATGTGTAGCAGGCAGAGTATACTGTACATGCAACTAAGGATTGGACTTCATTGGCTTGTCCATCCTTTATAACTGAAAGACATAGGAATTGGGTAGGGAGAACTAAGGGGAAAAGGCCATTAAGGTGTCTGAAGCAGCCTAAGTTGTCACAAAAGTGAGAAACTGTTGAGATGTTAGAGAAACAGGAAGTTCATTTCAGTTAGGCTACATGAAGTATAAAGAGTAACATTGTGGAATATGTTTGGAAAGTTAGGTTGGGGCCAAATTATGAAGGGTCTTGAACTTGAGCTATCAAGATCAAGACTTCCAATATTATTTATTAGGTTGTGGGGAGCCATCAAACATTTTTTTTTGCAGAAAGACTCATGATGGAAAATGCTATCTACATCCAGAGAAAGAACTATGGAGTCTGAATGTAGATTGGAGCATACTATTCTCTCTCTCTCTCTCTCTCTCTCTCTCTCTCTTCTCTCTCTCTCTCTCTCGTTTCTTCTTTCTCATGGCTTTTCATTTTGGTTTTAATTCTTCTTTTCAACATGACTAATGTGGAAATATATTTAATATGATTGTACATATATAGCCAACAATGGCAATAGCATGCCATCTTGGGGAGGGGGAGTGTAATAAGGGGGAAAAATTTAGAACTCACAATTTTATAAAAGTCAATGTTGAAAACTAAAAACAACAAAAAAACTTTTAAAAAGTTTTTGCAAGTGTGAGGGGGAAAAAGATGACACCATCAAGAATTTGGTTTTTGAGATTCCTTGCTAAACATAATGAATTTAAAAAGAGAGAATCTAGAGGCAGGGAGATTAATTAGGAGGCTGCTATAATGGTCCAGGTGAGAGGGAACAGGAAACTACAACAGTGTAATAGTAGAAGGAATGGAGTGGAGGAATTGTATGAATACCTAAGTCAACAGGACTTAGCCTCTTTTTTTGTTGTTTTTGTGTTTTCAGCTCTATGATTATGTTTCTGAAAAGCATTAGGCAAAGTAAGTCTTCTACATTTTAGTTCAGCCCAATCCTCCTAGTTGCTCATGCTCCAAAGACTTGCTCTTCCTGTTGAGGGAGCTTATGAGATATAATATAATGCCTTTGGCTTCAAGGCATCATACACATACACACACACACACACACACACACACACACACACACATACACATACACACAAAGTCAAGTTGTGATATTATGAGGAATTCCTTGATGTAGTGAGCACCTTTTCTCTTACACGATGATGAGTACAGAGCCTTTCACCTACATAGCCTTTCTCCACCCAATGTCTGCAAAAGAAGTTGTGCCATGCATAGCCAGGTTTCTCCAAAAAGGGCCCCTCCTGTTTTATATCAGTGGCTACTGATTTTCCCTGGGTTGTTCATCAGCCTTGCCAAAGACAAGTGATAACTTCTTAGGCATTGTAAGGGTGTGTGCTTTTAATTTTCATTTTAGCTGAAGAAAACTAGGACAGTGTCAGGCATACAGCTTCCTGTGGGTTTATATCTATGGGTGAGGTATTTTGAGGTCACAGTCTAATCATTATTTGTATTGTTTCTTCCTTAACCATTATCCATTTCCTTTACCACATTCATTAGGTAAGAGGCTTTCCAGATTTGGGGAAAGTTTTCAACAGTTTATTGTAGTATGACAAATTTTCTTTCTAAAATTAATTAAATTGTTTTTGAAAAGGGATATGGATCATATTGAGACCTATGGAAAGGATGATAATAATATTTATAATAATTAATATTTATATAGCTCTTTAGAATTTGTAAAAAAGTGCTTATATGTCCCTCATTTGATCTTCAAAACAATCCTTCGAGGTAGGTGCTATTATTAACTCAATTTTACAGACGAAGAAACAAGCTGAGAGAGTTTAAATAACTTGCCCAGGGTCACATAGCTACTTAGTGTCTAAGGCAGGATGTGAAATAATGACTATGTAACTAGTGTTGAATATTGGTCTGTAGCTGTTATTACTGAATGAATTACTGCCTTGATTTTTCTAAAGAATAGTTTGCATGTGCCTAGAACCTATAATGTTAAATATGCATAGTCTCTTATCTCTAAACATCTGATTTACAAAAGACCCATATGTATGAAGAACAGCCACTGTCCTGTATGTCACACCACACCCAACAAGATAACATTACCCTCAGCAGTGACAGAACCACTGTGCCATGTCAGCTGCAACCTTTCCCAATTCCCATCCTTACCACTTGAGGGTCCTCTTCCAGAATGAAGGATGAACAACAATAATTAAGACTTATGTCATATACAACATATGAAGAATGATGAGTAGTAAGATGGGCAAGTGTACTCAGAAGGTATATATTTGGGATGCATTCTAACCCTGTGGCATGAATTCCTCAGCAATTATCGCTGCTGCAATGCTACAATATATTTATTATCAATGATCCAGCTGCTCAGTAGCATGACCCTATACTTTTCCCACTCCCCCAGCTCCCATTTGACAAAGAATACCCTAATAGCATAGAGGTAAAGACTAATAGAAATCACCAGCTAGGTGGTGTAGTGGTGGTGGACTGGGCCTATAGTCAGAAAGACCTGAGTTCATATGCGGTCTCAGACACTTGCTATATGTATAAACTTGACCCTAGCAAGTCACTTAACCTCTATTTGCCTGAGTTTCCTCAACTATAAAATGGGAATAACACTAGCACCTACCTTCCAGGGTTATTATGAGGATCAAATGAGCA
The DNA here is from genome assembly GCF_003287225.1 of Phascolarctos cinereus. NCBI lineage: Eukaryota > Metazoa > Chordata > Mammalia > Diprotodontia > Phascolarctidae > Phascolarctos > Phascolarctos cinereus. Next base: position 172,984,521 of record NW_027555625.1, read on the forward strand.
AAAATTTGTAAAGCATTTAGCACAGTGCCAGGCACATAGTAAGTACTATACAAATGTTAGCTGTTACTTATCATCATTGTCCATGTGCTCCACTGTGACAAGATCTAATCTGTCTCTTTCCTTATTTCTTCTGTGTTGGGAGTTTGACTTATACCCAAATCACCTAAGAATGAGTCACAATATGGCAGACACAAGGGGACTGGATGCTGGGATAAAGGAGTTTTGCCACATGTGTAGACATTGTTGGCTTATCACTATGTTGGGAGTAGTCTTTTTCTATTGGTTATGTAGCAGAACTCTCTGTGTCTTTAAGATGACCTGACTGAGGTCACAGTCCACCCTCTTTCCTGCATTTATGTTTAAGAGTAAAGGTCTTTTTTATTTACAGCCATTGAAACAATGCTGGAATAAGGATGGAAAGCCTGATAGCCCACCTTCTCTCTCTTTTAGGCCGTGTCACCCCAACAAATGGGCCCAAGTTTTTGGTCTATTTTGTTTTCCCTTTTCAGTTCTAGGTACAGGAAAGAGAATCTCCAACCCAGGAGTTTATCTATGGGGATCTCGGAGTCCATGGATCCAGGAGAGATTTTTCAGTCAAAAATCCTTGAGAAGTGTGGATTCAGGTTGTTGGTCCAGTGGGGCTTTGGATTTGAACATGCAATGCAAGAACTAAGTTAAACTATGAATTTAATATCTTTTTCCTCCTCAGAAACTGAGGTCATATAGAGGGGATTATGCCCCCAAGATGTTGAGGGGATGGTAGAAATGTCTGTATATTTGTTCTTACTATATCTTGGAGATAAATTTTGTAAAAGATATTCTGATTTTAAATAGCTGAATGCAACTGGGGTGCTAGTTACTAGCCCTTAAGAAAGAAAGCGTAATCAATGGGGACTCTGGCCAGTGACAGAACAGAGAGGGAGAAATTAAAACGTAATAGATCTAGCCCCCAGACGGTGGGACCAGAACAAAACCATGTTACACTTCAAACAATACATAGCTTTGTGAGTCTAGTATTATACAATCTAATTTCTAAACTCCAAAATGGAAGACCTGCCTGTAGTGTATTGAATGAAGATGACTCTAGCAGGAGTGAGAAATTCACCAAACTCTTCAGGTTCACCAGCCACCGCTTCCATTTCCCATTCCTTTGACCCTGTTGTTGTGCCTTCTCAGCTATGCTAACTCCACTGGAATAGTAAGAAAAAACAAAAACAAAAACAAAAACAAAAAAACCCACTTACTTCTTTTAGAAAATTCATAGGTTCCAGTGTATAGGAAGAAAATACCATGACGAGCAGAAACATTTTAAGAAAACTGAGTCTAGGGAAAGCATCTGGTTGGAAGACCATTACTAGGTAGAGCTGGTGCTCCTCTCCCTTCCCCCCCCCATTTTTATTTCATATTACTTTAAACTGTTCATTTTCTTTTTTTTAACTTTATATATAAATTTATTTATTTTTAGTTTTCAACATTTACTTCCACAAGATTTTGAATTCCATATTTTCACCCCATCTTGCCCCTCCCCCACCCCAAGATGGCATGCATTCTGAATACCCCTTCCCCTAGTCTGCCCTCCCTTCTATCCCCCCCCCTTCTCTTATCCCCTTCCCTTTCTATTTTCCTGTAGGGCAGGATAGAGTTCTGTACCTCATGTCCTGTATTTCTTATTTCCCAGTTGCATGTGGAAGTATTTTTTTAAACATGTTTTTAAAACTTTGGCTTCCAAATTTTCTCCCTTCCTCCCACCCCACCCACCCTCGTTGAAAAGGCAAGCAAGTCAATACAGGCCATACATGTGCAGTTATGCAAAACACTTCCATAGTAGACATGTTGTGAAAAACTAACTCTATTTCCCTTAATCCTATCCTGCCCCCCATTTATTCTATTCTTTCTTTTGACCCTGTCCCTCCTCAGAAGTACTTTCTTCTGATTACCCCTTTCCCAATCTGCCCTTCTCTCTATCATCCCCCTGCTCTCTTGTCCCCTTCTCCCCTATTTTCCTGTAGGGTAAGACAGATTTCCATACCCAATTGAGTGTGTATGTTATTCCCTCCTTAAGCCAAATCCTATGAGAATAAGATTCCCTCATTTCCTCTCACCTTCCCCTGTTTCCCCTCCACTGTAAGAACCTTTTCTTGTCTGTTTTGTGCAAGATAATGTACCCCATTCTACCTCTCCCTTTCTCTTCTCCTAGTATAATCCTCTCTCACCCCTTAATTTTATTCTCCAGATATCACCCCTTCATCTTCAACTCACCCTGTGCCATCTATCTATCTATCTATCTATCTATCTATCTATCTATCTATCTATCTACCTATCTATCATATAATTTTTCCCCTCCCACTACCCTAATACTGACAAAGGTCTCATGAGTTATAAATATCATCTTTCCATGCAGGAATGTAAACAGTTCAGCCTTAATAAGTCTCTTATGATTTCTCTTTCCTGTTTACCTCTTCATGTTCCACTTGAGTCTTGTATTTGAAAGTCAAATTTTCTATTCAGCTCTGGTCTTTTCATCAAGAATGCTTGAAAGTCCTCTATTTCACTGAATGACCATTTTTTCCCCTGAAGGATTATACTCAGTTTTGCTGGGTAGGTGATTCTTGGTTGTAATCCTATCTCCTTTGCCCTCTGGAATATTATATTCCATGCCCTCCAGTCCCTTAATGTAGAAGCTGCTAAATCTTGTGTTATCCTGATTGTGTTTCCACACATACTTGAATTGTTTTTTCTGGCTGCTTGTAATATTTTCTCCTTGACCTGGGAACTCTGGAATTTGGCTACAATATTCCTAGGAGTTTTCCTTTGGGGATCTCTTTCAGGGGAGATGGTGGATTCTTTCAATTTCTATTTTGCCCTCTGGTTCAAATATCAGGGCAGTTTTCCTTGATAATTTCTTGAAAGATGATGTCTAGGCTCTTTTTTTGATCATGGCTTTCAGATAGTCCAATAATTTTTAAATTCTCTCTCCTGGATCTATTTTCCAGGTCAGTTGTTTTTCCAATGAGATATTTCACATTGTTTTCTAATTTTTCATTCTTTTGGATTTGTTCTACTGTGTCGTGATTTCTCATAAAGTCACTATCTTCCAATTGCTCTATTCTAATTTTTAAGGAAGTATTTTCTTCAGTAAGCTTTTGGACTTCCTTTTCCATTTGGCCAATTTTGCTTTTTAGGGCATTCTTCTCCTCATTGGCTTTTTGGACCTCTTTTGCCATTTGGGTTAGGCTATTTTTTAAGGTGTTATTTTCTTCAGTATTTTTTTGGGTCTCCTTTAGCAAGCTGTTGACTTGTTTTTCATGATTTTCTTGCATCACTTTCATTTCTCTTCTCAGTTTTTCCTCTACTTCTCTTACTTGCTTCTCAAAATCCCTTTTGAGCTCTTCCAAGGCCTGGATGGATTCATATTTTTCTTGGAGGCTTTGGATGTGGAGCTTTGACTTTGTTGTCTTCTTCTGGTTGTATTTTGATCTTCTTTGTCACTAAAGTAAGATAATATAGTCTGACTCTTTTTGCCAGGTTTGCTCATGATCCCACAACCACTTGAGTTTTAAACTCTTTATTAAGGTAGGAGTCTGCTTCCAATGTGGAGAATGTACTGTCCCAAGCTTCGGGGGTTTGTATAGCTGTTTTCAGAGATATTTCTAGGGACCTGTAAATTTTCAGTTCTTCCAAGGTGGAATGATAAGGGTCTAGGTGTTTACTCTTTTCCTGTCCTGAGCTCTGGCCTTTGAGTGGCCAGCCACAAGCAGTCTTTTCTCTCTTGGAACTGTGATGAGGGTTTCCTCTTCACTGCCACTATAAGCTCTACCACGCAAGTGTTCTTCCTCACCCCAGGACTGCCACCCCGAACTGTGACCCAGATCCAAGCACAGGCAAAGCAAGAGATTCCTGCCTCAGTACCAGTAAAGAGATCCCTGCAGTCCCCTCTGATCAGCCACTTGATTCCCCCTCAGTCTGTGGGCCAGAAACTCAGTACACAGCAACCGCCCCGGCACCCGTGCTCTGCGCACTACAACTGGCTCTGACCTAGCTCTTCTCTCACAGCAAAAACAGACTTTTCCCACTGACCTTCTAAGTTGTCTTTGGCTTTGCGTATTGAGGAGTCTGGAAGCCACCACAGCTGCCCGTGATTCAGTCCTCTGAGGCCTGCTCTAGGTTCCCTGCAGCCTGTGCACCCAAGCTGAACTGCGCTCCTCTACCCCCGGGTGTGATATGCTTTTCCGATCAACCATCCAGGCTGTCTTGGGCTGGGAATTTGTTTTACTCTGTCTTTTTGTGGGTTATGCTGCTTTAGAATTTTTTTTAGAGCCATTTTAATGGGTATTTGGAGGAGTTTGGGGGAGAGCTCAAGCAAGTCACTGTCTTCACTCTGCCATCTTGGCTCCACCCCCCTTTTCATTTTCTTACACTCTCACAAATTCCAATTCTAATTAGAGTTCTTAAACAATACTGAAGATTCCTTTTTTTTTAATTTAATTTTTCCTGAAAGCACTTCCCTTCCAGAGTCGTTGTGAGGACAAAATGAGATAATATTTTAAAGTGCTTTGCAAACCTTATAGCTTTATAGAAATATTGGCTATTACTGTTGTTATTCACTCGTTAATGTAAAGTAGTAGTTTAATCAAACTGCTCCTTATACCTAGATGAGTGCAACTCCTCTACAGAAATGAGGCTTCTCATGGGTTGAGATGAGGAAGGAGAAGGCCATTTTGAGACTCGGAGCACTTTACTACTGGTACTGCTCAGGGTAAAATTATCTCTTAACAATCCCTTTATAGTCAGGCACCTAAAATCCAAAAGATCTTTGCTATCAGGCAATAAAGCAATTTTCATATATCGAATCTCTAATATGACATACACTCTCATGCACACAGACACACAAATCTATTTGAAAGTCAGGGCTCTAATTATAGGTTACTCAGGACTAAAGTGTTCAGGGACTATTTGTAGAGAATTTTAATTTAATTCATGTGTGCTAAAAATAGTTTTTATATGTAGCAAATAGACTTTTTCCCCCCAACCCTGTAAATCTTTCCATACAAACATAACACATAAGAATAGCAATGAATTATACTTCACTTACCTCCTAACACTGGCAGTCAGGCTGACCATAGTAATAACAATTTACATCCGCGTAGTGTTTCTATGTCCGCATAGAACTCAAGTGTTTTTGGAACTCTTTGTATGTATCGTCTTATCTGAGCCTCAGAACAAACCTATAAAATAGATGCTACATATGTTGTCACCCCCATTTTTTGTAGATGAGGAAGCTGAGGATGACAGAAGTTGGCTCTAATTACATAGCTTGTGAATGTTAAAGACAGGATTTGAACCCACATGCTCCTGACACCAAGCTCAGTATTCTATCTGCTATATACCATGCCAGTATGTAGCAGAGAGGAAGAGAAAGGGAAGGTTGGAGGGGGAGCTAGAGGATGAGAGGTAGGAAGAAAGGACATTTATGATGTCCTCATTCTTAACATCATTTCAACTGCCTGTAGATCATGCTCAGTATATTACAAGGATTCCACCTGTGAACATAGAAATCACTTTCTCTCTGCTAACTATGGTCTTTATCATTTTTCACTGCCTTCCAGGTTCTTGTAAAAGCTTGGAGGATAAAACTACACTCCTCGTGTTCTGAGCTCTGTACTGTATATGTGATCAGCAACTTCATTTGAAGAAGGGTATTTAATAATAATAATAATAATAATAATAATAATAATAATAATGATAATAATAAAGCTAGCATTTATACAGTACTTTAAGGTTTGCAAAGCACTTAAAAATATTATTTTATCCTCACAACAACTCTGGGATTTAGGTGTTATTATTATTTCTATTTTATAGATGAGAAAACTGAGGAAAATAGAGACTGTGTCTTGCCCAGGGTCAAACTGCTAGTAAGTGTCTGAATCAGAATTTGAACTCAGGTCTTCTTGACTTCATGTCCAGCAATGTGCTTATTGGGCTACCTACCTGCTTCTGCTATACCTCAAGGCAGGGGTGGGAAACAAATTGTTTTGGGGTTTTGGGGATTTGCTCTGTGAAGTTTGGATTCAGTCAGAAGGCTGCACTTGAGGACCTAGAGACCACATGTGGCCTCCAGGCCAAAGGTTCCCCATGCCTTCTTTGAGGGATATACTTAACTGGTACACTGTACCGTAAGGACTGTAGTTAACTGGGATTGAAGGGAACCTGTCCATCTATTGACAGGATGCCATCCTTTCTAATGGAAGCACACAGTCCTTCTTTTTGTTTTCTGCGACTTTTTACTCTAGTTTAAGCATTGTGAATTTCAGGCATTTTAATGATGAGACTCAGGGTTCCACAAGGCTCTGTCCTGGGTTCTCTTTTCTTCTCCCTCTATACTTATTCACTTGGTGATGTCATCAGTTTCCATGGATTTAATTACCATCTCTATGCTGATGATTCTCAAATCTACTTATATTGTCCAGTCCTCTCTGCTGACCTCCAATCTCACATCTCCAACTGCCTTTCAGACATCTCAAACTGGATGTCCAGTAGATATCTTAAACTCGATATGTCCAAAACAGAACTCATTATCTTTACTTAACTCCCCCTGCCTCTCCCCCACTTCCCTATTGCTGTAGAAGGCAACACTATCCTCCCAGTCCTTGTCATTCTTGACCCCTCACTGTCTCTCACCACCATATCCAATCTATTGCCAAGGCCTGTTGACTTCTCCTTTGCAAATACACTCTCTTCTTTCTCCTGACACTGGCACCATTCTGGTGCAGGCCCTTATCACCTGACACCCTAGATTATTGCGATAGTCTGCCGATGACTCACTCTGCCTCAAGTCTCTCCCCACTCCAATCCATCCTCTAATGAGCTGCTAAAGTGATTTTCCTAAAGTTCAGGCCCAATCATGTCACCCCTGCCCCTACCCATGCCCCACTCAATAAACTTGAGTGATTTCCTACAGCCTCCTTTTAAAAAAATGCAAAATACTCTGGCATTCAAAGCTTTTAATAGCCTAGCCCCATTCCATTGGCAAGTTAAGGAAATGTCTGCCCAAGCATGTAAAGACTTCCCCAGGTTGAAAGGGAAGATGAGAACAATTCTTTCCAGTGCCCACAAAGGCAGCTGAGGAAGGCACCATGGAATGCTTAGAGCTTGATCAGACATCAAAGACACCAAGGTCATCCACTGCATCCTGGCCCATCGCCAGCCCTTTTGACATTTGTCTTGCCACTGGACTTCAATAACTTTGGAAAAGAGAGTGAGGCTGAGGACTTCAAGAAACTGCCTCACTTAAATACAATTTATGCACAAGTCAGGGCATCTCCTTGTGATGTCATTGGTCCTCTTCTAAAAGAAAGTACAAACAACAACATACATGAGGAGAAGGTGATATAGGCTGTCAGATGCAACAGAAAGGTCAAGAATCAGGATTGAGAAAGGCAGCTAGATTTAGCAATTTCTTAAATAGTAACATTGAGCAGTGTTGTTGTTCATCCTTCGTTCTTGAAGAGGACCATGACATCATTAGGGTAAAGTCTTGACTTGCAAGTGAATTGGACTGAAGTAAGGCAGGGCTGTGGAAAGTCATCAGTCTCACTCTTTCCTCCAGTCATCAGAGTTCAGTGGAAGACATAGGTCAGGATGACTGGTGATGGTCCAGGATGCCGGGGGACACCTTGGCCTTTTTAATTGAAGGCCTTTCCCAGTTTCAGTTTGTCTGCGGCAACACCCATTCAGTGATTAAAGGCTAGGTAAGATTGCCTAGTTTGCCTTCACAAAAGAATTAATCTGGGAGGGGAAGATGCTCAGAGTTTCTGGCCAGAACAGAAACATTTGCTATTTATACTCACTTTGAGCCATCAAAACCCAAACAATGAGCAAGTGAGGCTTGGGCTGTGACCTATTATTGGCCAATCAGTAAGAGCCAAAGTGATTTGGATTTAGAGATATAATCAGATAGCTCCATTTGAATCCCAGTGGGCTTTATCAAAGCCTGGTTTTCCAGAGTTATATTTCAAGAAATCATAAATGAAAACTACATGAGATAAAAGAGTTAATTGTCCCAGTTGAAAAAAAAAGATTGAATAAATAAATAGGGAAGAAAAAAATATAGCCCTCAAATACTAAGATATCTTGAAAAATATAAGTGATCAAAATCTATATGCCTTTGGACAGAGCATCCACATGTAAGGATATGACTCCCATGTGGACAAAGGGAGAAGAGGAAAAGAAGGAAAACAACAAGGAAGAAGATGAGCAGGAGGAAGACAAAGGAAGGAAGGAAGGAAGGAAGGAAGGAAGGAAGGAAGGAAGGAAGGAAGGAAGGAAGGGAGGAAGGAAGAAAGGGAGTATAGTAGTAATTGAGTAATATAGTTTCAGTTGAAGGATGAAGTTGGAAGCCAGATTGTAGGAGGTTAAAAATAGAGTAAGATGAAAGGAAATGGAAAACATCAATTGTAGATAGCTTTTGAAGGGGCTTAGTCATGAAGGGGAAGGGAGATATAAGTTGATAGCTTGTAGGGATGGTTAGATCAAGCCAGGTTTTATTTGTCTGTTTGTTTGTTTTAGGACAGGAGAAACATGGACATGTGTTTGGAGGTAGTAAGGAAGAACCCAGCAAATTGGGACATACTGGAAGAGATTGATTTGGGATGAGACAAGGTCCTCAGATAATTGAGTGAGGGAAGTGTGTTGTAGGAGACTTGAGAGATGAAACATTATGTCTGTTGAATGAGGAACTAGAGAAGTATTCATAGCCCTTTATGAGTGATAAAAAAAAATCCCATAGACATTTGAAAAATGCCATTTCTAGATAGGTCCCCAAGGTCTGTGACAGGAAGGGGGGCAAGCAAGATAGAGAAGAGGAGTCCTTCTAATCCACCATCTAATAGCTTACTATCATAACCAATTATTCTTGCTATCTTTGTGCTGAGATATTATTTATATGCTACTAAAAGCCTGAAAGTAAAATCAAAATATTCTAAGTTTGATGTCCTCTAAATCCAATACTCTAAGCCATTGCTCTGATAGACTCATTTTAGTTAGGGCTCTTCGCTTAGTCACCGTACATGTTAAAAATTAAGCATGCAATTGAATTGTCCTAGTTTTTTTAAGTTTTAAAAATCCCTGCATATTATTGGTTTTCCGTGGCGAGAGTGGCACATCCATTTCTACAAAGAAGTCATGGCTAGATGCATATATTACAGGAAAATCAGCAAATTGCTTTTTGAGAGAATGTATAGTATTCATTTGTAATTTTTTGTTGAGTTCAATTTTCTTTCACTTGATGAGGAATATCAACTTGGCTTCGTAGGCTTATAGTCCCTATAAGACAAAGGAACCTCTGCTCAAACACAATGTTGACATGAATAGCAAAAATGCTCATCCTGAGCCTTTACTTTTATCCCAGTAATACTATAAAAATTAATCTCTATGCTCTTCCAACATGAAAAAATAAAGCTTAAGTCTTGTGGGGGTTTTTTTAAGTGTTCATTTTGCATGTACTAAAGTTGTGTTAAAAGGTCCAATTAGTCCTGTCTGTACTTTTATTTTTTTCATAATCTTCTTGAGCTACTACATTATTTTTAAAAACAGGGCTCAAATCAGGCAGGACCTCACAAAGAGCTGAAGAGCAGCACTTTATTTTTAGATTTGGTATGGTGTGTTTTTATTTTCCCCTGGATATGGGTAGAAAGGGGCTGTGAAATGTGCCTTTGGCTAGTGTGAAGGGCCATGGGGTCCACTGACTTTATTTTCATGTTAAATCCCTGCATAAAAATAACGTTATTATGATACAGTGAAATCCCCTACAACGTGTACAGATGGCTAAAAAAAAATACAAGTGGGAAAACTCTAAGTGGGTTTGATTTTGAAAGCCAAATATTTTCAGAGAATGTAATGAAACCTGCTTATAACTTTCTCACTTTCAACATTTCCCTACCTCTAATGTTTACCTTTTCAAGGCCTGGCCTAGAGCTCACACACGCATGGTGTTTCTCCACTTACAGCATTTCACGCTTTTAACATTTCCTTTTCCTGGGCTTGTGGAAAACATTATAAAGGGTAGGAGCTGACATTAAAACAAACAAATAAACTAGCAATGGGGGAAAATAGCAAGGCTTTTTTTTTCTCCTTCCTCCTCCTCCTCCTCTTTAAACAACCTAGCCAAATCTAAAAATGACCTTGATCGCTTCCCTGGGGGCCTGGTTCCCCCTGTGAGGCATCTTGCCCCTAGAAATGTACATACTGAGACTTCAGAGTGTTATAGGGGTCACAGTGTTGACTGCTGCTGTTGGACCCCAAAGGAAATAAAGTATGAGGGAATAAAATTTCTGCTCTCCCTCTTAGCCCAACTCCACTTGGAACAGTCTTCTCTTTTTCAGGAAGTCACTGAGGCAGGCAGAGCTGTTAGGCTGTTTGGGTTGTCCTGATATTTGTTATGTTTGAGTCCTGAGATTGTACACATCATGAGTAAGCCATAGTCCCTAGAGGGAGAGGTGTCCACCCAGTGAAAAGGAAAATATGGAAATACAAATTGAGGAGAGCCACAGCACCCAAAGAAAGGTGTTCACCCTTAAGTAACAAACACACCCATCAATTAAAAGTACCTCAAAGAGCCAGACCTTCCTTGGCTCAAAATAAGCCAGAGCATAATACTAGCAATGGCAAGAACATCAGGAAACATCTAATTTGCGTCTGCCACTCAAGATAAAGCATCAGCCATGTCCTTACCTGGCTGTGTTGAGGGCATCAGCAGGTGGCGCTGTTCTCTGAGGCTCAAGCAGCCCGTTTCACAGGATTAAGAGAAGAGTGGGAGTGGTAGGCGTAGGGTATCAGTTTTTATAGAAGCTGGCAACTGCACAACCTATGGTCTTTAACAAACCCAGGGCACTTAGGGTAAGGTTAAATGAAGGAGAAGCCTAGAGGTGGTTATCCCAAAATACTAAATTGAATTCTAAATTAGAATTTGCCCTTCTGGTTGACACACATTCTTAATATGGTTTTCAAATGGAAATGTTCTTCAGTCAGGTTTTCCTACTGGACTTCCCAGGTCTATTTCTGTACCATGATATGTCTCTTGCTCCACTCGTCGGCTCTTAGAAGGTACACCAAAGAGAGTACCTACTAGGAGGCTTAATAAAGTCCCTGGTCTTTACCCTAAATTCAAAATCTTCTAAAAAATAGCTTGAGAAAAGAATTAATTAACATGTATCTAGTGAGCTAGGTACTGGTGAACTTGTTAATTGAAAAAAGAAGGTCTAACATGAGCTTTTAACTGCAGCTAAAAGCTAGAATGGTACAATGGATAGAATGCTGGCCCTGGATTAAGGGAGATCTGGGTTCTAATTCTACCTAGGACCCTCACTAGCTGTGTGACCCTGGGAAAGTCACTTATCTTCTGTCTGCCTCAGTTTCTGTTTGTTTCTTCAATTGCAAAATGTAGATAATAATAGGATCTGCCTCCTAAGGTTGTTGTGAGAACCAAATGAGATAATATTTGGAAAGTGCTTAGCATAGTACCTAACATGTAGTACGCACTTAATAAATGCTTGTTTCATTCCTTCTTTCCTATTCTAGCATCGATGTGTTTTGAAAGAAACTCTAGTGTAGCATAAAGACAACTAGACTTCAATTCATAAGGCCTGAGTTGGAATCCTATCTTACCCCGACTAACTATGGCATGACTAGAAAATCATTTAACCTCTCCAAGCCTCAGTGTTCTTTTCAGTGAAACAGAAATAATAATATCTGTATCAAAGTTGTCTGCAAATCCTCAAATGATATCATTTATATAAATCATATATACACATATACATATATACATACATGCATACATATATATATATATATATATATATATATATATATATCTTTACTCCTATAAGGTAGTTATTATACACTGGTAAGTTATTATTAGAGAAAAAAAGGTGTTAACAGCTGACATGGAGACAGGATATTTGCCTTCTAGTAACAAAAGAATGAAGGATATTAATCCTCCATCTAGACCTTTCTGTTATAAATTTGGCATCACCTTCTTCTTCTTCTTTTTTTTTTTTAGTGAGGCAGTTGGGGTTAAGTGACTTACCCAGAGTCACACAGCTAGTGAGTGTTATGTGTCTGAGGCCAGATTTGAACTCAGGTACTTCTGACTTCAGGGCCAGTGCTCTATCCACTGCACCACCTAGCAGCCCCAGCATCACTTTCTTAAAGAATATATCTAAGTATATTCA